>NC_044031.1:253441912-254041912 GCF_901765095.1 Microcaecilia unicolor | reverse complement strand
TAGGGCTGTACTACCATCCTCCAGGACAGAACGGGCAGACAAGTAAATGTTTACTAAGTATTGACAGGATAAAAGTTACATCTGGGAGTATCAGAGAGAAAATTTCTAGATGTAATAAATGACTGCTTCTTGGAGCAGCTGGTCCAGGGACCGATGAGAGGGGGAGCCATTTTGGATATGGTCCTTTTTGGCATATATTGCATAGTGCGAGAGGTGGCGGTGTTGGATCCTCTGGGAAACGGTGATCATAACATGATCAAGTTTATGCTACTATCGTGGATGAACCTGCAAAGGAAATCTATTGTAGCTGCATTTAATTTTCGAAAGGGCGCCTGTAATAAAATGAGGAAAATGGTTAAAAAGAAACTAAAAAGATCAGCTGCTAAGGTTACAACACTAAATCAGGCGTGGACGTTATTCAAAAATACAGTGTTTGGAAACCCAGACCAGATGCATTCCATGTATTCGCAAAGGTGGAAAGAAGAGAAAACAACAGCATGGTTAAAAAGTGAATTAAAAGAGGGTTTTACAGCCAAAAGATTGTTCTTCAAAGAATAGAAAAAGGACCCAAATGAAGATAAGAAACATAAACACTGTCAAGTCCAATGCAAAGCATTAATAAATAAGGCTAAAAGAGAATATGAATAGAATCTTGCTGCAGAGGCTAAAACAATAACAACCTTTTCAGATACATCAGAAGCAGAAAACCTGCGAGGGAGTTCGTGGGACCATTAGATCACGAAGGAGCAAAAGGGGCACTTATGAAGGATAAGGCCATAACGGAGAAACTGAAAGAATTTTTTGCTTCTGTGTTTGGTTTTCAAGGGTGATGATGCTGATGAACTCGGAGAAATCTCATTGAACCTGGAAGATGTACTGAGCCAAATTGACAAATTAAAGAGTAGTAAATCACCTGGACTGTATGGTATACATCTGAGGGTACTCAAAGAACTCAAACATGAAATTGCTGATCTCCTTTTAGTAATATATAGCCTGTCGTTAAAGTCATCTGTAGTTCCTGAAGATTGGAGGGTGGCCAATGTGACGCTGATTTTTAAAAAGGGTTCTAGGGGTGATCGGAAAATTACAGACTGGTAAGCCTGACGTCTGTGCCAGGCAAAATAGTGGAAACTATTAGAAAGAATAAAATTACAGAACACATAGACAAACCTGGTTTAATGGGACAGAGTCAGCATTAGTTCAGCCCAGGAGATTCTTGCTTCACTAATTTGCATCATTTCTTTGAAGGCATGAATAAACACGTGGATAAAAGTGAGCTGCTTGATGTAGTGTATCTAGATCTTCATAAAGCTTTTGATAAAGTTAGTCATGAGAGACTCTTTGAGAAAATTAGAGAGTCATGGGATAGCAGGCAAGGTTCTGGTGTGGATTAGTAATTGGTTATTGGATAGAAAACAGAGGTTAGGGTTAAATGTTCATTTCTCTCAATGGAGGCGGGTGAATAGTGGAGTGCTGCAACGATTTTTACTGGGACCAGTGCTGTTTTTCATATTTATAAATGATATATGGATCGGAAAGACTAGTGAGGTGATCAAATTTGCAGATGATAGAAAACTATTCAGAGTGTGAAATATTGCAGGACTACCTTAGGAAATTGGAAGACTGGGCATCCAAATGACACGAAATTTAATGTGGACAAATGCAAGGTGTGATGCACATTGGAAAGAATAATCCAAATCATAGTTACCTGATGCTAATGTCCACCTTGGTGGTCAGCACTCAAGAAAAAAGATCTGGTTGTCGTTTTAGATAATATGCTGAAATCTTTTACTCTGCTCAGTGTGTGTCGGCGGCCAAAAAGTAAACAGGATGCTAGGAATTAGGAAAGGGATGGAGAATAAGACCAAAAATATTATAACAGCTCTGTGTCGCTTAATGGTTTACTGCACCTTGATTATTGTGTGCAGTTCTGGTCACTGTATCTCAAAAAAGATATAGTGGAATTAGAAAAGGTTCAAAGAAGAGCAACCAAAATTATAAAGGGGGTGGAACGCCTCTTGTATGAGGAAAGGCAAAAGAGGATAGGGCTCTTCAACTTGGAAAAGTGGTGGATGAGGGGAGATATGATTGAGTTCTAGAAAATCCTGAGTGTTGCAGAGCGAGTAGAAATAAATTGATTTTTTACTCGTTACAAAAGTTTAAAGACTAGTCAACATGCAAGGAAGCTACATAGAAATACTTTTAAAACAAATAGGAGGAAATATTTTTTCACACAAAAAATAATTATGCTATGGAGCTCTTTGTCGGAGGATGTGTTAACAGCAGTTAGTGTTTGTGGGTTTGAAAAAGATTTGGACACGTTCCTGGAGGAAAAGTCCTGGAGGAAAAGTCCATAGTTTGCTATTGAGAGAGACATGGGGTAGCAACTGCTTGCCCTAGAATTGGTAGCATGAAATGTTGCTACTATTGGTTTTCTTCCAATGTACTTGTGACCTGGCTTGGCCACTGTTAGGAAACAGGATATTCTGGGCTAGATGGGCCATTGGTCTGACCCAGTATGGCTACTCTTATGTTCTTACTGCATTAGAAAAGGTACGGAGAATGGCAACTAAAATGATAAAGGAGGTGCGACAACTTCCCTCTTTGAAAAACTTAAAGCAACTAGGTCTCTTCAGCTTGGAGAAAAGACGACCGAGGGGTCTAATGTGAATCTTTTGTTTACTCTTTACAGAAATACCTAAGACTAGGGGACACGCAATGAAGCCACAAAGTAATACATTTAAAACAAATATTAGAAAATATTTCTTCTCTCAACATGTAATTAAACTCTGGAATTCTTTGCTAGTGATTGTGGTAAAGCAGTTAGTTTAGTGTGGTTTAAAAGAGGTTTGGATAGCTTCCTTAAAGAAAATTCCATAATGGACTTGGGGAAAAATCCACTGCTTATTTCTAGGATAAGCAGCATAAAATGTATTGTACTGTTTTGGGATCTTGCCAGGTACTTGTAACCTGGATTGGCCACTGTTGGAAACAGGATGCTGGGCTTGATGGAACTTCTATCTGTCCCAGTGTGACAACACTTATGTCCGCACTTTCTAAAGGATATGAACAGGTTGGAGTTGGTCCAGAGGGCATTGATTAAAATCATCAGTTGTCTAAATCATCATAAAGGATTCTGTGTTGTTATGTCATTTTTACTTTTATACCATCTCTACCATGTGGGATTTCAAAGTGCATCGCACTGTTCTTTTGGGTTATCAGACTTGAATTGTTGGGCAACTGACTTTCCGGTGTACATTGCTTGCTAGATTTATGTAGGAACTTCATCTCGCATCACCCATCTTGAAACCTCTTGTGCTGTGGGGCTTTAAATGTATCCCTACATCCTGGAGGAGTACCCTTATGGTTAGAGCAGGGAGCTGAAAATCTGGGAAGCCTGGTTCATATCCTACTGTGGCGCCTTGTGAGCTGGGCAAGTAACTTAACCTCCATTTCCTCTTGTATAGACAGATTGTAATCCCTTTGGGGATTGGAAAATATACCTCCTATGCCTGAGTATAACTCTCCTTGAACTACCACTGAAAAGGTATGAGCTAAATCCTAAATTCCTTCTCTTTATGAAGTTGCTGTTCTGAGTGGGTGTTTTTTTAGTGTTTCACATGGGAAGTCGTCTTTCTAGTGGCAGTTACCTCATGAGAGAGCCCTCCATATGTTGAACTGCAAACATGAAATCGTTTGTTACCTTAGAAGAACAGAATTGAAAACAAACTACACAGCTGTATGTCCCATTCAATCCAAGCAGACTTGGAAAACACAAACTTTAGCAAGTTACATAAGTACCTAAGTGTTGCCATACTGGGACAAACCGAAGGTCCATCAAGCCCAGTATCCTGTTTCCAACAGTGGCCAATCCTGCTCACAAGTACCTGGCAAGATCCCTAAATAGTACAATATATTTTATGCTGCATATCCCAGAAATAAGCAGTGGATTTTCCCAAGTCCATTTTAATAATGGCTTATGGACTTTTCTTTTAGGAAGCTATTAAAACCCTTTTAAAACCCTGCTAAGCTAACTGCTTTCACCACATTCTACGGCAGCAAATGCCAGGGTTTAATTACGCTCTGAGTGAAGAAATATTTTCTCAGTTTCGTTTTAAATTTACTACTTTGTAGCTTCATTGCGTGCCTCCCAGTCCTAGTATTTTTGGAAAGGGTAAACAAGTGATTCACGTCTACTCGTTCCACTCCACTCAGTATTTTATATACCTCTATCATATCTTGTCTAAGCTGAAGAGCCCAAGCCATTTTAGCCTTTCCTCTTGCAACCAGTGTTGATATAAACAACCTGGTACTCCTTGGATGTCTGAAATGAAATCTCATGAGATCAGAGCTATTACAGATAACTGTGGTTGTTCTGAAATCTGCCTTCTTGGTCACAAGTTAAAAAGCAGTTACTTAATTTTAATTTCATATGTTTACATCATGTGATTGGATCCATTCACAGGTAAAGGTAGTGTGTTTGGTCAAGCTGTACTGGCCATTCTGTTTGTGTGATATTGTTTTTATTTTGTGGGCAGCTCCGGGATAACTTAGAATATAAGTAGAAATAGGAGAACTTAAGCTTGGGACTCGCCCACTTGTGTACTTGACTTTTTGTTGCTTGTTGAGATGAAAGAATACTTTTGCTCACTTGTAACAAATATTTTCCATAGACTTCAGTATTGACCAGGGGCATGCTCTCTCCCCTCTTCTCGAGAGGTGCATTCATACTTGAGTAGCTGAGGCGTTTCCTTCATCTAGGAAGGACCATGAGTGACCTGACCTTTACACTGAGTTCTGACATCTGCAATATACCCAGTTCTTAGAGGAAGACCTTTTGGCCAATCCTAGTTTTAAACTTGCATACCAAAGCAGTGTGGTATTTGTAGTCCCTGAATCTACCCATGGAAATCAATGCTCCAGGTCCCGTAATGCATCAAGAATAAGGTTGGTGGAAATCCAGAACTGGTCTAAAATAGTATTTTTGGAACTTGGCAACTTGGAAGTTCGATCTGGAAGAGCTGTTCTGTTCCAGTAGCATGCAATTCCATCAAGTTGGGTGCCTGATCAATCCTTCTTCTCTCTGGATGCTTTCTACTGCAACCACTTTTTATTTTTCTGGTTGATAATAGCTCTACAACAGCATTGCTTTCACACACATTTGAGGTCTCTTAGGGTGTGAGAAGTCTGAAATGGTTTATGTGAAACCTTTAAAACATTATGGAAAAAATGGTTTGGGCTTTAAACAGCTTTTTAACTTTTGAAAACTGTCCCCAAAATGTTTGTTCTAGGAAGATTATATAGAGATTCAAAGTTTGGTAATGAACTATACATATAATAGACAATAGCCTTTCTATCTGTGATTCTTTTTCTGAAGACCACTGTGCTAATGATTCAACTTATCAGTTCTACCAGTGTTGCTGTTCTTTTGGCCCCTTAACTTAGGGGTAAAAGAGTACATAAGAACATAAAGTAGCCATATTGGGTCAGACCAGTGGTTTATCTAGCACAGTATCCTGTTTCCAACAGTGGCCGAGCCAGGTCACAAGTACCTGGCAGAAACCCATTATGGTTTTGTCTTCAGATGTACTCTGCTATTCCTGCTGCTGTCATTCTAACGCCATATGGTCATATATTGTGACATTAGATGGAAAGGTTTGTAGCATAATTTGACCACACAGTGAAGTGTAGAAAAGTGATTGTTAGCACAAATTGTGCCTGATAGGTGTTGAGATTTCTTTTTGTCACTGTTGGGTGCATTGTTTTTCTTGAAAGCTACATCCATTTTTGGGACCATTGCTCATGATAGAGACAGTGGTTTCCTCATGTGGCTTCTGGATAGATTCTGCAGCAAAGATTGTAAAATTTGCTGCACACATTGTGAATGTGTGCTAGAAAAGCAAACATTTTCATTGATTTGTAAGTGCTAAAACTAATGGGTTGATATTCAAAAGCACTTATATGGTTAACATCAGATGTTGACTGCATAAGTGTTTTTTTTATTTTTATTTTCTGCATGTAAGTGGATAATTCTTCTTCATACGTCTGTTCAAGTTTAGGAGGGGCCAGGGCATTCCAAGGGTTGAGTCAAAATTTTGTGCAGGTTGTGGTGATAGCCACCTAAATAGCTATAATAGCTTTCTAACTCAATTACAGAAATAAGGCATGCTATTTGGAGATGCTGGAACTGCAGTATATGCTCAGAGGGACCTAAAAGGTTTTAGAAACAAAAATCCTTTGAGGGAGTTGGACTATTAAATGATCAAGGTGTAAAAGGGGCATTCGGAAGGAATAGGCCATAACAGAAAAAAACAAAATTAATTCTTTATTTTGGCCGTTATGAAAGGATTTCTAGGATATACTCTCACTGGGAACACTCTTTGATAGTGATGACTTAAAGGCCCTGAAAGATGTAATAGAGTAAACAAACTAAAAAAAAAAAATTGCTAGCATGAGATGGTGTACATGCTGTTCTAAAAGACTTTATAAATGAAATTACAGAATTGTTGCTTTTAATCTGTGATATACCATTAAAGTTCGCTGTAGTACCTGAGGATTGGAAGGTGCCCAAAGCAGTGCCAGTCTTTAGAAAGGACTCCCAGAGCTGATCCGGGAGGCCACAGACCATTGAGCTTTTCATCGGTGCTAAGAAAATGGTAGAAGCTATTCTGAAAAATTAACTGGCTATATAAATAGACACAGCTTAATGATGGCAGAGCCAATATTGAGTGGGAATTGTGAGCATGTCCCTGACCTGGATGTCTGAATTCCTTCAATGTCCTATGTGAAATGGGGCTTAATATCTGCCCTTCCTCAATAACCACTACCTCCTCCTTTTCCTAAGGGATCCCATCAGGCTTATTTTCAAAAGAGAAGGGCGCCCATCTTTCAACACAAATCGGGAGAGAGGTGTCCTCCCAGGGTCGCCCAAATCGGCATAATGGAAAGCTGATTTTGGGCGTCCTCAACTGCTTTCCGTCGCGGGGACGACCAAAATTTACGGGTGTATGTCGGAAGCATAGCGAAGGCAGGTCTGGGGCGTGCTTAACACATGGGCATCCTCGGCCGATAATGGAAAAAAGAAGGGCGTCCCTGACGAACACTTGTCGACTTGGTCCTTTTCTTTTTTTTTTTTTTTTTACGACCAAGCCACAAAAATGTGCCCTAAATGACCAGATGACCACCGGAAGGAATCGGAGATGACCTCCCCTTACTCCCCCAGTGGTCACTAACCCCCTCCCACCCTCAAAAAAATTAAAAAAAAAAAAATTTTTTTCCAGCCTCTATGCCAGCCTCATATATCATACCCAGCTCCATGACAGCAGTATGCAGGTCCCAGGAGCCGTTTTAGTGGGTACTGCAGTGCATTTCAGGCAGGCGGACCCAGGCCCAGCCCCCCCACCCCCACCTGTTATACTTGTGGTGGTAAATGTGAGCCCTCCAAAACCCTCCGCAAACCCACTAAACCCACATGTAGGTGCCCCCCTTCATCCCTAAGGGCTATGGTAGTGGTGTACAGTTTTGGGGGGGTTTGGGGGGCTCCGCACACAAGGTAAGGGAGCTATGCACCTGGGAGCTTTTTCTGAAGTCCACTGCAGTGCCCCCTAGGGTGCCCTGGCATGTGAGGGGGACCAGTGCACTGTGAATGCTGGCTCCTCCCTTGACCAAATGGCTTGGATTTGGTCGTTTGTGAGATGGGCGTCCTCAGTTTCCATTATCAGTGAAAATCGGGGACGACCATCTCTAAGGACGGCCTAAATGTTGAGATTTGGGCGTCCCTGACCGTATTATCGAAACAAAAGATGACTGCCCATCTTTTCGATAATATGGGTTTCCTCGCCCCTTCGCCAGGACATCCTGAGGAAAACTTGGGCGCCCCGTTTGATTATGCCCCTCCATGTATCTGTCCCATGCTTTCTTAAATTCCGATACAATCTTCGTCTTCACTACCTCCACCGGGAGGCCATTCCAGGCATTCATCACCCTTTCCATGAAATAGTATTTTCTTCGATCTAGACTTTCAGAAGGTATTTGACAGATTCTCATGAGAGACTCCAGGGAAAATTAGTCATCGGATAGGGGGTTGGGGACTGATTCAAAGATGGGAAATAGAGAATAGAGATGGGCCACAGGTTTCAAAAAAAAAAAAAAGTGTTTGCAGGAGAGCAGGGTAAGTAGTGAAATGCCTCAAGGATCTGTACTGACCACCATTTTCAGGTTAGTTTTTATATATTTTTTTTTGCAAATGTTCTAGAGAAAAGAATGAATGAGGTGATTAAATTTGCATATGACAGCTATTCCATTGTGAGGGACAGCAAGAGGATTTGATAAGACAGAGAGTGGGCATCTGAATGACAGATGAAATTTAATATAGAGAAGTGTAAAGTAATGAATATAGGGAAAAAAATCCTAATTATAGGTGTTTAAAGTTGAGTTCCATGTAGGGAGCCACCAGGACTGGTGCAAGCGTATTGGGTAGCTTAGGTGAACCTTCCTTCTTGTGCCCCACTACAGTTAACTTTCAAATCCCTAGACAACACGTACGTTTTAATATTTAAACTCAGTAATTGTAATCACTCTGACATACCTCTCCCAGAATAATTCATTAAAAATGTATAATTGGATGATATACATTTAAATATATATATATATATATGTAAATTAAAATTTTCCAAAAACCATTTACCTCAAGAAATGCATTACTGAATATTGCCCATCCTTCCTGCAAAAAAAGTATGTACTGATATATATTTTTTTTTTTAACTTTTTGTAGCTATTCAGACTTTTTGCAATGACTGCAGATGCTCTTTGCCATCTTGCTATCTTTAAACAATTGCCTAAGATAAAATAAAAGATTATTTTATTGGCTGAGCTGGCCCTGGAAGTCACCAAGAAAAGGATCTTGATCATTGTGTACAATAAAGGATAGGGGTAATAGGACACCTATTAAAAAAAAAGTTTGAAAATGCCTATTTTATAAAAGCTTTTTGTTTGTGATTATTTTTTCCAGAACAAAAAAAAAGAGGGGGGGTATAAACCCCTACATCTATTGAAAAAGAACTATTAGAATAGGGATGGACCACAGGTTTGCAATCCTCTAGTGGACATTCTCAATGATTGGACTGATATTGTTTGATTTTATTGTATCACTAAGTGGACACATTTCGGTGGATGTTATGGTCATGGATTTTTAATAAAATATTTTGGTGTTTTCACCTGTAGTCTCTCCATTGCCTTTTTTTTTTTTCTTTTCTTTTGGAAACCTGTGGCCCATCTCTACTCCTTCCCCCCCCCCCCCCCCCCCCCATCATATGTATATTTTTTGAGGATTTGATAAAAGGCAGTAAATGTATAAGAGTATGGGAGTTGCAAGCTGATTGTTGTCTTTATGCCATGTCATCAAAGCACTTTTCAATATTTGTTTTTCTTCTGTAATATTTTTGCTGGTATTTTCCTTCAGTAATATGTTGGATTATTATTTATTTATATGTACATTGCTTTGTCACAATATTCAGAAAGAGATTTTAAGCAATAGAGTTTTTTTTTGTTTTATTTTTGCCAAGTACTAGATGCTAATTTTTAGTGGTGCCTGCAATTTTACATCCCTGACAATAGAAATAGATGTATATCCTCAAAAGTATAAAGCATATGTATGCATCTGTGTGTACATTACTCCTCCTACCTACTACTCATTACTATAATGCTGCTATAGCTATTGTTTGTATACATATGGGTACATTTATGGCTAATGTTTTTCCCACACCTGTTCATATTCATATTGTATGGTGAAATATAAATTTGAATGATCCCATAATGTCCATGGATAATTTTTGTGCCTATTTATTTTTTGAAGGGTGGTAGGCATGTTGATTATGTGGTGGATCAGATTGTTGCAAAATTGATAGAAGTGGTGAAGAAGAAGAATAAAGCTGGTGTATCAGTAAAGCCATTTCAGGTAAGTTAATTTAGTTCAGTAGGTAAATTTAAAAAAAAAGTGTCGGTGCCTGTAATACCTCTATTTTTGTGTTCTCTACAGGTGAAAAATCATCTTTGGGTTTTTATAAACAGTTTGATTGAAAATCCTACCTTTGATTCTCAGACAAAGGAAAACATGACTTTGCAGCCTAAAAACTTTGGATCCAAATGCCAGCTGTCGGAAAAGTTTTCCAAAGCGGTGAGCTTTTTTGTGTTTGTAACCTATGTATGTTGATTGATATCGATAGGAAAATGGGCACTATTCAACTTTGGAGACCACCAAAAATCAGACCTTCCAGATCTGTTCTGTAAAAGTGACATCCTCTGTCCTGGACATTTCACGAGACACCAGTAACACAAAATATTCAATAGTTTTTGTATAGGATAGTGAATGGTGACCAGTTGGCCCAGCTTCCTTTTACTTTATATAAGCAGCTGTCTCTGAAATTAGGTATTTTATGCCTAGATGTTTTTCTAGAGTTGCCCATATTTTTAATCACCTAGATAGTTTTCTGCATCCTGGGTCTTGCAATGTTCTGAGTCCTTTCAGCCTGGGCTATCTTAATTTCTCCTTTAACAGGCCAGAGTCTGTGGCTTCTGCAGTCTTATCAGAATCCAACCTTTCCTCTAGATCCATCCTGTTGTTCATACCTAGCTTTTCGGTCAGTTCCAAAGTCTGTGTCAAATTATCTATTTTCATTTCTTTAGTGGTAATATGATGGAGAATGAAAGCCTCAGCTAATTGTAGCTTGAGTTTTCATTGACACTTTTATGGCGAGGGAGTGGGGCATTATTGTGACAACAATCAAAACATTTACAGCCTTAAATTAACAAAGTAGATATTTTTGTCTTCTCGTTGCCTAACATAGTTGTTTACAAAAGACAAAGAGAAGAGAAGTATTTATTTTTTAATTTGGGAAAAAAAGTCCACAAAGAAGTTATAGGTGATACATTATTATTGGACTAAGTTAAAGTATTTTTGAGAAGGTTGCAGAAATTATCCCGTCCTTGTCAGATAAAATTTGAATTTCTAATTGGCTAAAACAGGAGTGGTCACTAGTTAGGGCAAACTTTAAAAATTTTGGTATCAATACAAGTGCAAGCCTTGACCACCGCTTTCAGATATTTTTTTCCTTAGTTTTTCCTTAGTTTTTCTATTTTGCCAGCAAAATGGATTTTATGTTGCTTTGTCAGAATTGAGAAAAAGCCTTCTCCCTCAACATTAATCGTTGTACTTCTAAGCTTGGGGTTCTGTGTCAAAACTAACTATTGTTAATGTTTGAATGTATTTTTGACTGCCACCTCTTGTGGAATAAAATATTAAATCACTTTATTAAACACCTTTTGCATGGGAATTCAAGGTGAGATACAACAAGTTAAAAAGAAAAAGATGAAAATATTATATAACTAGTAAAAAATGCCCGTTTCCGAAACCAATGAAACGGGTGCTAGCAAGCATTAGTATGTGTGTGTCTGTGAGACAGTAATTGTGTATGGGTGTGAGAGTCACAGGAGGGGGTGGCGGGGGTGGGGAACTGTGAGCGTGCATGAGTGTGTGGGGGGGCAGTGACACTGTCAGAGAGTGAGTGTAATTGTGTATTTTTTGTAGAGTTAGAGAGTTTGACAGTGAGTGTAAGGGAGTGTTTTTGAAAGAGTGAGAGAGCGTGGCAGGCAGCAGCAGTGTATTTTTGTAAGGGTTCAATAGTAATTGTGTTTTGAGTGTGTGTCTGTGATGTGTGATAGGGTATTTTTTTTCTGTATGTGGGGCAGTGACACAGTATGTGTGAGAGTGAGTGTAAGTATGTATTTTTGAAAGAGTCAGAGAGTGTGGCAGGCACCCACATATGTCTGGAGCAGAGGAGTGGCCTAGTGGTTAGGGTGGTGGACTTTAGTCCTGGGGAGCTGAGGAACTGAATTCGATTCCCACCTCAGGCACAGGGAGCTCCTTGTGACTCTGGGCAAGTCACTTAACCCTCCATTGCCCCATGTAAGCCACATTGAGCCTGCCATGAGTGGGAAAGCGTGGGGTACAAATGTAACAAAAATAAAAATAAATAAAATAAGTGAGTATGTTTGAAAGAGTGAGAGATCGTGGCAGACAGGAACAGTGCTTGTTTGTAAGGCTTCAGTGGTTTTTTTTTTTTTTTGTCAGCCTTCCGCCATTTCCATTAATGTTAGTCTCCCCTTCGATTTCCCTGCACTGGACAGCTTAGTTGAAGGTGAATTCAGTGTCTGTTGTGTGGTTCCGTTTGAGAGGGTGGGGGTGGGGGTTGTGGCTCGGAGGGGTCTGCTTTTGGCGTTCCGTTCCTCTGCCTCCTGTCATTGTACCTTCCGCCCTTGATGTGTTTTCGGTATGTGGCCGTTTATGGTGAAGGCTGCCTTTTGATTTTTGGTTGGGGGGGGGGGGGGGTTTGAAGTTGTAGGCAGCGTGTTCGATGTGCCGGAGACGGGATAGTGGTTAGTTGTTTGGTGGGAGCGCGTTTGTTATGCAGGAAGCACATACCTGGAGCAGGAGCATGGGCGTCAGAATACTAATCTCCTGGGTGAGTGATTCTACTCGCTAAGTGTCAGTGCTCCGCCCTCGACGTCATGACATTGTGACGCGAGGGTGGGGAACACAGTCATGGTGGAACACTGATCTACACCATGATGGAAGTTGGAGATTTGCGATTTGGCTTCATTAGAACGTTGGAGTTGTGAATTATGTCCGGAAGGGGCGTGGCTGAGGGCAGGTCTATGAGTGAGGGTGAGTGGTGTTGACAGCCTAGGAGGGTGAGTGGTGCTGACAGCCTAGCCTAGGAACAGTAGATTCAGTGCTTCACTGAATGTTGGAGGTGAGAATTATTTATATAGATTATTGCATATTAAAAAATTTAAAAATGATATATAAAAAGTACCACTGAGAACTTGAATGCTGTTAGTTTAATAACACAAGAAACCTAACAGCATGCTTTAAGTGCGTAATGAAGTGTATATTCATCAGGGAGAATGAGGTTTCATTTGCTCTTTTATAAGTTACTAGTGAAATACCACCTGAATACAGTGTCTGTTTCTAGAGGCCTTACCACCATAAGGATATTGTAAGGCTGGGAAGAGTTCCAAAATGCTGTGACTTGAAATAGACACATACAGAGAAATCTAATGAACTCAAGATGTACTCTTAAAAAAGGATGATCTATTGTAAATACAAGGGCTATATTTGGCCCTAATTAGTCACACTATCATCTACATATCAAACCAACTAATTATATGTACTTTCAACATATCACATAATGTTTATTTATTTATTGCATTTGTATCCCACATTTTCCCACCTCTTTGCAGGCTCAGTGTGGCTTACAGTACATCATGAGTGGTGGAAATATATTTAGTGTTACAGAAGGATCTTGGGTAACATGATAATGAAAAAGAAAAACATGATAGTAGTATAACAAGTAGATACTATAAGACAATTCTGAATATGTGTGGAGGAGTTGTGTATATTCACATTGGATTATCTTTGTGGTATGCCTTGTTAAAGAGATAGGTCTTCAGTAGTTTGCGGAAGTGCGTTAGTTCGTAGATCTTTTTTAAGTTGCGCGGTAGTTGTTCCATAACTGCACTCAAGTAGGTAAAGTTTGACGCATGTATTAATTTGTATTTTAGACCTTTGCAGTTAGGGAAGTATAGATCTAGGAATGTGCGGGATGATCTTTTGGCATTCCTGGGTGGTAGGTCTATCAGGTCTGACATGTAGGCTGGTGCATCTCCGTGCATGATTTTGTGAACTAGGGAGCAAATTTTGGATATGATGCATTCTTTAATTGGGAGCCAGTGTAGTTTTTCTCGTAGGGGCTTAGCACTTTCATATTTTGTTTTGCCGAATATGAGTTTAGCTGCAGTGTTCTGTGCTGTTTGAAGTTTCTTGATTATCTGCACTTTACAGCCGGTGTAGATTGCGTTGCAGTAATCTAGATGACTGAGCACCATTGATTGTACCAGGTTACGGAAAACAGTCCTTGGGAAGAAAGGTCTTACTCTTTTTAATTTCCACATTGAGTGGAACATCTTCTTGGTAGTGTTTTTTGTGTGGCTCAATGTTGAATGTATAAGAAGGGGAATAATTGTTGATACTATTTGTGAAAGGTCTCCTGAAGAAGTAATAAGGAAACATGGCCTGTGTTGAGACCTGATTGATGACTGGATGATGAATGAAAGGAGCAAGTCAAATCCTGAATGATCTCCATGTAAAGTTAAAAGCTGTGAAGATTCCACATCTGATGGAGTTTGAGATCAAAATAGCAGTGGAACATCAGTGTCTTCAATTTGTGCGCATCGATTTTTCATCTTTGAACGCTGTGCTTTTCATCTTTTGAATTTTCATTGATTGGATAGTTGATTATGTACCTGGGATATCAATAAGAAGGACTAAGCAGAAGTGACTGTTGTACGGTGACTACAAACGGACTTTTTGAGACTGAGCATATCCTGGGTTGATCCTATACAATTGAGCTTTGATGATTTGCTGTTTAAATTTGTATGAAGAAACATGAGATTTGATGTGTCTGAATGAGATATTTAATAAATATTGTAAAAGGAACATTATGTGATAGGTTGAAAGTACATATAATTAGTTGGTTTGATATGCTTAAAAAGGATGGATATTATAGAAACATTCAAATATCTAGAAGACTTCAATAAAGTACAAGAAGGTAGCATTTTTCAAAAGCTCTAAGGCAAGGCATGATAGGAAATTGTATGAAGGGAGGCTCAGAGAAAATGCTACTTTATTGAAAATATAGTTAATGCCTGGAATAGCCTACCAGCAGATGTGGTGGACAACAAAGCGGAAAGAATTCAAACATGCTAGGGACACAGAGAAGAAGGTAGTAAGAGCAAAAGAGGAAGACCAAGTTTAAGTAAAAACAGGTTTGAACATAGGCATGTGAGTTTTTATACCCATCTACTGTACCTGGATGATAAAAAGCAAAAAAGGAGAGGACAGTTAACTTGCAGAGGATATTTGCACCAAGCTCTGAAGGAAATGTGGCAAGATTGACCACAGAATAGAGAGAGGTCTTTAGTTTGCAGTCAGATATATCTGGGAAGGAGAGGGGGATGGTGGTTGTGGTGGCTGCAGGTTGTCTAGAATAGGTGATAGACAGGGCAGGCTTGGCTATGGGGAATATGGAGAAGAAGGGATAGAGAGCAATTAAAGGTCTCCTTAGCACAGTGTGCACTGTTGAGGCGCTACAGCAATATAGGCATGAGCAATTAGGCAGATGGTTAAGATTATTAGCCCTTCCATATCATCATGCTGATCAATCCATAGACTGGTGGGTTGTGTCCATCTACCAGCAGGTGGAGATAGAGAGCAAAGCTTTTGCCTCCCTATATGTGGTCATGTGCTGCCGGAAACTCCTCAGTATGTTCTCTATCTCAGCAGGTGGTGGTCACACACAGCAGCAGCTCTGGCTAGGCCTCCAAGCCTAATTTTTAGGTTTTGTTGAGTGCCTGGGGTTGAGGGCTCTTCTTGAGCAAGTGCAAACCTGGTGGCGCCAGGTCCCTCCTTTTCTCCCCCCTCCCGCTTGCTCCGTTAAAAAAAAAAAAAAAAAATTTTTGGACGTCCTTAAGGGCGTTTATTTCGACGTTTATTTAAACGTTTATTGCAGCTACTCACTGGGACACCAGGTCGTTACAGCTCGGAGCGAGAAACAGGTAATTTTTACCTTTTTATAGCGGGCAGGGGGTTCCCCGATTGATCTCCACGTGGCCTATGGCGTCGGAGGGCGAGGGCGCGAAGAATCGCTCCCCGGACCGCGTGTGCGCTTCTAGCGGGGATGCGGGGGTTTTAAAGTCTGATTCGCCCTTGTTGGGTGTCAGTTTGGAGGCCGGTCAGTGTCCTGGGTCTTCCTCCGGTGCGGCGTTTTTTCCCGCCATAAACGCCCATCCCCCGCTGCTCGCTTCCGCCATCTTGGCCGGCCACTCTGCTCGGACGGCTTCTTCTTGGGCCGACCTTGAGCAGGGAGACGTTCATGCCATGGCCGCCCTTGATTTGGGCGACGGCAAAAAAGCGGCTAAAGTTAAGCGCCGTTCTTCCCGCACGGATCCTTCGCGGAGTGTCGCGCCGGACGCCATCTTGGATGCGCAGCATGTTGCTCCCCCGCTCTTGCGAGCGCCGGTTGAGGGTGCGTCTAGGGCTGTGGCCCAGGCTGCTGAAATTCACAGTCTGGGGGGTTTCTCCCCCGAGTTTATTTTGCTGCTGCATCAGGCCTTCCTTATGCAAAACGCTGCCCCTTCTCCCTTGTCCGATAACGGGGTTGAGGCCCCCGGAAGTAAACGCCCTCGGGTGGATTCCCAGGCCTTAGAGGACGCTGTTTCCTCTGATGTAGATGAGGGCAGCGTATCTGAGTTCTCCCAATGGTCCTTTGGGGATTCCTTGGAGGAGACGGATTCCCGCTCGGATGGAGCGGATGACCCCTCTGCAGCGCGGATCTTTCGCTCAGAGGATTTGCCCAACCTGTTACTG
Organism: Microcaecilia unicolor; assembly: GCF_901765095.1. NCBI lineage: Eukaryota > Metazoa > Chordata > Amphibia > Gymnophiona > Siphonopidae > Microcaecilia > Microcaecilia unicolor. The sequence continues at coordinate 254,025,429 of NC_044031.1, read as the reverse complement.
CAGGCCATGAGCATTTTGAAGATTTCCTCGCCAGAGGACGTCTCTCCCTCAGCCCCTGTTGGCTCTGCCATTATGCTGGGGACGAAGCGCCCGCCTAGAACCTTCCACGTGCATGATGCCATGCACACCTTAATTTCGGCTCAATGGGATGTCCCGGAAACGAGCCTCAAAATGGCTAGGGCTATGTCCCGCCTCTATCCTTTGCCTGAAAGTGAACGTGAGGCCTTTATTTGGCCTACCGTGGATTCTTTAATCACTGCGGTGACTAAGAAAACGGCGTTGCCGGTGGAAGGTGGCACGGCACTAAAGGACGCCCAAGACAGAAGATTGGAAGCGGCTTTAAGGTCGTCCTTCGAGGCGGCTGCCTTTAGTTTGCAGGCCTCAGTTTGCGGCTCCTATGTGGCCAGGGCGTGCCTGACGATGGTGCAGCGGGCTTCCCCCTCGGATCCTTCCTTGAGGGCTGACTGGCCGGCCCTGGAATCGGGCTTGGCTTATTTGGCAGACTTACTGTATGATGTCTTGAGAGCCTCGGCTAAAGGCATGGCTCAGACAGTCTCTGCGCGGCGGTGGCTTTGGCTGAAACATTGGTCTGCGGACCACGCCTCTAAGTCCCGCCTGGCTAAGTTGCCTTTTAAAGGCAAGCTGCTCTTTGGGGTCGAGCTGGACAAAATCGTGACCGATCTCGGCACGTCTAAGGGCAAGAAGTTACCAGAGGTCAGGGCTCGGGCCAGTGCTTGCCCCGGTATCTCCAGAGGACAGTTTCAGGAAGCCCGTCGGTACCGCCCGGGCAAGTCGGGCTCCTCTGCCCCCTCTTCCTTCAAAAGGAACTTCTCCCCCAAGCAGCATTCCTTTCGCAGAGACCGCCGTCCCGGAGGTACACCCTCCGGTCCTCCCCCAGGGTCTCGTACCCAATGACGGGGTCCTGGTCCATGGCCCAATGCAGATTGGAGGACGCCTGTCCTCGTTTCTGGGCGAGTGGACCAGAGTAACTTCAGACGCTTGGGTGCTGGAAGTCATCAGAGACGGCTACAAGTTAGAGTTCTGCCGACCCTTAAGAGACGGGTTTGTACTCTCTCCCTGCAAGTCTCCGGTCAAAGCTGTGGCAGTGCAGCAGACCTTGGACAACCTGATCCGCCTGGGTGCGGTCGTTCCGGTGCCAGAAAATCAGCTTGGCAAGGGACGTTACTCCATTTACTTTGTGGTACCAAAGAAAGGAGGTTCTGTCCGGCCTATCCTCGACCTCAAAGGGGTCAATCGGGCCTTGAAAGTGCGGCACTTTCGCATGGAGACTCTCCGCTCTGTTATAGCGGCAGTGAAGGCAGGAGAGTTCTTGGCTTCCTTGGACATCAAGGAAGCGTACCTGCATTTTCCCATCTGGCCTCCTCATCAACGCTTTCCGCGTTTTGCAGTCCTGGGCCGACACTTCCAGTTCAGAGCCCTCCCTTTCGGGTTGGCTACTGCTCCGCGGACCTTCTCCAAAGTAATGGTGGTCATCGCGGCCTTCCTGCAAAAGGAAGGAGTACAAGTCCATCCTTATCTGGACGACTGGTTGATCCGAGCCCCCTCTTAGGCAGAGTGCGGCAAAGCTGTGGACCGGGTGGTTGCTCTTTTGAGCTCCCTGGGGTGGATCATCAACTGGGAGAAGAGCCAGCTGCGCCCCACTCAGTCCCTGGAGTATCTGGGAGTTCGATTCGACACCCAAGTGGGCAGAGTGTTCCTGCCAGACAATCGGATTGTCAAACTTCAGGCTCAGGTGGACCAGTTCCTAGTAGCCTCTCCTCTTCGGGCTTGGGACTATGTGCAGCTGTTGGGCTCTATGACGGCCACGATGGAAGTAGTGCCCTGGGCCAGGGCTCATATGAGACCACTACAACTCTCTCTGCTGCAGCGCTGGACTCCGATGTCGGAGGATTATGCTGTGCGCCTTCCCTTGGACCCAACAGTGCGCAAGGCGCTGAGCTGGTGGATGCAGACAGACAAGTTGTCTGCAGGAATGCCTCTGGTGACCCCGGAGTGGATTGTCGTCACGACGGACGCCTCTTTGTCGGGCTGGGGAGCCCACTGCTTGGGAAGGACAGAGCAGGGGCTCTGGTCTCCTGCAGAGGCAAAGTGGTCTATCAACCTCCTGGAACTCAGAGCCATTAGGTTGGCGCTTTTGGAGTTCATCCCGGTACTGGCGTTGAAGCCAGTACGGGTCCTGTCGGACAATGCCACGGCTGTGGCCTATGTCAACCGCCAGGGAGGTACCTAGAGCGCCCCTCTAGCCAAGGAGGCCATGAATCAATGCCAGTGGGCGGAAGCGAACCTGGAACAGCTGTCAGCGGCCCACATTGCCGGAGTCATGAATGTGAAGGCGGACTTTCTCAGTCGCCATACCTTGGAGCCCGGAGAGTGGCAGCTATCTGCTCAGGCGTTCTTGGACATCACGAAGCGCTGGGGCCAGCCGAGCCTAGATCTGATGGCGTCATCGGCCAATTGCCAAGTGCCGCGCTTTTTCAGCAGAGGACGGGACCCTCGATCCCTGGGAGTAGATGCTCTTCTCCAACAGTGGCCGACACAGGCGCTTCTCTATGTGTTCCCGCCCTGGCCCATGTTGGGCAGGGTGCTAGACCGGGTGGCAAAGCATCCGGGCCGGATAATCCTGGTGGGTCCGGACTGGCCCATACGTCCCTGGTATGCGGACTTGATCAGGCTCTCAGTCGACGATCCTCTGCGGCTGCCAGTGGAGCAGGGCCTATTACATCAGGGTCCCGTGGTGATGGAGGATCCCTCCCCCTTTGGTCTTACGGCCTGGCTATTGAGCGGCAGCGTCTGAGAAAGAAGGGCTTCTCAGACAAGGTCATCGCCACTATGCTGAGAGCGAGGAAGCGGTCTACTTCTACTGCTTACGCCAGGGTTTGGCGTACCTTTGCAGCGTGGTGTGAAGCAGGCTCACTTTCTCCCTTCACTGCTCCAATTTCTTCAGTGTTGGCGTTCCTGCAGGAAGGTCTGGAGAAAGGCCTGTCGCTCAGTTCCCTTAAAGTCCAGGTAGCGGCTCTGGCTTGCTTCAGGGGCCGCCTGAAGGGTGCTTCCCTGGCTTCGCAGCCAGATGTGGTGCGCTTTCTCAAGGGAGTTAATCACCTGCGCCCTCCTCTGCACTCAGTGGTGCCTGTGTGGAATCTCAACCTGGTGCTAAGAGCCTTGCAGAAGCTGCCTTTTGAACCCTTGTCTAGGGCATCTCTGAAAGACCTGACGTTGAAAGCAGTCTTTTTGGTGGCTATCACTTCAGCCAGAAGAGTTTCCGAGCTCCAGGCACTCTCATGTCGAGAGCCTTTTCTGCAGTTCACTGAGGCAGGAGTGACTATTCGCACAGTGCCTTCCTTCCTGCCCAAGATTGTTTCTCGCTTCCATGTGAATCAGCAGCTCTGTCTCCCTTCCTTTCGTAGGGAGGACTACCCAGAGGAATACTCTGCTCTCAAATAGCTGGATGTGAGACGAGTCATCATCAGATACTTGGAAGTGACCAATGATTTCCGGAAATCGGATCATCTGTTTGTCCTGTTTGCAGGTCCTCGTAAGGGTCTGCAGGCTGCTAAGCCTACAGTGTCAAGATGGGTCAAGGAAGCCATTGCAGTGGCTTATGTGGCCGCGGGGAAGGTGCCGCCTATCCAGCTGAAGGCTCACTCCACTAGAGCTCAGGCGGCCTCGATGGCAGAGGCCGGGTCCGTCTCCTTGGAAGAGATTTGCAAGGCGGCAACTTGGGCATCGGCCCATACCTTCTCCAGGCATTACCGCTTGACTGTGGCTGCTCGGGTGGAGGCCCGGTTTGGAGCTTCAGTGTTGCGGTCAGGGATTTCAATGTCCCGCCCTGGGTGAGTACTGCTTCGGTACATCCCACCAGTCTATGGATTGATCAGCATGATGACATGGAAGGTAAAATTATGTATCATACCTGATAATTTTCTTTCCATTAATCATAGCTGATCAATCCATAGCCCCTCCCAGATATCTGTACTGTTTATATTCTGGTTGCATTTCAGATTCAAGTTTAGTCTTCAGTTCCTGTTCAGGAGGACTTCGTGTTCAAGTTTTTCAATTGGATTCTTCAAGAGTTGAGACGAGTTTGTGTTACAGTGAGCTGCTGCATTCCTCTCCCCTCCGTTTTACGGGGCTGGATTGAGACCTAAATTCTGCCGGCGCTCCCTCCCGCTTCGTGCGGCTGTAGGGCAGCTTTGTACCCCTCCCGCTTCGGCGGTGTTAGGGTCAGTCAGCTCCTCCCATGGTTGCGGTTGCAGGATAAGCCAGATCCCCCCGCATCGGCGGGGTGGTGTCCCTCCCCCGCTCCGCGGGGATGAGCTGGACGGATTCCCCTCCCCCACTTGTGTGGGGATGAGCTGGGTTAATACCCCTCCCCCGTTTCGGCGGTGGTGAGCTGGGCAGAGTGTCCCTTTGTGGGTGTAATTCTCTAAGTGCTGAGTCCTGCGGATGGAGCTTTGATATCGACATACTGAGGAGTTTCCGGCAGCACATGACCACATATAGGGAGGCAAAAGCTTTGCTCTCTATCTCCACCTGCTGGTAGATGAACACAACCCACCAGTCTATGGATTGATCAGCTATGATTAATGGAAAGAAAATTATCAGGTATGATACATAATTTTACCTTATCTGCCAACACCTACTGTTTATTTCCAAAGCCCTTTCCCTCAGAGTTACAAATAATTGCTTGTTTACAATATAGTTATTTATTCTTCATTGTGAGAGTTCAGCCTGAAGCAGGTTTTGGATGTTGACTATAAATGCACTGACATGCAGTATTACAAATAAATATATCGATAACTGTTCTCTGCTTTATTGACTTGGGTACATTTACACAGAGACAATAATATAAAATGTAGTCATTATTACCACTTAAACTAAACAAACATTTTTTCCCTTGAAACCCACTTCCTGTAGTGATAGAATGTAGGTCCTTGCTGCAGAGCAATTTGCTGACATGTCCTATCAATTCTGAGCTAGATTTTATTAAATATTTAAGCATGAACAAGCATAAAAATGTTCATCTGTTGTGCATAATCCTAATTATAGTCTGTCTTTTAATAGGTATCTAACTGTGGTATAGTAGAGAGCATTCTGAACTGGGTCAAATTCAAAGCTCAGACTCAGCTGAATAAGAAGTGCTCATCTGTGAAGCACAGTAAAATCAAAGGCATTCCAAAATTAGATGATGCAAATGATGCTGGTAAGAGCTAATTAAGTTTTTTTTTAATTAAAGTAAAATGTTTAATGTGATTTCACTATATCTAGCCTTTATATAATAATTTATACAGGGCATTGTTTTGATAGTGTAATCATTTTATTCCTAAATGTTTTTCATGTTGGTTGCAGAATATAAAATGAAACCTCCTTTGTGAAATAGTTGGCTGCTGTTCTGGTGACAGTGATGCATGGAAACCATATTAACTGAGCCAAAGTCAAATGCACTAAGATTTCAGCATCTACATGAAACTGGAATAATGCTAATGTATCTCATCTCCTACGTGGAAGTGAAAATAAAGTTGTGTAGAAATATAGAAACATGTAGGCAGATAAAGACTGTATGGCCTATCCAGTCTGCCCATCCATGCCATCTGCTCACCCTATCACTCCCTTAGAGATCTTATGTACTTGTCCCAAGCTCTCTTAAATTCAGATACTGTTTACATCTCCACCACTTCCATCGGGAGGGCGTTCCACAAATTCACCACCCTTTCCATAAAGAAGTATTTCCTCAGGTTACTTCTGAATCTATTACCTTTTGCCTTCATCCTATTCCTCCTTGTTCTATACCTTCCTTTCAATTGAAAGAGTTGTATAGGTATTTAAATGCCTCTATCAAATCTCCCCTCTCCTGCCTTTCTTCCAAAATATACATGTTGAGATCTTTTAGTTTGTTCCCTTGTGCTTTATGATAAAGACCACTGACCATTTTAGTAACTGCCCTCTGGACCAAAGCCATCTTATTTATATCTTTTTGAAGGTGTGATCTCCAGAATTGTATGCAATATTCTAAATGCGGTATCACCAGAATTTTTTTTAAAATTTAATATATTTTTCAGTAACATAACAAAAGAAGACTTTGTTACAGAAAAATTTATGAAGTTCAAGCAGAATAGCATAAAACTAATAATCATATAGAAAACAATCCACCCTTGAAAAACAAAGTCCAAGCCCACAACTAGGAAGGAGAGAACTGAAAAGTGAGAGATGTTAAATAATACTTCAACAAGCTTACTGAAATAAGGAAAAGCGACTGTAGGTACATTACAAATCAATACCATCGAATAATTCTAGTAACCAAGATTCTATCATTCAGAAGGCTTTGGTAAAGTTTTATTTGAGTCCAGAAATACTTTCAATTGTCTAGGGTCCCAGAAAACACAAATCTGTTCTTTTAATTTTCTCATACATTTAGCAGGAAAGTGCAGAAGAAAACTGCACCAAGTGCCAGTGTTTCCTGATGCATTGTCAGGAAATTTCTTCTTTTTTTCCTGTGTCTGCGTAGACGCATCTGGAAACATTCAAAATCTTTGACCAAAGAATTCAACTTGATTCTTACAGAAAAACAATTTAGGTATTTCTTTCTATTACGGTCTGCTTAACTCTTTTTTGTCATCCTTGATCTATTTGTAACACCAATTGTATCTTTTACCCTGTAATGGTGATGCCATGACAGATCTTTGTAAGCCACATTGAGCCTGCAAATAGGTGGGAAAATGTGGGATACAAGTGCAATAAATAAAAAATAAAAAAATAATCAGACTCAAATACAAATGTAATAAGGAGAGTAGCCCTTTCTTTATTGTCATCTAGGGATGTCTGCAAAAAAGTTGTTAAATTTAAACTATCTGCGGAGTTTGCACTACTCCTTGGGCTCCTTGTTCTTCATCCCTCCTTTTACAAGGCAAAATAAAAGATCTTATGAAATGTTATGTTATCAGTTTCTTACAACCTGCCAACTCTTCCAAAATGGAATCAATTTGAGGTAACAAAAGTAAACACTGAAACATAGATCAGGATGTTACAAAGCAAAAACAATAAAGAATAATAATCAGATTACTTATACTAAAACTTAATCAAGGAAACATATGTTTTTAACACCTTCTGAAAAACAGATAAATTCCTTAAAGAGCAAATCTGCACTGGTAAATTATTCCAAAGAGGAATAGCAGAAAATCAGAAAGAACGGGAAAATATTGCTTTGAATCAAATATATCTAATGGATGGGAAAGCTTTTTACCCACTGCTGTAAAAAGGGCCCTGGTGCGTGTGAAAAAGGGCCCCCGCTGCTACTGTATGGCTGTTTTTCCACAGCTTGGTAAAAGAACCCCATAGAGATTATATAGTAAAGGAGATTGACCACTGTTGGAAACAGGATGCTGGGCTTGATGGATCCTTGGTCTGTGCCAGTGTGGGAATACTTATGTACTTATGAGAAATAGGTGACCCCTGAGGCACACTGCAAGGTGATGACCAGGGAGTTGAAAAAGAACCATCCTTCAATTCGGTATTTTGCCTTTCTACTATCTCAACCAAGAATATTTTTCACTTCAGAAGTCAATGATCTCAATAAAGTCTCAGTTCTGTGGAAGGGCCTAAACCCATGTTGAGAGTCATGAAGTAAATTAAAACTGTTAATATTCTTCGAGGACAAGCAGGCTATATTATACTGATGACAGTTGGGTCGGCGATCCGGCATTTAGTACAGCAAAAAAAAAAAAAAAAAAAAAAAATTGCGGGAGCCCTCCGGTGCGCCACGTGTCCGACTGCGCATGTGCCGAGTGCCTTCCTGCCACCGAGCAGCCACACTCAGTTACTTTTTTTTCCCATGTGAGCAGTGGCAGCTAATGTACCTGGCTCTGCTTCTTCGCCTGGGAGAGCCTCAGTGCCTTTTTCGTGTTTTTTTTTTCACCTTAATTTTGTTCTTTTCTGTTTAAAAAAACAAACAACCCCCCCCCCCCCCCAATTCCTTTATAGTCTATTTTCTCGGTCCGCGTATAAGTTTTCTTTTATTTTAGTCACTGCCGTCGTTAGGCCTGCTCGGCCGGGGTTTTGCCCTCTCTTTTTGGTGCACTTTTTTTCAGCCCATCGAGTTCTTTGATTTCGCCAGGGCAGTCTTCCTAGTGGAGGAGTGGCCTAGTGGTTAGGGGTGGTGGACTTTGGTCCTGGGGAACTGAGGAACTGAGTTCGATTCCCACTTCAGGCACAGGCAGCTCCTTGTGACTCTGGGCAAGTCACTTAACCCTCCATTGCCCCAGGTACAAATAAGTACCTGTATATAATATGTAAGCCGCACTGAGCCTGCCATGAGTGGGAAAGCACGGGGTACAAATGTAACAAAAAAAAAAATAAAATAAAAATGAATGTCATCGAAAACTTCAGTGGCTTCAAGCGGTGTTCTCGGTGCAACTGGACCATCTCAGGTACCGATTCCCATTCGTGGTATATTCAGTGCCTTGTGCCCGACCATAGCCCGGCCAATTGTGCCCTTTGTATTCGTATGACGAAAAGGACTCAACTGGCTCGAGAAGCCCAGAGAGAAATGTTTTGGGGCTCGATTTGGTTCGACATCGAGGGAGGGACACATCGATGTCAGGAGTGGAATAGGCATTGTTGCTGAGAGGCCACGGCACACTGGGAGTGCTTTCGCCTACCTTTCTGTGTTCTGCAGCTGTGTCTGGCCCTCCACCTGCGGTGACGTCCTCGAGCTTGGTGCCACTTGTGGCTCTGGTATCGGCTGCCACCCAGGTAGACTCCCCATCGATGTCGTCGGAGTCTTCGGCGTCGAGGCGGGTCCGGTTTCGGAAGTCACTGAAGGAAGTGCTCTCTGATACCGAGAAGGAATGCTTGTGGGAGTCGGAGGAAGATCCCAGGTACATTTTTTCGGATGAGTCCTTTGGGATTCCCTCTGATCCTTTCTCTCCACCTAAAAGGAGACTCTCCTGAGAGCCTCTTTTTTTTCATCTTTTGTACGGGAGCTGGCTCAGGTCATTCCATTCCCTGTAGACGTGGAGGATGAGCCCAGGGCTGAGATGCTCAAGGTCCTGAACTATACCTCTCCACCCAAGGAGGCAGTGACAGCTCCTTTACATAAGGTACTCAGGGAAGTCCTTGCGCAATATTGGGCATCCCCTTTGTCTGGTCCCGTGATCCCTAAGAACAGATTCCCAGTATCAAATCTATGGTGAACCTGGGTTGATGATATCTCAGTTACCCCATAACTCCATGGTGGTGGACTCTGCCCTCAATAGAGCTAAGAGTTCTAGGGACTATGCTTCGGTGCCTCCAGGCAGAGAAGCTAGGACCTTGGACTCTTTTAGGAGGAAAATGTATCAGGCCGCTATGCTCACTGCCCGTATACAATCACACCAGCTCTTCATGAGCATCCACTTGTGGAACTCGGTGTGGCAGCTGTCTGGTTTGGTCGATGCTCTCCTTCTGGAGTAGGCCATACCTTTTCGCCAGCTGGTCAGCCAGCAGAAGGCGTGTCGTAAATTTCTGACTAGGGGAGCATATGACACTTTTGATGCAGCATCCAAGATCTCTGCTCAAGGTATAGTGATGCGCAGACTCTTATGGCTGCGTGTCTCTGACCTGGACCATTCGGTCCAGCAGAGGATAGCGGATGTTCCTTCCCGGGGGATAATCTTTTCGGAGAGAAGGTAGAAGATCTGGTTGACCAGATCAAGAAGCAGACAGATGCTATGGCTTCTCTCTCTCGCCAGGTGCCTTCTGCTACCACCTCCACAACTAGGAGGTATTTTGGTGGGCCTCGGAGTGCTCCCTATTCCTTTTCTAGGCATAGGTATACTATAGGCAGAGAGGTTTTTCTACTTAATGTGTATGCCCCCACTCCCTTTGATAGGCAGTTTTTTGCGGGATTGTTGAGAGCCCTTAATTCGATCCAAGGTAAGGGACTAATTGTTGCGGGAGATATGAATACAATAATGGACCCCCAAGAAGATTGTACAGGGCCTAGCAGCAATAGACCGAAGGGGGAAAGGGAAGGAAGAATGTTGCGAGAGTTCGCAGCCTCCCTTTCTGTGGCGGACAAATGGAGACTCCTGCACCCCAATGAGCGAGATTCCTTACACCAATCCAGGGTCCATGGTACGTGGGCCCGCCTAGACTATACTTTTATAACAACAGACCTTTTTGTAGGGGTGGAGGAAGCGGGTCAGGAAGAAATAATGATATCGGACCACACACCAGTATGGTTTGTGCTCACAGCTCCAAGGCATTTTTCTCCAACCCCGAGTTGGAGATTCCCTAGCTACCGGGCCAAAAATAAGGAATTTCAAAACTTTTTGCAAGGAAAATGGGAAACGTATGTGGCACATAACAAAGAACATAAGAACAACCCACAATTATTCTGGTGCGCAGCGAAGGCAGTACTGAGAGGGGACCTGATTGCCTATATAGCAGCGAGACGTAGGCGGATCGCCTCAAATGTAATCTACCTAAACCGTCAGCTGCACAAAGCTAAGCGAAGATATCCCCAACAGAGGTTCATAAAGACAATTACCAATCTGCCCAGGCGACCTTGAACTCTTTGCTCCATGAGCACATGAAGCGGAACGTGGTATACCAAAAATATCGTTTGGGCAGATTTGGGAATAGATCAGGGGGCTTATTAGCCAGGTTGGTAAAGAAGGGTAGAGGGAACCGAACAATCTCCGCGTTGAAAGATAAGAGGGGAAAGATAGTGAATAGAGCAGATAAGCTACAGATGTGCTGTGCACCCATTTCAAACAACTTTACACAGAACATGGCCTGGCACCTAGCGTGCAAGTGCAAGATCTACTAACTAGAGCAGGGATGCCCCATCTCAGTAAGAATGTAGTGGATAAATTAACAATACCTCTACAACCAAAAGAGTTGCAACGGGCTATTAGAGGGCTGAAGTCCATGTCGGCCCCTGGGGCCGACTGTTTTTCAGGTGAATTCTATAAATTACTGCAGCACTCTGTTTGGGGCCTGCTTTTTGAATATCATTAAGCGGTTATCAACGAAGGGAACTTCCTGAAATACGAGAATACCGCGCACATTTTCCTTCTGTTGAAACCAGATAAGGCCACAGAGGAACCCGAATCATACTGCCCCATTTCCCTAATTAATGTAGATATTAAGTTGCTGGCAAAAGTCTTGGCTGACAGAATGGGGACTTTCCTCCCAGAACTAATTGACCCTGCACAGGTAGGATTTATACCGAAACGCCACTCAGTTCTGCACACCCGGAAAGCACTAATGTCGATAGCCAAATGCAAATATCAAAATGAACCCGCAGTGATAGCTTGGACGCCGCCAAGGCTTTCGACCAAGTGAGGTGGGGGCTTTTGTTTCAGGTCTTAGACTGGATAGGCCTACCGGGGGACTTTTTGAAAGCATTGAAAACCTTATATCATGACCCGGAGGCACAAATAGCTATTAACGGGGGGGGGGGGGGGGGGGGGGGGGGGCTCTCAAAGTTTCAAGATTACTGGGGGAACCAGGCAGGGATGCCCATTATCCCCGTTACTATTTGATCTAGCCTTGGAACCATTGCTTAGATTGTTAAATACTAACGATGCAGTTAGGGGAGTAAGATTGGGGGCTTAAGAGGTAAAGGCAGTAGCCTACGCAGATGATATCATGCTGATACTTACAAAACCCCAACCGTCCTTCATGGTGGCATTGGAATTAATCAGCTGGTATGGGTCTATGGCAGGGTTTACTTTTAACCTTCACAACTCTTGTGCAATGGCACTGGATGACGAGATAAAGCACTTCTGGAAAGGGCAATTTCCCCTACGATGGGTAGAATCAGAGAGAAAATATCTGGGGATTCTCTTAACTAAGGATATAACATCACTGTACAAAGTCAATGTTATGCCACTTCTAGAGACGACAAGATGTAAACTAGCATTGTGGGGGGATCTCCCGTTGACGATTTGGGGACGGATAGCACTATTTAACATGATTTTGGCCCCAAAATGGTTATGTGTGTTCCAACAACTTCCCCTGTTTCTAAAATGTAGAGAAGAAAAGACTTTGTCGAAACTTTTGCAGAAATACATATTGCGAGGCAAAAAGCCAAGACTACCCCTAGACACCATAGCTTCTCCACGGGACAGAGGGGGGATGGGTCTACTAAATATCAGATCCCTCACAATAGCATGCGTAATGCACCATATAAACGACTGGTATCGGGGTTCCTCAGATTTTTCCTTGACGCCGATAGAAATGAATGTGTTTCCAGAGGTCCACTTCAGCCATCTTTTACACACAGGAGGAAAGCTACCACTTCAGGCCTTTAGGAGACACCCGTTACTGCAGTCTTTAAGGGCTTCCTGGCGATGTGTGTGCAAAAAACATCATTTTTCTGCTGTCACCTCCCCTTGGCTTTCCATATGTAATAACCCAGGCTTCCCCCTGGGGCAGGGACAGAGCATCTTCAGCAACTGGGCAAGGAAAGGAATGGTATATTTAGCTCATGTAGTTACAGCGGAGGGTAACATGCACACATACTCCGAGTTACAGAAACTATATGATATCCCACAGGGGCACATGTTTGAATAAATTTTCAATTAAAACACTATATTGTTACTCTGTCATGGACGGACCTGACAGAGGATGTCACAGAGGTCTTGGCGGAGACCTTTACACTGGGTGCACAGCAATCAGTCCCGTTGAGATTCCACCACCAACAATTGAAAGACTCCACCTCAGAGATTGATTATGGGCACCTGGCTCTGGGTTGGTCAGGGGAGCTGGGTTTCGAGGTGTCTCCAGAGATGTGTAGGATCTATTTGAAGTCCCTGTATACTCAGAGGCTATCCATACCACAGAGGGAGAGGCTATACAAATGGCTGTTGAGATTACATATACCCCATGCAAAGCCTTTTTGGCAAAATTTACAAACAATGGGGACTGACCCAAATGTAGGGAACCAATGGCCACATTGGGTCACATGTTTTGGCGCTGCCTGCTGGTTCAAAGATTTTGGGGGGAGACACTGAGAATGATAGATCAGATGTGGAATTGCACACTAATAAGGGATCCGTTGATGCTTTTTAATAATTATACTTTTTCTTCTGATCCTCCAAAGGGTTTAAGGGTTTCATCAAGCTAGCTACCCTTTTTGGGATCACCTCCATATTATACACCTGGCGGTCTCCTCAAAAACCGTCGCTGCAAGTTTGGAGATCGCAACTGATTCAACAGATGTGGGTAGACCACTGTGGCATAGGCGACATTGAAAGTAGCCCGGGCCTTGTATTCCGGGCCCAATGGGAGCCAGTGTGGAACACCCTGCCCCCAGCAGGACGAAGTTTCTTGTTGAATTTCTACCTGTAATATGAGTGGGGGGGGGGGGGGGGGTGTAGGGGCAGGGGGGAGTTGGTTAGGGGGGGGGGGGGAATGTAATAAACATAGTAATTGGGGGGAGGGAGGGGGGAAAAAAAGGAAAAAGTAGATGCATAGTGATACTTGTGAACTAATATCTGTAAACTAATATCTGTAACACTGATGTCAAAGACAATGGATAATAAGTTACCGAGCTGAAAATGTTTGTATACGTTGTATCTATAATAAAAATTATTTGAACATACATGTCTTGCTTTTGTCAGGAAAAGGGATTACTGATGGGTAGGTTTTGTCAGTCCATCCTGAGCAATCTCTTTGAGATTAAAATGAAACCATCCCCTCTAGGGCCCATTATTATACATTTTTGACTCCCCCTAAAAAAAAAAAAGAAAAGCCTGTTGCCAACAAAAATGCTTCCCTTTTTAGTAAAGGAGGCCCACATGTGAGAACTTGACTGAACTGCTCATCCTCAGAAAAAAAAACAGTGTTACTTGTCCTGTAGCACTTGTTCTCTGAGGATGGCAGGATAGAAATCCTCATATCCTCCCACTTCCCTTTAGAGTTGTATTCTTTTACATCGTCTAAAGGAACTAAGGCAGTCCTGCACCAATACACAGCATGAAACTGACACATCTGAGTAGTGTAGCTGAATCCTTAGCTTCTTAAAGCCTACAATGAAACCCAGAACCTTACTAACCCACCTCTGAAAACCCACCGTCTACTATACCTAATAAATTCCTTCCTTCCTTCCCTCTACTTCTTCCCTTAATTAATCTCTGCACAACAATAATGGTACCTGACATCCAGGATTAACTGTGTTAACAAAACGATGTAAGCCACTTTGAGCCTGCAAATGGGTGGGAAAATATGGGATATAAATGCAATAAATAAATTAAAAGACTAGGTGAGAGCTTTCCTGTGCCTGACTTCATCAGTGACGACATCCATATGTGAGGTTTTTGTCCTGCTTTTTTGTCTGTTAATTGAGTGATTGAGATATTAGCAACTTGTGCATCCAGTTGTTTGTACCAATTATCTATCTGATATTTGTGATGACCCAAGTTTTTATCCATTTTGTTTTGTATGTTGGTGTTTTTGAAATTGGCTTATTGTCAAAAATGTAATCTGTCTGTATCTGTCTATACATATATATATTTCACAGTTTAAAGAAGGATGTCTACTTTCAGATACTGATTTTTTTTCTCCTCCTGTAAGGTGGCAAGCATTCCTTGAGCTGTACGCTGATATTGACAGAGGGAGATTCTGCCAAATCCCTAGCTGTGTCTGGTTTAGGTGTCATTGGACGAGACCGATATGGTGTATTTCCTCTTAGGGGAAAAATTCTAAATGTACGGGAAGCTTCCACAAACAGGTAAGGAAGAGTGTTGGATTTGTGGGGTTTTCTTGCTAAAATGATATAGCTAAGTTTCTGTGGTATGAGGATGCAGTCTTAGATATTGTGTAGTCATGCTCTAATTTGCCCTGCATTGAATTTTTCAGATTATGGAAAATGCAGAAATCAACAATATCATCAAAATAGTTGGTCTACAGTACAAGAAGAGCTATGATGATCAAGAGTCTCTCAAGTCCTTGCGATATGGCAAAATCATGATCATGACTGATCAAGTAAGTTTGAGACTAAAAACTATAAAGTCTTATAGAAGATTTCTGAAAAGACCTCGTATATGTGGGGACCAAGTCATTTGGTTTGAGTGTGGACTGGAAATGGAGGTGAACAGCTATTTGTGCTGGTCAGCAGTTAAAAAAATATTTGCAATTTATTCCTGGGAGCCTGCTCAGCTGCCTGAATAAAATTAATTGAACACAAATGAACATAAGTTTAAGGCAATTACCATATATACTCAAGTCAGCTTTATGTATCAGTTGCATCCTAACTTTCACCCCTAGCTTTCATCCCCCATCTGATGATTCACATATAGGCCATGTGTCAGCATCTCCCCTTACTCTCCTTGTCAGTGTCCAGCATCTAATTTCCTAAGGTCTCTCCCAGTCCTGTGGGCAGCGGGCAATGGCCAGCTGCATAATCTGTCCTCTCCTTTCCCCCAGCTTTCCTCCATACCTCTTCCCAGAGCTTCGGTGCTGTTTCTGCACAAGCATTGGGTACTCTGCCCACATCCCACCCTCTGCCTGAGAGGAAATATGTTGCAGGACTGTTAACACATTTCCTGTCAGGCAGAGGGTGTAATGTGGCACTGACTCACACCATCTTAAAAGGTCCTGTGCAGCCCATAGCCAGTATTTATCAGTCTCCTCAGCAGATGGTAGGTAAGTACCTGTGCAGCCCTTGTAGGGATTAGCTTTTATTGAGTGTGCTGATTTTGACCCCCAAAAGAAATTTCAGGAGGAAAAAAAAAGTCTTGTCAGAGAACAGGAAAAAAAAATAAAAAAATGGCAAGGAGGAAACAATATTTCTGGGGGGGGGGGGGGGGGGAGGGAGAGGAAGTGGGAAGGGGTCCTTCTAATCCTTGGACTTTAGTCCCAGAGATACACACTTTGACTTGGGGTCCCCTCTGCCCTCCCCTCCTCCCGGAGTCATATGTGTTCTTCGGCCCCATCCCCTTTTTAGGAATGGGAGGAGTTTCTTGAGTACCTCCCAAAATGTGGAATGGAGCAGTCATTTTCAAAATTAACAAACAACCCAAAAATCTCCAAGTTGAGTCTTTTGGAGTTCGGGAGTCCATTCACCTCTGGGTGCTTGCAGGGGGAGCTTCTTATTTCAATATTGGGAAACTATTTGCAGGGCACTGTAGGGGCCATGGCACTCCTAATTGCTGCTTTAGAAAAAGGCATGTCACTGTGCTGCATGTTTGGCACTGTGCCTGGTGTCCCCAATTAGTGGTCTTTGCCAAGTTTGTGCTGAATCAGTGCTGCCAGAGGCTATGCACAGGAAACTTCCACTGGCTCCCTGAAGTTGAGTCAGGCAATAGCGGAGGTGCAACAGAAAGCTGGTCTGAGGAGCCGATTCAGGTGGAAATCCTCTCTTCAGAGTATGCGTGGTCAGATGAGCCTCCTGTGCTCTTTAGTCATGACTCCAGGGCACCTACCTCTCCTTTTTACCCAAAGTTTGTACTGCTATTGCATCAAGCCTTCTGATTTAAAGAAGGGTTTGCCTGTACCTTCAACTGTAGAGCCATCAGGTTCGACAGGAAACAGAGGGTTCCTTGTGGGCTAAATGGCAATGTTTGTGAGAGGACAGGCTCTGGAAGACCTTGACTTGGTGAGCTCTGTGGCACACCTAGAGGAAGTTTTTGATAAGGAGTTCATTTGGGAGGATGACCTTGAGGCTAGGGTTAGTGGAGCTTCTGCCAAAGGGAGTATCCCTTCAGTGGTCTGTATTTTCTGGAGGCTTGAACTACCTTCCTTGATCTCCCGGGTTATACAAGTTCTCTGTCTGGTGATGAGCCTTCCTGTGCCTACGAAAGGGAGTATGCTTTTGAAAGGTATTAGGAAGCCAGCTAAGACCTTTCTCTTTAATGAGGGCCTTAAAGAAATGGTTGAAGTGGGCTGACAATCCCCTTACGCAGCCCCTTGATGGATCTGGTGAGGTTGAGGCTACCTAGGGTGGACGCGCTGGTTATAGTAGTCACTAATAAGACAGCGATTCCAGTATAAAGAGGAACTGCCCTCCTGAAGAGATCTTTTGAAGTTTCGTCCCTTTCTTTACAAGCAGCCACCTGTAGAGGCTGTATTGCTTGAGCCTATTTTTGCTGGGTGAAGTGGCTGCTGGATGCACCAGAGGAGGGTTCTGAGCAAGTTTCAGAAGGTGATAAATTTGGAATTGGGCATGGCCTTTTTGGTAGACACTTTGTATGATTAGGTGAGTGTTTCAGCTAAGAATCTGGCTTTAACAGTTGGAGTGTCGTTTTCTGTGGCTCTGGAACTGGTCTGCTGATTTTTGCCCAAATGTGCATCTGAGTTAGCTATCTTTGCTGCATAGTTTGCTTTTTGTGGAAGATTTGAAGAAACTGGTGAATGATTTAAGAGAATCTAAAATTTCCAGGTTTCCAGAAGGTAAGTCCCCACTTGAATTTCAGGACGACGGCCTGGGGTTTTAGAAATTCTAGAAATTGCCAGCATTAGCTGGTGGGTTCCAGCAAGGCAGATTCTGGAATAGAGGTTCCTCGTTTCAGTCCTTTTATAGTGGCCACTGGGGAGGCCATCAGGAAACCTCCTGAGCTTCCCAATGAAGGTATGTGGGCCCTTCCTCTGATAATTTCCATTCGAGGGCAGTCGCAGTTTCATCTGAGGTGGCCCAGATTACTTCAGACCAGTTGGTTCTGGACGTCATTTAACACGGTTATTTCCTAGAATTCTGTGTCCCTCTTCCTGACACCTTTCTGGAGTCGCATTGCAAATCTTCTCAAAAGGCTTTAGCCTTTCTTCAGACCTTGGACAGGCTTCTAGCATTAGATGCAGTAGTTCTCCGAGGACAAGCAAGCTGCTTGTTCTCACATATGGGTGACGTCCTCGGCAGCCCCAGGTCTGGAAAATCTTCCTAGCAACAAAGGTTGGTAAAGCCTGCAAGCGCGGGTGCGCGCACCGCGCATGCGCGGCCATCTTCCCGCCCGTAGCGCGAGAGTCCCGCTTCAGTCTTCTTTTTTCCGTGGTCAAGAGCGGCTGATTACAGTGGTTCTGTGCCCCAGAGAAGAAGAGCCTTCGTTTTTAATCAGCTGTTTGCCGGTTTTTTCTTCTTCGTCGTGCTCGTGCATGAGCTGTTTAGTTTTTCTTTAAAAAAAAAGAAAAAGTTTTTCCCTTAGTTTCTTTAATTTTTTACCCTGACCCCTTTCGGACCTGACCCCGAGGAGGCGTGTGGATTCCACATCCTCGTCGGTACCGAGGGGTACCAGTGATGTGCCTTGAGCGAAGGCAAAGAAGCACTGTCATCGGTCCACTTCTCATCACGGGTACCGAGAGCTCCGGGGCGTCAAGGGAATCGGCCCCCGTGAAACGTCGACGCCGGGAGGACCGCTCACCCTCTATACAAGAGGTGTCGATGCGCCGGTCTCCGGACAGCCCGGTACTGCCTCCTCCTCCTCCTATGCAGATTCTAGCCTCGACTCCTGTACCGACGCCACAGCTTTTCTCGACAGACACTCTTGACGAGCACCTCAATGCCATTCTTCCAGGGATCCTGGAAAGGCTGCTGCGACCGTCTGTTCCGGTACCGGAGGTGCTTGCGCCGATGGTACCGTCGATAGCTGCAGCAGCTGGCTCACCCGCCTGTGGTGAGGCCTTCGATGTCTTTGCTGCCAGGTGCTCATCAGGATCGTCCTTTATGGACGTTCTTCACTATATATTTAAAAAAAAACAAAAACAAACAGGCTCCGATGCTGTTTTGATAAATGTTCAATAAAGACTTCATAGAACTTTAAAAAAGTGGGAAAAAAATCCAAGTGCTCGTCCTTTTTTTTTTTTTTTAACAAAACTATTAGAGGGATTTGAACCCGCCACCTCTGGATTACAAGACCGGTGCTCTAACCACTCGGCTACAACTCTACTTGCTTGGATGTCCTTCCCTTACTTCCAGGTCTCTCAGCTGAGTGACGCACGGACAAAAAGGACGTTTTTATTATTCCAGGGTTGAATGATGTCCAAAAAAAGAGCCTGCAGCATCGGAGTCTGTTTGATTTTTTTAATAAAGTTTTGCTTAAAAAAAAAAAAAAGTCCATTTTGGGCGGCCTGGCCCCCCCCCCCCCCCCCCCGCAATAATATAAATGTCCTTTTTGCTCGTGCTTCACTCAGCTGAGAGACCTGGAAGTAAGGGAGGGATCTAAGGAAATAGAGCTGTGGCCGAGTGGTTAGAGCACCGGTCTTGTAATCTAGAGGTGGCGGGTTCAAATCCCACTAATAGTTTTGTTAAAATTGGAGTTATTTATTATTTTCTCCCCGTTTTTATTTATTTGAACATTTGTTGTTCTGCCATTCATGAACCTTTTCATGACTAACTACTTCCAAACTGCACTTG
Source organism: Microcaecilia unicolor (assembly GCF_901765095.1). Classification (NCBI taxonomy): domain Eukaryota; kingdom Metazoa; phylum Chordata; class Amphibia; order Gymnophiona; family Siphonopidae; genus Microcaecilia; species Microcaecilia unicolor. Next base: position 254,006,081 of record NC_044031.1, on the reverse strand, counting down.
CTTGCTATGAGTGAAATTGTCAACACATTAGTAGAAGCCCTGGCTCTGATGCTGCAGGCTCTCAGCTGAGCTAAACGCGTTGTGATTGGCTCAGAGACCCGGAAGTCTGTGAGCCAATCACAATGTGTTTAGCTCAGCTAAACGTGCTGTGATTGGCTGAGACTTCCGGGTCTCTCAGCTGAGAGCCTGCAGCATCGGAGCCAGGTTTATCTTGCAGGAGGGGGAAAGGCATTTAGCTCAGCTTGGCTCAATGCTTCCTTCGCTGTGATTGGGTTGAAGATTGTGCTGGGCGGATGGAAATCCTAATGACAGTCTCCAGAATTGCTTCTATTTGTACCATGGTAGGTGCAGCAGATGCCTGCAGCATCGGAGCCTGTGATTTGTTTTTTATAATACACTACAATGAAGAACGTCCATAAAGGACGCTCCTGGCGAGCACTTGGCACTTGAGGCGTATTTGGCATGCACAGAGCAGCCAGCATAACGCTTTGCTGTTCTGCGCATGCTTGACTGTCCGATTCTCTGACAGTTTTACGAGGGAATAGAGAATGCAAGTGAGCTACGAGTAGCTAATTTGCATTCCCTTTCCTTGATGCATAGCTGTTCCCTACCGATTCGCTATGGAATTTGGTAGGGAACGGCTCTGACGACTTTTGTGCATCTGGCCCTAAGTGAATGGAAACAGTTACAACCTCTACATGGTACAAACTTAAAACACCAATGCAAGGATAGACCAATGAGTATATCCAAGAGCCAAAAAGTTACTGCCGTTCAAAGGAGTGGCCCAAAACTAACTACATTGTACCATATAATTCAAATTATTTTGGAGGCAAACCCCATTATAAATATAAATTGTGGTGTATCAAGACTGGTTATAAACATGAAAATATTGCCTTTTCATAGTTTAAGGCAATGATTCCTGAATTTGTCCTGAGGTAATTCCAGCCAGTCGGTTTTCAGGATATCTACAATGAATATTCATGAGATTTTTGCATACCAAGGAGGCAGTGTATGCAAATTTATCTCATGAATATTCATTGTGCATTTCTGAAAACCTGACTGGCAGAGATTCCTCCAGGACAGGTTTGGGAGTCACTGGTTGAAAGGTCTAAATTAAACATCAATCACTAATGTAGCCTCTAATGTGCGGAAAAAAAGCACATCTTCAAAAAACAGATTTTTCCTGCTCATGTCACACTGTGAATTGCAGTGTAGCTGTATCAAATTGCCTCATAAAGGCCAATATTTTGCCCATATAGGGCCTTATTCTACAAAGGCTATATTCCTAAAATTTATGCCCCTAAATATATGTAGGAACATAGATTATGCTTGTAATTTAGCTTCTTCAGGAGTAGTCATGTCTACAGTTCCAGAAAAAAAGAATTAACCCTTTAGTGTCCAATGTTCCCGTAATAAGCCATATGGGAACAGATTGATGGGAACATTGGACACTAAAGGGTTTGACTCTTATCTATTGAATTTTGGGTATATAAAATAACTCTGAAAATTACTGTCATTTTGTAGAATTCCTCATGTGATTGACATCAAATATGGTATCTGTGTTTAAATAGATGCTAAACTTGATATTCCATCAGTAAAAACACTTAGGATCATATTTATTAGATCAAACATTCTCAATGAATCTTTGTAGCAGTAGTGATGAAACGTTTGACAGATATTTCAAACAAATATCTTCCAGTTCATCTGTTTTTGCTCCAGTTGAAAACTTTTTTCCATGGTCTCACCCTTAATCACATCTTGGAGCCTTTTAATGAAATAAATTAATGTTCTAAACAATGGGAAACTAAAGGAGCCTCTTCTCTTTTTTTTTTTTTTTTCTTATTACAACAGTGGCAGTATTTTGCCATGAGTCTAAATTGACTAGTTGTTCTGCCTGCATAAACCTTGTCCTGTTCCTTCAGAATTCTGCTTAACACCTGTCAACTACTTTCTGTTAAAGACTTTTGAACAAACAACATTTTTCAATTTTAATTACTATTTGTAGTTTTACAGATTCATACTAAGAAAAGAGTGATTATGGCCAGTGCAAAAGTGTGGATACCCCTTTCAGTCACTACATTCCAATCCATATCTTGTATACCTCTCTATTTCAGCAGGGTTCTAGGTGGTTTGCGATGAGAGGCTCAGCCAAAATGAGCAATTACAAAATTACACAGTCAATAGTACAATAAAACAGAATATTAACCATCATATTTATCAAAGTTTTCAACCTCTTATGCAAATGCATATAATTCTGATCTAGTCATATCATATCTGGTAAGTTATTCCAGATAGTAACTGCTTGAAAAGAAAACATAGAGCCAAGTTGACATTTAAATCTAATGTTTTTGAATACATGATATTTCAATTGCAAACTATCACCAACTCGGGTTGACGTATAAAAACAGTTAGAAAACTGAATTAATAATACAGAAGTATTACCATATAATATCTGAAAAACTAATCATGCAACTTTAAAAGTAATCCATACACAAAGCTATTGAAGATCTTTAAAATAAACAGATATTGTTTCCCACTTCCTGTACTGAAAAATCATCCGAACCACTGTATTCTGTAATAGTTGCAATTTGTACAGCAGCCTATTACTCGGTCCAACATACTGTGAATTGTAATAATCTAAATTAGATAGAGCCAACACCTGAACCAGAAGAGTGAAGTGAGAACTGTGAAAAAATGACCTAATCAGCCTTAATTGACATAGATGGAAAAAAAAAAGACTTCTTCCAAATATGATTAATCTGAGCTTCAAAGGACAATAAATGATGCAAAATAACACCTGGAACCTTGGATTCCTTTTTGACCTTTAAAATATCTCCTTTTGCAGAAATAAGTTTCCAAATGTTTCGTGTAGCCAGCTAAGCCTTTCTAGTCTAACTCAAGAAATATCTTAGATTTCCTTGCAAGCACCACGTTTGAGCTTTCATAGATTTTCAGTAGTAGTCAAGTCTGTAAATTGTGAAGATTGTCCTGACTTTTGCACTTACGTGCACGTTTTTTGTTGTCTGTTAAAATCAGCAATTTATAGTTATGCATTAAAAATTTGTGGAAACCCCTGAAAACAGCCTTGGAGGATATACAAGCGCCTCTAGAGAAGAGGGAGTTGCAGAATAAGTGGCTTCGGGATTTAGATATTCCGGGGGCTTCACTTAATCTGAACCAATTAGTGGGGAGGATACAGTCTGGGTCGGTAAGTGCAGAGTTGAGAGAGTGCAATTTTCGCCTGCTGCACAGAGCCTACTTCACACAGGAACGCCTCTTCAAAGCAGGAGGAATAGACACCCCAATTTGTAAGAAATGTAAGACAGAAGTTAACTCTTTTGTACACGCATGGTGGAAATGTGCCCTGCTAAAAATTTTTGGGGGGATATAATTGGGTATTTAAGGAGTTTGGGAAGTAGGCCAATTAAGGTGACTCCAATGGGAACACTATTGGATAGATATGAAGACTTTGGGCCGCAAAATAGATATTTTACAAACTTAATCCAGAAGGCCGGGATGTTGGGCAAGAGAGTTATATTGGGGGTGTGGACTAGCGACTTGGCCCCCTCCTATTGGCAATGGAGGAACAAGCTGCATAACTTGATGCTGTTGAGGCGCAATACACCAGACTCACATGCAAACGAAAACAACACTTTTTAAAGGTATGGGATCCATATATACAGTCCCTATCTCACAGAGCCAGAAGCTTAGTGCTGAACTCTTTTTCTTAGAGTGAAAATCGACATCAAGGCATTGAACAAAGAGAGCTAGGGGGCCGAGAGACCCTAAGAAAGAGATTGTGGGGGGATACAGAGACGAAGAATAGAAGGGTAGTAAGGGGGGGAGGGATGACAATATTCTTAGTGGATCAGTAATAAAGGAGGGGGGAGCTGAGCGGGAGGAGGAGAAGGGATTAGGTGGGGAGGGGGGGGGTAGCGACACCAATTACTGGAGGAGCCTTAGGACTCATATTAGTCTGTTCATAGATTTGCTTACGGTATTTGGGAGACTTGTAGACTGTCACATGGACCCTCTCTTATAGGTGAGGGCTTGGATAGACTACAGAGCTCCTCGGCCAATGGCCCATGGAGTCATAAGACTCCAGACTCTATGGGACATGGATGGGGAGAAATTAGACGCTGAAGTAGGGGAGGGGAGGTATGGCAAGGCTCTAATAGTATCTGAACAGCTGATTAAAGATATGAACTTGGTGAAAAAAGGAAGGGGTTAAGTTGACTTAAAGTTTGAAAAGTTGAATATAAGGCAGGGTTGGGGAATGGGGAGGAGGGAGGGGGGAACTTATAAAACTTAAGATGACAGTAATGTTGTAACATTGTTAAGATCCTACTTTGAGAAGTGTACACTACTGTGGAACTTATGTTGAAATGGATTGGTGTCATCAATAAAAACAGTTGAAACCTAAAAATTTGTGGAAACATTTTGTGCCATATAAAGGTTATGTCAGTTTCTGTTCACTTAGGAATTCATTGAAACATACAGCTTAGTGCATCACTGTGTATTTTCTGCCATTTAGACGCTCAACCTCTGTGTTGCAAGATCCTCCTCCAGCACCTTACAATTTCCTTATGATTTAACAACTTCATGTACATTTTTCATTGGCAAATTTTATTTGTTACATTTGTACCCCACATTTTCCCACCTATTTGCAGGCTCAATGTAGCTTACATAGTACCATGAGGCGTTAGTCGCCTCTGGTGATGAAACAAATACAAAGTGATGTAATTATCAAAGAGGTTCATGTGTTACAAACACATTAGGAGAATCGTAGAGAAGAAGGGTTATAAAGTGTTCATTATGGTTTTGGTTATCCCCTTACTTAGCCCCCTTTTCCAGACCAGTTTATATAAGTTAGAAAGCACTAGTCTGCATACAAATCCTGGGGTATACCCCACTATATGCTTTTTTTGATTGGGGAGCAGTCCCTCTTTTTGTTTATTATCTTTTAACCAGTTATTAGTCCAGAATTGGATTTTGTCAACGCCTTCTCAGAATCCAGATACTCTAAATCTACTAGCTGGTCCTTATTTCTATTCTCATGTTTGCTTACCCCTTGGAAAAATAAATCAATAGATAAGGTAAGACTTCCCTTTTGCTAAGTCTATATTGGCCCCCATTATCCCAAGAAAACTAGAGTTCAATGTTGCTTACAGTAAGGATTAAGTTAAATAATGGAAGGTTTACAACAATTATAGTACAGTACAATCATAAACAGCAATATTAGCAATAGGAAACTAAGTGCGTGTAGTTATGTAACCATAACGGCCAGTAATTTTGTTTTTTAAAATAGCTTCTACCATGTTGCATGGCAGTGACATCAGTCTGATTAGTTTCTAGTTTTTACAAAGACAGACAGGATAACAATTCCTTATAGCATGGGTGATGTCACTAAGCTTCTGCAGCTCTGTACGTGCTAGAAATTTTTGAGTTGCTTCACTGTGCATGTTGCTACTTTCCATCTACTGTACAGGATCTTTGTCTTTCCATGGAGCTGGTTGGATGTGCATCACCAGAGCCCATCTCAAGATTTTTTTTTTTTTTAAATTATAAAGTGTGTTTTGTAAGGTATTTTTTCTCATTAGCTTTTTAGGTTGTAGGATGTTTTAAAATTTCCTTTCTTTATTCACATAGCCCTGTGAGAGACTCAGGGGCTCATTTTCAAAGCATTTAGACTTTGTAAGTCTAAGTGCTTTGAAAATATGCCTCTCAGGCTCCCAATTGTGGTACTTCTGGTCAAAATCAAGTTGTTGGCTGTTTTTCAGATGAGATGCCCCTAAAAAGCTCCCCGTGCAACAGGACCATATCCATTTTGGGTTCTTATAACTTGTGCCTGAAATACCTGATGCTGAATGATGATCTTTTTTGATTTATTGCACTTGTACCCCACATTGTCCCACTTATTTGCAGGCTCAATGTGGCTTACAAAGATCTGTTATGGCATCGCCATTACAGGGTAAAAGATACAATTGGTGTTACAAATAGATCAAGGATGACAAAAAAAGAGTTAAGCAGACCGTAATAGAAAGAAATACCTAAATTGTTTTTCTGTAAGAAACAAGTTGAATTCTTGGGTCAAAGAATTTGAATGTTTCCAGATGCGTCTACGCAGACACAGGAAAAAAAAGAAGAAATTTCATGACTATGCATCAGGAAACACTGGCACTTGGTGGTCAGTTTTTTTCTGCACTTTCCTGCTAAATGTATGAGAAAATTAAAAGAACAGATTGTAAATTGTTTATGGATGTCAGAGAGGTTTTCCTGCTTAAGAAAAGCAGTATGAATGTGCTTTTGGCATTGAGAAGTCCTGTCTATCGCCGTGGGCATTGGAAGTATCTGTCTCCACAGGTCCCAAAGCTACTTTGAATACTGGTAATATATTGGCATATAGAGCACACCATTCAGCCTTGATATCTAGCTTCGGTAGAGGGTACTGAGACTGATTATCATCAGAGTCCCAATTGAAGAACAAGGATTTATCCTTGACTTCGATCCTGAGTACTTGTGATGCTGAATGCCAGGCACAGGCCTAGATGCATCAACATTGGACTTCGTCAGAACACAGTGTTGAGGGTGCCAAGGTCAGTGGTATCCACAGAGACCCCAACTTGAATGTGTATCCTCCTCGCTATCAGAGAGGGCTCAACAGTCTCCAAGGGCCTGAGACTAGGCTTGCAATACTCCCCAGTTGACTCAGGAGGACGTGACCAGGATTATACGTGTTGCGAAACTGTCAGAATGTATAATTTGTCCATTTCTCATTGAATGACTCTGAGCCACCTACATGGCAGTGAAGGACAACTGTTGAGGAATAAGCAGATTTGTGTCCTATGACCACTCAAGTTACCTTGGACAAAGATGTGGCTCTAATGATATTTCAAGAGTGGGACATTCCTCAGAATGTGCTTTAATTTTGTTCTAGAATAGGGGGACACGACAGACTTTGTAAACTTTTTCTTATAAATGGGGACTTTATTATTATTATTATTATTATTATGTATATCCTCCAATATCACTGGTAGTGAAAACTCATCACCCAATATTGGCTGAGTGAAATATAATTTCCTCATCTCCAGGAGCTTTTCATAAGAAGACTCCTAAAACTGGGGAATTCCCCATCATGGATCACACAAACTCAGGGTATTCTGTTACACCCTAACATTTAGTCCTTCATTCTCACAACTTAGGTGTTGAGAGAGGGTAACAATAGCTCCTTTGAACTTGTCTGACAGTGTGTTGAAGGTCTTGCTGGCTTCCATTAGAAGGTATTATAGATTTAAATGGAGGAAGTTTGGTGTCATAGAGCCTTAGACCCCTTTTCGTGTCCCAGACAAGCAACTTGAATGCCTTCTACATTTGCCAGGTTAGGTAAGTACATAAGTAATGCCATACTGGGAAAAGACCAAGGGTCCATCGAGCCCAGCATCCTGTCCACGACAGCGGCCAATCCAGGCCAAGGGCACCTGGCAAGCTTCCCAAATGTACAAACATTCTGTACATGTTATTCCTGGAATTGTGGATTTTTCCCAAGTCCATTTAGTAGCGGTTTATGGACTTGTCCTTTAGGAAACCGTCCAACCCCTTTTTAAACTCTGCTAAGCTAACCGCCTTCACCACTTTCTCCGGCAACGAATTCCAGAGTTTAATTATACGTTGGGTGAAGAAAAATTTTCTCTGATTTGTTTTAAATTTACTACACTGTAGTTTCATCTCATGCCCCCTAGTCCTAGTATTTTTGGAAAGTGTGAACAGACGCTTCACATCCACCTGTTCCACTCCACTCATCTCTATATATAAAAGGCACCACCAACGTTCTAAATGAAGCCTCCAGCCGGAAGTGTGAAGGGGGAGAGATAACCGGTTTCCCCATGAGTGTCTGCCCTGCCCTCGCTCTCTCTGTAACACAAACAGTGAAGGAAAACACAGCAGAAATCAAATCGCTCTCTGTAACAGTGAAGGACTCAGAGGGGGGAGGGGAGAGAGAGCAGAAGCCCTCACTATCTCTGTAACACAAACAAAGCACAGCAAGAAACTGAAGGACTCGACTCCGAGGGGGAGGGGACAGACAGCACAGGGGAAGGGAGAGAGGGCAGAGGGCAGGGACACACACACTCCCACATGCACACAGAAGAAAACCTTGCTAGCCCCCGTTTCATTTGCATCAGAAACGGGGCTTTTTTACTAGTTATTTTATGTTTCAATCATTTTTATTGCAAATTCAATAAACAATGTACAGGTGTGCAAGTGTACAAAGATCTTTGCAGGATTAACATGTGAACCAACACTATTACAACGATGCACTCCAATGTGTCTATCTAACAGTTCTTCTATCTCTTCCCATCTTCCCCCCCTTTTACTAGTTATTTTATAAACCTCTATCATGTCTCCCCTCAGCCGTCTTTTCTCCAAGCTGAATAGCCCTAGCCTCCTTAATCTTTCTTCATAGGGAAGTCGTCCCATCCCCGCTATCATTTTAGTCGCCCTTCTCTGCACCTTTTCCAATTCTGCTATATCTTTCTTGAGATGCGGCGACCAGAACTGAACACAATACTCAAGGTGCGGTCGCACCATGGAGCAATACAACGGCATTATAACATCCTCACACCTGTTTTCCATACCTTTCCTAATAATACCCAACATTCTATTCGCTATCACCTTAGTTCAACTGGTACTTATAAACATGTAGAAGGAAAATCTCAGTACAGCCTTTAGTTTGATTCATGTAGGACTTCTGTTGAAGCTTCTCATCAAGCCTTCCACAGTGTCAAACCAGCTGGTGAAAGCTCCTTTTTAGTTTCTCTTATACCTGTGAACTGAAGTATCTGAAAGTTTTGTTTTTATGGTGACTTTTAGCACATGGAGTGAATGACTTCAGGCTGTAGTAACTGGTCTTAATTAACAGGGTGTCTTTTGCACACTCATCTGAAGTTTCTTCCTAAGGTTGTGTCAGTTTATTGACCAGTTTATTGTCATGCTAACATTTTTCCAGGTCTCATGCCCACAATGGTGAAAGCCCGCTGCACACATTGGTCTGGAAGAGGGTCTTTTTCTTCTATTTGGCATGAACTAAAGTCTTTAGAAAGTCCACCAAACTATATTTCTTTTGACTCAAACAGAATGAGGGTTGCCATCAACAAACACACACTAATTGGCTAGCAGACTGCATTTCCTTCCCCTATGCCCAGGTGGGTTTAGAATATGTGGGATAAGCAGAAATGATTTCCTATGTGGAAAGAGTGGAATCAAAACAACTTAATTGTGCTTAAGGGGCAAATCCAGTAGTTGGGAAGTAAGGCTAGTGCCGGGTAGACTTCTGCAGTCTGTATCCCAATCATGGCTAGATAGATCTGGTTGCACCGAGGCAGGCGTTGATGACAACTCCAGTAGTTGAAAATTAAGCCACTGCAGGACAAACTTCTACATTGTGTGCCCTAAAAATGACAAGGACAGCTCAAGATCAAGTATGCATATGTTAATTATATACTGGGAATTATCTTGTTTTTTAGACTGGATGGATCATTCAGGTCTTTATCTGCCGTCATTTACTATGTTACGTTTTGAGGGTCACATCATGGATCATAATGTCAGAGTTATGGTGGCATTAGTAGCACACTTGAGATCAGCCTGCATGGTAGAAATTTGTGAAGCTATGACTTGGACAGCTATACTATCACAACCCTCTTTTGTTCAGCAAAGGATTCCTGATGCGACAGTAGGTTTGGTTAGTCGGTCCTCCAGAATCTCTTTGTGGATTAGAATCAATACCATCCCATCTAGGCCTATTTCTTTTCTGTTCCAGACTGCTTTCCAAAAGATAAAAAATGCAAAAGGCTAATTGTTACCAAAATCATTTTGGTGTCTGCCTGTTGCAGCTCCTGTTTTCCATTGTTTGTTGAAAATGGCCTTTAGTTTGGAAATCCTTGGTGAAGATTTGCTATTGAGTTTGTCCTTTGTGAAAATCAAGTTAGTTACCTGTAGCAGGTGTTCTGTACAGGTGGTGGTGATTTTTTTTTTTTTTGTGGATTAACCCTGGAGCACTTTTTAAAAATTAGCATTACATTGGCCACCTTCCAATCCTCAGGTACAGTAGCTGATTTTATTTCTTTTGATTACTTGCCTCATCATAATATTCAAGATGCATTGTAACAGAACTCAATACATAAACATAGTAAATAAATTCACTCACTATCACCCCCCTCCCCCATCAACTAGTAACACCTCAATGTCCACCCACCCCAAAAACCTGAGCAAACTGCCACCCCTTTACCTTTTGCAAAAGATAACTAGTCCTTTTTCTTAACGAAATTCTAGCGGAATAGAATTCTACAACAGTGGGCCAGAAAACACAAAAGCACTATATTCTGTTCACTTGAGCCATATCCTGTTGGATGGCTTGTTGGTGTCATCTTAACCTCCTGATGACATAAAGAAGCAGTTATTCTTTTAGGTAATCTGGAGCTTGCCCGTTAATATTCTCAATGATTATATAAAACAGTTTGAATTGAATCCTGTAAAAGGCAGGATACCAGTGGAACTTATTCAACAATGACAACATGCAGTCAAGCCTTTTCTTCCTCTTTAACCTTTCTGCTGTATTTTGAATTAACTGCTAAAGTTGCAGCTGCTTCATTAACCCACAGTACACTCTATTGCAGACCATACCCCTTCTGGAATCTGATTTTTCCAAGAACACCCCTAGCACCGATAGCTTATTAAGAGTCAACCAGCTTTGGATATAGGGACCACCACTCAGTTCCCTCTCTGATCTGCTAATCCACAATACCTCCAACTTGTCAAGATTCAATCCTAGGTAGAAATCTTCCAATAGTAGCCAAGCAAGAATCCATATTTGCAAGGACAGGAAGCTGATCCACTAACAATTTTGCCAATAACTGAATGTCATCCACAAAAACATGAAAGGCCAACACAAAAGACCCTATAATAGGGATAAGACTCATTAAGTAATAGGGGTAAAAGCACCAAACCCAGTGGAAACGTGTAGTGAAAGGGGACAAGTTCAAAAGTAGTCCCTTTTTCTTACAAAGTTGAAACCTGTTGAACTAAAAAATGAACTTGCGGAGCTACTGTTAGAAATATGCAATCTGTCCCTAAAATCGAGTGTAGTACCGGAAGACTGGAGGGTAGCCAATGTTACTCCGATTTTTAAGAAGGGTTCCAGAGGAGATCCGGGAAATTATAGACCGGTGAGTCTGACGTCGGTGCCGTGCAAGATGGTGGAGGCTATTATTAAGAATAAAATTGCAGAGCATATACAAAAACATGGACTGATGAGACAAAGTCAGCACGGATTTAGTGAAGGGAAGTCTTGCCTCACCAATCTAATGCATTTTTTTGAGGGGGTAAGCAAACATGTGGACAATGGGGAGCCGGTTGATATTGTATATCTGGATTTTCAGAAGGCGTTTGACAAAGTGCCGCACGAAAGACTCCTGAAGAAATTGCAGAGTCATGGAATCGGAGGTAGGGTATTATTATGGATTAAGAACTGGTTGAAAGATAGGAAGCAGAGAGTAGGATTGCGTGGCCAGTATTCTCAGTGGAGGAGGGTAGTTAGTGGGGTCCCACAGGGGTCTGTGCTGGGTCCGTTGCTTTTTAATGTATTTATAAATGACCTAGAGATGGGAATAACTAGTGAGGTAATTAAATTCGCCGATGACACAAAATTATTCAGGGTCGTCAAGTCGCAGGAGGAATGTGAACGATTACAGGAGGACCTTGCGAGACTGGGAGAATGGGCGTGCAAGTGGCAGATGAAGTTCAATGTTGACAAGTGCAAAGTGATGCATGTGGGTAAGAGGAACCCGAATTATAGCTACGTCTTGCAAGGTTCCGCGTTAGGAGTTACGGATCAAGAAAGGGATCTGGGTGTCGTCGTCGATGATACGCTGAAACCTTTTGCTCAGTGTGCTGCTGCGGCTAGGAAAGCGAATAGAATGTTGGGTGTTATTAGGAAGGGTATGGAGTCCAGGTGTGCGGATGTTATAATGCCGTTGTATCGCTCCATGGTGCGACCGCACCTGGAGTATTGTGTTCAGTACTGGTCTCCGTATCTCAAAAAAGATATAGTAGAATTAGAAAATGTACAGCGAAGGGCGACGAAAATGATAGTGGGGATGGGACGACTTTCCTACGAAGAGAGGCTGAGAAGGCTAGGGCTTTTCAGCTTGGAGAAGAGACGGCTGAGGGGAGATATGATAGAAGTGTATAAAATAATGAGTGGAATGGATCGGGTGGATGTGAAGCGACTGTTCACGCTATCCAAAAATACTAGGACTAGAGGGCATGAGTTGAAGCTACAGTGTGGTAAATTTAAAACGAATCGGAGAAAATTTTTCTTCACCCAACGTGTAATTAGACTCTGGAATTCGTTGCCGGAGAACGTGGTACGGGCGGTTAGCTTGACGGAGTTTAAAAAGGGGTTAGATAGATTCCTAAAGGACAAGTCCATAGACCGCTATTAAATGGACTTGGAAAAATTCCGCATTTTTAGGTATAACTTGTCTGGAATGTTTTTACGTTTGGGGAGCGTGCCAGGTGCCCTTGACCTGGATTGGCCACTGTCGGTGACAGGATGCTGGGCTAGATGGACCTTTGGTCTTTCCCAGTATGGCACTACTTATGTACTTATGTAACAAATAAGTCAGCTAAGGTAGTGCCAGTCCACCAATCCCTCCAGATCAAATGCCACAGCAGCAGAGAACGGTCTACTGTGTTGAAGGCAGCAGACTTCACTGACTAGCGATAGCAAAACTGTCAAATGGTGTACTGTAACAAAGCTATATGAACATCACTAACTAGGGACAGTAGAACCGTTTGTCTCATGTTTCTTAAGGAAATCTGACTGAAACTTATGCAATATAACTTTCCCCTCCAAAAACGCCACTAACCTGTAGAAAACCACCCCTCAACAAAGTTCTCAAGAAGAATAAATTAGAAATCAAGTGAACTGAGCTGATGGTATTGTAGCACAGACCTGGTTTTTGCTTGCTTCAGTTTTCCTGGCATAATCCCTTCACATAGTAAGTAATTCACTGTTATTGGTAATTTAAAACTACTTCCTTCCAGTTCTTAAATAATCTAGCAAGAGATTCAGCACACACTCTGAGGCTTAAAATTTTCAAAGGATCCCCCAGTGAAATGGATTCGAAATCCATCAAATAGGGATCTAAGCTAGCAGGTTCATTTGCCATACACTCCATTCTCCCACTCCCCAAACTTTGGCCACCTATTCCAGCCTGAGTAGAATTTCCCACCCGATGCCTCACAAAAAGAATCACGCAAGCCATTCATTGTTTCTCTAAAGAACACAGTAAAGTTCCCCACAACCAAAGCAGGGAGAGGATAACCTGAAGAATTTCTTTATCTTCCTACCAGTCTACACATAACTTGACACATTAGCTGAATCCTAAATGCTAAGAATTCAATTTTCACTTTTGCCACTGCTGTCCTGTAAAACTGCACGTGATGTTTGAGCTTCCTCCGTGACTCAAAAGATCTATCTTTTTTCCTGCTTTTTTTCTAATCGGTGTCCTTGTGGCTTCAAAACCTGCAGCCCAGGATAAACCAACAAACTTTTGACATGCATAGAGTTCCCTCACCTGGGAGGGGGGGGGGGAGGATGATAGATTACACAGTGATGGTAAAAGATGTGCAATTTTAATATTTTGTAGTGATTTCTTTCTCTTTAGCTTGCTCTATTACATTTTTCGGGTTCACCATGATTAGCCTTATTTGCTCTGAATCATCACCAATGTGGGTATCTCCTTGATATCCCCCTTAGTAAAATATGAAGCAAAGAATTTTTGTTTTTGTACTACGGCCTTACCTTCTTTGCCTGTTTTATCCATTGATCTAACTGTTCAGCCAACTGCTTCACAGTCTGCTTGTATCAAATGTACTTGAAAGATTTTTTTAAGAGTTATTTTTTTTTTCCTATGGCAAGTTTCTTTTCAAATTCTGTTTTGGTTTACCTTATTAATGCTTTACATTTAACTTGCTAGCGCATATAAATAGCTTGTTTTATGCATTTGGATCTGCATTTTTTTTTTCTTAATGCCCTTTGGTATTGATAGCCTTATTTACTTTGTCATCTAACCAAGCTGACAGCTGTTTGATCATCATTTGACTCTTTAATTCATGGAATACATGTGGTCTGAACGTAAAACTTTGAGCCTTTACTCAGTGGTGTGCTCGAAAATTTTTAATATGCTCTCCAGGCATAGCCAACTGTGCAATTTGGGGGAAGAGGCCCCGGGGTGGACTAGGAGGGGGAGGGCAACTGATTCCTCACTCCCCCCCCCCCCCCCCCCCAATGTGGGCAACTATGCATACCTTTGCTGGCAGGGATGCCGACCATCTTTCTCTTTTGAGCTAGGCAGTGGAAAAAAAGAATAACGATTTTAAATGCTGTCAGGTTTCAACCTAATTCATGTTTAATGTGGGATATGTTATAAATAAGTAAATAAATAGAAACTCTGGATGTTGAGCACCTGATTCTCATAACATGATGTCTGTTTTATTGACCCTTTGCCAGGAGAAAAAAAAATGTGTGCACCAAATACAACATGTGCTAGTGTGTCCCTATAATCAGCCCCTCCAAATGACACGCTAATTATGATTTATAACAAATTACTATTCTACCTATGAAAATTTATTTCATTATTATACTTTCTCTGTATATATCTGTATGCTGCTCAAGCTGGCATGTTTGAAAATATAAGTGAGATTAAATAAAAATGCTGCCAACATTAAGGAACATCAACGTGGATGCAGCAGTTCAAAGGACTGTTTGAATTGTTTTGAATGTACGAGGATGACGACTGTGTGGGGGAGGGGAAAGAGAGAGAAACCTCCATGGATTCAACTTTTTTGACTTCACACGTTTCTGTTTCTCAATCTAACCTCCTTGGGCTGCAGCCCTACATGCACTGCTGCCGGCTTCTTTCTCATCCTCCCGGGCGGATACAGCGGCGACCTGAAGGAACCATGAGCTGCGCTCGCTCTCCTCTGACCCTCATGCTCACGGCAGGCAAAACAAAAAACACAGCATGAAACCGTACTTGGGGCTGTAGCCCTGATCCGCACCGCTGCTGGCTTCCTTCCTCCTCCCTCCCCTCAGGATGTAACTTCTATTTTGGAGAGGGAGGAGGAAGAGGAAGGGAGCCAGCAGCGGCACGCACAGGGCTACAGCCCCACACATGGTTTTATACTGTCTTTTGTTTTGCCGCTGCGAAGGTCGGAGAGGAGGAAAGCAAGTGAGATGCACAAGCCACAGGGCAGTTGGATGCCAACGCTACCAGGAGGCGACCTAAGTCCCTCCAGCCCAAATTTTGGGAGCCAGTTGTTAAAGTTTAACAACTGGTCCTAAAATTCTTTAAAAAAAACAAAACACATGGCTGTGGTGAGCCGTCTTCACACCACTGCCATTACTACAGCTCCTTTGTGTTTTCCTAATTTTATTATTTTATCGGGACCCTCATTTGTTAATGTTAAAAGTTATAGCTGTAGTTTTCTTTAATGCTCTCCTTTCAGTGAAAAATTTGTGCGCTTTTTGAGCATTATTGTCAAGCAACCCCAACCATTACTATCTTTGTACTAGGTCCTGTGTTGCAGTGAGAACTATGTCTGGGGTAGTTCTCCCACATCTACGATAGTTCCAGGACCAGTAGCTTCATGAAACAGTCATGTATGACATCTTGCAGCTTTACCTCCCTAGTGTGTTGAGGCATTCACCCAATCAGTACTGGAGTAGCTGAAATCTCCTATTATTGTCTTGCCAATTTTGTTTTTTTGCGTGGTCAGGTGGATAGTAGTAAAACCCCATATTCCCTCTGGTATATGGAATTTCTATATATAAAATATTCAACAGTGCAATTTGTTTCTTGCATAACTTTTATTCTTCAAGGTTATAGAAAAATAATCCAATTAAAGGATTTGTTTGAAATATATTGAAGTGCTTCTGGTGACATATTTTGAGAATTGATTGAGAATTGAAACTTGTTTATTTTGTTCAGTTTAACATTTTTGTTTTTCCCATGGGGTCTTTTCTTTTGCATTTATTCTCTTACCCTGTACGGGTTTTTTATTTATTTGTTCTCCTTTATTTTATGATACTTAACATATAATGCAACCTTTCCATCAATTTTATTATTATTTTGATATTCTGTTCTTGTGTTATAGTATTCCATTGATTAGCCACCTACCACCAGGTTTTTGATGCCTGCATTAATGCATACTTTTTTTGAATTCTGTTGTGGTTTGTTTGGTGCCACCACCTCCATCACAATAAATACCATACATCCACCACTTTTGATGAAGAATTATTTTTCTATTTTTTCCTCTTGCCTATCCTGTTGGATCCTTATTCAGTGACCTTTTGTTCTAAAGCATATTTTCCTCTATAAATGTTGTGCCCCATCTATAATTCTGAGATATTTGAATATGCTTGTTTTCTGTCTCACATCTTATTTTCTAGAATATGCATGTCATGGGTAACTTTATAACTGCATGTATGCCTAAATAGTACACACACAGCTTTCCCTATGTGGCTACTGGTGAAGTTTCAAAACAAAATTATGCACATACTATCGCTAAAAATGTTCCCATGGAAATTGTGCATATAATTAACATTTGCTCGTTGAGCATGAAAAAACTTTCAGGGTTAATATGTGCTTAAATGCATATTGTATAAAGTATGCATGTAAATGTTAATCATTTCCCAAACCTGCCTCTACTCAGCTTTGGTAAACTAATGTTCATATAAACTGTATGCTTACCTTTATATCAGGAAAGTATTTTTATGAAAGTCTGTGTGTAACATACCGTTTTACACACCAAAATGCCCTTTGAAATTATATGGCTTGATTTTAGTTTAAATCTATTTGTTTTCAAGAAAAATAGTAAGTGTATTGCAAGAATTCACGTGGTATGAAAACAGTGAACAGTTCCTTTTACACCCGTATTGGAAGAAAACTGGACACTTTACCACTTGCCTAAGTTGTTCACCAGCACTGCAAATTTATGGTGTCAGGGTATTTGGTTTGGCTTTATAATAGATCAATGATGTGCAATGTTGGAAAAGATGCTCATTTTATGCTTGTTTTATTAAGGCAACATAAGCAGTTTTATGTCTTTTATAAAGTATAACTAGCCCTAATAGTGCAGAGATTCATGCACAAATTTACTACTGGTCTGAAGGAGGTATACATTTATGCATGTTCTCTACCTGTTTTCTAAAATGTGCACACAGGTTGTAGCACAGCCTGCTCTGTCCAAACTATGCTCGTGAATACCTACACATGGCTCATGTATAAGTGTGTGTGATCTTTTCAGTGTGCATACCCATATATGCATAGTTGGCCATGCATTTCTATCAATGTCATTCTGTGTGCATAAAAACCATTGCTTCTCACTTATAACAGGTGAGGATGGATCAGAAACGCAAATGGATGTCATCTGATAGCATCAGCACAAAACAGCTCTGAGCTCAGAATTACTTTCTGAGCATGCACAGCTCTTCTCATGTGCGGTGATATACTCAACCTCTCAGTTCCGAAGCTCAAAAAGTAATCTGCAGCCTATGGGGGAAAATAAAAATAACACCCCCCCCCCCCCCAAGAAACCCCAAACTGTTATGTGAGAAAAATTGCGTTTTCCATCAGCAAGCAGGATTGCTTCTTGGACTCAAATGGCTGTTGATGACTCCAAGCTTAGGGCTGCTCAGTGTGATAAGCAATTTGTCCATTGCCCATGAGTAGCCTATTTACACATGGCAATAAAAGAGTTAATGAAGTTAGAGAGGTTAGATAGCAAAGCATGACCAAATGAACTCTTCCTGTTGAAAAGTGGCACAAGAAGTAGCGAGAAGTGAACTTTTGAAGGGAGGACCACATAGCTGATTTCCTTTACTTTCCAGAGCAGCAGACATAGAGACAGCTATGGTATCTGCGGTTGCTTTCATTCATTTCATTTATTCCTTTTATATACCGTTTCTTGTTGCAATTGCAAAACAGAACGGTTTACATTAAAAAAAATACATCTCATAACCAAACAAATAGGAACTCCAGTCAATAATAGGAAAGCACAGCAAACCCAAAAAATAATAAGAACATAACTAATAAAACACAATTATCTAAATTAAATACAAATTAAATACAGTTTAACCTGGATTTTAACACCTACCCTACTCTTATAGATTCTGTTCGATATGATTGGTAAAAAGAAAAGTCTTCAGCCGTTTTCGAAAATGTGTAGGATTTCTCCAATCTAATCTCTTTTGGAAGTCCGTTCCAAAGAGTAGGAGACAGAAAGAAGAACGCCGATGCACGCATGGATTCCCATCGAGCCTTAGTAGGCGGAGGTTTGATGAGGTTTAGCTTTACTGCTTAGAGGAGTACCAGTCTGTGGATGATTAAATGCATGACACTAGCCAGTTGGTTATGGTCCATTGAGCCACTTGAGTGCCAGGTTTGTTGGGATGAAAGGAGACATACATTTGCATATAATTTTTGATGAATTTAGTTAGAGCCCTTTCATAGGGAGAGAATTCTCACAAGGGTGTCAGTGCTTCCTTCATTTTACACTAGACCATCCAATTTTCTCTCATATGGGAAAGAGTGATCAATTGTTAGGAATTTAGGATATATATGTGCATGCTTACTTTATGATGAAACTGAATATTTCTGATTGTTCTAGCTGATGTCACTGCCACGGAAAGAGCCTCTTCATGTGAGGTTTGAGAGATGTGAATTCCATGGGCTCAGATGGAAAATCTCTTCCATTTAGATGCATAGATACATCTGATGGAAGGCTTTCTTTTTGCCACCAACCTATCTTCAATTGGTTTTGTAATACCTGTGGTAAAAATTACACTGCTCAAGTTCCATACTATTAGAGCTGTGATTTAAAATGTGAATGCAGAAGAGGGTTTCCTATTCTGTATTAGACTAGAAAGCTTTGAAGTCTACCTGGAGGAAGGATTGAAAAACTTTGAGAAGATGGATCTGCTAAAGTGTGCAGATAACTTTTTTTTTTTTTTCCTTTTTCCTTTTTGTGCAAGTAAAAGACTTTCCACAGTGGTTGCAGAGTTTGTCAAGATGAAACTTTTGAGCTCATGGAGAAATGGGCCTGGTTGTAGTTTGCCCCAAGACCAATGAGGCATCTGGATTTTTCTACCATATTGAGGACATAGTTGGAACCCTGACTTAATCTGCCAAAATCTTTATTTTATTTTTTAGACAAAAGAACAGGCTAACAAAATTTAAAAAGATAACAGACAAAAATGGGGGATACGAGAGAGTTTATTTAAAAACTTGATAATACCGCCCTTTCAACAAGGTCAGAGCAGTGTACAATCTAAAATCAGAAACAGAAAAGAACACCATAAATTCTAAAGGACAGGGTTACATAATACATTCACACTAAGAGTAAAAGCATAAAAACAGGATAGAAAGCATGCATACGTACAGGAGGTGCTGAAGCCAAATCACAAGTCTGTTTGCCTAGTGTCCTCAAAAAATCAGTTGGAGGAGAAGGCTTGTTCAAACACAAGTTTTCAAAGCCTTTTTGAAGAAGCAAACAGTTAAGCTATGCATGACTTAATGAACTCGGTCCCTGTACTATTCAATGTGGGAGTTGTGTGTTAATGATGGGAAGTTGTGATTGGCTTGTTTTTGATTATTTTTTGCTGGGTTCTTACATTATCAGTGAAAATATTGAATAAAAAATTGACAAAAATGATGAAAAACATTTTAAGACAAAAGGAAGAAAGAGAGCTTTGTTGTCATATTTGTAAGACAGTGTAAAGAAATAAAAAGCTTTAGGGACTGAGGAAAAAACTGCTGTGCCTGGGGAAAGGCCACACATCCTTAGAACTTTATGCCTTTTTCTGACCTCTAGCAGAGTTGTTTTTGTTTTGGGACCTTCAGATGATGTCACCCACTTGTGTTCCTGACTCAGTCCTACTTGATAAGGGAAAAAAGGCTTTACATGCAGGGGAAAAAAAAGCTAACTTCATTGAGTTATTGCAATTTCTCATATTTATGGTTTTTGGTGCAGATCTGTATCATTTGAGTGGAGGTGTAGCCTTGTGGTTAGCGCACTGGGCTGACACCGAGAGAAGCCCAGTTCAAATCCCACTGCTGCTGTTGTCAGCTTGGACAGTCATTTTGGTAGCCTTTCTTTGGCTTTCCTTCTGCTCCTTTTGAAGAAATAGCTTCTAAAATTGGACACAATGTTCTAGATGAGATATCATCTATGCCCCATGTAGAGATATTACCACCTTCTGTTTTGCTACTGTGCCTCCCTTTGTACACAGCATCCCTTTGGCTCTAGCCACTTACCACAATGTTTCACTATCTTGATCATTGTACACACCAAGGTCTCATTCCTACTTAGTTCTCAGTAGTTTTTCACCTCTATTATTCATTGCTCCTTTGGGTTTCTGCATTCTAAAACCATGACTTCCTCTTTTTATATTGAATCTTAACTGTCTTACACTTCTCCTTGAGCTTGCTTTAGTTGCTACTCATTCCATCTGCTCACTCAGGGTTGTCTACTGTGTTGCAGATTGCAGTGTCATTTACATAAAGACACATTTCCCTTTAACCCCTCTCAAATATGACTCACAAAGGTATTAAATAAAACTGACCCCAGGACAGATCCTTGAAGTACTTCACATATCACCTTTTTTCTGTATGAATTCTATTTATACCATTGTAATATGGTCTTTCAAGCTTACGTATCCAGGCAACCTCACGATTAGCTTGTTCTGTAGTATTTAGACCAAGTGAATTTGACCTTACCAAGGGAGCACACCTCTTGAAATATCACTGAAAAGATATTAAGATGTTCAGTAAACAGATACCACCTGCAACCTGTTTGCTTGTTGACCCTTATCTTTGCTTATTGAGAAAGAAACTAAAGATAATACATAGTGAGGTGTATTTTCAAAGCACTTAGACTTATAAAGCTCCATAGTAACATGTGGAACTTTATAAGTCTGTTTTGAAAATGAGCCCCAATGAGGCATGTTTTCAAAGCACTTAGCCTTCCAAAGTTCCATAGAAACCTATGGAACTTTGGAAGGCTAAGTGCTTTGAAAATATGCTTCAATGTATCTTAAAATCAACGTATACTGGTTTATAGGCTTTTGTTCTCATCTGTTAAGAGTTTTGCTAATAGGCAGAGAGAGAGAGACTCAAACTCCTTTTTGTTCTATTTGCTTATATTGCCTGTTTCAATGTTTCTTTTCAAATATAGGATCAGGATGGCTCTCATATAAAAGGCTTGTTAATCAACTTCTTCCATCACAATTGGCCATCTCTTCTAAAGCACAGTTTTCTTGAGGAGTTCATTACACCTATTGTAAAGGTACAGAATTGTTCAAATATTTAATCATGCTTATTATTTTAGCATATTTATAAAACAATTGATGACATGTTTATTATCTTTAAGGCAACTAAAAATAAGCAAGAACTTGCCTTCTACAGTATCCCTGAATTTGATGAGTGGAAAAAGCAGACAGAGAGCCATAGATCATGGAAGATAAAGTACTACAAAGGTTTGTGTGTTTTTTTTTAAGTCTTATACTTCTGTTAAAACAGTAGATAATATGGACATGATTGTTTTGTCATTCAGACCTACTAGTGATCTGTTTGTGATGACATTTGTCCTCCATGTAGCATATGCAATAAATGTTGCCGTGCAATTTTTCTTGCTTGCTTTTTAAAAACATTTTTTTAATTAACTGCCTTTATAAAGAGGTTCACCCAAAGTGAGCTTTGACATAGGTAACTTAAATTACAATAACAGCTTAACTATAGTAAAATAACAAAATGTCAGCATACTATATAATTAGAATAGTGAATAAACTTGGAAATTGCAAAATTATAGTAATAGCAATAAGATGATCAGTTTTGTGCACATTGAAACAGCACAGAACATTCATGTAACAGAAATATGATAGTGTCAGCATAATACAATGAAACATCTCAAAGGCAGCGAATGGGACATATACATAGATGTGATTGGAAAGACAGGCATTGGGATAAATAAAAGTGGATGGCTAGATGGAAGGTAAATTGTATATACAGTCAGATAACTTATATGCAGTAAATTCCGGAGTTGCAGCAAGCTATTACTGATGTGGTGTGACTGGTAAACCCTTGGGAGAAGAATTGAGCTTTCAATTGCTTCCTTAAGTTCAGGTGGAGTTTTTAAGCATAGATCCTCTGGGAATGGGTTACAGCATGTGTGGGGGAGGGGGAAGCTACTCCAGAGAAGACTCATGTGATGTTTCTTTGGTGAGGGTACTGTTACGTGTGGTCCATGGGAGTGCCTTAGAGGCCTCAAAGATTGTAGAGGGTTACTATTCTTTAGATTCTCTGGTTCATTTCCTGTGAATGCCATTCAGATCAGAGTTTTAAATTTGTAGCCAGTGTAGCTTTTACAGAAAGTTTGTAATGTGGTCATGTCACTTGCAGTTGTATTCTGGATTTACTGATGCAAACTCTTGTAGTCAGTTCTATGTACAGAGCATTCTCCGATGACAAGAAGGATGCCATATTCTGTCTGATGGGTGACATCTGATGGAGCCTAGTGCAATAACCACTGCTCAGCACCTTTGTAGAAGCACTTGAGAGCAGTGCATCGCACATACGCGTGTCTTCCCACCTACTGTTGTCACACAGGAGTGGGTCAGTCTTTCTGAGTAGCAGAAAGGACTCTATTTTTTGCCTCCTCCTCAGCTCACATCTAGAGGATGACATGGGGATGGGACTCGGAGTAATCCGCGGTGATGTGTCCCCTACTGGAAAAGCACCTTTGATCAGAAGAAGCTGGAAAATTACCAGCTAGTATCCAATATCTGGGAAAGTTTATGAAACAGTCTATATTCCAACAACTGGCTAAAAGAAAACCTGTCTATATCCAAGTCACTCTGGTTTCAGACTTGGGTATGGAGCAGATAAAGTTCTGAAATCTCTGGTAGGCCATCTCTAAAGAAACTGACATGGATCCACCTCAGTACTAGTGCTGCAGATTTCACAGCAGATTCCAACATTGTGGACCACAATATCATGCTTGTACAGTTGGCAGAGAGTGGTATCAGTGATACAATATTTGCTTGTTTCGGGATACAAGGAGGGATCCCTCATTCTGAGTTGAAAGCTCTCCATTAGAATAATTTGGTTTATCAGCCAGTCTATGAAAGCCTTTAAAGCATTACAAATAGCTCTTAGCTCTAGGAGATTTATTTGATATGTGGAGACCATGTACATGAGCTCCCCATTCCATGTAGACACATCTATTGTCAAGGTCTTGTGATGAGGGGGAATTTGAAATGAGAGTCCCTTGTCCATATTGCTGCCAATTAGCCACCACTACTTGAGTGAATGTGTGACAGTAATGACATCATGAAGGTTCCTCTAAGACCACTGGGAAGACAGGGTCCATTGAGCCATCCACAAATTGAAGAGGCCATGTGGCCTAGCAATCTCAACATCTGCTGAGCCAATACCCGCTTACTCTGCCATAGTTTCCAACTAGAAATGCTAATACCTCTCTTTGCTAGACCGGAAGGAAAGCTTTGACCTGAGTCAAGTCGAGCAGGGCTCCTTTGAATTTCAGTTGTTGGGACTGGATGAGATGGACTTTGGGTAGTTGATCATGAACCCTGGTAGCTCTAGCACCCAAAAGTTTCTGTGTGTTGATTCTTGTGCTCATTCCTTTGACGTGCCCTTGACCAGCCTGTTATCCAGGTAGGGAAATGTGCACTCTTAGTCTGAGTAATGATGCTGTAGCTAGGCAGTCTGTAAAACCTCTGGGGGCTGACACAGGACCTAATGACAGTACACAATACCGGTAGTGGAGTTTCCCTACTCAAGATCTTGGATAACTTGGATCATGGGAAGTAGGGTACCCAAGAAAACAATTCTGACTTTTTGCTTTGCCAGATATTTGACACAGAATGGTATGATAGTCACCATCCCCACCCTGTCTTTTTTTGGGGACCAGGAAGTACTTCACATAAAATCCCTTCCCTTATTCCCCTGGTGGAACAGTTTGCCTTTGCCTGTACAAGGGAACAGATTTCCTTAAAAGCAATTGCTGGTGCTGAGAGCTTAATTTTTGATACTTTCAATGGACAGTTTGGAGGTATTTGTTCCAATTGTAGAGTGTTGCTTGTCCAGACTACTTTGAGAACCCACCAGTCTGAGATTACAAGGGGCCACCTTTGCTTGGAAAGAATTCAGCCTCCCTCCCACTGGGAGGTCATCCAGAACAGCTACAGTTGCTGCAGCTATGATCTTCTACAGTATTCTTTGAAGCAGGGGCGTAGCCAGACCTCGGTGGGAGGGGGGGCCAGAGCCCGAGGTGGGGGGGGGGGGGGGGAACACTGTTTAGCCGCCCGCTCCGCCGCCGCATCCGGTACCTTGTTTGCTGGTGGGTGTCCCCAATCCCCGCCAGCCGAAGAGTCTTCTTCAGCACCGGTCAACTCCAGTGCGTTTGTGGTGTGATCATCTGTTTCTGACACCTTACGTCCTGCACGGGGCTACATGCATGGTGCAGGACGTAAGGCGTCAGAAACAGATGATCACACCACAAAGGCGCCGGAGTCGACTGGCGCTGAAGAAAACTCTTTGGCTGGTGGGGATTGGGGACCCCCGCCAGCAAACAAGGTACCTGATGCAGGGGGGCGGGGGGGGGGGGGTGTCAAATGTAGAGAGGGCCAGGGCGTAATCTGTGGGGGCCCATGCCCCCAAGCCCCACATAGCTACGCCCCTGCTTTGAAGGATGTTTTCTTTGGCTCTGATAGCCTCTTTCATGTCACCTTTAACCATGTTGGCTGTAGTTTACTCTTCTTTCCATCTTTGTAAATATGTGGATTGCATCTGGTCTGGGCTCCAAGATGGTATTTTTAAACGATGTCCATACTTTATTTAAAGTCCTAACCTTTTCAGCTGATCCTTTTAGCTTCTTTTTTAACCATTTCCTTATTTTATTGTCGTTGCCTTTTTGAAAATTAAATGCTGCTACTGTATATTTTCTTTGTGACCTCACTCCAGATATTAGCTCAAATTTGATCATGTTATGATCACTCTTCCCAGTGGACAGCTCCAGATTCAACAAATAGATCTGAAGTAACATAGTAGATGACAGCAGAAAAAGACCTTCACGGTCCATCCAGTCTGCCCAACAAGATAGACATATGTGCTACTTTTTGTGTATACCCTACCTTGATTTGTGCCTGTCCTCTTCAGGGCACAGACCGTATAAGTCTGCCCAACATTATCCCCGTCTCCCAACCACCAGCCCCGGCAAAGACC
Organism: Microcaecilia unicolor; assembly: GCF_901765095.1. Classification (NCBI taxonomy): domain Eukaryota; kingdom Metazoa; phylum Chordata; class Amphibia; order Gymnophiona; family Siphonopidae; genus Microcaecilia; species Microcaecilia unicolor. The sequence continues at coordinate 253,980,720 of NC_044031.1, read as the reverse complement.
GTATAAGTCTGCCCAGCACTATCCTCGCCTCCCAACCACCCAATCTTGGCTAAGCTTCTGAGGATCCATTCTTTCTGAACAGGATTCCTTTATGTTTATCCCACGCATGTTTGAATTCCATTATCGTTTTCATTTCCACCACCTGGAGGAGAACAGTACTTTAAAATACAAAAATTTAGTTGATAAAAGTATGTGGTGGTGTAATAAATGCTGGAAAATTTCTTATTGAAGAGCACTGTGCTGTCTGTATGAGCCTTCAATGTAGCATTATATGCCAGAGCTTTTTAAAAGGGTTGAAAATGAATGGTTTTATAAATAATTTAGTGGCTATAAAGATAACTTGTGAATTGGCTCTAGGACCTACTGACTGCCCAAATAGTTCTGTGGTGCAGGTGTGAGTTTTATTGATGCAAAAAATGCAATTTTTTTTGTCTAGATTTTGGCATATTGTGAAGGGATATATTTAGGTCCTAAAGGAAAGGAGGAAGATTATTTACTGGAAGATTAACTAGTGTGGGCATTAAGAGAGCTCTTGAAGATTCAGCCTTATAGAGAGGCTTTTCTTAATCAGGGCATTAATTGCTTTGAGGCATTAAGGTATAAAATTAAAAAAAATGATATAAATAATAGCTTTCCATGCTGGGCCTTAAATCATCAAGAACTTGGTGGAACGTAATATGTTTGCAAAAATATGAACAAAGGAGAAAATTTCAAGAACTATATATCCAAGTGCTGTACTAACAGCCGTTGTTTATTGCAACATGAGATAAACTATATTTTACAGTATGGTAGTACAGTAAAATCTGTATTCCTTAGCATACCTCTAGACCAGTCCAGACACATGGACTTACCTTCTACCAGCAGATGGAGACTGAGAACTAGAAGCTAATGACATCATATAAGAATCCTTTGCAGTCAGTCACCAGCCAGTAATCCTCAGCCTACAGCAGATGGTACTTGAAGCATTCTGTAGAGTCTGGAACTGGTCTTCTCACAATCTTAATCATGCACACTTCTCATTCACACCTAAAAAAAAGTTTGAAGAATAATACAATCCCTTTATCCCCGACGTTTTTAACACATAATAAGCTTAAACAGTTCTCTGAAAAAACCTAAACTGTAATTTGGCCATATAGAAGATTGTTATCCACAACTCCTCTTCCTTTTAATGTCCATTGCCAAAAACTTCCAATCTATATATTCTCACAAATTCCAGCTGATGAATGTATTATCTCACAATTATGTCGTCCATGGGCATCCTCCACATATGTTGAGACAATCATCATAATCTCACTTAACTGCACCAATTTCAGTGTTCTTATATAGCAGTTTATCTTCTCTCTTTGAAACCCTACAAAGTTACTGCATTTTGCAAAAGCATCATCAGGGGTTCAACTGTATAATGCAGATTAACATCATGAGACAGATATACTCTCTTCCTCCAAATGTCCTCTTTTATCTTGCCTAATGTTTGACATACCTGAAAACAATTGCATTTTTCTTACCAGCTGCCTAAACAGTGCGAGCTTCCCGGTGCTGGGAGAAAAATGGTGTCTGTCTCCTTGGGAAGCCTGTACATGTGCATTAACTTTCTCCCCTTATAAACATTGATAGATACTGTCATGTGACTAATCCTAGCCATTCTACTTCTTTATTTAGGCTCAGCGGGTCCACCGTTCTCCACTCATACATTAACCTTTGTTCCTTATTAAACATGCTTTGCAAAATATCCCCGACTGCATCTACATTGTATTGCACTAAAACCACAAATCTTAACTGACTTAAGTGAATGCTTAGGCTAGACCCAGTGGGCTACCAGGAGCGCTTCCATTTTTTGTAATCTAATATTGCTCAAATGCTGAGCTAAACAATGTTTAATTTAAAGTATAGTTTGACCAAAATACCATAGGTCACATAGACCCTTATAGCATAGATGACAAAAGAGGACTCACTATTTGTTTTCAGACCTCAAAATTTTTTTCTTTTGTTTGATTTGCTATTTGAATACTGAGATCCCTTCCCAGTATTGTACTTTCTTTAGTTTTTCTCCCAAATTTGGTCCCCTAGTATATGCAAACCTAGGCATGGCTTGAAATCTTTTATGTAACCTTAACATTGGCCAATGTTTACAGATAATTTGTTTTGTCTGATTAGGAAGGGGTACAAATGGTAAAACACAGGTCATTCTATCTTCAGAATCTGATTTCTTTTGGGAATAAATCAACCAAGATCTATGAGCATTATATGCCCTTTTCATCGCCTTATGGAGTACTGTCCGTGGATACCCCCTTTGAATAAATCTATTGCTCATTTCTTGAGCTTGACTACAAAAATTGTGCTTCTAAGAGTATAAACGACTAATTCTCAAAAATTGGCATGCCGGTATGCTACTTTTTAATGGGCTAGGATGGTAGTTTTTGTAATGAAGTAATGTATTCCTGTCTGTAGGGTTACAGTAAGCGTTTGCCATAAATTCTCCATTTTCATATTTTATATGTACATCCAGAAACTCCACTTGAGCCTCTCCTATCTGTGAAGTAAAGTTAATGTTTTGATCACTCTGATTAAGATATTGAAGAAATACCTTCAACTCTTCTTCCTCCCCTCCCCATGTTAGAAGTACATCATCTATAAAGCATTTCTACCCTAAAATATAAGGATGAAATTTACTATTGTATACATGCACCTGCTTAAACTGTGCCATGTACAAGCACACAATTGTTGGAGCTACTGTGTCCCCCATTGCTACCCCTTGAATTTGAAAGTAATATTTATGTTCAATAATAAAATAGTTTTTAGTAATAACCAATTTAGCTACTTGGTTCAAGAAGTCAATCAATGGGCCTGATATTTCCATTGTATTTAATAGTCGTTCAATCGTGGTCAAAGCCTCCTTCATGGGGGATATGAGTATACAATGCATTCATATCAAGAGTAACTAATATGCTCTTCCTCAATCCTTATGGTTTGTAGGATTTGCAACAAATATATTGTATCCTTGACATATGAAGGAATTTTCACAACCTCTGATCTTGTATGAAAATCTAAAAACTGGGACAAGGGCTCAAAGATTTTTTTTCTATTCACAATTGGACAGTCTGGAGGTTCCTTTACATTTTTATGTATTTTAGGCACAAAGTACAATTGAACATCTGGAAATTTTTTTTTTTAAAGATATTTATCCGTAGTATTGATGAAGCCTTGCTGGCTCACTTTATGTAAAAACATATTCACTTCAATCTGAGAAAAATGACCATTTAATCCTACCTCCTGTTTTCTGTTCAATAACCAATTCCTAATTCATAGAAGGACATTGCGTCCTATCCCATGACTCTCTGATTTTCTCAGGAGTCTTTCATGATGAACTTTGTCAAAAGCTTTCTGAAAATCTAGGTACACTACATCAACCGGCTTACCTTTATCCACATGTTTACATACACCTTCAAAGAAATGAATCAACTTGGTGAAGCAAGACTTCCTTTGTCTGAACCCATGCGGACTCTATCCATTTAAACCATGTTTGTCTGTGTTCCATAATTTTATTCTTTATAAATAGTTTTCACTATTTTGCCCAGCACTTGTCAGGTTTACTAGTCTGTAATTTCCTGGATCACCCCTGGATCCCTTTTTTAAAATCTGTGTTATGTTGGCCACCCTCCAATCTTCAGGTACTGTGGACAATTTTAACGACAGGTTACAGATCACTAACAGCAAACATCTACTACTACTTACCATTTCTATAGAGCTGCTAAACGTACGCAGCACTGTACACTGGACATAGAGACAGTCCCTGCTCGACAGAGCTTACAATCTAATTAGGACAGACAGGATAAATAAGAGGTAAGAGAATTACTAAATTGGGTATGAGAAAACATAGGTACTGAACAAGTGAGTAAGGGTTAGGAGTTAAAAGGACGATCAAAAAGGTGGGCTTTTAGCCTAGGTTTGAAGATGGTCAGAGATGGAGCTTAATGTACCAGCTCAGGATGTCTGTTCCAACCGCAGCAAGATAAAAGGAACAGAGTCTGCAGTTAGCTGTGGAGGAGAAGGGTGCAGATAAGAGAGATCTCCCCGAGAACTCTGTTCACTGGGTAAAAGTGTAGGGAGAGATAAGAGTGGTACTGAGGAGCTGCAGAATGAATGCACTTGTAAATCAGTAAGAGGAGTTTGAATTGTATGTGAAAACAGGGAGCCAGTGAAGTGACTTGAGGAGAGGGCTAATATGAGCATAGTGACACTGGCAGAATATAAGCCAAATAGCAGAATTTTGAACAGATTGAAGAGGAGAGAGATGGCTAAGTGGGAGATCTGTGAGAAGCAAGTTGCAATAGTCTAAGTGAGAGGTGAGAAGAGTGTGTTCAGAAAGGAAAGGACGAATTTCGGTGATATAGAGAAAGAAATAACAGGTTTTAGCAGTCTGCTGAATATGTGCAGAGAGGGAGAGAGAGGAGTCAAAGATGACCCCAAGGTCATGAGCTGATGAGAGAGGAGAATGAGAGTGTTATCCTCAGAGATAGAGAATGGGGGAAAGATTGAGGATAGAGAATGGGGGAAAGGTTGGTTTAGGGGGAAAGATAAGAAGCTCAGTCTTGGTCATGTTAAGTTTTTGACGGTGGTGAGACATCCAGGCAGCAATGTCAGACAGGCAGGCTGATACTTTGGCCTGGATTTCTTTTGATAGTTCTCGTCTGCAGAGTCAGTGTAAAGGTGATACTGAAAACCATGGGATGAGATCAGAGTACCAAGGGAAGAAGTATAGATAGAGAAAAGAAGAGGTCCCAGGACAGATCCCTGCGGTACACCAATTGATAATGGGATAGAAGTGGAAGAGGAGGATCCACCAGAGTGTACACTAAAAGTATGATGGGAGAGATGAGAAGAAACCCAGGAAAGAACAGAGCCATGAAATCCAAGCGAGGACAGCATATCAAGGAGTAGGTGGTAATCAACAGTGTCAAAAGCAGCAGATCGAAAAGGATGAGGATAGAATAGAGACCTTTAGATCTGGACAGGTTATTGGAGACCTTAGGAGTAGCCTAGTGATTAGTGCAGTGGACTTTGATCCTGGGGAACTGAGTTCAATTCCCACTGCAGCTCCTTGTGACTCTGGGCAAGTCACTTAACCCTCCATTGCCCCTGGTACAAAATAAGTACCTGAATATATGTAAACCGCTTTGAATGTAGTTGCAAAAACCTCAGAAAGGCGATATATCAAGTCTCATTTCCCTTTCCCTTATCATGAAAGTACTGATCCAGAGTCTGGTGAAAAAGTGAAGGGAGAGTTGGAGGTGAAGGCACTTTGAGGAGAGAGTTCAGTGTGGCAAAGAGACATTTGAGCCAAGAGAATTTGTCAACTGGATGTAGTAGTCCTGTTTGGCAAATAAAAGAGCAGACTGGAAGGAGGTCAGCAAGAATTTGAAATGTATGAAGTCAGCATGGGCACGGGAGTTCAGCCAAAGGCATTCAGCAGAGCAGGCACAGGAACGTAGGTAGCTGATTCTAGAGGTCAAACAAGGCTAGGGTTTGGTTTGCCTTACAGAAAGGGGAATTGGAGGAGCGAGAGTATCCAGAGCAGAGGAGAGAGTAGTATTATAGGAAGAGACAGCTTCATTGACAGACTTGGATAACATAGTGGTTGAGAAGAGATTTGAGCACTGGAGGACAGCGTATAGCCTGAATATTCCTAAATGTATTGGATGAGATTGGACAGGACTGGAGGGGAAAGTTATTAGATGAAAGTCAGAGAGGGGAAGAGCTGAGGCAAGGAAACTGGAGAGAGCAGTTTGAGAAGAAGATAAGATCCAAGACCGTGGCCATTCTGGTGAGTGGGGGTAGTGGAGCACAGTTGAAGATTGAAAGAGGATGTTAAAGCGAGAAACTGAGAAGCATAAGCATGAATGTTAAAATCCCCAAGAATGATGAGGAAAGGAGATGAAGGATAAAGAAAGAATGATAGCCAGGCATCAAAGTCAGTGATAAAGAAAGAAAGGGACTTATCAGGGGGTCAATAAATGACTGCTACTTGGAGAGGCAGAGAAGTGAATAGACGGATGGAGTGGACTTCGAAGGAAGAAAAGCAGTGAGACTGAGGTGGAAGAAGAGGTTGAAATCTACAGGAGGGTGAAAGTAGTAGCCCGATACCACCTCTGCAGCCAACTGGGTGAGGAGTATGGGAGAAAATATAACTTCCCTGGCACAGGGCTGCAAGTGAAGCAGAGTCTTCAGGGCAAAGCCAAGTTTCAGTAAGGGCAAGCAGGTGGAGAGTGCGAGAGATAGATGTCATGGATGTAGGAAGACTTGTTGCAGACAGAGCGGGCATTCCACAGAGCACATGAGAAAGGGAGGGAGGAAGGGGGGAGGAGAGGAACAGAAGTTAGATGGGCAACATTACAGTGTGACCTGCACGAATAGGATGAGAGCTGATGTGGAGGACCAGGATTGGGTTTGATGTCCCCAGCGGAGAGCAGGAGAAAGGAGCAAGAGAATACAGAGAAGAGTAGGAGAGGAATACAATGAAGGCGAGATGTACTAAGAATGGAGATGAAAGCAGAGGGTGGTCAATGTGTTCCTTCAGTATATAGTGGTTTTAGATGGGAAACAGATTAGGAAGGTACAGTACCAAGAAGAGAAAGTGTACCAGAGCCATAAGTAGTAACTGGGAGAAAATATAAATGTATAGAGAAAATGCTCCATGTGGCACCTGAAGCAAGGGCCCTGAGAGGATCAGGGTGGACCTGGGAGTCATCCCAGAGAAGGCTGTGAGGATATGCAGATGAGCTGCAAGTTCTCCACAGCACCTGTAAAGCAGCTGGTGGGAGAGCTGGGCTCTTCTCAGCCAAGGAAAGGGTTACCAGGGGTTAGGTTGAAGCTAGCATTCCTCCCCCTGAGGGTCACCTGATCTTAGCCAAAAGGCAACTGGAGCAAGGGCCTTAGGAGGATTGGGGTGGACCTGGGAGTCACCCCGGATAAGGCTGTGAGGATATGCAGATGGGCTGCAAGTCCTCCACAACACCTGGAAGGCAGCTGGTGGGAGTGCTGGGCACCTTGAGCAAAGGCCCTGAATGGATCAGAGTGGACCTGGGAGTCACCCCGGAGAAGGCTGTGAAGATATGCAGACCAGCAATTTCATGTTTGAGTTCTTTCAGTACCCTGGGGTGTATACCTCCTGGCCCAGGTTATTTAATACTCTTTAACTTCTCGATTTGGTCCTGTCTTTCATGGTAACAGGAGAGGAAGCTGGGAACCTTCAGTAGGCAAGTGGGGTGCTGGACATGTTCTGGACAGTGAGGTTTGGGGGGGGGGGGGCCTGTGCCTGTGCCACCATGGAACTTAAAAGTTATCCCAGGCCATCATCTTAAATTTCCAAAATATCTTCCACATTTGATCCTATTACTTCACCTGCCTACCTCTGGTCAAATATCGTTTGCTGGGTATTGAACAGAACTCCCAAGTACTCTATCCTATGAGCTGGATTAAGATTGCTCTTTGCTGAGTTAACTCCCCAGCCCAACTCCTCCAGGAGAATCACTTGAATTTGGCCTCCATGTCCTCCTGTATGATTTTGCTCGTATCAACTAGTCATCCAAATACAGATGGAGAAACTAAAGGAAAGAAAGTGATCAAGTAAGGTCTAATTTCTCCTTATCCAGCATCCATGGAGAATAGGGCATTCTGGTTAATCAACTGTCAGTTATATAGGAGCCTGCGGTTTGCTGCTTCAACCTCCCCCTTCTCTCTGGGGTACAGAGAAGTTAGGGGTCAGAGAGTTTGGAATGGACAGAGCAGAGAGCTACAGTACTCTCTTATTCAACTCCTCCCGTCCTATTTTGCTGGTTAACAGAACATTCAGAATAATAAAGTGCCAGATAATGGAGCTATTACTGTACTGTTTTGTCAGACAAATTAATGCTATCTTAATGAACTGCAATCTTTAAAATTCTTTTAAGTGCTTTTCTTCATAAAGGCAGTTAATACATCCCAATAAAGAAATAAAAATATAAAATATAGTGCTCTGAATGACAGATTCTTTTGCTCTTTTCTATTTAATGCTTAGGTTTGGGTACAAGCACAGCTAAAGAAGCAAAAGAGTATTTTGCTGAAATGGACAGACATCGCATCATATTTCGATATGTTGGCCCAGAGGATGATGCTGCTATTACTTTGGTAAAAATTTGTGAAAATTTATTTTTTTCTCATTTATCAATTTACTGGTTGCAGTGACTGTCTGAAAGTGCACATAGAAGCAATATTTAGAAGAGCCAAAACTTTTCATTCTGATATATATTTATGGGAGGTGATTTTTTATAAAGGTTTTTCCATACGTCAAGCCAGTTTTATGCTTGTAGGAGGTCTTTTATAAAATTGCTCAACATTTGCATGCATAGGCATTCCGAGGAGCATAGTTTAAGCAGAGGCAGGTCTGTGATGTATGTGCGTATTTTATAAATATTCAGGTATAAACATAGAATACATGCACACATTTACACCACCGTCAGAGCAGATGCAAATGTGTGTCCACATGTTCACACATTTGGAGGTGGTCCTGGTATAAAGTCAAGTAGGAATTTGTTACCTTTATAAAAGAAGCTTAAAATGGGCATCTTTTTGGACTCCCTCTGGGACAATTTTAAAAAGGCTATTTGCATATGCCAATATATAGAAGTAAAACGTCTTATAAAATCACCCCAGTATACCAGTAGGTGCTGTGATAGGGAGACACCCACTCATATGCAGCATGGTTATAGGAAGGAGTTTGGGTGGCATGAAAGTGGAATCACAAAATATGCCAAGTACATTTATACCTGCTTCCAAACAGGTTTTGTGTTAGAATTTTATAAAGGCATTATCATGGGACCCCTCTCCTGAAAGCTGAGCATTGACTACCCTGTAGCATTTCAGATATGCTCTAAAATTCTGACATTAGTCCATAAAATCTACTACTCCAGGCTACCACTTTTCATATCACACTATCTGATCCTCTATTCTACTTCATGCTCACTTTGTTTCTCCCAGCAAAATATTTTAGTAATTTCCTCATTCCACCTCATAAGCCTAGATGTGATTTGATACTCCATTTGTGGTGTAATGGGCCCCACCCTTTGAAGTATTCTCCCATCATACCTCCCTTTTAAGGTGGCCCTTAAACATTTTTTCAATGAAGCTTTTGATTCCTAATTGCCAGAATTATCATTATCTAGTTAGCTGCTTGGGGATAGTGATGTTGGAGTTCTGTGACCTGCAATATACAATAGAAAAACCCTACTACTCTTCCTTTTCTTATCATTGGATTGTAGTTCTGTACTGTTCTCTCCTTTTCTGTATCTCGCTATATATAATAATTAATGTATATCACCTGGATGGCTTACCAATGGGCTTAAATAGTCACCAACTTGGCCTCCTCACCTAGATGACCTGTTACAAAAGTAGCTTCCAAATGTCTATAAAGTCTATGTAACAAGTTCATATTAAGATTTTTTTAGAACTTTCTTTTTATTGGTATAGTAGAATAGCAAACCTCCAAAGAACAGTTCTCAACATGTCTGATACTCCCCTCCCCCCCCCAAGTCCAGTGTTTCAGCCTGATGTACATATTAGAGTAAGAGTTTGGTTCGCTGTCCATAATCTTGCCCTGCTTGTAATTTCCACCATTGATGAAGCTGATCCCCAAATGATTGAAACACATGTGTCTTGTGGTCCTGATATGTATGCAACAATACATACCATAAAAGAAATATCTAACATATTTTGAATCACATCAGTCCTTGAAGGTGGTATGGTGTTTTGCTAACTGTGTGTAATGTAACTTGGCAAGTGTGCAGGGAAGAACATAGTGAGTAGTCTTGTCATGCCCATGAGTAGGGTTACCATATGGCTCCAGAAAAAGGAGGACGGATTGAGCCAGCCGGGTTTTACTTCCATTGCTTTCCATTGAAAGCAATGGAAGTAAACCCAGCTGGCTCAATCCGTCCTCCTTTTTCTGGAGCCATATGGTAACCCTACCGATGAGTATTAATCGGGTTTTATAGAGGACACTAGGGAGAAATACCAAGAGCTTTCTGTGTTATTGTTCTGATTGTCTTACACATTGTTCCATAGGGTATAAATAAAACTACATCCTTACCACATATGTGAAAAGGACCCTTCTTGCTCACAATGTCTCCAATGTTTCCCATCTCCCCTTAAAGTTCACTTTTGTTCTTGTAGTAGAATAGTGTACATTCTATTAAAAAGCTTTGTAACCTGTCTCTAGCAGTTGCACGTTTTGAAATATGATGATCCACTCCTCAGGGGTGAGAAATCCCTCACCCATCCCTCCCTAAATTTCCTCTGGACCTCACTATCTATAAGCATCCCATAAATGGCTGATAGGCTACCCCTGCTACCACCATCTTTGTTACAAATGTCCTCAAAATTCTCTTTTACTTGACATATGCACCCCAAATAGTGTACATGGGATTTAGCTAACTTATATTGGAATTTCCTTTGCAATTTAACATATGGGATTTTCCTTTGCAATTTCAAAACTGTCTCGTTTTGTGTTCATAGTCAACACTTGAGATTTTGTCAGGTTAATTTAAAATACCGAGACCTATCCAAATCTAGATAGTTCCAATCTACATTAGAGAACAGGGTCTGTCAAGCTAAGAAGCATAACATCCACAAAAGAGATTTTAAATTCTTTCACCCCTGTTTTATTGTCAGTTATCTGCACTTGCTAGGCTAATAGCTCCATATCCAGAGCAAACAGGGCAACAAAAGCTGACACCCCTGCTACCCTCCTCACCAACTGAAAATTGCTAGTGTCCTCTATGTATCTGCAGACATGCAAGAGGTGTCTGGTAGATAGCTTATATACAGCTCAACAATCTGTCCCCTAAGCCCATCTTCTCCAGTACCCTGAGCAATAAGGGCCAGTAGACCTTATGAAAGGTTTTCTCCACATCAGCTGCTAGAGCCATTGTGCCCTGTCTGCAATAGCCAACATGCCACGTCAGATTCAATGCCTTTCTAATATCAAACGCTAGACAACCTTTAACAAATCTTGCTTGATCTTCATGAATTATCTAGGGCATTAAGAGCCTATCTGCTAGAACAGGGGTGGGCAATCATGGTCCTTGAGGGCCACAACCCAGTCAGGTTTTCAAGATTTCCATAGTGACAATCCATGAGATCTGTTTGGATACAGTGGAAACAGTACATGCAAATCAATCTTATGCATAGTCATTGTGTAAATCTTAAAAATGCAACTGGGTTGTGGTCCTCGAGGATTGTGGTTACCCTCCCCTGTTCTAGAATCTTAGCAAAGATTTCATAACTCTCATAAGAGAAATGAGTTGATACAATCACAATTGGTAGGGTCTTTCTCTTCCTTAGATATAACCATTAGTCCCCATTATCCATATTGAATAAGGCAATCATTCCACCAGCCCCACTGAATCAGACGGGGTTAGTGGCTGTGCCAGGACCCCTGCAAATATTTTTAAAATTTATAGAGAACCTGTCTATTCCAGGCACTTTGCCCAAGGACAGCGCCTTAATTGCAGTCACTGTCGCAAAGGTCATAACCGGCCTGTTTACCACACTCTGCTCTTCTTATGAGAGCCCCAGGAGTGTTATATCCTACAAGTAGACCTCGGTACCCTAGCCTGACATCTCATATTCTGGCTTTGATTCTTCTTTTGCTGCAGATGACCTTTCTAATCCTTGTCTCCAAACTTCAAAGTCCAATTCCAGGTCTTCAGCCTCTTTTTTTTTTTTTTTTTTTTTAAACCTTTTGTGCCACTATTTTGCCCTTAGCAACTGATTGACCTTTTTCTATTTCCAGCACCCAGAGCTCCTACTTTGCTTCCTCTAGCAGAGTCAGATTTGAGCCCATTGTTACTTTATAATCTCGTTCTAGCTAAAGAATGTACTGCCTTAATGCTTCAGATAGTTCATGAAGATCAAGCAGGATTTGTTAAAGGTTGTCTAACGGTTGATAATATCAGGCTGCCTTCTGCTCTTGTTCTTGCCTTTTATGGCAATATATCACCACCTTCAGGCAATCCCAAACTGTACCCGGCCCTTTCTCCCCTCCATTATTGATCACTTGATAAACTCTCTCTTTGTATGTGCTTTTGAATCCCCTTATCGTTAAGCAGACCTGTCATTCAGTTTCCTGTACTGTATTCCCTTACCTAGTCACCTTAGCCTGATCTCTGTCTGGATGGCATCAGTCCCTGCTTTACCCACCAGCTGGAGGAACTCTTCATTAATCAACTAGATATGAGTCTGGTGTATGAGGAGTGCTTCCCTAAGTAATAAGAATAGCCCTTTGTTCTTGGGTTGAGGCACCTCCCCACTTCTTCTAGCATAAACTGCCTGATGAGGTTTTTCAATTTTGCTTCATGCACACCCATCCCCATCCCACGTCCCTCTGCATTATCTATCCTTGAGCGTAGTGTAATTTTGAAATCACCTCTCATATGAATCCGACCTTCTATAAATCCTAATAACTTCTGTTGAACCCTATTAAAAAAAATTCTCCTGATGTCTCTTTGGAGCATAAATATTTACCAGTGTATAGAGTTGATCCTGCAACATCCCAGGTCCTGAGCCAGCGTGATTCCCCACAGCATTCATCCTTTGTCCGTCCCCATTAAAAGCAGACTTGGTCAGAAACATCTTATTCCTAACCAGTGTTTCATCTATGGGCACAAGTTGTATTTCCTGTAAAAATCCAATTTTGGTTTGGAGGCAAAAGGCTTCCTTAAATAAGTTGATTGATTCTTGGCAAATTTAAACCTCTAATGTTTATAGGAACATACTTATATTCTCTCATTTCTCACACTCCACATCCTCAATTTCTCCACTCCCATGCATGCAGCTCTTACTCTCTCCCCCTCTTGTTATCAACTTCCTCCTCAATTTTCAAGTTGCGTATGTGATATACTGCCTACTAGAGAACCATTTAAGTGGCTTACTGAGTAATCCAATAAAAGGGAGGAAAAAGAAAATATACAATGGGGCCAGTATTCAGACCATGGAAGGTAGACCAGCTAACTCCCAGTGTTGGGTCTAATCCTTGGATATTCAATGCCGGGCCATTTCCGGTGACCCATGTTGAATATCCAGGCTATTTTTGGCCAGTTTGAAGATAACTGGCTAAGTTGATATTCAGACTTAGCCAGTTATCCTCATACCGGCCAAAGGTATTCCAGGGTTTGATGCGGCCAAATATGGGTGCTAAACCCGCTTTAAAAATTAGTGGCTAGCCAGTTATTTTGCACAATATAACCTGCAAGTGCACTCAAATCTGCCTATAGCTCTTCTAGCCTAGTATGAATGTCCTCTCACACTCCTGCCATCTCTGCCTCTAATTTGCTGAACCACTGGCAAAGTTCTACTTGGCTGGACAGCTTCTCCCCCTCTTCATGCTCTGACACTTCTCCCCTTATGGTCACTCCTCTGTCCTCTTCCCTGTGCACTCACTGCCACCATGGAATCAACGCTGCTGTAGGCAAAGGGTTTTAGACATCACCCCACCTCTACTTTTCTATGAAACAGAGAAAAATGTAGGCATTATTAACTAGTTTCCATAGTGTACAACCCTTTTCACCATAGTTTTAAACTGAAACTTTCTCTAGAGGTAGAAACTTAGCAGCCAAGAATATTATTCCCACTGCAGGCACAGGCAGCTCCTTGTGACTCTGGGCAAGTCACTTAACCCTCCATTGCCCAGGTACAAATAAGTACCTAAGCCGCATTGAGCCTGCCATGAGTGGGAAAGCGCGGGGTACAAAAAAAAAGATAGTAGCAAGATTCAAACTTGTCGTAAAAGTTATTTTCCGTTCTTTGCCTGCTGGAGAGGTAGCACTGCTACTGACTTGGATTAGACATTAAGGTGTGAGGAAGTAGAATATTTGCAAAGGTTACTAAGGGCAATCTGATTACTGTGTTAGCTTCATATGGCTTGTTTGAAGCATTTTCCTTAAAATCAAAACTACATAGAGAGGAAAGGTCCCACTTAACTTTCTTTCTGAGAAGTTCTGTGAGAAGAGGATATTTCTCTGGGTAAGGTCATACTATAAAACTAAAATAGGGCCAGATTACAAAGACACGAAGAAATTATACCAACTCGTGAACAAACTACTAGACATCATCTTGGTCACCACAACCAATACAGACATCCCATCTGCAGACAACCTTGCTAAATACTTCAGTGAAAAAATTGCAAACCTGTGTAACATTCTACCTCAGGACAACACCGACATTGAAAATATTATTACTGACTTGGACCCAACCCCTGGTGAATACCCAGCGGACCGAACCTGGTCAAACTTCGCTCTCCTCACCGCGGAAACAGTCACCCAGGCGATTAATATGTTCTCCAACTCTCACTGTAAATTGGATACCTGCCCTAGCTACCTAATGAAATCTGCCCCCACCGCTTCATAGCAGACCTTACATCCCACTTAAACTACATGCTCCAACAAGGTCTCTTCCCTAAGGAAAATGGCAACATCCTACTTACCCCAATACCAAAAGATCCCAAGAAAAAAAATCAAATGAAATCACTAACTACCGCCCAATAGCATCAATCCCACTGGTGGTCAAACTGATGGAAAGCATGGTAACCAAACAACTTACTGATTATATAAACAAATTCACAATATTACATGAATCACAATCAGGATTTTGCCCCCTCCATAGCACTGAAACAGTACTAATTACCCTCCTAGCAAAATTCAAAAGGAAATAGCAACAGGCAAAAGCATACTTCTCCTCCAATTCGACATGTCCAGTGTGTTTGACATGGTAAACCATAAAATACTACTAAGACTCCTAGATTACTTCGGGATTGGCGGACACATACTTAGTTGGATCAAGGGTTTCCTAACCACTAGAACATATCAAGTGAAATCAAGCTCAAACATATCACCACCGTGGAAAGCAGAACGCGGAGTACCTCAAGGATCACCACTATCACAGATCCTTTTCAACCTAATGATGACCCCACTAGCCAAATCCTTATCCAACCAAGGCCTTAACCCTTTCATAGAAACATGACGGCAGATAAAGGCCATTTCCATATCATCATGCTGATCAATCCATAGACTGGTGGGTTGTGTCCATCTACCAGCAGGTGGAGATAGAGAGCAATCCTTTTGCCTCCCTATATGTGGTCATGTGCTGCCGGAAACTCCTCAGTATGTTCTCTATCTCAGCAGGTGGTGGTCACACACAGCAGCAGCTCTGGCTAGGTCTCCAAGCCTAATTCTTAGGTTTTGTTGAGTACCTGGGGTTGAGGGCTCTTCTTGAGCAAGTGCAAACCTGGTGGTACCAGGTCCCTCCTTTTCTCCCCCCTCCCGCTGGCTCCGTTTAAAAAAAAAAAAAAAAATTTGAACGTCCTTTAAGGGTGTTTATTTCAACGTTTATATCAGCGTTTATTGCAGCTGCTCACTGGGACACCAGGTCGTTACAGCTTGGAGTGAGAAGCAGGTAATTTTTACCTTTTGTAGCGGGCAGGGGGTTCCCCGTTCGGTCTCCACGTGGCTTATGGCGTCAGAAGACGAGGGCGTGAAGAATCGCTCCCCGGACTGCGTGTGCGCGTCTAGCGGGGATGCGGGGGTTTCAAAGCCTGAATCGCCTTTTTTGGGCGTCAGTTTGGAGTCCTGTCAGTGTCCCGGTTCTTCCTCCGGTGCGGCGGTTTTTCCCGCCATAAACACCCATCCCCTGCTGCTCGCCCCCCCCATTTTGGCTGGCCACTCTGCTTGGATGGCTTCTTCTTGGGCCACCCTCGAGCTGGGAGACGTTAATGCTATGGTCGCCCTTGATTTGGGCGATGGCAAGAAAGCGGCAAAAGTTAAGCGCTGTTTTTCCCACGTGGCTCCTTCTCGGAGTTTCGCGCCGGACGCCATTTTGAATGCGCAGTATGTTTCTCCCCCGCTCTTGCGAGCGCCGGTTGAGGGTGTGTCTAGGGCCGTGGCCCAAGCTGCAGAAGTGCACAGTCTGGGGGGTTTCTCCCCGAGTTCATTTTGCTGCTGCATCAGACTTTTCTTATGCAAAACGCTGCCCCTGCTCCCCTGTCCGATAAAGGGGTTGAGGCCTCCGGAAGCAAACGCCCTCGGGTGGATTTCCAGGCCCTAGAGGACTCTGTCTCCTCTGATGTAGATGAGGGCAGCGTATCTGAGTTCTCCCAACGGTCCTTTGGGGATTCCTTGGAGGAGACGGATTCCCGCTCGGATGGAGCGGATGACCCCTCTGCAGCGCGGATCTTTCGTTCAGAGGATTTGCCCAACCTGTTAGTGCAGGCCATGAGCATCTTGAAGATTTCCTCTCCGGAGGACGTCTCTCCCTCAGCCTCTGCTGGCTCAGCCATTATGCTGGGGACGAAGCGCCCGCCTAGAACCTTCCACGTGCATGAAGCCATGCACACCTTGATTTTGGCTCAATGGGATGTCCCAGAAGCGAGCCTTAAAGTGGCTAGGGCTATGTCCTGCCTCTATCCTCTGCCTGAAGGTGAACGGGAGGCCTTTGTTTGGCCTACCGTGGATTCTTTAATCACTGCGGTGACTAAGAAAACGGTGTTGCCGGTGGAAGGTGGCACGGCCCTAAAGGACGCCCAAGACAGAAGATTGGAGACGGCTTTAAAGTCATCCTTCGAGGCGGCTGATGTCTTGAGAGCCTCGGCTAAAGGTATGGCTCAGACAGTCTCTGCACTGCGGTGGATTTGGCTAAAGCATTGGTCTGTTGACCACGCCTCTAAGTCTCGCCTGGCTAAGTTGCCTTTTAAAGGCAAGCTGCTCTTTGGGGTCGAGCTGGACAAGATTGTGACCGATCTCGGCACGTCTAAGGGCAAGAGGTTACCGGAGGTCAGGGCTCGGGCCAGTGGTGCCCGCCCTGGTTCCTCCAATGGACGGTTTCAGGAAGCCCATCGGTATCGCCCGGGCAAGTCGGGCTCCTCTGCCCCCTTTTCCTTCATAAGGAACTTCTCCCCCAAGCAGCATTCCTTTCGCAGAGACGGCTGTCCCGGAGGTGCCTTCTCCGGTCCTCCCCCAGGGTCTCGTACCCAATGACGGGGCGCTGGTCCATGGCCCAGAGCAGATTGGAGGACGCCTATCCTCATTTCTGGGCGAGTGGACCAGGGTAACTTCAGTCGCTTGGGTGCTGGAAGTCATCAGAGACGGCTACAAGCTAGAGTTCTGCCGACCCTTAAGAGACGGGTTTGTGCACTCTCCCTGCAAGTCTCCGGTCAAAGCTGTGGCAGTGCAGCAGACTTTGGACAATCTGATCCGCCTGAGGGCGGTCGTTCCGGTGCCAGAAGATCAGCTTGGCAAGGGACGTTACTCCATTTACTTTGAGGTACCAAAGAAAGGAGGTTCTGTCCGGCCTATCCTCGACCTCAAAGGGGTCAATCGGGCCTTGTAAGTTCGGCACTTCCAGATGGAGATGCTCCGTTCTGTTATAGTGGCAGTGCAGGCAGGGGAGTTCCTGGCATCCTTGGACATCAAGGAAGCTTACTTGCCATATTCCCATCTGTCCTCCTCATCAACGCTTTCTGCGTTTTGCAGTCCTGGGCCGACACTTCCAGTTCAGAGCCCTCCCGTTCGGGTTGGCTACTGCTCCGTGGGCCTTCTCCAAAGTAATGGTGGTCATCGTGGCCTTCCTTCGCAAGAAAGGAGTACAAGTCCATCCTTATCTGGACGACTGGTGGATCCGAGCCCCCTCTTATGCAGAGTGCGGCAGAGCTTCAGACCGGGTGATTGCTCTTTTGAGCTCCCTGGGGTGGATCATCAACTGGGAGAAAAGCCAGCTGCGCCCGACTCAGTCCCTGGAGTATCTGGGAGTTCAATTCGACTCCCAAGTGGGCAGGGTGTTCCTGCCAGACAATTGGATTGTCAAGCTTCAGGCTCAGGTGGACAAGTTCCTAGCAGCCTCTCCTCTTCGGGCTTGGGACTATGTACAGCTGTTGGGCTCTATGTCGGCCATGACGGAAGTAGTGCCCTGGGCCAGGGCCTATATGAGACCTATACAGCTCTCTCTGCTGCAGCGATGGACTCCAGCTTCGGAGGATTACGCTGTACGCCTTCCCTTGGATCCGGCGGTGCGCAAGGTGCTCAGCTGGTGGCTGAGGCCAGACGAGCCGTCCGCAGGAATGCCTCTTATGACCCCGGAGTGGGTTGTCGTCACGGCGGACGCCTCTTTGACGGGCTGGGGAGCCCACTACTTGGGAAGGACAGCGCAGGGGCTCTGGTCCCCTGCAGAGGCAAAGTGGTCTATCAACCTCCTGGAACTCATAGCCATTCGGTTGGTGCCTTTGTAGGCCAGCCGAGCCTAGATCTGATGGCGTCATCAGCCAATTGCCAAGTGCCGAGCTTTTTCAGCAGAGGACGGGACCCTCGATCTCTGGGAGTAGATGCTCTTCTCCAACAGTGGCCGACACAGGAGCTTCTCTATGTGT
This sequence comes from Microcaecilia unicolor, assembly GCF_901765095.1. Lineage (NCBI taxonomy): Eukaryota > Metazoa > Chordata > Amphibia > Gymnophiona > Siphonopidae > Microcaecilia > Microcaecilia unicolor. Next base: position 253,962,278 of record NC_044031.1, on the reverse strand, counting down.
TCCCGCCTTGGCCCATGTTGGACAGGGTGCTAGGCCGGGTGGCAAAGCATCCAGGCCAGATAATCCTGGGGAGTCCGGATTGGCCCTGACGTCTCTGGTATGCGGACTTGATCAGGCTCTCAGTGGATGGCCCTCTGCAGCTGCCAGCGGAGCGGGGCCTGTTGCATCAGGGTCCCGTGGTAATGGAGGATCCCTCCCCCTTTGGTCTTTCGGCTTGGCTATTGAGCGGCAGCGTCTGAGGAAGAAGGGTTTCTCAGACAAGGTCATCGCCACTATGCTGAGAGCGAGGAAGCGCTCTACTTCTACTGCTTACGCCAGGGTTTGGCGTACCTGCTCCGAGGACAAGCAGGCTGCTTGTTCTCACGACTGGGTTGACGTCCACGGCAGCCCCCACCAACCGGAACAACACTTTGCGGACGGTCCCGCACGCAGGGCACGCCCACCGCGCATGCGCGGCCGTCTTCCCGCCCGTGCGCGACCGTTCCCGCTCAGTCTTTTCTTTTCCGCGCTGGAGAGAGCCGCGTTCGTCTCTCTCTCTCTGTCAGCCCCGGAAACCGGATCGCGCTTTCGCCGCGAGATTTTTCTTCGTTGTGTTTTTCTTCGCTTCTCTGTTTCATTTTTGGTTAAAAAAAAAAACGAGAAGAACTTTGTTTTCCCTCGTCTTTTTAGCGGGGGCGTCTCGTTGCGGCCTTGTGGCTGCGCGGTCGATTTATTTTTCGAGGTGTGAATTTTACCGCCACCATCGACGACTTTGACTTCGCCGACGCGATTTTTCCGTCGATGTCCTCGAAGGTCCCGAGTGGATTTAAGAAGTGTGGTCGGTGCGGCCGGCATATCTCGCAGACCGACACTCACGCTTGGTGCCTCCAGTGCCTCGGGCCGGAGCACGATACCAAGACGTGCACCTTGTGTCTCGGTTTACGGAAATGGACACAGGTGGCGAGGCAAGTTCTACGGGACCGTCTTTTTGGAACTTGTGTCGGACCCTCGACGTCGACTTCGACGGCATCGGTATCGACGGCATCAGTATCGACGGCCGGATCTTCGGTACCGGTACCGATATCCACGAAATCGGCACCGACCGCACCGACCCCAGGAGCATAGGTCCCGTCGGTCCGCCAGTCTTCCGGAGACGGCAGGGGTGAGCGGCCGTGTGGGCAATCGGCCCCGTTCACTCCCTCTACCCAGGGCCCTCGGGACCGAATCCTGTCGGACCCGATCCCTCGAGGCCTAGGGGGATCTACCTCCTTTTCAGTACCGCCGAGCGCCGATGATGGGCACCGGAAAAAGACAAAAAAGCACCGTCTTCGGTCGCCCACAGCGCATGTGGCTCCCGGCTCCATAGACGATTCGACGCCGAGGAAGCGGCAGCGCCAGGAGGAGCGTCCCCCTCTGTAGTAGAGGTATCGTCACATCAGGGCGCCAGCACTTCGGTGCCGTCTCCTGGACCCGAACAGCTTCCGGCACCGACACCTCTACCGGCCCCCTCGCCTTTCCCGACAGCGGGCCTGGACGAGTGCCTCCGAGCCATCCTTCTGGGGATCCTGGAAGGGCTGATGCGCCAGACTGTGCCTCGGCGACGTTGATGGAGGCGCCGGCGTGCTCTAGCCCGGTGCCGAGGCCTTCGACGCCGCTTGTGGCGCCGGTCTCGACCGCCACGCAGGTGGAGTCCCCGTCGACATCGATGGAGGGAGCTTCATCCCCGCCGGCGCGGGAGTCCACCGCTCGACGCCTCCACCAAGGACTCGGTGCCTCGAAGTCGAGCCGGGCCCGGTTGAGGTCTGAGCTACAGGAGCTCATGTCCGACACCGAGGAAGAGGCCTCGTGGAGGGAGGAGGAGGACCCCAGATATTTCTCCTCAGAGGAGTCTGTGGGCCTTCCCTCCGACCCCACTTCTTCACCAGAGAGAAAGCTCTCGCCACCTGAGAGCCTCTCCTTTGCCTCCTTCGTCAGGGATATGTCGATTTGCATTCCCTTCCCCGTGGTCTCTGTGGATGAGCCGAGGGCTGAGATGCTCGAGGTCCTCGACTATCCATCACCACCTAGAGAGTCCTCCACGGTACCGTTGCACAATGTCTTCAAAGAGACACTGCTTCGGAACTGGTTGAGACCTTTATCTAATCCCACCATCCCCAAGAAAGCGGAGTCCCAATACAGGATCCACTCAGACCCAGAGTTAATGCGGCCTGAATTGCCTCATGACTCGGCGGTCGTGGACTCTGCTCTCAAGAGGGCACGGAGTTCGAGGGATACCGCCTCGGTGCCCCTGGGGCGGGAGTCTCGCACTCTGGACTCGTTTGGGAGGAAGGCCTACCAATCTTCAATGCTCGTGACCCGCATCCAGTCCTACCAGCTCTACACGAGCATACACATGCGGAATAATGTGAAGCAACTGGCGGACCTGGTCGACAAGCTCCCCCCGGAGCAGTCCAGGCCTTTTCAGGAGGTGGTCAGGCAGCTGAAGGCGTGCAGAAAGTTCCTGTCCAGGGGTATATATGACACCTGTGATGTGGCATCTCGTGCTGCGGCCCAAGGTATAGTGATGCGCAGGCTCTCATGGCTGCGTGCCTCTGACCTGGACAACCGCACCCAGCAGAGGCTGGCCGATGTCCCTTGCCGGGGGGATAATATTTTTGGTGAGAAGGTCGAGCAGTTGGTGGACCAACTACATCAGCGGGAAACCGCCCTCGACAAACTCTCCCACTGGGCACCTTCAGCATTCACCTCAGCAGGTGGACGTTTTTCCCGGGCCAGGCAGGCTGCGCCCTACGCCTACAACAAGTGTAGGTACACCCAGCCGGCCTGAAGGCCTCCTCAGGCACAGGGACAGTCCCAGCGCGCTCGTTCCCGTCAACAGCGTGCGCCTAAGCAGCCCCCGGCGCCTCCACAGCAAAAACCGGGGACGGGTTTTTGACTGGATCTATGGGAACATAGCCGCCATCAAAGTGTCCGTGCGGACGATCTGCCAGTCGGGGGGAGGTTAAAACTTTTTCACCAAAGGTGGCCTCTCATAACCTCCGACCAGTGGGTTCTTCAAATAGTGCGGTGCGGATACGCCCTGAATTTGGCCTCCCCTCCACCAAATTGTCCTCCGGGAGCTCAATCCTTCAGCTCCCAGCACAAGCAGGTACTTGCAGAGGAACTCTCCGCCCTTCTCAGCGCCAGTGCGGTCGAGCCCGTGCCACCCGGGCAGGAAGGGCAGGGATTCTATTCCAGGTACTTCCTTGTGGAAAAGAAAACAGGGGGAATGCGCCCCATCCTAGACCTGAGAGGCCTGAACAAATACCTGGTCAAAGAGAAGTTCAGGATGCTTTCCTTGGGCACCCTTCTGCCAATGATTCAGAAAAATGATTGGCTATGTTCCCTGGATTTAAAGGACGCATACACTCACATCCCGATACTGCCAGCTCACAGACAGTATCTCAGATTCCGCCTGGGCACACGGCACTTTCAGTATTGTGTGCTGCCCTTTGGGCTCGCCTCTGCCCCATGGGTGTTTACGAAGTGCCTCGTGGTGGTCGCGGCGTATCTACGCAAGCTGGGAGTGCACGTGTTCCCATATCTCGACAATTGGCAGGTCAAGAACACCTCGGAGACAGGAACTCTCCGGTCCATGCAGTGCACTATTCACCTCCTGGAGCTGCTGGGGTTTGTGATAAATTACCCAAAGTCCCATCTCCAGCCAGTCCAATCTCTGGAATTCATAGGAGCTCTGCTGAATTCTCAGACGGCTCAGGCCTTTCTTCCCGAAGCGAGGGCCCACAACCTCCTGTCCCTCGCTTCCCAGACCAGAGCGTCTCAGCAGGTCACAGCTCGGCAGATGTTGAGACTCCTAGGTCATATGGCCTCTACAGTTCATGTGACTCCCATGGCTCGTCTTCACATGAGATCTGCTCAATGGACCCTAGCTTCCCAGTGGTGCCAGGCCACCGGGAATCTAGAAGATGTCATCCGCCTCTCCATCAGTTGCCGCACTTCACTGCACTGGTGGACCATTCGGACCAATTTGACCCTGGGACGCCCATTTCAAATTCCACAGCCCACGAAAGTGCTAACGACGGATGCATCTCGCCTGGGGTGGGGAGCTCATGTCGATGGGCTTCACACCCAGGGACTGTGGTCCCACCAGGAAAAAGATCTTCAGATCAACCTCCTGGAGCTCCGAGCGGTCTGGAACGCACTGAAGGCTTTCAGAGATCGGCTGTCCTGTCAAATTATCCAAATTCGGACAGACAATCAGGTTGCAATGTATTACATCAACAAGCAGGGGGGCACCGGATCTCGCCCCCTGTGTCAGGAAGCCGTTGGGATGTGGCGTTAGGCTTGCCAGTTCGGCATGCTTCTCCGAGCCACATACCTGGCAGGTGTAAACAACAGTCTGGCCGACAGACTGAGCAGAGTCATGCAACTGCACGAGTGGTCGCTCCATTCCAGAGTGGTACGCAAGATCTTCTGAGAGTGGGGCACTCCCTCGGTGGACCTTTTCGCCTCTCAGACCAACCACAAGCTGCCTCTGTTCTGTTCCAGACTACAGGCACACGGCAGACTAGCGTCGGATGCCTTTCTCCTCCATTGGGGGACCGGCCTCCTGTATGCTTATCCTCCCATACCTTTGGTGGGGAAGACCTTACTGAAGCTCAAGCAAGACCACGGCACCATGATTCTGATAGCACCTTTTTGGCCCCGTCAGATCTGGTTCCCTCTACTTCTGGAGATGTCCTCTGAAGAACCGTGGAGATTGGAGTGTTTTCCGACCCTCATTTCGCAGAACGACGGAGCACTTCTGCATCCCAACCTTCAGTCTCTGGCTCTCACGGCCTGGATGTTGAGGGCGTAGACTTCGCTTCGTTGGGTCTGTCTGAGGGTGTCTCCCGTATCTTGCCTCTAGGAAGGATTCCACTAAAAAGAGTTACTTTTTCAAGTGGAGGTTTGTCGTTTGGTGTGAGAGCAAGGCCCTAGAACCTCGTTCTTGTCCTGCACAGAACCTGCTTGAATACCTTCTGTACTTATCAGAGTCTGGCCTCAAGACCAACTCAGTAAGGAATCACCTTAGTGCGATTAGTGCTTACCATCTTCGTGTAGAGGGTAAAGCCATCTCTGGAGAGCCTTTAGTCGTTCGATTCATGAGAGGCTTGCTTTTGTCAAAGCCCCCTGGCAAGCCTCCTGCAGTGTCATGGGATCTCAACGTCGTCCTCACCCAGCTGATGAAACCTCCTTTTGAGCCACTGAATTCATGCCATCTGAAGTACTTGACCTGGAAGGTCATTTTCTTGGTGGCAGTTACTTCAGCTCGTAGGGTCAGTGAGCTTCAAGCCCTGGTAGCTCATGCTCCGTATACTAAATTTCATCATAACAGAGTAGTGCTCCGCACTCACCCTAAGTTCTTGCCAAAGGTGGTGTCGGAGTTCCATCTTAACCAATCAATTGTCTTGCCAACATTCTTTCCCAGACCGCATACCCGCCCTGCTGAACATCAGTTGCACACATTGGACTGCAAGCGAGCGTTGGCCTTCTATTTGGAGCGGACACAGCCCAACAGACAGTCCGCCCAATTGTTTGTTTCTTTCGACCCCAATAGGAAAGGGGTCGCTGTCGGGAAACGCACCATATCCAATTGGCTAGCAGATTGCATTTCCTTCACTTACGCCCAGGCTGGGCTGACTCTTGAGGGTCATGTCACGGCTCATAGTGTCAGAGCCATGGCAGCGTCGGTGGCTCACTTGAAGTCAGCCACTATTGAAGAGATTTGCAAGGCTGCGACGTGGTCATCTGTCCACACATTCACATCACATTACTGCCTCCAGCAGGATACCCGACGCGACAGTCGGTTTGGGCAGTCGGTGCTGCAGAATCTGTTTGGGGTTTAAATCCAACTCCACCCTCCAGGACCCGAATTTATTCTGGTCAGGCTGCACTCTCAGTTAGTTGTTCTTCGTAGGTCAATTTCTGTTATGCCCTCGCCGTTGCGAGGTTCAATTGACCTGGGTTCTTGTTTTGAGTTAGCCTGAGAGCTAGGGATACCCCAGGCGTGAGAACAAGCAGCCTGCTTGTCCTTGGAGAAAGCGAATGATACATACCTGTAGCAGGTGTTCTCCGAGGACAGCAGGCTGATTGTTCTCACCTACCCTCCCTCCTCCCCTTTGGTGTTGCGTTTTTACTCATTTTGCTTGTCATTCAACTGAGCGGGAACGGTCGCGCACGGTCGGGAAGACGGCCGCGCATGCACGGTGGTCGTGCCCTGCGTGCGGGACCGCCCGCAAAGTTTTGTTCCGGTTGGTGGGGGCTGCCATGGACATCAACCCAGTCGTGAGAACAATCAGCCTGCTGTCCTCGGAGAACACCTGCTACAGGTATGTATCATTCGCTATCTCTGCAACACAACCAAACTAAAGCACATAATGGACATAACACAACTCTTCCATTCTCCGATTCCCTAATGTGGCTGTGCCACATGAACTTGATCTTACCACAACATCACCCTGTATTTGTTCACACTGGAGCCTTCAAAGGCCTCTCCGGTACTATGTAAGCCACATTGAGCCTACAAATAGGTGGGAAAATGTGGGCTACAAATGTAACAAATAAATTATTCAAAGTGTACCAATGGGGATTAGTCACCCCTTGAGCACATGGTATTCTATTCGAAACTTTTTTTTTTGTTTATCGTATTATTTACAGACAGCTCTCCGGTGTGCCCCTGGATTTCCCTCTGGATCTAGTGATCCAGTTTATAGAAGATGGATTTCCAATGGCTTAAATACTCTTGCACAATTTTGGGATGATGGGATGAATAACGGGAGGAATATGGATTGGAAGGAAGAGAACTCTTTCACTATTGGCTGATGCGAGATTTCATTCACAGGAGAGCACAGGAGGAATTGGGCTTAGTAGAATCAGCATTAGAATGAGTTCTATGGGACAGGGAAGGAAGAGGTAGTGTGTCTCTGCTGTACTTAGCTTTATTATTATACACTAACTCCCAACTTTGTTATACATGTCAATGGGAGGAGGCATTACACAAACCTTTACCCTGGACACTTGGAAGCAGGGATTCAGGTACTTATTAAAGCCATCAGTAGCTCAATTTCTTTCTGAAAATGGCTTTAAAATATTATACTGGTGGTACTACACCCCAGAGCATTTAAATAAAATGTACACGCAAATTTCTGTTGAGTGCTGGCGAAAATAAAATGTGGTGGTAGGAGAACCTTCTTACATATATGGTGGAATTGTCCAGTGGCTCACTCATATTGTACTCTAGTGCTGAACTTGGTACAACAAGTATTACAACGGAAATATCTGCATAAATCGAAATACTGCTTACTACACTTCAAGCCTCCGGAGGTAACTGTGATCCAGCAGGCAATCCATTTCTTTATAGCAGCAAAATTGGCTTTGGCCTGTTATTGGAAGCAATAGACATTATCATCTATGCGTCCTATTGTTCATAAAGTGGATTTTTTGTTTCAAATGTCTAAATTAACTGCTATGAGGTGTGGATATTTGATGTCGTTTAATAATATGAACAGTGGAAATCTGTCATATCACCTTGATTCCAAAGGGTTGGGTGAGTAGGGGGAGGGTAATGGGGTATCTTTACTGTATAGTTTGAAGTTTTGTATTTTAATATGATGGCAAATGAAGCTACTTGTACAATGGTGCTGTCTTTATCAATAAAAGTTTCTGGCAAAAAAAAAAAGTGAGGTGAAGGAAGCTATTGGAGCTAACAGAAAGTCCTTCAGAAAATGGAAGAAGGATTTAACTGAAAATAATAAGAAACAACATAAGGAATGGCAAGTGAAATGCAAAATGCTGATAAGGAAGGCAAAGAGGGACTTTGAAAAAAAGATTGCGTTAGAAGCAAAAATGCATAGTAAAAACCTTTAGGTACATTAAAAACAAGAAGCTGGCAAAAGAATCAGTTGGACTGCTAGATGACTGAGGTCTAAAAGGGGCACTCAGGGAATACAACGCCATAGCGAAAAGATTAAATGAATTCTTTGCTTTGGTCTTCTCCAAGGAGGATTTGTTTGAGATACCAGTGCTGGAAATGGTATTCAAAGCTGACGAGTCAGAGAAACTGAATGAAATCTTTATAAACCTGGAAGAGTACTGATAGAATTTAAAAATGAACTTGCAGGAACTATTGTTAGTAGTAATTAATTTATCTTTAAAATTAAGCATGGTATCTGAAGATTGGAGAGTAGCCAATGTAATGCCGATTTTTAAAAAGGGTTCCTGAGGCGATCTTGGAAATTATAGACTGGTGAGCTTGACATCGGTGCCGGGCAAAATGGTACACACTATTATAAAGAACAAAATTACAGAGCATATATGTAAGAAATGATTAATGAGACAAAGTCAACATGGATTTACTAAAGGGAAATCTTGCCTCACTAATCTTCTACATTTCTTTGAAGGGGTGAATAAACCTGGATAAAGGTGAGCAAGTTGATATTGTGTATCTGGATGTTTTAAAGGCATTTGACAAAGTACCTCATGAAAGACTCCTGAGAAAATTAGAAAGTCATTGGATACGAGGTAATGTCCTATTGTGGATTAAAAACTGGTTAAAAACAGAGATTAGGGTTAAATGTTCAGTATTCTCAATGGAAACGGGTAGGTAGAAGGGTTCCCCAGGACTCTATGCTGGGACCACTGCTTTTTAACATATTTATAAATGATCTATAGATGGGAATAACTAGTGAGGTACTTAAATTTGATAACGACACAAACTTATTCAAAGTTGTTAAATTGCAAGAGGACCTTGAGAGACTGGATACCCAAATGGTAGATGACGTTTAATGTGAGCAAGTGCAAAGTGATGCATGTGGGAAAGAGGAACCCAAGCCACAGTTATGTGATGCAAAGTTCCACATTAGGAGTCACCAACCAGGAAAGGGATCTAGGTGTCATCGTTGATGATAGTTGAAACCCTCTGCTTAATGTGCGGCGGTGGCCAAGAAAGCAAATAGAAGCAGGTATTATTAGGAAAGGAGTGGAAAATAAAACCGAAGATGTTATACTGCCTTCGTTTTGCTCCGTGTTGTGACCGCACCTTGAATACTACTACTACTAATCATTTCTAAAGCGCTACTAGACGTACGCAGCTCTGTACACTTGAACATAGACAGTCCCTGTTTGACAGAGCTTACAATCTAATTAGCACAGACAAACAGGACAAACGAGATAAGGGAATATTAAAGTGAGGATGATAAAATAAGGGTTCTGCACAAGTGAATAAGGGTTAGGAGTTAAAAGCAGCATCAAAAAGGTGGGCTTTTAGCTTAGATTTCAAAACGGCCAGAGATGGAGCGTGACGTACTGGCTCAGGAAGTCTATTCCAGGAATATGGTGCAGCATGATAAAAGGATCGGAGTCTGGAGTTAGCAGTGGAGGAGAAGGGTGCAGATAAGAGAGATTTACTTAGTGAACGGAGTTCCCGGGGAGGAATGTAGGGAGAGATGAGAGTGGAGAGGTACTGAGGAACTGCAGAGTGAATGCACTTGTAGGGTCAATAAGAGGAGTTTGAACTGTATTCGGAAATGGATAGGAAGCCAGTGAAGTGACTTGAGGAGAGGGCTAATATGAGCATAACGACACTGGCGGAATATTAGTCGTGCAGCAGAATTTTGAACAGATTGGAGAGGAGAAGAGATGGCTAAATGGGAAACCTTTGAGAAGCAAGTTGCAATAGTCTAAGCGAGAGGTGATAAGAGTGTGGATGAGGGTTCTGGCAGTGTGCTCAGAAAGGAAAGGGCGAATTTTGCTGATATTATAGAGAAAAAATGACAGGTTTTAGCAGTCTTTTGAATATGTGCAGAGGAGGAGAGGGAGGAGTCGAAGATGACCCCCAAGGTTATGAGCTGATGAGACAGGAAGGATGAGAGTGTTATCCATAGAAATAGAGAATGGGGGAGGAGGAGAGGTTGGTTTAGGGGGAAAATACTGTGTGCAATTCTGGTCACCGCATCTCAAAAAAGTTAAGGAATTAGAAAAGATACAGAGAAGGGTGACGAAAATGTTAAAGGGGTTGGGTCTACTTCCCTATGAGGGAAGGCTAAAGCGACTAGGTCTCTTCAGCTTGAAGAAAATATGGCTGAGGGGGAGATATGATAGGTCTATAAAATAATGAGTGGACTGGAATGGGTAGACGTGAATTGTTTACTCTTTTCAAAAATACTGGGACTAGGTGCACACAATAAAGCTGTAAAATAGTAAATTTAAAACAAATCGGAGAAAATATTTCTTCACTCAACGTATAATTAAACTTTGGAATTCTTTGGCAGAGAATGTGGTAAAAGCAGTTAGGTTAGTAGGGTTTAAAAAAGGTTTAGATAACTTCTTAAAAGAAAAGTCCATAAGCCATTATTAAGATGGACTTGGGGAAAATCCACTGTTTATTTCTATATTGTACTGTTTTTGGATCTTGCCCAGGAACTTGTAACCTGGATTGGCCACTGTTGGAAACAGGATGCTGGTCTTGATGAACCTTCGGTCTGTCCCAGTATGGCATATGGTCAATTCAGTCTGTCCATTCCATGGCCACAGTTGGAAACAGGATGCTGGGCTTGATGGACCTTCGGTCTGTCCCAGTATGGCATATGGTCTATTCAGTCTGTCCATCCATGCCATCTATTCTCCCTATCACTCCCTTAATGATTCTATGTGCTTGTTCCAAGCTCTGTTGAATTCAGATACTGTTTTCATCTCCACCGGGAAGCCATTCCAGGAAATCACCACTCTTTCATTGAAGAAGTATTTTCTCAGGTTACAACTAAGTCTGTCCTCTTTAACCTTCATCCTTTTCCCTCTTGTTCCAGAGCTTTCTTTCAATTGAAAGAGACTCGCTTTCTATGCATTTATGCTGAATAGATATTTAAATATTTCTATCTTGTATTCCCACTCCCACCTTTCTTCCAAAGTATACATATAGAGTGGAGGAGTGGCCTAATGGTTAAAGCACTGTTCTTGATATCCAGTGGTGACCGGTTCAAATCCCTCCATTGCCTCAGGTACAAACTTAGATTGTGAGCCCTCCTGGGACAGGGAAATACCCAGTGTACCTGAATGTAACTCAACTTGGTCTACTACTGAAAAAGGTATGAGCCAAACCAAATAAATATTCAGATCTTTAAATCTGTCCCCATATACTTTATGACGAAGATCACTTGACCATTTTAGTAGCCGCCCTCTGTACTGATTATCTCATATCTTTTTGAAGGTGCGGTCTCCAGAATTGTATACAATATTCTAAATGAGATGTCACCAGAGTCTTATACAGCCCTTTTCTACTGCCCATTCCTTTCTCTGTGCATCCAAGCATCCCTCTGGCTTTCACCTTTGCCTTTTCTGCCTGTTTGTCCACTTTAAGATCATGACATGCGATGACACCCACTTGCTCCTCTTTCATGTACAAAAGTTCTTCACTCCCATGACCGTGCATTTTTTAGCATTAAATCTAAGTTGCCAAATTCTTGACTATTTATCTAGTTTTGCTAAGTCCTTCCTTATGTTTTGCCACACCATCAGGTGTGTCTGTGGATGATATCAGAATGTGCAATATGGTAAAGAGGCAAACCTTACCAGATAGCCCTTCAGCAATATTGTTTACACAAACGTTAAAATGAACTGGTGCAAAAAGGAAACTTCACATTATACCACTGATAATATCCTTTTCCTCAGAATGAGCTCATTTTATCACTACCCTCGGTCGCCTTCCACTCAACTAGTTTCTAACCCATTTAGTCAATTTATGGCCAATATTGAGGGCACAGAGTTAATTTATTAGTCATCTAGGTGGAACTGTGTCAAAGGCTTTGCTAAAATCTAAGTACACCACATCTAGCGCGCTCTCTCGATCCAGCTGTCATCCAACTCTCTGGTCACGCAGTCAAAGAAATGTTTACTTAAGAAAATCCAAAAAATGTAGTTTGAAAGTAATGATTATTTTCAAACTACATTTTTTGGGATTTTCTTGGGTTTTTGTAGTTTGGTCCCTGTATTTTGTAGACGTCCTCTATTTATTTAAAGATTTCTAACCTGCTTACAACTAGGCGGGTAACAAAATCAACATACACAATTAAAATAAAACAAATGCATAGACAAAATAATATTCCATGCTTGTTCAAATAGATAAGTCTTCAATAATTTAACAAACTGAGCCCTACTACTACACAGTCTCAAGTAACCTGTCAGTCTGTTCCATATTTGAAGTCCTCCTGTTGAAAAAGCTGATTTCCATTTCTTGGCATATTGCCAAGAATCCTCTAACACCTGCAGTACTGTGAAAGCACTTTATAAAACACTGAACCTTTCATAAAGTAAGTGAAAGAAATACAGATTTGCTGGGCCATAAATTAGGAAAAAAATAAGAACAGCATCACTTGGGGGTTGTATGAGTAAATAGATATGCTTAACATACATAAGCAACAACTTTGCAACATTGATTTACTTATTTTGTTAGAACATTTATGAATTGCTTTCCTTAAACACCCAAAGCGATTTACAGCGCTATCCTCCCCCATAACCCAACCCAATTCCATTAATAATTAAAACCACATCTGACATGCTGTATAAGCCAAAACGAGCAGGAAGAGCTCTACGTCGGGAAGACCAAACAGGAGAGAGTAGAGGCTGACAAAAGGACGAATCCAACACTGGAGATGTAATGGAAAAATTCTTTATTGATGCAAATATTGAGGGACCCAACATGGTCCGTGTTTCGGCATGTCACAATGCCTACATCAGGGGTCAAAACAATTCTAAAAAGACAGAACACAAAATAAAAGTATATAAAACCAATTAAAAATAAAATAATGATTAAGAAATAGGAAATCTAAGATGTATATCACACAATAATAAAAATAATTCATATAAAATAAGTAAGAACCAACTAAGACAGGCATTTAAATGATAGTAATAAATACTGAATAGGTAATGTAACATAAAACCATTGGGAAATCAATTCATAGAGGGTGCAATTATTGTGAGTAATGAAATAAATAAAAAAAATCGATTTGTCTATTTAAAAACAGCGTGACGCTAGTGTTGGAAAACAGCAAGGGCATAAAAACAACTATATGGCAAAAGGCTATTAATCTCTATAATAAACCATGCTGTGTTTAAATAAATGCCTTAGGGAAACAGGGAAGAATGTATGAGGTATGTAAGTGAATGCTTCCAAAAAAACGTATATATTGAGACCGTATGAAACCAAGGAATACATTGAAAAACTATGTTACAAAGTGTAGCCCTCTGGGGCACTCTGTTTTCAGAGGTGAGGTCATGATCGATTAAGGAGCTATCAATAAGGCCCAGATGCACTAAACATTAACGACCCTTTAACGATGAAAATTTCCATCGTTGCATGCATTATAGGCCTTTTTCGGAAGCCGGTAGCATATAACGAAAACGGAATACAAACTAGTCACTTCCAATTCAAACGTGAACAATTAGCAATGCACTAACCATACCGACGTTTACAACGAATCACTTACCGTCTGAAATTTTACGTGAGCTCAGACCTGTCGTTAAGGCCTGAGCTGTCATCTCCCCGCTTCCCCCTGCACCTTAAATTCTATGCTGGCATGTACAAAATAAAAATAAAAAACACAAAACGTGGCTCCCCCCTCTTTCCTGCTTAAAAAAGAAACGAAAAGAAAATAAAATCAAAAAAGGCAAAGGCGCTCGTCAAGAGTGTCCTTCACTGACGTGCTTGCCTCCGCCCATCCCCACCCGAATATGCCAGTGCTCCCCGCTTCTCCCCTGCATCCAAACCAATCATCAATTCAAAATAAAAAGCACAAACCTTTTGGATTTTTAGAAACTTTCAGGCTGCCCCGGCACCCCTCCCTTCCTGTTTCCCAGCTCTGCCTCCCACCATTCTCCGCCCCCGTGCTCTGCCCCCCCCCCCCACTGGGCCCCCCCTCCTTCCTACCGGGCCCACGCAGCACCTTTCAACTCTCTAAGGCGCTGCACGGGCAAGAAGAACGAACTCGGCGTTCTTCTTGCCCGTGCAGCGCCTTAGAGAGTTGAAAGGCGCTGTGTGGGCCCGGTTGGAAGGAGGGGGGCCCGGGGGGGGGGGGGAGCGGCGGCCACGATCTTGGGGGCGGGCCAGAGCACGGGGGGCGGAGAATGGTGGGAGGCGGAGCTGGGAAACAGGAAGGGAGGGGTGCCGGGGCAGCCTGAAAGTTTCTAAAAATCCCACAAAGTTTGTGCTTTTTATTTTGAATTGATGATTGGTTTGGATGCAGGGGGGAAGCGGGGAGCACTGGCATACTCGGGTGGGGATGGGTGGGGGCAAGCACGTCCGTGAAGGACGCTCTTGACGAGCGCCTTTGCCCCCTCCCAAAACACACGTGTGTTTGTTTTGGGTTTTTTTTTTTTTTGTAGTTTTGACATTTGTGGCATGCGCCACAATTGCACATCTAAAAACATTAATTAGTTGCATATCTAATACATTGAAATTAAAAAGCATCTTTCATCAAATACATTAAAACTAAAAAAAAACAAAACATCTTTCTCATCAAACAAAAAAGACTTTAACGCTTTCCTGAAAGAAGAATATTGTGTTATTTTCCAAATTTCTAAAGGCAGTCTGTTCCAAAGCCTAACTCCTTGATGTAAAAAGGAATTTTATGATTATACCTTTTGCAACATAATGTAAGCCACATTGAGCCTGCAAATAGGTGGGAAAATGTGGGGTACAAATGCAGCAAATAAACGCTCTAGCATTGATTTCTTCTGAACACCCTTAAAGTATGGATAATTTAATTTCAAACAGCGTTCCAGTCTACCTGAGGAAAAAGATGATGGGAAATACAAATAATTAGTCTACCAAGATCCATCACCGTATAGCATTTTGTACATCATACATGTTTGTTTAGACTTTAGTCTTGAAGATATAGGAAGCAGTGTAGCTCCTGCAACAGTGGGGATTCTCTTTCATACTTTCCCAGGATGTAAATCAATCTTGCTGCTGTATACTGCAGAAATTGAAAATTTTGTAACAGTTTTTTAATAAGACCCCTTAATAGTGAGTTACTATAATCTAAGTATGGTATCAAGATTGCCTGTGCCACTGTTCTAAAGTTATCTGGGTGTAATTTAGATTAAATTGCTCTCAGCTGCTGTAATCAGGAAAAAACTTTTGTTTAGATAAAGCCTTCACATGTAATTCAAAAGTTAAGCCTGAATCAATTATGACCATCAGCTCTTTTGAGTGGTCCTCAGTTATTAGCTTCTTACCTGTACCCAATTCGAAACTCTTAGCTGACAGCTTTTCCATAATCTCCAAACCAAACAACCTTAGTCTTTAGTCTATTCAATTTTAGAAAATTAGCTTTAGCCCAGATATCAGTTTTGATAACACTCTCTCAAGACAGTTCATTGTATCTTGTTACTTTTCTCGATCTTCACACAGAAGAAAAATATCGTCAGCATATGAGTAGACCAATACTTCCAAGGTGGACAGCATTGCCCCATCGTACTTAAATAGATGTTGAACAAGAAAGGTGACAATGTTGGCCCTTGAGGAACTTCGGAATCTGCATTCCACTGCAAGGATACCTTAGAATCCTTTCTTATGCTATATAGTCTCCTCTGTAAAATCCCATTAAATCATTTCAAAACAGTACCACTCATGACTAAACCTGTTCAACAGTTTATCATGGTTCACCGCATGAAAGGTGGCTGATATATCGAATTGTAGCAAAATCATTTGCTTTCCCTTACTAAGAGCCTGTCTGATTTCAGTTACCATTTCTAGCAAGAAAGTTTCAGTACTGTGTTGTGAAATATAAAGAAAGTCAAATTTGCTCAAGTAGTCACATAATTGAATATTCCTAACAGATTCAATAAGTTTAGCAAGCCCATTGAGTGAACATATTATATGCCAAATCAAAAAAGTAACTTCCAGTACTCAGAATAGAATTAACAAACATTGTCAACCAGACCATTGTGTCAGAGGGTGCTGTCTTAAGTAAATAGGAAGGACAAACATCTAAGTAACTTTTCTTAGACAACCTTTTGAGGTAGATATTAATAGTATTTGTATCAACTTCCAGAAATTCATTCTCCGAGGACAAGCAGGCTGCTTGTTCTCACTGATGGGTGACGTCCACGGCAGCCCCTCCAATCGGAACACTTTTCTAGCAAAGTCCTTTGCTAGTCCTCGCGCGCCGATGTGCACCGCGCATGCGCGGCCGTCTTCCTGCCCGAACTGGCTCGTGCCGGCCAGTCTTCTTTTGTCCGCGCTCGGTACGGTCGTGTTTCGCCGTTCGCGCCCCAAAGTTGACCTCGCGCGTCGTTTATCGACTTCGTTCTAAAAAAAAAAAAAGGTGTCGGAAGGAGACCTTTATGGTTTTCTCCCTTCCCGTACTTCCAGTCTTTGCCCCGGTAAGTTTTCTTTCGTCGTCGGGGTAGGCCCTATTTAGGCCTCAGTCAAAGTTTTTCTTCCCCTTATTTTTGCGGTGCCATTTTCGCCATTTCGAGTTTTGATCTTGCCGGCGCGATTTTTCCGCCCATGATATCGAAGTCTTCCAGCGGCTTCAAGAAGTGCACCCAGTGCGCCCGGGTAATCTCGCTCACTGACAGGCACGCGTTGTGTCTTCAGTGTCTGGGGGCTAGGCACCGCCCTCAGGCCTGTAGTCTGTGTTCCCTTTTATAAAAGCGGACTCAGGTAGCGAGGTTAGCCCAGTGGAACATTTTGTTCTCGGGCTCTTCGTCGGCACCGGGAGTATCGACTGCTTCGACGTCGTCGGCGCCTGGACCTTCATCTTCACCCCCGATTGCATCGAGTGCATCGGCCCTCTGCATCGGGGCGACATCGGAAGGCTGCGTCGGCGTCGGTGGTATCGAGACCTCCTCGTCTGCTGATGTCGTCGGACGGTGGTGCTTCGTCTGGAGTGCAGGTGAGGGCTGTCCTTTCCCCTGCTGGTGGCGGTGAGCCTTCGGGTGGGTCTCCCCCCATCCCGAGGGCTCCTGCGGTACAGCCCCCCCGAGACCGACCTCCTTCGGTCTCTGCCCCGAGGAAGCGACGGCTGGATTCTACGTCCTCCTCGTCGGTGCCGGGAAGCTCCGGTGACATGCTTCGTCCCAAGAAGTCGAAGAAGCATCGTCACCGGTCCCCTTCCCGTGTCTGCACCGAGAGCTCTGGGTCGCCGAGGGAGTCGGCACCCAGTAGGCATCGGCACCGAGAGGACCGCTCACCCTCTGTTCAAGAGGTGTCGATGCGCTCCCCTTTGGACAGCCCGGAACAGCCTCCACACCCGGAACAGACTCTGACATCGACGCCTGCATCGGCTTCCATGCCTTTTTCTACAGCCGCTCTGAACGAGAGTCTCCGGGCCGTTCTCCCAGAGATCCTGGGAGAGCTGTTGCGCCCTACCCCTCCGGTACCGGGGGTGCTTGCGCCATCGGTACCGTCGAGCGAGGCGCCGGCTGGCCCATTGCCCGGGGTGAGGTCTCCGGCGTCGGTGCCGCGTGCGGTACTGACTGCGGTAGCCTCCCAAGAAGGCTCCCCGACTACGTCGGCGGAGGGAGCTTCGCCGGTGCGGACGAGGGAGTCTACCTCTCGACGCTCCCACCGTGGCCGTGGTTCAACGGAGTCGAGCCGGGCACGGTTGCAGACACAGGTCCGTGAACTTGTGTCTGACACCGATGGTGAGGCCTCATAGGAAGAAGAAGAAGACATCAGATATTTCTCTGACGAGGAGTCTGAGGGTCTCCCTTCTGATCCCACTCCCTTTCCTGAAAGACAGCTTTCTCCCCCCCGAGAGTCTGTCTTTCGCTTCCTTTGTCCGGGAGATGTCTGCGGCCATCCCCTTCCCGGTGGTTGTGGAGGACGAGCCCAGGGCTGAAATGTTTGAGCTCCTGGACTATCCTTCTCCACCTAAGGAAGCGTCCACAGTACCCATGCATCATGTCCTCAAAAAGACATTGCTGGCGAACTGGACCAAGCCATTAAGTAATCCCCCCATTCCCAAGAAGATCGAGTCCCAGTACCGGATCCATGGGGACCCAGAGCTGATGCGCACTCAGTTGCCTCATGACTCTGGAGTTGTGGATTTGGCCCTAAAGAAGGCCAAGAGTTCTAGGGAGCATGCTTTGGCGCCCCCGGGCAAGGACTCTAGAACCTTGGACTCCTTTGGGAGGAAGGCCTACCATTCTTCTATGATCATGGCCAAAATTCAGTTGTACCAGCTGTACACGAGCATACACATGCGGAACAATGTGCGGCAGTTGGCGGGCTTGGTGGATAAGCTCCCCCCTGAGCAAGCCAAGCCATTTCAGGAGGTGGTCAGGCAGCTGAAGGCGTGCAGAAAATTCCTGGCCAGAGGGGTGTATGACACCTTTGATGTTGCGTCCAGGGCCGCTGCTCAAGGTGTGGTGATGCGCAGACTCTCATGGCTGCGTGCCTCCGACCTGGAGAATAGAATCCAGCAGCGGATTGCGGACTCGCCTTGCCGTGCAGATAATATTTTAGGAGAGAAAGTCGAACAGGTGGTAGAGCAGCTCCACCAGCGGGACACCACATTCGACAAGTTCTCCCGCCGGCAGCCTTCAGCCTCTACCTCTACAGGTAGAAGATTTTTTGGGGGAAGGAAGACTGTTCCCTACTCTTCTGGTAAGCTTAGGTACAATCCTCCTTCTCGACAGCCTGCGGCCCAGGCTAAGCCCCAGCGCGCTCGCTCTCGTCAGCAGCGTGCGCCTCAGCAAGGCCCCTTGGCTCCCCAGCAAAAGCAAGGGACGAGCTTTTGACTGGCTCCAGCAGAGCATAGCCGACATCCAAGTGTCAGTGCCGGGCGACCTACCAGTCGGGGGGAGGTTGAAAGCTTTTCACCAAAGGTGGCCTCTCATAACCTCCGATCAGTGGGTTCTCCAAATAGTCCGGCAAGGATACACCCTCAATTTGGCCTCAAAACCTCCAAATTGTCCACCGGGAGCTCAATCTTACAGCTTCCAACACAAGCAGGTACTTGCAGAGGAACTCTCCGCCCTTCTCAGCGCCAATGCGGTCGAGCCCGTGCCATCCGGGCAAGAAGGGCTGGGATTCTATTCCAGGTACTTCCTTGTGGAAAAGAAAACAGGGGGGATGCGTCCCATCCTAGACCTAAGGGCCCTGAACAAATATCTGGTCAAAGAAAAGTTCAGGATGCTTTCCCTGGGCACCCTTCTCCCCATGATTCAGGAAAACGATTGGCTATGCTCTCTGGACTTGAAGGACGCCTACACGCACATCCCGATACTGCCAGCTCACAGACAGTATCTGCGATTTCAGCTGGGCACACGTCACTTCCAGTACTGTGTGCTACCCTTTGGGCTCGCCTCTGCGCCCAGAGTGTTCACGAAGTGCTTGGCTGTGGTAGCAGCGGCACTTCACAGACTGGGGGTACACGTGTTCCCATATCTCGACGATTGACTGGTGAAGAACACAGCCGAGGCAGGAGCCCTGCAGTCCATGCAGATGACTATTCGCCTCCTGGAGCTACTGGGGTTTGTGATAAATTATCCAAAGTCCCATCTTCTCCCAGTGCAGAAACTCGAATTCATAGGAGCTCTGCTGGATTCTCGGACGGCTCGCGCTTATCTCCCAGAGACGAGAGCCAACAACTTGTTGTCCCTCGTCTCGCGAGTGCGAGCGTCCCAGCAGATCACAGCTCGGCAGATGTTGAGATTGCTGGGCCACATGGCCTCCACAGTTCATGTGACTCCCATGGCCCGCCTTCACATGAGATCTGCTCAATGGACCCTAGCTTCCCAGTGGTTTCAGGCTGCTGGGGATCTAGAAGACGTGATCCACCTTTCCACGAGTTTTCTCAAATCCCTGTATTGGTGGACGATTTGGTCCCATTTGACTCTGGGACGTCCTTTCCAAATTCCTCAGCCACAAAAAGTGCTGACCACGGATGCGTCTCTCCTGGGGTGGGGAGCTCATGTTGATGGGCTTCACACCCAAGGAAGCTGGTCCCTCCAGGAACGCGATCTGCAGATCTATCTTCTGGAGTTACGAGCGATCTGGAACGCTGTGAAGGCTTTCAGAGATCGGCTGTCCCACCAAATTATCCAAATTCAGACAGACAACTAGGTTGCCATGTATTACGTCAACAAGCAGGGGGGCACCGGATCTTGCCCCCTGTGTCAGGAAGCCGTCAGCATGTGGCTCTGGGCTCGCCGTCACGGCATGGTGCTCCAAGCCACATATCTGGCAGGCGTAAACAACAGTCTGGCCGACAGGTTGAGCAGGATTATGCAACCTCACGAGTGGTCGCTCAATTCCCGTGTAGTACGACAGATCTTTCAGGTGTGGGGCACCCCCTTGGTAGATCTCTTCGCATCTCGAGCCAACCACAAAGTCCCTCAGTTCTGTTCCAGGCTTCAGGCCCATGGCAGACTGGCATCGGATGCCTTCCTCCTGGACTGGGGGGAGGGTCTGCTGTATGCTTATCCTCCCATACCTCTGGTGGGGAAGACTTTGTTGAAACTCAAGCAAGACCGAGGCACCATGATTCTGATTGCTCCTTTTTGGCCGCGTCAGATCTGGTTCCCTCTTCTTCTGGAGTTATCCTCCGAAGAACCGTGGAGATTGGAGTGTTTTCCGACCCTCATCACACAGGACGAAGGGGCGCTTCTGCATCCCAACCTCCGGTCTCTGGCTCTCACGGCCTGGATGTTGAGAGCGTAGACTTTGCCTCTTTGGGTCTGTCAGAGGGTGTCTCCCGCATCTTGCTTGCTTCCAGGAAAGATTCCACTAAGATGAGTTACTTCTTTCTGTGGAGGAGGTTTGCCGTCTGGTGTGACAGCAAGGCCCTAGATCCTCGCTCTTGTCCTACACAGACCCTGCTTGAATACCTTCTGCACTTGTCTGAGTCTGGTCTCAAGACCAACTCTGTAAGGGTTCACCTTAGTGCAATCAGTGCATACCATTACCGTGTGGAAGGTAAGCCGATCTCAGGACAGCCTTTAGTTGTTTGCTTCATGAGAGGTTTGCTTTTGTCAAAGCCCCCTGTCAAGCCTCCTACAGTGTCATGGGATCTCAATGTCGTTCTCACCCAGCTGATGAAACCTCCTTTTGAGCCACTGAATTCCTGCCATCTGAAGTACTTGACCTGGAAGGTCATTTTCTTGGTGGCAGTTACTTCAGCTCGTAGAGTCAGTGAGCTTCAGGCCCTGGTAGCCCAGGCCCCTTACACCAAATTTCATCATAACAGAGTAGTCCTCCGCACTCACCCTAAGTTCTTGCCAAAGGTTGTGTCGGAGTTACATCTGAACCAGTCAATTGTCTTGCCAACATTCTTTCCCCGTCCTCATTCCTGCCCTGCTGAACGTCAGCTGCACACATTGGACTGCAAAAGAGCATTGGCCTTCTATCTGGAGCGGACACAGCCCAACAGACAGTCCGCCCAATTGTTTGTTTCTTTTGATCCCAACAGGAGGGGAGTGGCTGTGGGAAAACGCACCATATCCAATTGGCTAGCAGATTGCATTTCCTTCACTTACGCCCAGGCTGGGCTGGCTCTTGAGGGTCATGTCACAGCTCATAATGTTAGAGCCATGGCAGTGTCGGTAGCCCACTTGAAGTCAGCCACTATTGAAGAGATTTGCAAAGCTGCGACGTGGTCATCTGTCCACACATTCACATCTCATTACTGCCTGCAGCAGGATACCCGACGCGACAGTCGGTTCGGGCAGTCAGTGCTTCAGAATCTGTTCGGGGTTTAGAATCCAACTCCACCCCCCTAGGCCCATGTTTGTTCTGTTTCAGGCTGCACTCTCAGTTAGTTGGTAAATTTTTTAGGTCAATCTCAGTTATGTCCTCGCCGTTGCGAGGCCCAATTGACCATGGTTGTTGTTTTGAGTGAGCCTGGGGGCTAGGGATACCCCATCAGTGAGAACAAGCAGCCTGCTTGTCCTCGGAGAAAGCGAATGCTACATACCTGTAGAAGGTATTCTCCGAGGACAGCAGGCTGATTGTTCTCACAAACCCGCCCGCCTCCCCTTTGGAGTTGTGTCTTCCCTTCTCTTTGTCTTGCTACATATGAGACTAGCCTGCACGAGCCGGTTCGGGCGGGAAGACGGCCACGCATGCGCGATGCGCATCGGCGCGCGAGGGCTAGCAAAGGACTTTGCTAGAAAAGTGTTCCGATTGGAGGGGCTGCCGTGGACATCACCCATCAGTGAGAACAATCAGCCTGCTGTCCTTGGAGAATACCTTCTACAGGTATGTAGCATTCGCTTTCTGTAGCATGTTGCCTTGCACAGAGGTATCTCCTCTCACATCTTGTTGCTCCCACCATTGGCAAGCCTATCTGGTTTCAGCAAGACTTTTCCAAATAATATCTATCTTAGTGCAGAAATAATTTTCCAACTCATCTGCAATAGGTTGTATTTCTTGTGAAATCATTTGCACATTATCAGTTGTTATCAATGAGTTGAAATTTTGGAAAAGCTGTTTTGATGAATTTTCTGAATCTGTGATCATTTTTCCATAATATTCCCTTTTTGACACAACAGAATTTTTATATATTTTAATTTTTTCCCACTGTCTATAAATACCAGTATCCTTAGCTTTACTCCAGGATCTCTCTAGCCTTCTATAGCCCTTCTTAAGATTTGCCAACGCTGGTGTATACCAGTGATTCTGTTTTTATCAACCATTCCATTTTTTCAGAGGTGCCAGTTCATCTAAACATAGACACTGCATTACTCCAAACCTGTAGCTGCTGTTCTGATTGTTGTATCTCTGATTTTAGTCCCCCCCCACCCCCCCCACCCCCCCACACACACACTTTTGGCAAAAATGTTCTGCATCAATTTTTCCCTGGCCAAGACACATATTAATCTTAGACCTGGATTGGAAGCTCTTAAATGGTCATTAGAAAAAAATTCAAAATGATCCGTCCAAGGAACTGCATCCCACTTCTGATATCCTATTATTGTGTCTGAGTCATTTCTTTTGCTGAAAGCCAAAATATTAAGCGTATGACCATCTTTGTGTCGCTTGAACAGTATGAATCAAAAGATCCAATTGCAACAAAAAATCTAAAAACTCCTGTACTGAAACATCATTATAATTTTCCAAGTGGATATTCATATCTCCTAAAATTCATCTTTAAACAAGCGTATATCGAGCTATGATTCCAAGTATCCACTCACTAATGCCATTCCAAGATCTGGGTGGCCTATAGATTAAAATTAACCTCAGTTTCTTCTTCTTGATAAAATCATAAAATCAGTAAGTTGACAAACCATCACTTCTAAAACCATCTCCATAATGTTTTCTACCTTTGTGATGGTAAAAAAAAATCTTTATAAATAATAGCCAACCCACCTCCCTTCCTGTCTTGTCTAGGATTATGTAATATCCGATATCCTGTAGGACAAAGTTCTAACACATGGGGAGAATTAGGGTCTGGCAACGAAGTTTCTTTTAGAAAAATGAAACTTGCTGTGTATCATTAATCAGGTCATGAATTAAAATTGTCTTATTACAGATAGCACGAATTTAAATACAAGCAGTCAATTTACCTATAATCCTCTTCAGTAGCAACCCTTTAAATAACAGGAGGGTCTATTATATGTCTATCCTCTCAATCTTTTCATCCTAACATCATCATAAATTGGTTTTAACACCCTGTACCACTTCTGGGAACCGTATACATGATAGCATACTATCTACCAAATTACCTAAATCTCTACTTTATTCCTGTGGTGTATTTGTTTGTATTACTGATATTGATAAACCTACTAACTCCCCCACATTTTAAAACTTAGTTTTTGCAATTTATTTGGGGGTCCAGAAACCACCTCGTTAAATGTCAAGTTGCTGTTTCTAGCTTTTCATTAGGTCTTGTTTGTTGCATGCCTTTTCTTCCACCTCAACCCTTTGTTTTTATTTTACACTGCATGATAGCTAGGGATTCCCATCATTGTAGTGATTCCATCCTGCTTGTCCTCCGAGAAAACGAAGTTTCTCACTTTAGCAAGTGTTCTCTGAGGATAGCAAGATTAATATACACACTCATCTCCCCTTGCTTGTATTTTCTAAGCTTTAATATTAGACTGGCTTGGTCCTGCGCTGTGATGGTGGGCAGGAATGTGCGTGCATGCATGCATGGAAGCAGTGTGCCACCCTTAATGGCTTCCAAAGGTTGCTAGAAAGTGGTTCCTGCTCATGATTCTGTTGAATGTTACCCATCAGTGTGGATATTCATGTATATTTTTGGCATGTATACTCCATTACAGGTGAGTAACTTCGCTTTACCGAGGCATGAAATGAATGGTTAAAATGAAACATCTGACAAAGTTGGAGAGTCAAATTAGTAGATAAACTAGTTGTACTTTCTGCCTTTGTATGGTATAGAAAAAGTAGACCAGAGGGAAACAGCAACACAGAACAATTGGCAGCATTGATGCAGTGAAGTGGGCCCGGATGGGAACAAAGAAACAGAGCCTCAGATTGGAGTAAGCAGAAATTTATTGATAGAACCCAATCCGGCCAGTGTTTTGTCTGAATGCCTGTGTTGGGGTCGTATCTTTATGGGCTTCCGTAAATCTGCTCAATTCTGTGAAACATCCAACAATATCCTAACTAGAATGCAATCTTTTGCTTCTCTAGCACTTTAACCTTTGGCAGGTTTTGTGCAGTGAGTAACTCCTATAGCAGCTTCTGAACTGTCTGGCACTGTTCCTGCGTGCATAGAGGAGGGTGCATTCTAAGGAAAGGGTGTATCTGGACTACTGGGAACATCATAGCCAGTTCAGGAAGCTGCAGTGACAGCAGCTCTAGGAGGCGTTACTTGCTGCATAGAGCCTGTCAAAGGTTAGTGTGTGTTATCCAACAAAATCCCAAATGGAATGCTACCTTTTGCTTGTGTTTTGTAGAATTGAGCAGATTTGTGGAAGCCCATAAAGATATGACCCCTTACGCAGGCATCCAGCCGAAACATGGGCTGGGTCGAGTCCTGTCAGTAAATTTTTGCTTTCTCCGATCTGAGGCCATCTCTTTGCTCCCATCTGGGCACACTTCACGGAATCTTTGTTGTTGCTGTGTGTACTATAAAACAGAAAAACAATTAAAATTTGCATTATATTTCAATTTGCATTGTATTTCTTGTGCATCAGTGATGTAATTTAACCCAGTTTTAATGTTTATGTGCAGTCTCTTTTCTGAGAGAGAGAATTTTGATTTTTCCCTTCCAATGACAGTGAGCCTTTGTGCTGCTAGATTGCGGCAGAGGTCATCTTTGCAATGGTAGATTTTTCTCCCTGTCTACTCACAGTCCTGAGCATGTCAGTGGTACCATGTACTGACGGTGTCAGCCCTATAAACAAGGATCTCCACCAAGTCCTGAGTCTGGTGTGTGTGTTTTTTTTTTGCGGGGGGAAGGAGATCTTTTAAAAAGCTTTCTTGTAAGTCTGTCATGAAAACTATTAGTATTGTAGGTGATCAACACTCTTGTTTTCTAAAGGCTTTTAGTAAAAAGAAGATTGATGACAGAAAGGAATGGCTGACAAACTTTATGGAAGATAGACGACAGCGCAGGCTGCATGGCTTGCCAGAGGTAAGTTTTAAGTAAGAAGATGATAGTATTAGTTTGGGTATGGGTTATTAGAGGGGAAATACTTGATCCAGTGTTGATGCTCAGCAATGTTTGTATTATGTTTTGCCCTTAGCAATTCTTGTATGGAACAGCAACAAAACACTTGACTTACAATGATTTCATTAATAAGGAGCTAATTCTCTTCTCAAACTCTGACAATGAGCGATCCATTCCATCTCTTGTTGATGGTAAGTGCATCAGTGTTGTAGTGTTAAAACCTTTGGCTTAATTCTATTTTTCTAGTAATGCTTCATGTAATCTCTGAAGGATAAAGGCAGCTCCTTGTGACTCTGGGCAAGTCACTTAACCCTCCATTGCCCCATGTAAGCCACATTGGGCCTGCCATGAGTGGGAAAGCGCGGGGTACAAATGTAACAAAAAATAAAAAAAAAAACAGGTCCACTACATCAATCAGACAAATGATGTAACCATGTGTGGTGCTGGGAAGAAGAAACTTTGTGGTGTTTTGTGTACACAGTGGTGATCACCCTAGCAGGCTCTGTGTCTTTTGTGTTTGTAGTAATTTTTGTCTTGGCTTCAAGTA
The DNA here is from genome assembly GCF_901765095.1 of Microcaecilia unicolor. Taxonomy (NCBI): domain Eukaryota; kingdom Metazoa; phylum Chordata; class Amphibia; order Gymnophiona; family Siphonopidae; genus Microcaecilia; species Microcaecilia unicolor. The sequence continues at coordinate 253,936,130 of NC_044031.1, read as the reverse complement.
GAAATTTTAATATTTTACTCTCAAGAAGTTATTTTACAAGGATATCTGTGAGTAGAACCATGATTTTTGCCCAGAAATAGATATGCATAGGCGCATACAATATGTAGTTTTATTTTATCTGAACAGAGCAGAGACAGTCTTGAGTATGGATTGGGATGGGGGGATTGTTAGGACTTCATAAGACACACATATAAGATGGGAAATTTGTGTCCTAAATAGTAAATATATGTGTGTGTACTTTCCATAGGGTCATTTTTCAAATGAAAAATGCATACATTAAATGGCCTATTCTCCAAGGACAAGCAGGCTGCTTGTTCTCACTGATGGGTGACGTCCACGGCAGCCCCTCCAATCGGAACACTTTCTAGCAAAGTCCTTTGCTAGTCCTCGCGCGCCGATGCGCACCGCGCATGCGCGGCCATCTTCCCGCCCGAACCGGCTCGTGCCGGCCAGTCTTCTTTTGTCCGCGCTCGGTATGGTCGTGTTTCGCCGTTCGCGCCCCAAAGTTGACCTCGCGCGTCGTTTATCGACTTCGTTCTTAAAAAAAAAAAAAAAAAGGTGTCGGAAGGAGACCTTTATGGTTTTCTCCCTTCCCGTACTTCTAGTTTTTGCCCCGGTAAGTTTTCTTTCGTCGTCGGGGTAGGCCCTATTTAGGCCTCGGTCGAAATTTTTCTTCCCCCTATTTTTGTGGTGCCATTTTCGCCATTTCGAGTTTTGATCTCGCTGGCGCGATTTTTCCGCCCATGACATCGAAGTCTTCCAGCGGCTTCAAGAAGTGCACCCAGTGCGCCCGGGTAATCTTGCTCACTGACAGGCACGCGTCGTGTCTTCAGTGTCTGGGGGCTGGGCACCGCCCTCAGGCCTGTAGTCTGTGTTCTCTTTTGCAAAAGCGGACTCAGGTAGCGAGATTAGCCCAGTGGAACGTTCTGTTCTCGGGCTCTTCGTCGGCATCGGCACCGGGAGTATCGACTGCTTCGACGTCGTCGGCGCCCGGACCTTCATCCTCGCCCCCGATTGCATCGAGTGCATCGAGGCATCGGCCCTCTGCATCGGGGCGACATCGGAGGGCTGCGTCGGCGTCGGTAGTATCGAGACCTCCTCGTCTGCTGATGTTGTCGGACGGTGGTGCTTCGTCTGGAGTGCAGGTGAGGGCTGTCCATTCCCCTGCTGGTGGCGGTGAGCCTTCGGGTGGGTCTCCCCCTACCCTGAGGGCTCCTGCGGTACAGCCCCCCCGAGACCGACCCTCTTCGGCTTCGGCCCCGAGGAAGAGACGGCTGGATTCTACGTCCTCCTCGTCGGTGCCGGGAAGCTCCGGTGAAGTGCTTCGCTCCAAAAAATCGAAGAAGCATCGTCATCGGTCCCCTTCCCGTGTCTGCACCGAGAGCTCTGGGTCGCCGAGGGAGTCGGCACCCAGTAAGCATCGGCACCGAGAGGACCGCTCGCCCTCTGTTCAAGAGGTGTCGATGCGCTCCCCTTTGGACAGCCCGGAACAGCCTCCACGCCCAGAACAGGTTCTGACATCGACTCCTGCATCGGCTTCCATGTCTTTTTCCACAGCCCGTCTGCACGAGAGCCTCCGGGCCGTTCTCCCAGAGATCCTGGGAGCGCTGTTGCGCCCTACCCCTCCGGTACCAGGGGTGCTTGCGCCACCGGTACCGTCGAGCGAGGCGCCGGCTGGCCCATTGTCCGGGGTGAGGTCTCCGACATCGGTGCCGCTTGCGGTACCGAGTGCTGTAGCCTCCCAGGAAGGCTCCCCGACTACGTCGGCGGAGGGAGCTTCGCCGGTGCGGGCGAGGGAGTCTACCTCTCGACGCTCCCACTGTGGCCGTGGTTCCACGGAGTCGAGCTGGGCACGGTTGCAGACACAGGTCCGTGAACTTGTGTCTGACACCGATGGTGAAGCCTCGTGGGAAGAGGAAGAAGACATCAGATATTTCTCTGACGAGGAGTCTGAGGGTCTTCCTTCCGATCCCACTCCCTCTCCTGAAAGACAGCTTTCTCCTCCTGAGAGTCTGTCTTTCGCTTCCTTTGTCCGAGAGATGTCTACGGCCATCCCCTTCCCGGTGGTTGTGGAGGACAAGCCCAGGGCTGAAATGTTTGAGCTCCTGGACTATCCTTCTCCACCTAAGGAAGCGTCCACAGTACCCATGCATCATGTCCTCAAAAAGACATTGCTGGCGAACTGGACCAAGCCATTAAGTAATCCCCCCATTCCCAAGAAGATCGAGTCCCAGTACCGGATCCATGAGGACCCAGAGCTGATGCGCACTCAGTTGCCTCATGACTCTGGAGTTGTGGATTTGGCCCTAAAGAAGGCCAAGAGTTCTAGGGAGCATGCTTCGGCGCCCCCGGGCAAGGACTCTAGAACCTTGGACTCCTTTGGGAGGAAGGCCTACCATTCTTCTATGCTCGTGGCCAAGATTCAGTCCTACCAGCTCTACACGAGCATACACATGCGGAACAATGTGCGGCAGTTGGCGGGCTTGGTGGACAAGCTCCCTCCTGAGCAAGCCAAGCCATTTCAGGAGGTGGTCAGGCAGCTGAAGGCGTGCAGAAAATTCCTGGCCAGAGGGGTGTATGACACCTTTGATGTTGCGTCCAGGGCCGCTGCTCAAGGTGTGGTGATGCGCAGACTCTCATGGCTGCGTGCCTCCGACCTGGAGAATAGAATCCAGCAGCGGATTGCGGACTCGCCTTGCCGTGCGGATAATATTTTTGGAGAAAAAGTCGAGCAGGTGGTAGAGCAGCTCCACCAGCGGGACACCGCATTCGACAAGTTCTCCCGCCGGCAGACTTCAGCCTCTACCTCTACAGGTAGAAGATTTTTTGGGGGAAGGAAGACTGTTCCCTACTCTTCTGGTAAGCGTAGGTACAATCCTCCTTCTCGACAGCCTGCGGCCCAGGCTAAGCCCCAGCGCGCTCGCTCTCGTCAGCAGCGTGCGCCTCAGCAAGGCCCCTCGGCTCCCCAGCAAAAGCAAGGGACGAGCTTTTGACTGGCTCCAGCAGATCATAGCCGACATCCAAGTGTCAGTGCCGGGCGACCTGCCAGTCGGAGGGAGGTTGAAAGCTTTTCACCAAAGGTGGCCTCTCATAACCTCCGATCAGTGGGTTCTCCAAATAGTCCGGCAAGGATACACCCTCAATTTGGCCTCAAAACCTCCAAATTGTCCACCGGGAGCTCAATCGTACAGCTTCCAACACAAGCAGGTACTTGCAGAGGAACTCTCCGCCCTTCTCAGCGCCAATGCGTTCGAGCCCGTGCCATCCGGGCAAGAAGGGCTGGGATTCTATTCCAGGTCTTTCCTTGTGGAAAAGAAAACAGGGGGGATGCGTCCCATCCTAGACCTAAGGGCCCTGAACAAATATCTGGTCAAAGAAAAGTTCAGGATGCTTTCCCTGGGCACCCTTCTCCCCATGATTCAGGAAAACGATTGGCTATGCTCTCTGGACTTGAAGGACGCCTACACGCACATCCCGATACTGCCAGCTCACAGACAGTATCTGCGATTTCAGCTGGGCACACGTCACTTCCAGTACTGTGTGCTACCCTTTGGGCTCGCCTCTGCGCCCAGAGTGTTCACGAAGTGCTTGGCTGTAGTAGCAGCGGCACTTCGCAGACTTGGGGTTACACGTGTTCCCATATCTCGACGTTTGGCTGGTGAAGAACACATCCGAGGCAGGAGCCCTGCAGTCCATGCAGATGACTATTCGCCTCCTGGAGCTACTGGGGTTTGTGATAAATTATCCAAAGTCCCATCTTCTCCCAGTGCAGAAACTCGAATTCATAGGAGCTCTGCTGGATTCTCGGACGGCTCGCGCCTGTCTCCCAGAGACGAGAGCCAACAACTTGTTGTCCCTCGTCTCGCGGGTGCGAGCGTCCCAGCAGATCACAGCTCGGCAGATGTTGAGATTGCTGGGCCACATGGCCTCCACAGTTCATGTGACTCCCATGGCCCGCCTTCACATGAGATCTGCTCAATGGACCCTAGCTTCCCAGTGGTTTCAGGCTGCTGGGGATCTAGAAGACGTGATCCACCTGTCCACGAGTTTTCTCAAATCCCTGTATTGGTGGACGATTTGGTCCAATTTGACTCTGGGACGTCCTTTCCAAATTCCTCAGCCACAAAAAGTGCTGACCACGGATGCGTCTCTCCTGGGGTGGGGAGCTCATGTCGATGGGCTTCACACCCAAGGAAGCTGGTCCCTCCAGGAACGCGATCTGCAGATCAATCTTCTGGAGTTACGAGCGATCTGGAACGCTCTGAAGGCTTTCAGAGATCGGCTGTCCCACCAAATTATCGAAATTCAGACAGACAACCAGGTTGCCATGTATTACATCAACAAGCAGGGGGGCACCGGATCTTGCCCCCTGTGTCAGGAAGCCGTCAGCATGTGGCTCTGGGCTCGCCGTCACGGCATGGTGCTCCAAGCCACATATCTGGCAGGCGTAAACAACAGTCTGGCCGACAGGTTGAGCAGGATTATGCAACCTCACGAGTGGTCGCTCAATTCCCCTGTAGTGCGACAGATCTTCCAGGTGTGGGGCACCCCCTTGGTAGATCTCTTTGCATCTCCAGCCAACCACAAAGTCCCTCAGTTCTGCATCCCAACCTCCGGTCCCTGGCTCTCACGGCCTGGATGTTGAGAGCGTAGACTTTGCCTCTTTGGGTCTGTCAGAGGGTGTCTCCCGCATCTTGCTTGTTTCCAGGAAAGATTCCACTAAGAGGAGTTACTTCTTTCTATGGAGGAGGTTTGCCGTCTGGTGTGACAGCAAGGCCTAGATCCTCGCTCTTGTCCTACACAGACCCTGCTTGAATACCTTCTGCACTTGTCTGAGTCTGGTCTCAAGACCAACTCTGTAAGGGTTCACCTTAGTGCAATCAGTGCATACCATTACCGTGTGGAAGGTAAGCCGATCTCAGGACAGCCTTTAGTTGTTCGCTTCATGAGAGGTTTGCTTTTGTTAAAGCCCCCTGTCAAGCCTCCTACAGTGTCATGGGATCTCAATGTCGTTCTCACCCAGCTGATGAAACCTCCTTTTGAGCCACTGAATTCCTGCCATCTGAAGTACTTGACCTGGAAGGTCATTTTCTTGGTGGCAGTTACTTCAGCTTGTAGAGTCAGTGAGCTTCAGGCCCTGGTAGCCCAGGCCCCTTACACCAAATTTCATCATAACAGAGTAGTCCTCCGCACTCACCCTAAGTTCTTGCCAAAGGTTGTGTCGGAGTTCCATCTGAACCAGTCAATTGTCTTGCCAACATTCTTTCCCCGTCCTCATTCCTGCCCTGCTGAACGTCAGCTGCACACATTGGACTGCAAGAGAGCATTGGCCTTCTATCTGGAGCGGACACAGCCCAACAGACAGTCCGCCCAATTATTTTGTTTCTTTTGATCCCAACAGGAGGGGAGTGGCTGTGGGAAAACGCACCATATCCAATTGGCTAGCAGATTGCATTTCCTTCACTTACGCCCAGGCTGGGCTGGCTCTTGAGGGTCATGTCACGGCTCATAATGTTAGAGCCATGGCAGCGTCGGTTGCCCACTTGAAGTCAGCCACTATTGAAGAGATTTGCAAAGCTGCGACGTGGTCATCTGTCCACACATTCACATCTCATTACTGCCTGCAGCAGGATACCCGACGCGACAGTCGGTTCGGGCAGTCAGTGCTTCAGAATCTGTTCGGGGTTTAGAATCCAACTCCACCCCCCTAGGCCCATGTTTGTTCTGTTCCAGGCTGCCCTCTCAGTTAGTTGGTAAATTTTTTAGGTCAATCTCAGTTATGTCCTCGCCGTTGCGAGGCCCAATTGACCATGGTTGTTGTTTGAGTGAGCCTGGGGGCTAGGGATACCCCATCAGTGAGAACAAGCAGCCTGCTTGTCCTCGGAGAAAGCGAATGCTACATACCTGTAGAAGGTATTCTCCGAGGACAGCAGGCTGATTGTTCTCACAAACCCGCCCGCCTCCCCTTTGGAGTTGTGTCTTCCCTTGTCTTTGTCTTGCTACATATGAGACTGGCCGGCACGAGCCGGTTCGGGCGGGAAGACGGCCACGCATGCGCGGTGCGCATCGGCGCGCGAGGACTAGCAAAGGACTTTGCTAGAAAGTGTTCCGATTGGAGGGGCTGCCGTGGACGTCACCCATCAGTGAGAACAATCAGCCTGCTGTCCTCGGAGAATACCTTCTACAGGTATGTAGCATTCGCTTTATGAAATTGCTTTTGGATCTCGAGTCAGGTTTTTTTTTTTTTTTTTAATTGGAAATTTTTTTCAAGTTTTGCTATGTTTTGTTGAATTGTTTGTGTTCCTCCTGTTGCCTCAGTTTTTTTTTCCACATTTACCAGGTCTCTATAAATATTTTTTTCCTTTAATTTCACTTCATTTTTTAATTAGCCATGACAAGCAAGCAAGCCAGCACCTTCAAATACTGTCCTGAGTTCACATCACTGACCATCGTAAAATATGCTGCTTCGAAAAAGACATCAGTGTTGATCCCACTGAAATCCTCTCTAGGACCTCACCAAGAGCAGCCTAGTCCCAAATTTCCTTTCCGGTGAACTGAAGCCCGTTTTCAAGAAATTGGCTGTGCAATCTCATGCAGAAAACCAGTTGCACTAATTACCGATTTACTAAATAGCCATGGAGATGTTTGAGCCATCAAACTTAGGTTTGTGTTGAGCGCCACCTTCAAATCCGACAACTCAAATGAGTCCTGTGAAAGATAACTTTCAAAACAGCTTGACGTGAGGGTACTGTTATCGTGCTTTTACAGCTTCATAAACTATTTAACTAAATAATGATCAGACCAAGGAAACGTTCTCACCTCGGTGATCCCAAACTCTGGGCAGACGCCAATTTATCCTCAAAAACTAAATTTAAAGTATGGCTAGCTATGTGGATTGGCTCCAATATAATTTGTTTCCAGCCCAGAGCATCTAGCAATTGAAAAAAATTAGACATATTGTCGTCATGTCTGCTGCCACCAACCTGCAAATTAAAAATCGCCCAAAATCATGGGTTAATCCAAATATCACAGTTGGCAAGCAAATGGAGCAAGCATGGCATTAAAGCCATAAAAATAAATTTATGCATTACCATTGACTTAATTTTTAGAGACATACGTCTAGTAGCACTATAGAAATAAGTGGTAGTAGTATATATTAAGCAAAACCTAGGAACTGTGTCTGAATATACTAAATCGTAGAAATTTCAGTTTTATATTAACTTTTCCATATATGTATAGAAATATGTATGTTTTGGACTGTTTAGTCTCATTTTCTGATACCAATTGTATATAAACATGTACTTTAAGCTAACAATACATTAGCAAAAATATATATGTTTTAACTTGAACAAATGCACTTAATGATATATCTAAAGTGATGATACAGGGTCATCCCTGTGCATTTTCTTTATCCTAAAATGGAATTTGCAAGCCTGAGGTCTGTTTGATATTCCATGTAGCTGATAACATCACTTAAAGACAATTTTTGTTTGAATAGGGTTTAAACCAGGACAGCGCAAAGTTTTGTTTACTTGCTTCAAGAGAAATGACAAACGTGAGGTCAAAGTTGCTCAGTTGGCTGGATCTGTTTCAGAAATGTCAGCCTATCACCATGGGGAGGTGAGTTTTGATAAGAAAATGAAATATTTTGAGAACCTGTTTACTTAAACATTCAAAATCAAAAGCTAGTAAAATCATATTGGAAGCTGTTTTCTATTTCTAGAACACCACAGTTATGATCTGTTTAAAAACATAGGAGTCGATATTCAAAACGATTTCACCGACCAGAAATGGCTCTTGGCCAGTTAAGTCACTTGTGTAGAGCTATCTGCTGATATTCAGTGGCACTTAACTAGTTAGTGGTGCTGAATAACACCACTGATGGCTAAAAAAAAGCTATTTTGTGGGTGGTCTGAGGGCAGAGTCTGCAGTTATGCGGTTAAGTGCTGATATTCAGCACCTGAGTTTAGTGGTCAAATTGGACTGCATAAATGTCAACTGCATAATCAACACTGCTTAGATAACAGGACTAAGTGCTGAATATCACATAAGAGAGAGCTGGCCGCATAACCCGGACATTCAATACTGGTGCCTGGATATGGCCAGCATTGGATATCTGGGCCATAAAAACAACAACAATAAAACACTCGCCGCCACCAACTGAAATCAATCCCCCATAGTTCATATCACATTATATGTGAGAGGTTAGATTTAATTATCTTGATTTGCTTCTTTTTAGCAAGCTTTGATGATGACCATTGTCAACTTGGCACAGAACTTTGTTGGCAGTAACAATGTTAATCTACTGCAACCCATTGGTCAGTTTGGCACCAGGCTTCATGGTGGCAAGGATGCTGCAAGTCCTCGTTACATCTTCACAATGCTGAGGTAACTTGTTTCTGATGGTCACTGTCAAGTAGCATGGGTTCCTAGAGATCTGTAGTTCCACAGAGGTAAATAATCAGCCGCATAGAGAATGCATAATTTGACATCTTTTAGTTTTGAAATCATACCTATATTAGCAGTATCATCCATTTGGGTGGTACTTCAGGTTGTAAAATCTTATATGCCACCAATGCTGTACAGCTTTTTCAAGATGGTTTGCAACAAAATAGATGATAATAGAGTGGAGGAGTGGCCTAGTGGTTAGGGTGGTGGACTTTGGTCCTGGGGAACTGAGGAACTGAGTTCGATTCCCACCTCAGGCACAGGCAGCTCCTTATGACTCTGGGCAAGTCACTTAACCCTCCATTGCCCCAGGTACAAATAAGTACCTGTATACAATATGTAAGTCGCATTGAGCCTGCCATGAGTGGGAAAGCGCAGGGTACAAATGTAACAAAAAAAAAAATAATAATCAATAGTAACCACATTCTCAACTATAAGGAAGCCCAGGACATTGCTGTCTAACTCTGTTCTCTCCTATATGGTGAAGTCATCTTGTCCAGCCTTACCATGGAAACAAAATAGTTTTCAACTGTTTCTGAAACATCAGAAGATATTTGCTTCCTGCAATTCCACAGAAGAAAATTCCACAATTTTTGTCCCACCATGAATATCCCAGAATGCCTTGGCTCGCCATCTCAGCTGCTTTAAGATATCTTGGGAGGATTGAAGACATCTACTTGGCACTTACTTATGTGAATAGCTGGTAATATTAGTTGACTTCTGAGTACTCAGACTTAAAAAATCACAAAAATGTACATATTTTTTACTGGAAGCCATTTTGAGGCCATCAGTAGTGATCGAGCACATTCCTCCAACTAAAACATCTAAATTGGGCAATTCAAGTTATATCTATTTGTGTGGTCCACTTACATGTATACTATTAGCTGCTGAGTATTGCTGATTAGACATATATATTAAATGGCTAGGTGGTTCCAACCCTGTAACGCCAGAAGTCCTCCCCCTTTCAGTGGATATCAGGCATAATAATTTGATGTGAGATTTATTTACTGCCTTTATGAAGAGAATCACCCAAGGTGGAATACAGCAGGTACAGTTTAACATAAAACTTATAATTTTGTTAAACAGCATAACTATAGTAAAAATGACCAAACATAAATACAATAAATGAGAACAGCAAATTAAAACCTATTAGGATTACCATGAAATAGTATCAAACTATACACATTTAACAGCACTGAAATTCAAGTAACAGAGATATAATACGATGTCAGCATAATATTAATGAAACATCTAATAAGTATGCTTTAGAACATTCAAATAACGTAGATATGATGCTAATGATTTTCTACAATACAACTTTGTGTAGCTGAGAGGTCAAGTGCAGATACTTAGATGGGGCAAGATGGGAGGTACAGATTCATTTGGGATAAATTGATGGGTGGCTAAACTCAAGACAAGATCTTCGTATAGTTAAACAAGATATTAAAAAAGTAGTCTAAGTTACAGTGTGTGTAGCAAGCTAGTCCAGGTGCAGAGTGGTGTATAGTCAGTTACCCTATGTATTAAATGCTTCGGATAAGTGCCAGGCTTTCACCTGATTCCTGAAGTAGCGGTAGTCTTGAATTAGATGTAACCCCTCTGGGACTAAATTCCAGATTGTGGTGGCTACTCCTGAGAAGGTTCGCTGGTGGGTATCATGTACTACAGTGTATTATTTAACCCGAATTGCAGGAGCACGATGTGAGCACAGCCTCTGCTTTCCACATGTAAGTCTTCCATTTTAATCTCACTGCGTTTTTAGATGTATTGAGGTTTTATTTCATAGATTCCAAGCTAGTGGTTTATAAAAACAAAATCCTTCTGGTTCTTCCTTTCACCTATCTCAGGTCCTGAAAGCATATGGCAAACCCTGTTGGTGTTTCATATTATCACAGTTTTCTTCTTTTATTGTTAGTCCTTTGGCAAGATTGCTGTTTCCTACAGTGGATGACAATCTTCTGAAGTCCCTCTATGACGATAACCAGCGTGTAGAGCCTGAGTGGTACATTCCTATTATTCCAATGGTTCTAGTTAATGGTGCTGAGGGAATTGGTACAGGATGGGCCTGCAAGCTTCCAAACTATGATGCCAGAGAGATTGTGAACAATGTGAGAAGAATGCTGGACGGCTTGGAGCCATATCCAATGGTAAGCGTCCTCTTTATTAGGCCTTTGAGCAGTTGTATTTATAATACAAGCCATTTTTGTTTGGTAGAGTGTACTCAATTCTTGTCATAGGAGAAGGTGATCTTCTGCATAAGGAAGTTTTTCAGCTTATTTGCTACTGATATTCTCTTTTCGAACTTTCCAGAGTTTCTCTAAGTAAACTCTTAATAATATTTTTAGACCTGCTAACTTAAAGGTTTTATTTTTCCTTTAGATTTTGATATTTAAGAAATTTGAAGTAGGCATATTGGGAAGAATAATCCAAATCCTAGTTACCCGATGTTAGGGTCTACCTTAGGAGTCAGCACATAAGAAAAAGATCTAGGTGTCATTGTAGACAATATGCTGAATCTGCTCAGTATATGGTAGCGGCCAAAAAGGCAAACAGGATGCTAGGAATGATTAGGAAAGGGATGGTAAATAAGACCTCTATCACTCCATGGTGCGACTTTACCTTGAGTATTGCATTCAATTCTGGTCTCCATATCTCAAAAAAAGAGATAGAATAGAAAAAGTTTAAAGAAGAGTGACCAAATGATAAAGGGGATGGAACTCCTCTCATGAAGAAAAGCTAAAGTGGTTAGGGCTCTTCAGCTTGGAAAAGACGGCTGAGGGAAGTTCTGATTGAGGTCTATAAATCCTGAGTGGTGTAGAACGGGTAAAAGTACAAAGATTAGGGGACACTCAATGAAGTTACATGGAAATACTTTTTTTTTTTAAATTTCATGAAGTCTTTATTCTCAATTAGAGCAGGCGATACAGAATACAATAGAAAAGGCAACAGAAACCTACACACAATCCAATTCGCCAACAGGAGCTCTACATACTGCCGTTCCAATTTGCAAAGGATAACAGACTAGAACTTCAATATTTTATAAACTTTTACATGGAAATACTTTTAAAACAAATAGGAGAAAATATTTTTTCACTCAATGAATAGTTATGCTCTGGAACTTGTTGCCAGAGGATGTGGGTAATGGCGGTTAGCATATCTGGGTTTAAAAAAGGTTTGGACAAGTTCCTGGAGGAAGAGTCCATAGTCTGCTATTGAGGTAGAGATGGGAAAGCCACTGCTTGCGCCAGGAATGGTAGCATGAAATGTTTCTACTAATTGGGTTTCTGCCAGGTACTGAGACCTGGATTGGCCACTGTTGGAAACAGGATACTGGACTAGATGGATCTTTGGTCTGACCTTGTATGGCTGTTCTTAAGGTCTTGTTGTATGTGTGTTTTTTAAATCCAGCAATTTCTTCCTGCTCCATTGGATTTCCTAGCCCTGTTTTGGATCTGTTGTGATAAGACTTCATTTGCAACTATCCAGAGATTCTCTACCCCACAATTTAATTTCCTCTTTTAATTATATAATTGCAGCAACAGACCTTGGCAAGGGCCATACTCAAAATTCTGACTATTTGGTGTCCAAGTTGTATAATGACTAGGATCTCTCGCTTCCCTCCGGCCTATAAGTGCTGTCTTCACTGCATCAAGCAGAAGACCTGAGGAGGGAATTGAAAACTGGTCCCTCCAGATGACAGTGTACAGCACTTGCACTTAGTCACCACAACTTGCCACTGGTTCTGCCTTTGTGAATAAAATGTTGGCAGGGCTGATTTGTCGCTGTTCCCCTTGCTGACTTGTCTGTATAGTATGATCAGCAGACAAAAGAGATACAGGTGCACCACAGTAAAGCAAAGTTACTCACCTGTAGCAAGTGTTCTCTGAGGACAGCAGGTTGCTTATTCTGACTGATGAGTTATGTCACCGATAGAGCCGCGGCATGGGGACACTCCCAGTGTTCTATTTTCTAGATGCTTTTAAAAGTCTGCCGCAAGCACACGTCTTCCCGCCTGCTGCCATTATACGAGATCAGGCTAATATAATAGCTGATAGAATGCAATTCCAAGGGGAGGTGGGTAAGCATCCTGCTGTCTTTGGAGAACATGTGCTAGAGGTGAGTAACTTCTCTGATGACAAGCAGTATGTGGAATTGTCTGATGGGATTCCCTAGCTGCCAGGCTGTCCAAAAAGAAGAAAAAGAAAATAAATGGCCTGAAACAGGCAAGGATCAATGAACAATGAGAAACTATAACATTTTACAACCTTTTGCTTTAAGGAATAGCCTGGAATTGAAATAAATGGGTCTAGCGGAAGTGGAGTTTGTTTTTAGACTCCAAAGAATTTCTGAAGGTGTGGATAGAAGACCATTATGCCCTCTGCACATTTCTCTGGAGGCTGAAGTGGGCAACTGTCACAGCCATGGCTCTGAAATTGTGAGTCGTGATGTCATCGCCACAGTCAGCCCAACCTGTGCATAAGTAAAGGAGAGGCAATTTGTGAGCCAATTTAAAGTGTGTTTACTGATGGCAGCCCCCAACCTATTAGGTGAAAAGAAACACAAAGCTGGGTGGAGTGTCTATAGGTTTTAGTCTGCTTCAGAAAGGCCCAAGGCTGTCTTGCAGTCAGAAGTGTGCAGTGCGCTTTCACCATGATGGGCATGGTGCTTTGGGACCAGAGAATTGAATCATGGACTTCGCTGTGCTCCTCTGGGGTCATCCTCCAGGGGCAGTGATGTGAGAGGCGAGAGGAGCGGCTGCAGAGCCGACAGCCAATGCCTGATGGCTGCCTGCAGTGCAGCGCTTGCTTTTTAAAAACAGCTGTTTTTGTTTTTGTAGCAGCCACTGCTGCTGAACAGGAGAAGCAGCAGTGGCCAGAAATGGGAGTTGGCGCCACGTGTTTCGCAGGAGACTTGGCAGGTCTGTGTTGGGTGGGAGGGCCTGGAGGGAAAGTGGCTGGGCCGGGGGGCCGAAGCAGTGGCTGCGGCGACCTCGTGGGGGATGGAGGGGGGAGCGGTGGCGACCTCATGGAGGAGGGAGTGATGGCAACCTTGGGGGGGTGGAGGGGGAAGCGGCGGTGGCGGCGACCTTGGGGCAGGGGCGTGGCAGTGCGAGCAGCAGGGGCGGGGCCTTGTGCTGCTGTCGTGTGGTTGGTCAGTGCTGCGTGTGACGTCAGCCTGGGCTTCGGAGCCTAGCAGACCATCTCAGCCATGAATACAGGTGAGAATTATTATATAGGATGTGGCAGTGGTTTACTAAGACTGCTACCCAATGTAGTAGGGGGTTTATCTTGAAATAATCTGCAATTAATGCACTGTGTTCAAGGGTAGCATGGTCAGAATGCAAATACATGCAAAATAGGAAATTTCTTTAAGCTGCAGAGGTTGCAGTAAAAGCAGTTAGCATAGCTGGCTTTAAAAAAGGTTTGGACAACTTCCCGATGGAAAAGTCCATAAACTGTTATTAACCAGGTAGACTTGGGGAAATTCACTGCTTATTCCTCAGTGTAAGGAGCATGGAATCTTGCTACTTTGCTTTTTGGGATCCTTCCAGGTACCTGTGACCTGGATTGCCCATTGTTGAAAATAGGGTGCTGGGCGTGATGGATATTGTGGAATGACTCAGTATGACAGTTCTTATATTCCTAATTAGATATTGTACAAAAATGTGTAGCTTTTCTTTTATTTACTTCCAGCTCCCAAGCTACAAAAATTTTAAAGGAACGATTCAGGAACTTGGTCAGAATCAGTATGCTATGAGTGGTGAAATATTTGTGGTAGACAAGAACACTGTAGAAATTACAGAGCTTCCAGTGAGAACATGGACGCAGGTTGGTATAAACAGTATTTTATAAAGAAATTTGTTAAATGCCTTTGTTCAGTAGAACTACTATGCTTTTGTTCTGAAAACCTTTGCGTGCTGATATTCAAAGGAAGTTACACATTTACTGGTAGCTGGTAAACGTCTTAACTCTTCTATCTGTGGATTTTCGGTCCTTATGTAGACAATAATGAGCTGAAAATCCTTTTTAATGCCTAATAATTTCAATATAGTAAGGGGCAAAGAGAGAGAGGGAACTCTGAATTTATCCAGCTGATATTCAGCACTGTCAGTGTGTTATGTTAAGCCTACTGAACAGCAAGCCTAAACTAAATGTATTGGATATGCATACTAATTTAAATGTCGGCACCAGTGTTTAAATTATTCTGGTTTCTGCTTCCACTGAATGTTGATCTTTTAATTTTTAGTTCCCTTGTTCTCTTAGAGCCTTAACTTGCATAAATAGAACTACCCTGCTTGTTCTCTTAGAGCTTTAACTTGTATAAATAGAACTACCCTGCAGTAATAGGGAATAAGTTGTTTTCATAGGAGCCCTTTTTTGACATGGTCCAAGGTGTCCCAGGGACCATTTTAGATTTCCAGTCTGAATGATAAATTATAAAGCAGTCAGCTGGCAAAAGCTGCATATGTGGTTAGTTAAGGTAAAGAAAGAAAGATTTTCATATCTACACTGTTGATTAACATAATGTGAGCCTGGATTCCAAGCAAGTTAAAGTTATTACTTTGTTAATTGGATGACTCTGTGCTTTTGTTGTTGAATAGAACCACTGGGGACTTCCAGGTATTACCACAGAATTAAGAATATTTCTCCTCTGCTGCAGGTGTACAAAGAGCAGGTGCTAGAACCTATGCTTAACGGGACTGAGAAAAGCCCTGCATTGATCTCTGATTACAAGGAGTACCACACTGATACAACTGTGAAATTTGTTATAAGAATGACAGAAGAAAAATTGGCTCAGGCTGAAGCTGCAGGATTGCACAAAGTTTTTAAACTTCAAACAAGTCTTACTTGCAATTCTATGGTAAATTTTCTACGTGTTTAACTTATAAAGCTTCCTTTGTTTAAAAAAAAAAGCATGAAGCGTGTTGTGCAAAATCTGTATAAAAGTATAGATAAAGAGAAATCCCACGTACATTTTCATATGGGTTTAAAGTAGGCATCCTCGGGGATGAAATTGGGTGGAATTTGTGGTTTAAATATATACTTTGTAAAATACAAAGTATGCATGCATAACCTGGCAGTCGTACATGTGTGGTTTTGCCTCCTCTGCAGCAGGTGTAAATAGAAATGTGTGCTGCTTTCCACTTTGTTGCATATACAAGTAGCGATTTAGAAGTATAAATGTTCTTCCCCTTATCTAAAATGGCCACTTTTTAGAAATATTCTGGCCACATCTTATTTGCTGTTAAGTAAAATAGTTATGAAACTCGGTGCTTATTTTAGAAGTGCAGTTTGCATTTTAAATGTGCATCACCCAGCATTTAGACCATTTATATTGCATAACTATCTAAATCTTGATTTTTCAAAGATGAGCTGTGCAAGTCCTAAAACTGAAAAACATGTATGTGACAAAGGGGTTTATTCTGGACATGTTTTGGGTGGGACTGAAATATAATCTTTTTCCCCATTTTTGAAGGTGAATGCTCGTGTATGTCCAAATAAATTGATGCTGGGATTTATTCCTGCTACCCAGTACATCTAGGTTTCAAAAAAGTGCTGGAGGGATAGAGGAGTTCAATTCCTTAATGCCCTAGTGGTTGATGCCAGTAGTTCCTGTTCTAAAATGCTAGTGGGACCTGATGTCCCAACCTGGATGTCTCCATTCTGATTTGTACATCCTTTCAAAAATGCTGTTCTCAGTGTTTATAATGGTGGTATTCTGATATTATTAAGAACAGTGGCATTAAAATCTGGAGTGTTGGATGGTAGTTTCATTCCATTTTATTTTCTTGATATGCTGCAATTCATAATAACTGCAGTAGCAGTAGTAAAATGATCATGCTTAGAGGGTCATTGTCTTCCATGGGGGGGGGGGGGGGGGGGGTGTTGTTTTTGCAGTGAAGGAAAGTTGTTTATATGTTCTGACATTTCTTCTCTAGTTGGAATGTGCATTAGAAAACTCATTTTCTCTGAGAACAAGTAAGACACCGTTTCTCGCATATGTGCTCACACCAGCTCGTGAGAGCCCTTAAATTTTTTACTAATTTTGTGAGCCGGTGTTAGAGCTGATGCAGGAGCAAGACTTTTTATCGTTTCCGCGGGCCAGGGACGAGGAGCGCTGTAGGGGAGGGGGAGAGGTCTCTGTGAGGGGGGGCTGGAGCTGAAGGGAAGGGAGAGGGGTGCTGTACCCATGGGGGAGGGGGGCTGGAGCTGGAGGGAAGGGTGAGGGGTGCTGGACCCATGGGGAGGAGCTGGAGGGGAGGGAGAGAGGGGCTGTGGAGGTAAGAGAGATAGGCGCTTGACCCATGGGGGGGGGGGGCTAGAGGAAAGGTAGAGAGGTGCTGGACCTACTGCGAGAAAGGAAGAGAACGGAAAGAGATGCCATATCTAGGGGATGAAGGAAGAGGGAGTGAAATGCTGAACCCACAGCAGAGGGAAGGAAGAGAGGGAGAGAGACACATTGGTGGGGGGGAATAGAGTGGAGAAGCTGAATACAAGGAGGCATACAGAAACAGAGGGGAGCTCACCCCCCCCCCCCCCCCCCCCCCCCAGGTTACCACTCCCGCAGCCACTGCTCCACCCTCCGCACCCCCCCTCCGTCCGACATCAGCTCAGCTGCCATTTCGGGCCACTGCTGCTTCTCCTGTTGAGCAGCAGCGGTCGGAACAAAAACAAAAAATACCAACTTAAACATGCAAAAATGCTTTCAAAAAGGAAGCTGGGCACCGGCACCGCAGGCAGCCATCGGCTGTCAGCTCTGCATCCGCACCTCCTCTCACCGCTCCTCCTCCGGGGTTCTACTCCAGGGGCAGTGACGTGAGAGGAGGAGCGGTGCTCCTAGGAAATTATATTCTGAAGTCCCTGACAGCCCAGGTGTTAGGATATAAAAAGGAGCTTTTCACTGATCGAGCTGTCAAGCTGCAGGCTTCCTCCGACTATGCCAAGCATGGATGTCCCCGGAGAGAAAAAAATCACGGATGAGACAGAAAAAAAAGCTCCTAGGTGTCTGCCTTCTCTTCAGTCAGCTCTGCCGAAGAAAGCAACTGAGCCACCTGTCTGCCATTTTTTTGCTTCAAAACCTGCCAGATTGTATCTCACCGTTAATAAGCTAATCCTGCAGCTGGTGTCCTTCCCTGTATTTGCCCCCTTTTCTCTCTTTTCCCCTTAGTGTCCCTTCCCATCTGTCTTTTCCTTCCTCTCTCCCTTCCCATGTCTCTTCGTAGGATGCTTAGTTCTGCTCGCTGAACCTACTTAGTGCCTGCAGCAGTTAGTGCTCACAGTCAAGCAAACAAAAGAGCAGATTAGTAAAGACGAAGATTGCTCCAAGCTGCCTATTCCGTTATCTAAAACAAGATTACATGAATTAATAATTTTTTTAATGGTCATCTAGACACTGTTCTTTGCTAAATTGTGTTGTATATCCCTGCAGGAACAGCACAAGTTGAGAGGAGAGGGGGGAGGGGAAACAGGGAGGGGTCCTGCAACCACAGAGAGGGAGGGGGAGGGGGGTCCTGTGACCACACAGAGGGAGGGGGGGGGGAGGTATCTCTGGCACACACACAGTGTCTCTCTCACTCTCATACACTGTCTACCACACACTCAGTCTCACACTGTATCACATTCACTCTATGTGTCACACAGTCACTCTCAAACACTCTCTCGATCTCATACACTCTCGCTCTCACAGAGAGTCTGTGTATCGCACACATACTCTCTCACATTCTATCCGTCTCACACAAACACTCTCTCACACACACTGTATCTGTGTGAAACACACTCACTGTGGCTCAAGTACTCGCACACACTCTTTCTCACACACTCTCTCTCTCAGACACACTCACACCCATACTCTCTCTCTCTCGCACACACAGTCACTCTCACACACACACACACTCTCTCAAACATACACACTCCGAGGAAAACCTTGCTAGCGCCCGTTTCATTTGTGTCAGAAATGGGCCTTTTTTTTACTAGTTTGATTATAAAACATAGATGTCATGTAGTAAACTTCTAAATTGTTAAATGAGTAGGTATTGTATAATATATCTATCTGAATATAGATATACAAAAGAAAACTGAAATCGTGTGATAAACATTATAGTTGAATTTAACTTTAACAAAATTGGACAACATACTATGAAGGAAAACAGGTGTTAATAAACAGAAAATAAAAAACGAAAAGTAAAAAAAAAGATACCCTGTATTACACTAAACTAAAAAATGGAGAGTGCAAAATCGGGGAAACTTGCAAACTGAAAAAAGGAAGCGTTGAATCATAGAAAAATACATAGCTGAAAAGGAGGGACAATGGCTAAGAAAGGGGGGGGCGTATCACATGAAGTGACAGGAACACTATAATGCTAAAAGAAGTTGGTGAAACCGTGATGCTACTATCATGAATGAAAAGATGAAAACCAAAGATGGGATAAAATAGAGGCGCTACCATCCCAAAAATAAACACAGACACGTCCACCATCAAATAAACAAAAACTACAAAGTAATATACACAAAAGAAAAGAAACCAAAGTGGTGGGAACTATAAAATAAAAAACTATGAAGAAAAAAAAAACTGTGCATGGAAATGTGAAAAAAAAGAGTAAAAAAATGTGGCTGCAAACTGAAAAAAAGGAAGTGTTGAATCATAGAAAAATATAAAAATACATGGCTGAAAAGGAGGGACAATGGCTAAGAAAGGGGGGCATATCACATGAAGTAACAGGAGTGCTATAATACTAAAGGCGGTGAAACCGTGATACTACTATCATGAATGAAAAGTGAAAAGATGAAAACCGAAGGTGGGATAAAACAGAGGCAAGGTGATGGGAACTGTAAAATAAAAAAACTTTGAAGAAATAACTGTGCATGGAAATGTGACAAGAGTAAAAATCTGTGGCTGAAAGCCACAAATATGAGTGATCAAGAAGTGGGATGAACAAACAGAAAAAAAGAGACGCCTCTGTGGATATAGTGGTAAAAGAACCGAAGTTAAAAGGGTAAAAACAATAAAGGACATGTGTGATGTAAAATGAGAAATATATACAAAAGGCATTGAAATCACCACTTGTCACTTAAAATAAAAGGTAACAAATACCAAGGCTAAAAATCACTAGTAAAAAGAGACAGTAATGCCTTACCATTGTAATGCAGTGTAATTGCAATGGACACTGTGAAAAGCCCACCAAAAGTCAAAAAGCGCGAGAACATGCTGATCATTCCATTAAACCAGAAAAAAATGTTTTATTCAATAAAAATACATATGTATGTTCCACTGAATAATAAAAAGTAAATGGCAGTAAGTGAAAGACAAATCTCATCTGAAGTAAGAGAAAAGGAATGAAAAAACAGCTAAAGGGAATATCATGAGATAAGATAAGTAAAAGTAATAAAAAGTGGAGTGGTGAAAAAGAAGTAAAAGTAGAAAATAAAAGTAAAAAAAATAAAAAGAAACAAACCCCTGGATTGTAAAAATGTGAGTAAAAAAGAATCAAAGCACTACAGAATAACAATAAAAACTAAAAAAAAAACAAAAAAAACAGATCGGTAAAAACTAAAAAGCATGAGCCAGAGGAATGGACGAAAATCAACATCTATTGAGACCAGAAGGGGTAACTGTATTAAACTGATGAATAAATCTTTGTTCTTCTTTGAGAAGTAATGTGTAAGCATCACCTCCTCTCCAACTACACTGAATAATGTTTATGACAAAACATTTAAGATCACTTATTAAATGTTCTGCAGTGTTTCATTGTGCAAACAGGTTCTGTGAGTACACTCCTGCTGAAACAGCTACAATTGAATGATATAAGTTACTTGGGAAAGTAGTGCAATCTGAAGTATGGCGTAGATGAAATCTTTGCCCATTAGAGGGATGTATAAAGATAGAGGTTTTGATTGCATGAGGACAAACACTACATGTGCCACATTTTTTATGTCCCAAAAGTAAGGTGAGCAATAAATCAGCAGTGGGTCCTGGTAAGGTAGATGGAACCAAGAACTCTTTTAGATTGCGTTCTCTAGTGTATGCGATTACCAGGTCTTTGTCTTAAAAACAGTTATGGCCTTCAAGAATATGCCATTGTTTACGTATGATTTTCTATATTTTGCTTGAGAGATGTGAAAATGTCAATGTGCATACTATATCTGGGGTTTTTTTTTCTTTGTATGTGGTCAATTTATCATTACGATTGGTCTGTATTGCTCTTTGAAAATAAGATTCAACACACTTCTTTGGGTAACCTCTGTTGTGAAACCGGTCTGCCATAATAATAGCCTGCTGTTCAAAATCGTTGTAGTCTGAACATAATTTCTTGAGTCTCAAAAACTGACAATAGGGAAGGTTATGTTTCAATGATTGATGGTGAAAACTGGAATAATGTAAAAAAGCATTGTGGTCCGTTTCTTTCCTATATAATGTAGTTTGAAACTGGTAATTGTTCTTTTTGATCAGGATGTCCAAAAAGCTAATCTGTTTGATATTGTATCTTGAATTTGAAATTATTATCTCTACCATTAAGCTAAGTAAAAAAGTCTTCAAGATCATTAACTGTGCCCTACCAAAGTATAAATATGTCATCTTTGTATTGTTTATATAGTTTATTGTATAGAAAAACCATGGTCTGTTAGATGTAGATCTTCAATCTGTGCTACGTATAAATTTGCAATGTCGAGAGCCATTGCTGCTCCCATGGCCACTCCCTTAATTTGTTGGTAAAATTTCTTTTGAAATGCAAAATAATTTTTAGTCATAGCCAAAGTCGCCAAGTTTAGGATGAACCAATTGGGAATGCGTAAATTAGTAGTAAGCTACAGTAAATAGGAGTTGATAATCGAAAGGGCTTCTAGCTGAAGAACATTCGTATATAGAGACTCAATGACTAGGGTTACTAACAATGTATCTGATAAATCACCCTCAAACTTATCAAGAATGTTAATGAGATGTCTGGAGTCTCTAACAAAGGATCTGACTTTGGGCACGAACGGTTTGAGAAAGAGGTCCACAAAAATTAAAAGGTTTTATTACCATTTTTTGTGAATTTCTAATTTTTATTACGTTTTCGTCATATTGATTCTTATTTGCCATCTCAGTTCATTTTTTTTATATATTGTTATTGTCCATTATATTTTTACATTTTTATATTTGGTTTGCTGTTGTTTATATTATTGGTACAATTATTGCCATTACTATTATTATTCATATGATTTTATTGCTTTTAACATCATATCATGCATTTATTTTGCATGTAGTGTTTGACCCCTGAGGCAGACGGTAGAACTGTTGAAACACGGTCCCGTGTCGGGTCACATTTATATTTGGTGCTAATAAAGTCACTTCAATCAACCTTGGCTGTTGAGATTTCTTAGTCCACCCCTACTTCTTGGCCATACATGAAACTGAGAAATGCAATAAGATAGGGGATCTGAATTTCATAGAATCAAAGTGGCTTGAAGAGGGCTAGTGGGAAAAGTGAGGCAGGAGGATATATGAAGGACAGGGGAAGGGCAGCAGGGTGGGGAGGTGGATCTATTAGCGGAAGCTAATGCGGGGTCGTGACCAGGCAAGGGATGGAGGGGACGTTGCTGAGTAAGAGTGACAAGTGTGCATAGCTGATTCACAATGGAGCTTCATGGAAGCATTTTTTGAAGACGTGAGCCTTGATTCGTTTACGAAAGATCAGGTAAGTATCTAGGTTCTTCAGTGCTTTAGGGAGTGCATTCCAGCTCTTAGTGCATAAGTATATGAAACCTGATGAGTCAACTGTCTTGTATCCCTAGATGCCAGCAGTTGGGGAAGTGGTGTGTGAGATAGCTTTGTGCTTCCTTGTGTATGTTGCAAAGCGATAGGTTTATTAGGTTCGACATGTATTCTGGAGCCAGACCAAAGATGATCTGTATGCTAGTGTACAGAGCTTGAAAGTTATCCTTGCCTGCACAGGGAGCCTGTGCAAAGCTTGCAGCAGTGGGCTGGCTTTTTTCAAAGTGCAATTTTCTGAAGATCAGTCGGGTGACGGTGCTTTTTGCCGTTTGAAGTTTTTTTTAAATAATTGAATCTTTGCAGCCGGCATAGACACCATTACAGAAGTCATTGTGTGCAAGGTTTAGGGTTTGTACAAGCATCTGGTAGACTTCTCTCAGAAAGTAGCTTCTGATGTGCCTCAGTTTCCACAGTGTATGGAATATTTTGGTCACGGTATTCTTTGTGCTTTGAAGGACAGATTTCAGTCTATTGTGATTCCAATATATTCAGTCCTTGAGTTACTAAGGTGTTTATTTCTGACATGTCTTGACTAAATGAGATATATATGGATACATCATCAGCGTAGATGAATGGATTGAAGCCATGCTTTGATGGTGTCCTTCCCAGTGAGATCATCATTATCTTGAACAGTGCAGGTGAGATCGTTTAGCCTTGTGGTGCCCTCCATGGGGAGAAGAGTATGTTGTTCATTTTGACCTGGTAGGATCTTGATGTTAGGAATTTTTTAAACCATTGTAATACCTTGCCTCTGATGCAGAGTTTGTCCAGCATTCTTAGTAGGATTTGGTGGTCGACCATGTCAAATGCACTTAACATGTTGAATTGTAGAAGCAGTATTTTCTTGCTGTTGCTGATTTCACTTTTGAAGTTGGCCAGTAAGGTCATAAGTATAGTTTTGGTGCTGAACTGAGGTCTGAATCCTGATTGGCCTGGAGTAGTTGTTGAGGTAGTCTGGCAACCAGATCTTCCATTATCTTGGTCATGAATGGGATGGAGGCCACTGGATACTTGAATGTGCTGTCCTCCGTCGCTGCCTCGACTTTCTTTCTTCTCAAGCTATTCTTCATTCAACTGAAACTGCACTTGCTAAAGTCTCCAATGATCTATTCCTGGCTAAATGCAAAGGGCTCTACTCTGTCCTCATCCTTTTTGATCTTTCTGCTGCTTTTGATACTGTTGATCACAGCCTACTCCTTGGCACGCTGTCCTCACTTGCATTTCAGAACTCTGCTCTTTCCTGGTTTTCTTCCTATCTCTCTCAGCGTACTTTTAGTGTTTACTGTGGTGGATCCTTCTGTTCCTTTATCCCGCTCTCAGTGGGTGTACCTCAAGGATCTGTCCTAGGACCTCTCCTTTTCTCAATCTATACTTCCTCCCTTGGTGCTCTGTTATCAGCCCACGGTTTTCAATATCACCTTTACGCTGATGATTCCCAGATCTACCTCTCCACACCAGAAATCTCGACAGAAATCCAGGCCAAGATATCTGCCTGCCTGTCTGACATTGCTGCATGGATGTCTCACCGCCACCTGAAGCTCAATATGTCCAAAACTGAGCTCCTTATCTTCCCACCTAAACCAACCTCTCCCCTTCCCCCACTCTCTATTTCTGTTGACAACACGCTCATTCTCCCTGTCTCATCTGCTCGTAACCTTGGGGTCATCTTCGACTCTTCCCTCTCATTCTCTGCACATATTCAACAGATTGCTAAAACCTGTCGTTTCTTCCTCTATAATATTGCCAAAATTCGCCCTCTCCTTTCTGAGCACACTACCAGAACCCTCATCCACACTCTCATCACCTCTCGCTTGGACTACTGCAACTTGCTTCTCACCGGTCTTCCACTCAGCCACTTCTCTCCTCTTCAATCTGTTCAAAATTCTGCTGCACGATTAATATTTCGTCAAAGTCACTATGCCCTTATCAGCCCTCTTCTGAATTCACTTCACTGGCTCCCTATCCGTTTCCGTATACAGTTCAAGCTCCTCTTATTAACCTATAAGTGCATTCACTCTGCTGCCCCTCACTACCTCTCCACCCTCATCTCTCCCTACACTCCTTCCCAGGAACTCTGTTCACTAGGCAAATCTCTCCTAATTGTACCCTTCTCCTCCATCGTTAACTCCAGACTCCGTTCCTTTTATCTTGCCGCACCTTATGCCTGGAATAGTCTCCATGAGCCTTTAAGTCAAGCTCCATCCCTGGCCGCCTTCAAATCCGGGCTAAAGGCCTACCTGTTTGATGCTGCTTTTAATTCCTAACTTGTCACCTGCTCGTAACCTTTATCTTGTCTTCCTCTCTTCAATAGTCCCGCTCCCCATATGTCCTATCTGTCTGTCCTACCATTTCCCTTATTTGTCCTGTCTGTCTTGATTTAGATTGTAAGCTCTTTTGAGCAGGGACTGTCTTTTCTTCATGTTAAATTGTGAAGCGCTGCGTACGACTGGTAGCACTATAGAAATGATTTATAGTAGTAGTAGTAGTGGTCTGTAGTTTGAGTGTTAGCTTCTTCTCTTTTGCATAGTCTTTGGGATTGGCATCAGTACTATTCTATCTCTGTCTGTTGGGAGTAGGCTGTTGGTTAGCATGAATGATATGTGGGAGTGAATTTGATTTGAAAAGTGTGCTGAGGCATCTTTCATTAGGTAGTTTTGGCAGGTATCTAACATGCAGTAGGCCCTGGAGAGCTTCTTCATAGAGTTGATGAGTGCTTTGAGTGTGGGTGGAGCAAACAGTGTCAACTCTGCTAAGATTCCTGTTTGCTGTCCTTCCAGTTCTTCAGTGTAAAGTTCTAGGTTTCCGCTGTCTTGTGTTAGACCCTTTCTTAGGTCAATGATCTTTTTTCGAAGTATTGTGCTAAATTGATTGCAGATGGGGGCTCCTCAGTTTTTGATGAGATAGAGTTTGTGCTGTTAGTTTGTTCACTAGCCCATATAAGTTCCTTTACCTTTCTCTAGTCGGTTCCCACCTGCTGTATGTAGTATTTCCATTTTACTTGTCTTATACTCACCTTGTAGTGTTTATTGGTGTCTTTCCGTGCAAGTTTGGATTTTTTGTGTCTGCATTTTTTGCCATTTTCACTCTAGCTTCCTGCATTGGCGTTTTAGCCTTTTCAGTACCTCATGGAACCAGGGGGATGGTTTCACTCTGTGTTGCTGTTTCATCTTTAGAGTGGCAATGTCTAGTATGTATTTGCATTTTTTGTTCCAGGTTGGGATATGTTTGACGTTGTGGATTCTGTCCCAGAACTTCTCACTAGTGATTTTGCCTCAGGATGTATATTGTGTTGGTGTTTTTATTGGGTTGATTCAGTGTTGCCTCCAGTTTAATGTTAGGTCAAGTCTGTGGTGATCTGACCAAGGTACTTCTCAATTGTAGTCTCCCACTTAGAGGTCTTGATTGATTGTGAGCCTACAGCTAAGGAGGTCCAGTGGGTGACCTTTAATGTGTGTTTTGGGAGCTGGGGGGGAGGGGTATTTAAGAATTCTCTGAATCCTTGGTGTTTTTATCTACCATTTTGTCTACATGAAGGTGGATGTCTCCTACAACCAGATGTTTGAGTAGGACACGTGACATTGGAGATGGTGCATAAAGTTCAGTTGAGAGACTGTCCATCTTTCCAGTGGTCAATATATCAAAGCAGCACAAAGGTGGCCTGAGAGTGAGTCTGTTATTTTGAAGGTAGATATTTCCATTTGTAGGGTTATGAGTTGTGCAATAGTTTTGGTCTGGAAGAAGGATCTGTATAGGACTTCTATTCCTCCTCCTTTATTCTGTGCCCTGGTCCAGTGGGATATTTTATATCCCAGAAGGCATATTTCATTGAGGATTGGGTCATCCTTGGAACAGAGCCATGTTTCAGTGATGACCAGGCCTAGTTTTTCTCCTTCATTCGAGTCTCTGATTATCTCTACTGTCGTATGTACCTCGGGGTTCTTTGGCCTTCTTGGTGTTGCCCTTGATGCCTGGGCTCTATTTACAGCATAGAGCGTTTGGTGTCCCTCATGGGTTGCAACTTTGTGAGGGGGAAAAAAAACAGGACACCGGACTAGGCTGAACTTTTCAGCCTTCAGGTTTTGTAACTTCAGTCCCAGGCTATATTATTCAAAAATGTCCACTTAAGAAAATAACCTTTCTGTTTTGGGTGTTAATATGTGTTCTAGCTTGAGACCTATCTACTGGAATAGTGGTGGGCCAAGCTACATAGCTTTAAACAGCTGAAAAGCACTGACTAGGCCTGATAACCAGCTGATGGCCTTATAGCAGAGAGCCTGCAAGAGCAGGACTGCTTGGTGAGTCTTAAAGAAACCTGGTGCAACTTCTAAATTGAGTGTAACACCTACAATGTAGAAAATAAAGACGAAATGATAAGAAGTTTGGTTCATAACATAGAGTCTGTCTTTATAAGATGGCACCCAGATCACAAGATGATATGAGGCAGATTTGTCCATGTTTGGATATCCGTATCTAAGGAGTTGTTGACAAAAAGGGAAATTACACAATAATTTGCAATAATAAAACGGAAAGGAGAGGTGGGCACCTGACCGGCAGTTGAGTATGATTCAGAGGTTATGCAAGATTAGGAAAAAAAAGTCCCTTCCATAGACTTGTATTAGGACCAGATACTATATAAGAGATGGGCATCAGATTGATCGTTGGAAGTTTTCCCCAACGCCTCGCCGGAAGCAGACCTCTGATCAGTTGAATCCAGAATTTGTCTGATGAATGTACCTAAGTGAAGACCTGATTTGGGTGAGAATTAAAATATTATTTCTGTATCTACCCTGTTTCTGTCTCTGTTTTCATTTATATTCTATCTGTCAGCTGTCTTACAAAATATCACACACAAGTAAGATCCTTCACTGAAGCAGTTCTTGGGAATTTTCATAGAATTTATGTGGGAACATAAATGGCCAAAGATTCATTTAGACCCAAAAAGACAGAAAGCTGTGGTTATGGGAATTAGATTTGAACTGCGCCTTCTGATGCCTCCCCAACAGCGATACCCATGGGAAGGGGTGTCACTGGAATTCAGGGAGGCGGTCCACAAGATCGTAGAAGAACAAACCCTCTGTACACCTCCGTGTGGAAGGATCCCACGGGGGTCTATAGAGGGGTAGATTAAAAACAGTATTAAAAAAAAAACAGGGACAACCAAATTGTATCCAGTGCCTTTGAACAATTCCTCAGTTGCTATCTCACAGTTCCTCCAAAGATAACTTTGGCTTTATTTAATTCAGCCTATGTCAGTCACCACCCAGGTAGAGTTCACGCAGTTAAAGTTCCTTTATAAAGTCTTGGCAGCCTTAGTGAAAACAGCAAAACATCCCGCCCTTTCTTTCAAAAAGGGGAGTTTGAAGTTCAGACAGCCAGCGGGCTTTCCTTCTGGGTATAGTTCTTTTAGCTTAAGTAACAGGGGTAGGCTTATTCCTTCCTTATTCAAGTAAGGCTAGTCACAGGCTTGGCAAAGACCTCCAGAGGGGGAGGGCCCTGAGATCCCCTGTGGTGCCTTTTCACCTCCACAAGTCTTTTGGAGCTCTGCTCCTCCTTCTCTTGAGAGTTCCCCTATCCTTTCCTCCCTGGAGCTTTAAACAGCACCATCAATTCCTGCTCCTTTTATTTTGGGACAGGGAGCTTTTTAAGTAAGGGACCTTTCTGTGAACTTCCCCCTTCTCCCCCTGTCACTTGGAAAACAAGAAAGTTTAAGGAGACCCTTCCTTTTCCTTCTCCCTTAACCCAAATTCCCTCTCCTCTCCTACCCTCCCCCCTTTTTTCCTCTCACCAGTCAAAGTACAATAACACACTGGTTCCTCCCATGAGGGAAAACTAGGGAACAAAGGCGAAACAAACACACCTTTAACTCTGGATTAAAGCTGGGGAGCTTCGGGTAAAACATATGTCCATCTGTTCAGGTTCTGTTTCTAAGGGTATCTGAGTCAATGGCTTCCCCCTGTTCTAGCCTGTCCATCACCTCTCCTCTGACTGGAGCGTCTTCCTGTTCCTTCACTGGAACCTGCCCTCCCCCCTCACCCAGCCTCTCCTTACTATAGTTCTCTCTGAGCCAGGGATACTGGATAAGGAGTCTTTCCTGGACTGGCCTCAGGGATTGTCCCTCCCCCTTCAAGTAAGCTTAGGGGAGATTGTCGGCCAATCTGTTTTACCTCCACTCTGTACTTTTTCTCCAACCCCTGTTCCTTTCACTGCTGTGCTGGGGAAAAGATACAAGCTGCTTAACTCTGTCCTTTTCCCTTGGCTATGAGGGGAAAATTATCACACTACTTTGTTTATCACTGTGCATTAATATATCCAATGGTAAAAAAGGAAGGACCCGCGGTTGGCTGCCAAGGGAATATCTGGGAATGGAGTGGATGCTGCGCTGTTTACGGAAGAAAGAGTTTCTAAACAGCTGGAGAATCTGAAGGTGGACAAAGCTATGGGGCCGGATAGGATACATCCCAGTATACTGAGGGAGCTCAGGGAAGTCCTGTTGGGACCTCTTAAAGATTTATTTAATAGCTTTTTAGAGACTGAAGAGGTTCTGCGAGATTGGAGATGAGCGGATGTGGTCCCTCTTCACAAAAGTGGAGACAGGGAAGAAATGGAAAACTACAGACCAGTAAGTCTCACATCGGTGGTAGGAAAATAATGGTCTCTGCTGAAAGAAAGGATAGTTACCTTCTAGAAGCCAACGGGTTACAGGATCCAAGGCAACATGCTTTACCAAAGGAAAATCCTGCCAAACTAATCTCATTAACGTCTTTGACTGGGTGACCAAAGAACTGGATGAAGGACGTGCACTAGATGTAATCTACTTGGATTTCAGCAAAGCCTTGATACGGTCCCCCACAGAAGACTCTTGCATAAGCTGAAAGGGCTAAACTTAGGACCGAAAGTGGTGAACCGGATAAGAAACTGGTTGACCGACAGGTGGCAGAGGGTGGTGGTAAATGGAATCCGCTCGGAGGAAAGGAAGGTGAGCAGTGGAGTTCTTCAGGGGTCGGTGCTGGGGCCTATTCTGTTTAATATATTTGTGAGAGATATTGCTGAAGAGTTGGAAGGAAAGGTTTGCCTTTTTGTGGATGACACGAAGATATCCAATAGATTGGATACCCTGGAGGGAGTAGAAATGATGAGAAGGGATCTCCAAAAGTTAGAAGACTGGTTGAGGGTCTGGCAGTTAAAATTTAATAGATAGATATATATAACTGGAAGAACTTAAATACATTTCCTAAGTCAAACAATTACTCACTATAATAACGTAGAAAAATAAATCAATAATACACGATAGCTACCGACAATCGCTATCCCTCACAACATGATATGTGTTTAAAATGTTCTCAATCCGTACCCATTCCAACCATTATATCCCCAAAAGGAATATGTGGTAGTATCATAGATGGAACCATCATAGCACATTAGGTGTTCCGCCTCCTTATGAAATGTATGTACATACATATAAGCCAACCATAGCTTTTATCGTATAGGTCTGTTGTATTTGATTACTTGAGCACTTATATACTGCAGTTATAAAGTCATATACATTCAAGTTTGTAAGCATAACTACACAATCCTATAAGGTATACAAGAATCATATGTGCACAATTCTGCAAAATATAACTGTTGCTGAATTTCAAGTATAGAACATAGGGAGGTACATTATTCCTTGTGCCACAGATTACATGAATCCCCACATTTGCATATGCTATATAAGATATTACAAAAACAAGATTGTTGCATATGATCACTTCCCTTGAGGATATGGCGTGCTTATGCTTCATAAAAAACGCTCATAGTCCATTCATCCTAGCCATGTCCATCCTAGCCATTCTCTCCTACTCAGTGAAAGTTCCCTTTAACTGTGGCCAAGTTTCGCGTAGCGTCATCAGAAAGGGAAACTGCAAACAAATCTTCAGTTACCAAACATCACCTTCACACGTGCTGAAAGTACTTTTAACCGGTAAACTCAAATCTTGGTGACTGAAGGGCAAGTTACTTACAAATCGAATATTTGAAACCAATAGCGGACACCAAACCCTGAGCGGGTCCGCGCCTGGGATCCACCTTCTCACAGCTCAGACCATGTGACGTCATGTTTCACGCGCTCTTTAAATACCCGTATGAACCCCTATACGGGCTCAATCATTGGTTGAACATAAACTGCTGATTACTACCTTCCCTTAAAGCAGTAGTTCACATCTGCTTAACCCAACCTAGATTACAAAAACTTCTAATATAATAATTCGTATCTCCAACGTTCTGAGCTGACTCCGTGCAGTGAAGCCGTATAGTGTTCGTAACCGCCCCGCCCTCGAGGGAACTCTGAGCCCCCACGCCTCCCTCCCTCTCTCTGCCCTCCAAGCACGACCTGTCCTCCGGCAACCCCTTGCCTTCCTAAGTGCTGGCTGTATTTTCACAAATCTTACCTGGGGTGCGGCGTCCACAGTGAAGGTGAGCGGCGCTTCAAACTGCCTTTGCATGTGTCTCAGCTCTGCCTCTGGTCCCGCCCTTCCGGAAACAGGAAATGGAGGGTGGGACCAGAGGCAGAGCTGAGACACATGCAAAGGCAGTTTGAAGCGCCACTCGCCTTCACTGTGAACGCAACACCCCCAAGGTAAGAATTTTTAAAATACAGCCAGCACTTAGGAAGGTGAGGGGCTGCCGGAGGACGAGGGGCTGCCGGAGGACAAGTCGTGCTTGGAGGGCAGAAAGAGGGAGGGAGGCGCGGGAGCGTGGAAGTTGGAGGAGGGGGGCGTGGACCTCGGAGGGAGGGATGGGCATCCTGTAAGTCGAAGGGGAGGGAGTCGTCCCGGAACTCGAAGGGGAGGTAGGGAGGGAGGCGCGGGGGTGTGGAACTCGAACGAGAATGGGAGGCATGGAACTTGGAGGGGAGGGAGGGGGTCCTGGAACTCGAGGGGGCGGGGGGGGGGGGCCTGGAACTCAAAGGGGAGGGGAAGGGGGGGCCTGGAACTCAGAGGGGAGAGAGATGGAGGGAGAGGGGGCCCTGGATATGGGTGGATGGAGGAGAGGCCAGGGGAGAATGCAGAGTCAATGCACATGTAGGGGGGGGGAGGGCGGGCAAGGGAAAGAGGAGAATTGCTGCACCACGATGGATGGAGGGGGCAGGGGAGAGATGCTGCACATGGATGGATGAAGGGGGCAGGGCACAGAGGACGTTTGCTGCATATGGATAAATACAGGGGAGAGAGCATAATTGGTGCACTCGGAACACACACTACACTCTCTCACTCACACTGACAGACACACACACACATTCTTCCTCTCTCAATCACACACTTTTTCTCTCTCTGTCCACTCTTTCTCTCTCTGACACACTCTTTCTCTTTCACACATACTCACTCTCTGAGACATACTCATTCACTCCCTCACACATACTCACTCCCTCTCACACATACTCTCTCCTAACAGTTCCCTTAAAAACATAATTGCCATTAGAGGACAACCTTGCTAGTGCCCGTTTCATTCCTTTCCGAAACGGGCTGTTTTTTACTAGTCACTTATAATGTTCCCGACAATCCTGAAAGTATAGGCCTCCCTTCATAAGGTCCATGTGAATTATAAACCCCTCCTCGTGTGATCATTCCTCGCATCACTTCTCCCTTAGGTCATAACAACTCAACCTCTCTATTCAGCCCACGAGGATGGACTGTGTTTCAGAAAAAATAAAGCGTTGTTCCTTCTGAGTATTTCACTCAAAAATCCCCCTCTCTGCAATTCAATATGTAAGACTCAATGTCATAATGGAGCTCCTGCCAGTGTCCCGACAGGGGAGCCTCCGCTTTACATGTACTGATATTACTCACATGCTCTCCAGTGCGAGTTTTGATTTTTCGGGTCGTGTGACCGATGTAAAATAATTTACACGAGCACCAAATGCAATACACCACCCCCTGAGAATTACAGTTCATTCTTTTGCTCATATGAAACTGACGCATATTATGGGGGGCCTGAATCACATCTCCTTCTTGAACGTACTTGCAGTACATGCATCCCCCACATTTGTAGTGACCAGGATGACTATGCCGGTTCTCTCTATAACCAGATAGGTCCTCGCCAAGGTTACGTTCTCTCTTGTATGCAAAACAAGGTGGATCTTGAAAAGGGGCGTGAACCTTCAAAATATGCCAATATTTATGAATTACCTGGCTAATAGGATTTGACATTCTGGAGAAGGGGAGTACACAGACCAAAGATTTTGCTGCCTCTTGTGCTTTAGGTTGTAGGAGCCAACGGCGATCCGCATTAGCCGCTCTCTTATACGCTTTACGGACAACTGTGTCTGGATAGCCCCGCTGGCTAAAATGCTGATGCATAACTGCAGCTTGTTTTTTAAAGTCCTCCTTAGCCGAGCAGAGGCATTTCATTACGTAAAAATTGTCCCGATGGAATGTTGTTGCATAAATGTCTGGGGTGAAAGCTCAAGTAACGAAGCACCATATTACTGTCCGTATCTTTTCTGTAAATAGAGGTGCATAATCGTCCTCCCTCAATCCAAATGGTGACATCGAAAAAATTGATAATTTCAGGATTCCACGTGGCAGTGAAACTCATGTGAACATCCACAATATTAATATAAGACACAAACTGCTGTAGATCTTCCACCGTACCATCCCAGATGATCAGGATATCATCAATATAACGCTTCCACATGAGAACTTTTATCTGGGGAGGGGGGGGGGGGGCAGAATACACATATCGCTTTTCAAAACTAGTCATATAGAGACATGCCACTGATGGAGCAACTGTGGCCCCCATCGCCACCCCTTTAATCTGATGGAAGTATTGATCCTCAAACATGAAATAGTTATTCTTGATGATCAATTCACTCATGTTGTTCAACAGTTGTACTTTATCCCATTAGATACACAGTGGTGAAAGGTATTCCGCTATAATCTTTAAAGCCTCATCCTGGGGAATATTCGTGTATAATGCCACGACATCCAGGGTGGCTAGCAGTACGGGTCTGTCAGGAGGAATGTTGGATCTCAGCTAAAATCTCAAGCAGATGAGTAGTGTCCTTCACATAAGACTTCCGCTTCCTCACACCCTCGGCTTAATATAATGATCCACATACTCGGAAAGGGGTTCCAACAAGGACCCACGCCTAGAAACAATCGGGCATCCTGGTGGTCGTGTCAGGGACTTGTGAATCTTTGGGAGGAAGTAAATGTGTGGGTAAACGTACCCTAAAAGTTAGTAAGTTCAAACGTGATGAACTAGACTATACTAAAGGGTTTGTTTACCCATGGATGGATAAGTCTAGACGGTTCAAAAAAACAGCAGTGGACTCAGAAACCTCAGCAGGGATGGGTGTTTGGCGTCAAGGGAGCATAGCCTTAGTAATTGTGTCCCAGATGACGTTCTTGTGGGAGAGAGGCAGCATTTTTTCCAGGAAAGGTGGACCCTTTTTGCCTCCCCACGTAGGTTCAGAGCAGCCAGCAGGTCACAGTTTGGCATATGTTGAGATTTTCTGACCCAGGGCTCACTTCCATTTGAGGAACATGCAGTGGACCCTTGCTTCCCATTGGTTTCAAGTGATGGGCAACCTTGTGGAAGTCATCTCTGTCACTCTGGAGTTAGCCCAGTCATTTCTCTGGTGGGTGATTTGACCCAGTTTGGCTCTGGGACTTCCATTCCAAATTCCACTGCCTCAACTGGTGTTAACCACCGATGCATCCAACGTGGGGGTGGAGAGCCCATATAGATGAGCTTCACACTTGGGAACTTGGTCCACATCAGGAGACTGACCTTCACATCAACCTCATAAAGCTCCAGGTGATATGGAACGCCCTAAGATCTTTCAGAGATTGGCTGCTGATCCAAATTATTCTAATTCAGACAGACAACCAGGTTGCCATTTATTATGTCAATAACCATAGGTGTACGGGATCCTACCCCTTTTGTTAAGTGGTCAGGATGTGGCAGTGGGCATGAAGCTCTAAGCCATATACCTGGCAGACAGACTGAGCAGGGTGATGGACCTGCACAATTGGCCTCTCAATATGGGTGTTGCCCACAAGATCTTATGAGAGTGGGGCACTCCTGTGGATCCTTTTGCCACACATCTCAACAGCAAGGTCCCTGAGTTCTGCTCCAAATAATAGACTAGTGTTGGATGCCTTCATCCTTGATTGGTGGGGGAGGGATCTTATATATGCATATCCTCCAATAGGGAAGACCTCTGCAGAAATACCAGCAGGACCGGGACCATGATCCTCATTGTGCCTTACTTGCCAAGATAGATCTGGTTCCCTCTTGTTGTGGTTTTATTCCA
Organism: Microcaecilia unicolor; assembly: GCF_901765095.1. Lineage (NCBI taxonomy): Eukaryota > Metazoa > Chordata > Amphibia > Gymnophiona > Siphonopidae > Microcaecilia > Microcaecilia unicolor. The sequence continues at coordinate 253,901,635 of NC_044031.1, read as the reverse complement.
AAGAGCCAATGTTATCTTGTTCAATTGCTACTGATCCCTTGGTGAAGAAACTCCAATTTAGTTGTTATACCCATATCCAAGATTTATGTGGTCATTGCAAATCTAAATGCAAAAGCTTCATGTAAATTATTAGGTGTTGCGCTGAAATCCCATATAAAACAGCTGGATTTGATAGTCTCTTGACAGTAAAACCAAGTAAACGTCATCTGCAACTCATTGTCACTATGGTTGGTCAGTTAGTCCATTGGTATTATCTTCGCAGTTGATCCCTTAGTTGCTACTTAAGTGTTCACTGCATTCACTTATTAAATGCTGTTGTCTGCTTCTGAAAATTCAGTGCAAGAGGTTATATATTGGTATCTACTTGGTACGTCCCACACATCTGGAGGGATGCCAAGGAAGGAGAAATTTAGTTCTTATTTGCTAATTTTCTTTTTTAGTCCTTCAGACCAGTCCAGAATTCACCTGCAGCGTGTTAAGTATGGTTTCTAGAATTCCTCAAGAATGTTATTTTGTTCATTGGTGTCTATCAGTTTTATTTTAGTGTTTCAACTAGGGTTGCACATCGATACGTTTTAATCGCTCAAGCATTTCCTCGCTGCACCTCTCCCTCTAGCCACCAAGCTCTTTCCTTTGTCTTTATCCTCCTCATCCAGCATCACACTTTTCTGTCTCTTCCCACCTTGCAACATACCTTGTCTCTCTTTCTCTTACCTTTCCCTGACCTCTTCTCCTTCCTCCCTCTCTCCCTCCCTGATTTGTGTTGTCCCCTTTGGTATGCATCAGTTTCTCACAACAAAAAACAGCTTTTTACTTCCAGTCTTTACACTCCCAGAACATATCTTTCTCTCTCCCCCCACCCAACCACCCGTCATTGCCCCATCCCTCTTCCCTCCCCCATCCCTCCATCTCTCTCTCCCCCACACTCATCCAGCATGGCCTGTTTTTTTTTTTCCCTTTCCTCTCCCCCTCCCTCACTCACCAGTCCTGGCTACTTCCCCAGATCTGCATGGCAGTGGCACATTGCCCTATGTATGCCACTGCTGGCTATTCTGGTGCCACTCCCTCTGATGTAGCTTCCCGTTTCCGAGGGGTGGAACCAGCAGAACACCATGTGCCTGCTTTCTATTTGCCGCTGCAGTCGTGTCGACCTTTGAAAGCAGCAGGTCCAAAGGAGTAGCCGGACTGAATGAGTGTGGGAGGGGGAGAGGAAATTGAGAGAGACTGGAATGCTGGATGATTTGAGGGGGGACGACGACACAAGGGTAATGCTCACCCAGGGAGATGGTGTGTCCAGCAGGGAGTGGAAGGTTGGAGCCATTAAATCACATTAACATTTTTTTTATTGCAAGTTAAAAATTTTAATATGTGCTCATTTTCAAAGCACATAGTAACCTGTCTAGTTTTATAAGTCTGTGCTTGGAAAATGAGCCTCCACATGTACGACCCTAGTTCGAACAATTTGGCCTTGATTTTCAGCAATTATTCTTCTGTGATTGTGTTCATTTTCATTGGTATAATGGGGAGTTTGGTATGTCCTTTCATCTGCTTTGTTATTGAAATACTGGCTAGTCAGGTCCCTATACAGAATTTTTAAGTGGTGATGTGACTAGTTAGTACTTCTCAGTCTCCACCTGCTGATAGGAGAAGACAAACCCACAATCTGGACTGGTCTGGAGGGATTAAAGAAAAGAAAATTTAGCAGGTAAGAAGTAATTTCTCCCTACTTATATGGAGTCAAAAACTTAGACACACGAATGGTCTGTGAATACTGAAGTGGCAAATTGGCCGTTTCAAAAACAGGAACTCCACAGGTGGATCCTTTTCTTTTTTTTCTTTTTGCTTTGGATTTAAAAAGGTATTACTTGCTCCAAGAGACTAGCCAAAAATAGTATACGCTCACAATGCCCTAGTGATAGACTGAGTGTGGGATCTCATTTTAGCATATCTTCCAGTTCCTCTAATCTCCATCATGAAAACTGAAAAGAGAAATTCACCATGATACTGATAACGTCATACTGGTTCAGGCCAATCTAGTTCCCTCTCCTGGAATAACTTATTGACGTTTCTACAGCCTAGGATTAGGGACTTTCCTCTAGCCCTGGTGGCATAGATAAATAATATCTTCTCTTCACCTTCTAGTTCAAATACAGTATTGTTTCTAATAATGGCCCTGAATAATAGCGCCCCCCCCCCCCCCCCGAATTTACAGTAACCAGCATTGCTGTACTCCACTCTCTACCCACCCCCCTTTGCAGTGACCGGATACCTCTTCTCATGGTTATATGGTGCTAGGCATGTGCAAACCTTGAGCATGTGTAGATGCTCAAGGCCCTGCACCGGCCCAGTGCCATAACCGTGAATAAAGGTAAGAAGAGAGATTTGGTCATTGCAGAGAGTGGAGAGTGGAGGACAGCAGTGCCGGTTACCACAGGGAGCAGGGTGGAAGAGAAAGATGGTCATTGTGGGGTGGATGGATGGAGGAGAGAAATGGTGCCTCCGTTAATAGCCCACCCTAGACTCTGGAAAACCCATGGAGGGTGAACTCTGCCGTAACATGATTCTCCTGCCTCCTAATATCCCGTGGAGGGCATAATCGAAAGGGGCGCCCAAGTTTTCCTGAGGATGTACTTGCAGGATGTCCCAGCGAAGGGGCAGGGAAACCCGTATTATTGAAACAAGATGGTGTCCATAATACGGTCGGGGGACGCCCAAATCGCGAAATTTAGGTCGACCTTAGAGATGGTCGTCCCCAATTTTCGGCGATAATGGAAACCGAAGATGCCCATCTCAGAAACTATCAAATCCAAGCCATTTGGTTGTGAGAGGAGCCAGCATTCGTAGTGCACTGGTCCCCCTAACATGCCAGGACACCAACCGGACAGTGGACTTCAGAAAAAGCTCCCAGGTGCATATCTCCCTTAACCTTGGGTGCTGAGCCCCTCCAAAAAACTCACTACCCACACTGTACAACACTACCAAACCTCTTATGGGTGAGGGGGGCACCTAGATGTGGGTACAGTAGGTTTCTGGTGGGTTTTGAAGGGCTCACATTTACCACCACAAGTGTAAGGTGGGGGGGGATAGGCCTGCGTCCGGGTCTGCCTGCCTGAAGTGCACTGCACCCACTAAAACTGCTCCAGGGACCTGCATACTGCTGTCATGGAGCCGGGTATGACATTTGAGGCTAGCATAGAGGTTGGCAAAAAATATTAAAAAAAAAAAATTTTTAGGGCGGGATGGGTTTAGTGACCACTGGGGGAATAAGGGGAGGTCATCCCCGATTCCCTCCAATGGTCATCTGGTCAGTTTGGGCACCTTTTTGAGGCTTGGTCGTAAGAAAAAAAGGGAACAAGTAAAATTGCCCAAGTGCTCGTCAGGGACGCCCTTCTTTTTTTCCATTATTGGTCAAGAGCGCCCATGTATTAGGCACGCCCCAGTCCCGCCTTCACTATGCTTCTGACACGCCCCCCGTGAACGTTGGTCGTCCCTGCGACGGAAAGCAGTTGAGGACGCCCAAAATCAGCTTTCGATTATGCTGATTTGGGCGACTCTAGGAGAAGGACGCCCATCTCCCAATTTGTGTCGAAAGATGGGCGCCCTTCTCTTTCAAAAATAAGCCTAAGAGTCTCAATTTGATAGCGCTTTTTCATACAGAGCTGCCAATTCAGATGCCACCAGTACCATGGGATTTAAATGTAGTCCTGGAAGAGTTGATCGACACCTTTTGAGCCATGGAGTCATCCTATTTAAAACACCTCTCATTGTCTAGAAAAGTTGGTGAACTGCAAGTGCTGATGTCATACTGGGTAAGGGTCATTTTACATGACTTTTACAATAAAATTCCATTGTTTTTGGATTCCTCTTCGCATTTGCCTCACTTCTTTCTTGTTGACACTTTTCTGTGCGGATTTTTTCCCTCCTCTTTTTTTGTTTCCATACTGGGTAAGGACCCATCCTAAGTTTCTAACAACTGTAATATTTGCTTTTCACATTATCACTTCTTCCAGTTTTCTGAACTTAAAACTTTAAGGTTGGTTGTAATATTTCCTTGAAGAGAATGAATTGATTGATGCTCTAAGTCAATGGAGACATTGCTGATTTCTGTTTTGGATTCCATTCATGCAAGTTTTGACTATGGCGAAGATTGATGGTTTTCCTAGAAGTGTCTGCTTCATTTTACACAATTCATCATGAGATTCTGTTAAATTGGCTGCACTCGCTGGGTATTCAGGGAACAATTTGGGAGTGGTTTTGATCATTCATCACAAAATGATATTTCCAGATTTGTTTAGGGGAAGAGAGTTCTGCCTGGACTCCTATTACAGCAGGTGTGCTTCAGGGTTCTGCCCTTTCGGCTGTTTTATTTAAATATATATGATTCCGATTTGTCGAGTATATCCTGCTTAGGTATCCAATATAGTTTGTATGCTGCTGATAACCCAGTTTTATTTTTTCAGAAAGAGTATTGTTTCTGCTGTTTTAGTGATGTGTTTGCAGATGTTAAGATTCTTGATTCAGTGCTAATAGACACAATTGAATTTGGGGAAAACTCAGATATTTTTATAGTCAGACCCTAATCAGTGACCTTGTTCAGTAAATTCGCTGATACTGAGATTGCAATGTCTTCAGAGTGTTGATGCCCTGGAACTTTATATTAGACTCTAAGTTGTTTTTTAAATCACAAGTAAAGAATGTTGTTCAGAAGGCCTTTTTTGGTTGAGACACCTCAAGAAATTAACAGAGGCCAACTTTTGAGTAGTGTTGCACGCAATGATCTTATCAGTTTAGATTATTATAATTCGCTTTACTTAGACATTCCAAAAACCATGGTTCACTCTCTACAGAATTCAGCCACCATAACTCTGATGGGTTTGTCAGAATTTGATTGTTTCATTGGTATTGAAGGAATTACATTGGTTGCATGTTTATTGGCGTGTTAGATTTCAGGTATTGACATTTATTTTTATGCCCTGAGTGACGATGCTCCACTTGTTTTGACTTTGTCACTAAAGGTTTTATCAGCCTACCAATAGTTTATGATCTGACAAATTGTCATGAGACATTCCATTGTTTTAAACACGTCGGATTGGAAACAAATCGTTAGCAATGCTTCAGATTGAAGGTGCATTTATTTGGAATATGTTTACCGGCTGAATTACGTATGAATAGTGAGTGTGAACAGTGAAGTGCCACAGTGATCGGTACGGGACTGATGCTATTTAACATATTTATAAATGATATGGAAATCGGAATGACCAGGAGATTAAATTTACAGATGATGTGAAACCATTGAAGGTGTTAAAATACGTGCGGACTGTGAAATATTGCGGAAGACCTTAGGAAATTGGAAGACTGGACAACCAAATGGCAGATGAAATTTAATGTGGCAAATGCAAGGTGATGCACGTTGGAAAGAATAATCCAAATCATAGTTACCTGATGCTAGGGTCCACCTTGGGTGTCAGCACTCAAGAAAAGATCTAGGTGTCATCGTAGATAATACGCTGAAATCTTCTGCTCAGTGTGCAGTAGTGGCCAAAAAGCAAACAGGATGCTAGGAATTATTAGGAAAGTGATGATGAATAAGACTGAAAATACTATAATGCCTCTATCGCTCCATCGGCGACCACACCTTGAGTATTGCATTAAATTCTGGTCGCCATATCTCAAAAAAGATATAGTAGAATAAGAAAATTTTCAACGAAGAGCAACCAAACTGATTAAAGGGGATGGAACTCCTCTCGTATGAGGAAAGGCTCTTCAGCGTGGAAAAGAGGTGGATGAGGGGGAGATATGATTGAGGTCTGCAAAATCCTAAGTGTTGTAGAACAAGTAGAAGTAAATCGATTTTTTTTTTACTGTTCCCCAAAGTACCAAAGACTAGGGGACACTCAAGGAAGTTACACAGAAATACTTTTAAAACAAATAGGAGGAAATATTTTTTTCACTTAACGATTAGTTAAGCTCTGGAACTCTGCAGGAGGATGTGGTAACAGCGGTTAGTGTACCCGGGTTTAAAAATGTTTGAAGAAATTCCTGGAGGAAAGTCCATGGTTGCTATTGAGATAGACATGGGGAGGCAGCTGCTTGCCGCAGGATTGGTAGCATGGAATGTTGATGATAAATGGGTTTCTGCCAGGTACTTGTGACCTGGCTTGGCCACTGTTTGGAAACGGGATACTGGGTTAGGTGGACCATTGTTCGACCCAGTATGGCTACTTTTGTGTTCTTAAGTATATCGATTCTCTAGTTCAGAAAACATTTGAAAGCACTCTTCTTCTCTCAGGCCTTTCTGATTAATTGTGCAAGGTTCCTCACATTATGGCAAATTTATTTAAGATTATAATTAAAACAATTACAAAATGTCTGTTTTGTTTTGTACACCGCTAGTACAACTGGATAGAGCAGTTTATAAATATTTAAATAAATAAAGTCTGGGAAGAAGAGCTCTTTACATCTTGGTTTATAAAAGGCTCTTCCATTTCTGTCTAAAGAACATGGAAAAGCATTATGAATCAACACATCTTCTTGTATCCTGAGACTTGATCCATTTTGTCATCATATGTAGAAGAGAAATATCTAGCTGGTTAATAGATTGCACTCAGATTTGCTGTGAGAAGGCGGCCTTCCAATCCAGAATAAGGTTAAAGATGCATTGGATTTCATTCAGTCTCCTTTAAAATCACTCCAAAAAATCTGCAGAGCAATGATTTGATCGTCTTTGCTTACTACTTACATCTTACAGATTAGTTCATGCATCCAGAAGGTGGGCAGTGCTGAGAAATCTGTTCAAATAGCTGTCAGTTCTTCAAAATAAATAATAAATAATAAAGCCTGCAAGTTGCTCAAAAGTACTTCTAACCAAGCTCATATATTCACATCAATCTTTGAAATGCCGATAATGCACTCCCAAGGCTTAGTGTGTTTCAACCTAGTCCTCGGGGGAACCCCAAGCCAGTCTGGATTTCAACATATCCACCAAGAATATGTATGAGATATGTTTGCATACAATAGGGGCAGTGCATGCAAATATCCACAATGAATATACATGAGTTATATCTTGAAAACCAGACTAGCTTGGGGTTCTCCAGGGACTGGATTGAGAAATCTTGACTTAATGTAATCCTGAAGTAACCAAAGATGGGGATTTCCCTCTGCTATGGCTGATCTCATCCTATGTGTTGATGGAGAAAGCAAGTTGCTTACTTGTAACAAGGGCTCTCCATAGCCAACAGTATAAATCCGCCTCCTGAGATGGCTTGGAGTTGCATATTGATTTGCGTACCAGTGAGGAGTGCCTGAACATTGGGACAGTCACACATGGTTAAACTTTTTCTAGTTCTGAGTTTTGATGAGCTACTTCATCTCTACACTGTTGGTTAATTTCACCTGATTATCCTTATGTCATTGTAGAGATACTGCTATAGGTACGCATCTTCACAATTTATAGGCATAAACTTCTGTTTTGTATGAGTAAATGGCTTGTGGAAATTACTCTCTTAACCCACATGAAGTGTGGGTGTTACTCGGATAAATATCCATTTACACAGGTAAAATAGCTTTTGAAAATTGTTCTTCCTATGCTTCATGAATCTGATTGTCACTGGTATTTCTAACTTGTATCCTGTTTTTTCATTAATATATGTATCCTGTGTATAAATGGAATTTACATGCTGAAATTGCTTTTTTTTCTGAACGAGGATTCGCTGATGGAGATAAAGGGTTGAATCTGTTCCATAGCTGTACCTTGGAGGTTTAGGAGAAAGAGTTGTGCAAACAGTTTATTTTACAAATTACACTTAGAAATTTTTTGTCTCTTCTAGGTCCTGTTTGATCACATGGGCTGTCTGAAGAAATATGAAACGGTACAGGACATTCTGAAGGAATTTTTTGATCTGCGATTGAATTACTATAGTCTACGTAAGGAGTGGCTCATGGGAATGTTTGGAGCAGAGGCTGCAAAGCTAAATAATCAAGCCCGTTTTATTCTAGAGAAAATACAGGGAAAAATCACTATAGGTAACTATTATTCAGATGCATGCAAAATAAAATGTAATTATAAAATATTTTTATGAACCAGTTATAACAATAGCATGGCAAAATTCCAGTTATTGACTGACACAGATAGTGGAAATGCGCTTAGGTTTAGAAGCTAGACAAAAAATAGTATGCCACTGTGTAAATGAATAGTATCTGCAAACAGAAAACTTTTGAATTATAAATTTGTTTAGTAGTAAAAAGACAAGTAGCAATACAGATTATATCAGTATTAGTTTCAGCAGGTGCAAGGTTTGACTGCATTATAGCAGAAAATTATAAAATCAAACAAGTAATAAATATAGTAGAGCAAAGCTGCTAATACCTATCTTAACGTATTAACTTCCCTGCTTGTTTTTCACGTCTTTTTTTTAATACCAAATAATTTTGTCATTTTCATTAACAGTGGATAAATGTCATGCAGTGAATAAAAGCTATAAATCTTTCAATTTAATTTAGGCCTTATATTTATTGGATTTTGCTCACACCTTTTTTAGTAGTACTAATATTCCCTGTTTAGGGTTCAGTGTGGTTTACTTTGGTTATTGGAACAACAGTCACAATATTATAAGAGGACATTGGGTGAATACAGGGGATATTAGGAGGTGTGACTAATCAGTGTTATATTTGATAATTCTAGAGTTCGTAAGGGGATCAATGATCAGTTTATTGTCATATAGCTATGTTATATTTGATAATTCTAGAATTTGTTAGGGAATCAGAGATTGGTGATTGTTATATAGCAGTCTTTGGGAAGAAGAAAGTTTTAACTTCTTTTCGGAAGCTGAGGTGGTAGTTCTCTGATCTAATAGCTAGAGGGAGTGAGTTTCCATAATGCGATCCCTGATACTAAGAGTGGGTTTATAGGTCTTATGTGATTGGAATCCCTTGTAAAATGGTGTGGCTAAGATCATTTTTCTTTCAGTCTGTTGGTGTGACAGTACAGATAGAAGGGATGTTAATCAGCAGTTCAGAGGTGGCACCTTGAAGAATTTGAAAACTAGACATTCAAGTTTAAACTTTGTTCTTTCATCTACTGGTAACCAGTGTAGTTTTGTAAGATAAGATGAAATGCTAATGTATCTATTCAATTTGAAAATTAAATCTTGCTGCAGTGTTCTGTATAATCTATAGTTGTTCTTATATTTGCTGTTAATGCCAAATAGAAGGATGTTACAGTAGTCCAGGTGTGGTAGGATATGCATTTTTTTCCCTTTAGTGCGAAGGTTTTTTTGATCAAAGGATGACCTGATTAGATGAAGTTGCCTCATTTTAAACATTGTTTTTTTCCATAGTTGGTTGATACAGGAAGCGAACGATAGGAATTCAACTGGGAACATTAATACTCTAATGTCCCAACCTAATCTTACCAACCTGCACTCCCAATTCTATTATTATTATTAGCATTTGTATAGCGCTACCAGATGCACGCAGCGCTGAACACCTGGTGACTTAGATACCGACCTAATCATTGGTTTTACTTATCCCTCCTCCCCATTCCCCCTCTACGCATCCCATCCTTCTCTTCTCCATCTCTCCTTTATTATATCTTCCTTACCCCTTTTCCCCCAACTTATACTATCATATCCTGTCTACCCTATTTTATCTAATCATACATTATCAAACTCAACTTATCATACATTATTCAAGCTCAACTTCATAATGTTTCACTACCGTTTTGAAATTTCTGTTAAGACTTTGTATTTCGAATTACTATGTAGCTGCATTGAGCCTGCATTGTGTGGGAAAGCGGGGGTACAAATGTAAGTAAATAAAACATGCTGCTGTTGGGTAGTTTTATTGAAATTTGGACCTCAGCTCCTTGATTCCAGAGCCAGAGAATCTGGACTTTTGCATGTTCAGCTTCAGTTTGTTTACAAGGGCCCAGGTCTAAATAGTGTTCATTCCGATTGTTGTCAATTAGTTGGGTCTTGAGGTCAGAGGCGCGGAGTAAGATGGTCGTCTGGATATGATAGTAGTAGCTCTCTTGATCCAAAATCTATTGAACTGAGGTAAGACATGAAGAAATTGAACAAGATCAGAGAGAGCTGGGACCCTTGGGGGACACCACATTTTGGAATCCAGTATTAGAAAGGTGTTGTTTTGTTTCATTGAGTAGCTTCAGTTGAGAGGAATTTTGTTGAACCATTTGAGGACTGATCCGGTTATTCCAGTCTGGCTCAGATGTTTAAGTATTACGTGATCCACTTTGTCAACGCGCTAAGATGTCAAACTGAGTAGTAGAACTTGGTCCCCCTTACATATGGTATTATCACTAGAGCATGGTTTCAGTGCTGTGTGCGGATCTGAATCCGAATATTAGGACAGTGGATTAAAGTGAAAATGTGTTCAGATATTTGGAGAATTGTTTCATAACATATGATTCAAGCATTTTTGTAAAGAGTGGTATACTCACTACTGGGCATGATTTGCTGCAGAGGCTATGTCTAATCCTGAGCCCTTCAACAGTGGTGTGAGATTTTGCCCATGTCTGAAGGAAGAGAGCCTGACTCTAGTAACCCATTAAGGCAGTCCGTTAGCCATTGAGCGACCTCTATTGGAGTGGTTTTGGAACAGGAATTCCGGGCAGCGGTCTAGGAGGCTGTGCGAGTGTGAGCATTTTAGTAGTAGTGATTTTATGTCTTCAGTAGATAGTGGTTGGAAAGTTTCCCATACACGGTTCTTGCTGCAGGGATATCACATGTCTCTCGCCTCTTAAGGATTGCTTTTGTATATCCCATTTTTCTGGACTGACCCTTGGGCCATAATGGAAGGAAAATTAGTTAATTATGTGATAATTATCTTCCTTTAGTCCCAAGGATCAGTCCAGAGCCCACCCTTGGCTTTTTGGGTTCTATGTAAATCAGGTACAGTGCACTCCATTTAAGTGCACGTCGGATAAGGTGCATGCTATGTTTAACTGCATGCCGTACTCCTGTCCCGTTTTTGGCAAGATTCGCTTATATGCTGGTTTAAGACCGCTCCTCTGCAGGAAAAACTCTGCATAAGCACACACGGAATATGGAAGCTGATTGGAGCGTGGCGAAGGGGCGGTAATTTGAAATCTCGTTGGTTAACAGCCACAGGCAGAATAAGCGAAAAGAATGTTTGTTAGAGTGTACATTGGAGTCGTCGCGCAACTGTAAGACTTAATACTGGCTGAACGAATAGAAGTCTTAAAAATTAGAAAACAAACAAGTCAAGCATCTATTGCTAAAGAATATGGTGTCAATCCCAGTCAAATTTCACGTATCTTGAAGCAGAAAGACCAGCTTCTGGAAGACTGACAAAACAATACAAATCCACACCGGAAACATAAACGGGCGGGAAAAGCTGAGGATGTAGAAGACTCTCTTCTTCGGTAGTTTTCTCAAGTCAGGAGCAGTTTTCTGTCAGTGGTCCACTGCTTATGGAGAAAGCTAATCAACTAACTGAAAGTCTTGGACTAACTGAATTCAAAGCCACTGTTGGATGGTTGGAAAGATGGAAGGAGAGGAACAACATAAAATTCAAGAAACAGCATGGCGAGAACAAGACGCTGATGACTTTGGTGCTGAAATTGGGTTTTTCAGTTCTTCCTACCATTTTGAACGAGTTTGCACCTCATGACATTTTCAATGCTGACGAAAACGGTCTCTGCTGGCGAGCGATTCCTGATGGAACACTTGCATTCAAACAAGCCAAAACTACAGGAAGTAAAATGTTGAAGGGCCGACTGACGATCCTCCTTTGCTGCAATATGGATGGGAGTGAGAAGTTGGAACCACTCGTCAGTGGAAAGAGCAAATAGCCCCGTTGCTTCAAGAATGTTAAGCGACTTCCTGTGTCATATGAGGCTAATGCAAATTCATGGATGACGGGGGAAATTTGGAAGCAGTGGTTAAAGAAGTTAGGACACTAGAATGCGGGCACAAAAGTGTCAGATTTTGTTTCTTGTGATAATTGTGCTGCCACAGTGATGATGTCGGCTGTCTAATGTCAAGGGTGGTCTTCTTGCCACCAACATTACTCTAATCCAACTTATGGATCAGGTCATAATAGCCAATTTTCAAACATTATTAGGGCTCTTGTGCTGTGGCGTCTGATGAGCGCTATGGATGACCGACTGGCAAGGATAAACGTGCTGTTGAACGGGCTTCGTAATCTATCACTGTGGATTCCCTACATATGCAGAAAGAAGCCTGGAATCATATTACACAGGCAACCATTGTGAACTGCTACAAGCAGCAAGCTTTATTAGGGATTGGAGAGGGATGAACAGATGCAACTGTTTGCAAACGCGGGTCAGATGAACAGGCTATTGACATCCAGCCGTGGTTACTGGAGAGGAGTTTCATCACTACGTAGCTGTTGTTACGATCTACAAACAGCTGATGACAGCACTGATGTCGAGATATGCGCCTACACGCAGGTAACGACTGATGATGAAACAGATTAGAAATGAGCAGTGAGGCACATGCCTGACGAAATTCAACAACCTCCTGTCACTTTTGCAAGAGAGCTGGAGAGTCTCAACACCGTGTGGGCCTATCTGGAGGCCACTGGATGTCAGTGCTATGACAGTTTTTAACCGTCTGGTCAGATGTAGTCTATGGAACTCAGAGACACGAGTGTACAGAGGACTCATGACTGATTACTTCAAGTAAGCCTAACGTCAGTTAATGGAGACTGTATACTGTACATATAATAAACAGTACTGTACATATGTTTAGTCAGATGTCAAGCTTCCTTTGGGTCACAACGGTTAAGTGCACACTCCGTTAACTGCATGTATTTCTTTGGTCCCAGACCCTTGCACTTAAGCTGATTGCAACTTGTAGTTATATTATTCTGGTTCCATTATTTCTAAGGCATGAGTTTGCTCTTTTTTCATAGTTCTATCATAGAGGCTGGAGTTTTTTTTCTCTGGGAAGTCACTCTTTCACTACTTTATCAAATACTGACTTAGTAGTAGTAGTTGGTTGCTAAGAACAGGAGCTTATGAGGCACAACACAGAGTTCTCTATCTCCACCGGCTGGTGGATGATCACATCCCATTTGTCTGGACTGATCCGTTGGGACTAGAGGAAAAATTATCAGGTAATTAAACTAATTTTTTCCTATCCACTTTGGGGTAGATATGCATACAGATTCCTGTGTGGAACTCAAAACTCACTCCCTCTTTACCCATGTCCCTTACCTAACCTTTTGAAGTACTACTTTACATTTTAGAGTTGTAACTGCTACTGTATTATGCTAGAAGGAACCATGATTAGAGCAGAGGAATAGTCTAGTGGTTAGTACAGTGAGTTGAGAACTTGGGGAACTGAGTTCAGTCCCTACTGCAGCAACTTGCGACCCATGGCAAGTCACTTAACCCTCCATTGCTCCAGTTACAAAACTTAGATTGTGAGCCCACTGGGACAGAGAAAGTACCTGAATTGCAAGATGTGAACTGCCTTGATTGTACCACAGAAAGGTGGTATAGACATAAAAAACATATAAATATTTAAATAATTGTGATTTCTGTTCAGACCAGTGTTCCTCTTGTCTTTATGAAGGCCCTCTTCATATTATAAACGTCTGTAAATGCGTTTTGGCTGCTTTCTTTATTAATTGCTATTTGGATTGAGTATTGCTCACTACTACTTGTGATCCTTTTTGAGTTACTATTTATAAAAGCAACATAGACACCCATGTGCTTTCATAATAAGCACTCATAATTAGCTCCAGTAGTGCACACCCTAGTAGGTGCAACAGATACTTTTGCAAAAATTTACACCTATTTTGAAGAAGTTGTAAGTGCATACATCACAAGTCCACCCAAACTAAGCCCCCAGGGACACCTGTGAGCAGATTGCATTAAAGTAGGTGCACTTTTTGTATGCTAATTTTACACATGTATACCTTACACAATTGCGCATCCTCAGGCCCTTTTCCATGTGTTTAAATATGCTTTGTATGTGGACAGTGCTTTATAAACTTATCACACCTCTGAATCTAATCAGTATAGGGACTTCAGCTCCCCCCACAGTGCCACTGTAAAGATAGGTTGCGGGAAAAAAATTAAATTTATAATACAGTATATCTGCTTATACAATATTATGTTTTACTTACTATTCTTAGGAGTCTTCACAATACTTAACTTGGAACTACCCCACTCTATGTGGCGGATTTTGTTCTGGTTGATGTAGAAAAATGAAGTTGCTTACCTATAATAGGATTCTTAGTAGACAAGAAGATGCATCAACCACATAAAACCGCTTTCCTTCCCAGTACAATTGAAGCTAAGCTACATAAAAATGTAATGTGGCTCACATGGGATTGCTGGGTGGGAACTCAACATGCTCATAAAATTTGTGTTCTTTAACTTTGAAAGCTATTTGTTCTCTGTACTGTCAGATGTCACCTATTTCCATGGCTGATTTATTCTGCTATCTGTGGAAAACTTATATATTAATAATTAAAGAGACAATATTTAAAGTTCTGCTGTACAAATGACATTACCAAGACAGTAAGTAGCACAAATTAATCTGATTGCACCAGAGTATCCTGGTGACCAAGTACTTGACCCATTCCTGCTTTATTTTTCCTTCTTGATTAAATTTGGTTGCATGATCCTTCATTTCAAACTATCCTGGGTATTTCACTCCTATTTATCCATCTCCTCACCTAGCCAGCCACCAGTCTGGTGTGCTGACTTTTCCCTTCAGTTTTAAGGGGAGAAATTTCCATTAGCACAGCTGAGTTAACTGTATACTAGGGTGCTTTGTATTGTGTAGATACAAGTGCAGTGTTTACATGCACAGTATATTTATAAAGATACATTAATCCTGTGCAGAAATCTGCACCTTTTGTTAAGTCACATTATTCTGTTGGATTGCTGAGGGAAATGTTTGCAAAGGCGCATTAAAACTTAGCACTTGCTAGCCATGTAGATGCCCATAGGAATGTTATGGGTATCCACACGGTTAGCAATGTGCTAAAAACGGTAGCACGCCTTTGTAAACAGGGCCCTTAATGTGAAAGGTGCTTTCAGTAATATATAGGTTCAAAAAAGTTTTAAGATTATCACACCATATTTTCCTTATTAGAGAACAAGCCAAAGAGAGATTTGATTCAGATGTTAGCACAGAGGGGTTATGAATCGGATCCGATTAAAGCGTGGAAAGAAGCACAAGAAAAGGTAACGGTCTACCACTAGGCATTCACTGAGACATTTTGTTCATTTATGATTGTTTGCTCTGTCTACCACTAGGCATTCACGGAGACATTTTGTTCTTTTTATGATTGTTTACTTGTCATTATTACTATGTTTTTTCAAAGTTTAAATTTCTTTATTATTAAGTCATCTTGGACACTTCTGCATGCCCGACTAAGGTTTAAGAGACTTTCACATCTGTACTGTGCACTCACTTATGTTTGAATACTTCTTTTCATTGTTGCTTACAATGCTTTTTTAAAGTACTAGTCAAAGATTGTAGCCATGTTTTCTATGCAAAATAGTTGTAGGGAAAGAGAGAGAGTGCATTGTACTTGTGAGCTGTTTGTGTGTTCTGTCTCAAAACGTGATTTTTTTTTATTTTTTTGAAGAACAGCCAAGATAAAGTCCCTATACGTGGACACTTGGCCCTGAGGCCCTGATGATCAGAAGCAAACGCAGGCGCTAGAGGCCAGTAATGCACACACAACCAGCCTGCAGCACTTGCAGTAATTTCTAGGATTCATGCAATTGTGTGACTTACTACCTTCTGGTAGTATAATTGAAATTCATTTATTCTCATGCCTTGGCATGCCTCTCTATGATGAATTTGTATTTTAGAACTGCAGTGCTTTTTCATAAGCTGTCTCTTTTTTACTCGACTTTTGTGTATTGTTCTTGTGCATATGAAGAAAATAATGTGGTTACTGTTTGAAGTGCATAATGAAGACTGACTTCATAGACAAGATTAACCTATGAGAGTTTTTTTTTCTGTTTGACTGTGAAACAGATTTGGTCAATATACAGTACTTCGAGGACAAGTAGGATTGTAAAATCTTCATGTATGAGTGACATCACTGACAGCCTAATGCAGGAAGCACTACCCCAGCAAATTTTTCCAGAATGGTTTGGGTAGTCTCACTGCACATGCTCGCCTATTTCCGCCTGTTGATGTTGCGTGGCACCTCCGTAATCTAATCTTTTCCACAAAGCCAATTGAACATATTTCCTTGATAGTCACCTCAGCACCTCAAAGGTGTTTTTTTTTCCTTTTTCTTAATCTTGAAAAGTCTGTAAGTCCTTTCACTATCATGTGGTCTTTTTGTACCTACCCAGTAGTTCCTTGGTAAGATTTTTGGTGATGTGCAGGTTTCCAACAGTGGCCAGTCCGGGTCACAAGTACGTATTAGAAATCCAAATAGTAGCAACATTCCATCCTTCCAATCCCAGGCAAGCAGTGGCTTCCCCCGTGTCTATCTCAGCAGACTATGGACTTTTCCTCCAGGAACTTGTCCAAACCTTTTTTAAACCCAGATGTGCTTGGGGGTTCATGTGATGGTTGAGTTAGAGAGTAGGTGCCAGTGAGAATCAGCTCCTCGGCCCCAATAGTAAAATCTACCTTCTTCATTGACATTTACCCACCTGAAGCACCTCTACTGTCTTGGGAAGGTGCCTGGTCCCTCCATGGGGTGCTCCTGTTCCTTTTTCAGCATTGATGGTTTCCAAACTCTCTGCAGAAAGACTAGGATAGAATGCATACTGGCGACACCAGTATGGGCGGAGGAAGAGGCCACTGAACCTACCTCTGTTAGCTTCACATGGGTCGCTGAAGTAGTGGTGGAGGTAAAGGCAGCTTTGCTTTTTTTCTCTCTTGAATCTCGGCTTCGGGAGATTTCTACAAAGCTCGGTTCTGTAGTTGGGCAGATAGAACGGTTTGCACCTGGATTTTGCTCAATGTCAGCAGCGCATGTCATGTTGAGATGAACTTCAGCAGCAGGAATCTTTGCAACTTAAATTAACCAGACATTCCAGGAGTAAAATTTATTATTTCTGAATTTAAAAATCTCTTATAATTTGCTAGTTCATAAATCACTTGGGGGTTAATGGAATCCTTTGAAGAATACTGAACTTTTTCTGGGTTTCATTTAAATTTACAGAATTCCTTGGAGTTGCCCTCTTCGAATTCACTTCAGAAGGGTTGGAGGGGTTCATTTTCGCATTAAAATGGACACTGCATTCTTTTCGTTATTTGGGGATTTCATTATCTGTGAAAATGTCTGAGTTATATTGTCTTAACATTTCTCACCTATTTGATTCCATGGTTGCCACATTGCAAGGATGGCAGAGTCTTCCTTGGGGGTTAAATGGCAGGATCCACCTCTTTAATATGTTGTAATTTTTCTAGATGGTTGTATTCTTTGCAAAGTCTTCCTCTTAAACTTTGAAAAAGGGCATCCATGCTTTTCATAGACATCTTTCCTATTTTTGTTGGGGTTGTAGGAAACCAAAAATCTCTATACAGCTGATGTTGGGTAATTGGAAACTTGGGGGGGCTTAGGAAGTTCCAGATTTGCATAAATATAATTCAGCTTGTCTAGCTTACTATCTGGGAGATTGGATTTTGGATATGGAAAAGTATTCTCCTGTGTAGGTTGAACGGGATCTATTTACACCATGGCATTTTATTTATTTATTGCATTTGTATCCCATATTTTCCCACTGTATGGCAGGTTCAATGTGGCTTACGTATTGCTAAAAAGGTGGTTACAAAATTTAGATTTGTAGAAGTCTAGTACATAATACAAAAGTACAATAAACGCTTAGGTTGATATATTAGCATATTGTGAGACAGGTTAATATTATTGTTTTCCATTTCTGAACTTTTCGTGATGTATGGTGTATGTAGGCAGATCCAGGGGGGAAAGACTTCTTGGTAGGTTCAACGTGGCTTACATATTGCTAAAGAAGCGGTTACAAAATTAGATTTGTAGAAATCTAGTGCATAATACAGAAGTACAATAAACGCTTAGGTTGATATATTAGCATATTGTGAGAGAGGTTAATATTATTGTTTTCCATTTCTGAACTTTTCGTGTTGTATGGTGGTGTGGGATTAGGCAGATCCAGGGGGGAAAGACTTCTGAAAAGATGTGTTTTCAGTTTCTTTTCTGAATTGTAGATAGTTTTCTGTGAGTTTCAGGTCTTTGGGTAGTGAGTTCCAGAGTTGTGTGCTTATAAAGGAGAGGCTGGTGGCATGTGTAGATTTGTATTTTATACCTTTGCAATTGGGGTAGTGAAGGGTTAGGTAGGTTCTTGCTGTTCTTGGCACATTTCTTATTGGTAGATAGATAAGTTCCCTCTTGTAATCTGGTGCGAGTTCGTAGCTGATTCTTTGGACTATTGGACATATTTTGAATGTTATGCGAGCGTTAATAGGAAGCCATGTAAACTTAGGAGGGGTTTTTGCACTTTCAAAGCGTGATTTTCCGAAGATGAGTCTGGCAGCCGTGTTTTGTGCTATATGTAGTTTTCTTATGATTTGATCTTTGCAGCCTACGTAAATACTATTGCAGTAGTCTACGTGGTTAGTGCCATGGTTTGGATCATGTTGCGGAATGAATTCCTGCGAAAAGTAAGGTTTTGTACGTTTGAGCTTCCACATAGTGTGGAACAGTTTCTTGGTCAGGTTCTTAGCTTGGCTTTCTAGCGTTAGGTTTGCAGTCAATTGTTATGCCTAAGATTTTCAAGTGGTCTGAGATTGGGAGGGATGAACCCTGTGTGTTAATTGCCGAGGGGGGGGGGGGGGGGGGGGTCATTATTGGGATGAAAGAATGAGACATTGGGTTTTATCTGTATTGAGTTTTTTTAATGTATATTTATAAGCATTAACATATTACAAGAAATCTCTTGACATGCAAAAATGGAGTAGATTATAGAACATTTTCATTCAAAACAAATATAAAGAAATGCATATTTAACTCATCCATTTCAAGTCCACAATTTAGAAAGGAGACAAGGTACAATTCCATATCATCATGCTGATCAATCCATAGACTGGTGGGTTGTGTCCATCTACCAGCAGGTGGAGATAGAGAGCAATCCTTTTGCCTCCCTATATGTGGTCATGTGCTGCCGGAAACTCCTCAGTATGTTCTCTATCTCAGCAGGTGGTGGTCACACACAGCAGCAGCTCTGGCTAGGCCTCCAAGCCTAATTTTTAGGTTTTGTTGAGTGCCTGGGGTTGAGGGCTCTTCTTGAGCAAGTGCAAACCTGGTGGCGCCAGGTCCCTCCTTTTCTCCCCCCTCTCGCTTGCTCCGTTAAAAAAAAAAAAAATAATAAAATTTTGAACGTCCTTAAGGGCATTTATTTCGACGTTTATTTAAACGTTTATTGCAGCTACTCACTGGGACACCAGGTCGTTACAGCTCGGAGCGAGAAGCAGGTATTTTTACCTTTTTATAGCGGGCAGGGGGTTCCCCGATTGATCTCCACGTGGCCTATGGCGTCGGAGGGCGAGGGCGCGAAGAATCGCTCCCCGGACCGCGTGTGCGCTTCTAGCGGGGATGCGGGGGTTTTAAAGTCTGATTCACCCTTGTTGGGTGTCAGTTTGGAGGCCGGTCAGTGTCCCGGGTCTTCCTCCGGCGCGGCGGTTTTTCCCGCCATAAACGCCCATCCCCCGCTGCTCGCCTCCGCCATCTTGGCCGGCCACTCTGCTCGGACGGCTTCTTCTTGGGCCGCCCTTGAGCTGGGAGACGTTCATGCCATGGCTGCCCTTGATTTGGGCGATGGCAAAAAAGCGGCTAAAGTTAAGCGCCGTTCTTCCCGCGCGGCTCCTTCGCGGAGTGTCGCGCCGGACGCCATCTTGGATGCGCAGCATGGTTCTCCCCCCGCTCTTGCGAGCGCCGGTTGAGGGTGCGTCTAGGGCTGTGGCCCAGGCTGCTGAATTGCACAGTTTGGGGGGTTTCTCCCCCGAGTTTATTTTGCTGCTGCATCAGGCCTTCCTTATGCAGAACGCTGCCCCTTCTCCCTTGTCCGATAAAGGGTTGAGGCCCCCGGAAGTAAACGCCCTCGGGTGGATGCCCAGGCCTTAGAGGACGCTGTTTCCTCTGATGTAGATGAGGGCAGCGTATCTGAGTTCTCCCAACGGTCCTTTGGGGATTCCTTGGAAGAGATGGATTCCCGCTCGGATGGAGCGGATGACCCCTCTGCAGCACGGATCTTTCGCTCAGAGGATTTGCCCAACCTGTTAATGCAGGCCATGAGCATTTTGAAGATTTCCTCTCCGGAGGACGTCTCTCCCTCAGCCCCTGTTGGCTCCGCCATTATGCTGGGGACGAAGCGCCCGCCTAGAACCTTCCACGTGCATGATGCCATGCACACCTTAATTTCGGCTCAATGGGATGTCCCGGAAGCGAGCCTCAAAATGGCTAGGGCTATGTCCCGCCTCTATCCTTAGCCTGAAAGTGAGCGTGAGGCCTTTGTTTGGCCTACCGTGGATTCTTTAATCACTGCGGTGACTAAGAAAACGGCGTTGCCGGTGGAAGGTGGCACGGCACTAAAGGACTCCCAAGACAGAAGATTGGAAGCGGCTTTAAGGTCGTCCTTCGAGGCAGCTGCCTTAAGTTTGCAGGCCTCAGTTTGCGTCTCCTATGTGGCCAGGGCGTGCCTGACGTTGGTGCAGCGGGCTTCCCCCTCGGATCCTTCCTTGAGGGCTGACTGGCCGGCCCTGGAATCGGGCTTGGCTTATTTGGCAGACTTACTGTATGATGTCTTGAGAGCCTCGGCTAAAGGCATGGCTCAGACAGTCTCTGCGCGGCGCTGGCTTTGGCTGAAACATTGGTCTGCGGACCACGCCTCTAAGTTCCCGCCTGGCTAAGTTGCCTTTTAAAGGCAAGCTGCTCTTTGGGGTCGAGCTGGACAAAATCGTGACCGATCTCGGCACGTCCAAGGGCAAGAGGTTACCAGAGGTCAGGGCTCGGGCCAGTGCTCGCCCCGGTATCTCCAGAGGACGGTTTCAAGAAGCCCGTCGGTACCGAGCCCGCCCGGGCAAGTCGGGCTCCTCTGCCCCCTCTTCCTTCAAAAGGAACTTCTCCCCCAAGCAGCATTCCTTTCGCAGAGACCGCCGTCCCGGAGGTACGCCCTCCGGTCCTCCCCCAGGGTCTCGTACCCAATGACGGGGTCCTGGTCCATGGCCCAGTGCAGATTGGAGGACGCCTGTCCTCGTTTCTGGGCGAGTGGACCAAAGTAACTTCAGACGCTTGGGTGCTGGAAGTCATCAGAGACGGCTACAAGTTAGAGTTCTGCCGACCCTTAAGAAACGGGTTTGTACTCTCTCCCTGCAAGTCTCCGGTCAAAGCTGTGGCAGTGCAGCAGACCTTGGACAACCTGATCCGCCTGGGTGCGGTCGTTCCGGTGCCAGAAAATCAGATTGGCAAGGGACGTTACTCCATTTACTTTGTGGTACCAAAGAAAGGAGGTTCTGTACGGCCTATCCTCGACCTCAAAGGGGTCAATCGGGCCTTGAAAGTGCGGCACTTTCGCATGGAGACTCTCCGCTCTGTTATAGCGGCAGTGAAGGCAGGAGAGTTCTTGGCTTCCTTGGACATCAAGGAAGCGTACCTGCATATTCCCATCTGGCCTCCTCATCAATGCTTTCAGCGTTTTGCAGTCCTTGGCCGACACTTCCAGTTCAGAGCCCTCCCTTTCGGGTTGGCTACTGCTCCGCGGACCTTCTCCAAAGTAATGGTGGTCATCGCGGCCTTCCTGCGAAAGGAAGGAGTACAAGTCCATCCTTATCTGGACGACTGGTTGATCCAAGTCCCCTCTTATGCAGAGTGCGGCAAAGCTGTGGACCAGGTGGTTGCTCTTTTGAGCTCCCTGGGGTGGATCTCAACTGGGAGAAGAGCCAGCTGCGCCCGACTCAGTCCCTGGAGTATCTGGGAGTTCGATTCGACACCCAGGTGGGCAGAGTGTTCCTGCCAGACAATCGGATTGTCAAGCTCAGGCTCAGGTGGACCAGTTCCTAGTAGCCTCTCCTCTTCGGGCTTGGGACTATGTGCAGCTGTTGGGCTCTATGACGGCCACGATGGAAGTAGTGCCCTGGGCCAGGGCTCATATGAGACCACTACAACACTCTCTGCTGCAGCGCTGGACTCCGATGTCGGAGGATTATGCTGTGCGCCTTCCCTTGGACCCAGCAGTGCGCAAGGCGCTGAGCTGGTGGATGCAGACAGACAACTTGTCTGTCTGCAGGAATGCCTCTGGTGACCCCGGAGTGGATTGTCGTCACGACGGACGCCTCTTTGTCGGGCTGGGGAGCCCACTGCTTGGGAAGGACAGCACAGGGGCTCTGGTCTCCTGCAGAGGCAAAGTGGTCTATCAACCTCCTGGAACTCAGAGCCATTCGGTTGGCGCTTTTGGAGTTCATCCCGGTACTGGCGTTGAAGCCAGTACGGGTCCTGTCGGACAATGCCACGGCTGTGGCCTATGTCACCGCCAGGGAGGTACCAAGAGCGCCCCTCTAGCCAAGGAGGCCATGATCTATGCCAGTGGGCGGAAGCGAACCTGGAGCAGCTGGCAGCGGCCCACATTGCCGGAGTCATGAATGTCAAGGCGGACTTTCTCAGTCGCCATACCTTGGAGCCCGGAGAGTGGCAGCTATCTGCTCAGGCGTTCTTGGACATCACGAAGCGCTGGGGCCAGCCGAGCCTAGATCTGATTGCGTCATCGGCCAATTGCCAAGTGCCGCGCTTTTTCAGCAGAGGACGGGACCCTCGATCCCTGGGAGTAGATGCTCTTCTCCAACAGTGGCCGACACAAGAGCTTCTCTATGTGTTCCCGCCCTGGCCCATGTTGGGCAGGGTGCTAGAACCGGGTGGCAAAGCATCCGGCCGGATAATCCTGGTGGGTCCGGACTGGCCCAGACGTCCCTGGTATGCGGACTTGATCAGGCTCTCAGTCGACGATCCTCTGCGGCTGCCAGTGGAGCAGGGCCTGTTACATCAGGGTCCCGTGGTGATGGAGGATCCCTCCCCCTTTGGTCTTACGGCCTGGCTATTGAGCGGCAGCGTCTGAGGAAGAAGGGCTTCTCAGACAAGGTCATCGCCACTATGCTGAGAGCGAGGAAGCGCTCTACTTCTACTGCTTACGCCAGGGTTTGGCGTATCTTTGCAGCGTGGTGTGAAGCAGGCTCACTTTCCTCCCTTCACTGCTCCAATTTCTTCAGTGTTGGCGTTCCTGCAAGAAGGTCTGGAGAAAGGCCTGTTGCTCAGTTCCCTTAAAGTCCAGGTAGCGGCTCTGGCTTGCTTCAGGGGCCGCCTGAAGGGTGCTTCCCTGGCTTCGCAGCCAGATGTGGTGCGCTTTCTCAAGGGAGTTAATCACCTGCGCCCTCCTCTGCACTCAGTGGTGCCTGCGTGGAATCTCAACCTGGTGCTAAGAGCCTTGCAGAAGCCGCCTTTTGAACCCTTGTCGAGGGCATCTCTGAAAGACCTGACGTTGAAAGCAGTCTTTTTGGTGGCTATCACTTCAGCCAGAAGAGTTTCCGAGCTCCAGGCGGTCTCATGTAGAGAGCCTTTTCTGCAGTTCACTGAGGCAGGAGTGACTATTCGCACAGTGCCTTCCTTCCTGCCCAAGATTGTTTCTCGTTTCCATGTGAATCAGCAGCTCTGTCTCCCTTCCTTTCGTAGGGAGGACTACCCAGAGGAATACTCTGCTCTCAAATATCTGGATGTGAGTCGTGTCATCATCAGATACTTGGAAGTGACCAATGATTTCCGGAAATCGGATCATCTGTTTGTCCTGTTTGCAGGTCCTCGTAAGGGTCTGCAGGCTGCTAAGCCTACAGTGGCAAGATGGGTCAAGGAAGCCATTGCAGCGGCTTATGTGGCCGCGGGGAAGGTGCCGCCTATCCAGCTGAAGGCTCACTCCACTAGAGCTCAGGCGGCCTCGATGGCAGAGGCCGGGTCCGTCTCCTTGGAAGAGATTTGCAAGGCGGCAACTTGGGCTTCGGCCCATACCTTCTCCAGGCATTACCGCTTGACTGTGGCTGCTCGGGCGGAGCCCCGGTTTTGGAGATTCAGTGTTGCGGTCAGGGATTTCAATGTCCCGCCCTGGGTGAGTACTGCTTCGGTACATCCCACCAGTCTATGGATTGATCAGCATGATGATATGGAAGGTAAAATTATGTATCATACCTGATAATTTTCTTTCCATTAATCATAGCTGATCAATCCATAGCCCCTCCCAGATATCTGTACTGTTTATATTCTGGTTGCATTTCAGGTTCAAGTTTAGTCTTCAGTTCCTGTTCAGGAGGACTTCGTGTTCAAGTTTTTCAATGAATTCTTCAAGAGTTGAGACGAATTTGTGTTACAGTGAGCTGCTGCATTCCTCTCCCCTCCGTTTTACGGGGCTGGATTGAGACTTAAATTCTGCCGGCGCTCCCTCCCGCTTCGTGCGGCAGTAGGGCAGCTTTGTACCCCTCCCGCTTCGGCGGTGTTAGGGTCAGTCAGCTCCTCCCGCGGTTGCGGTTGCAGGGTAAGCCAGATCCCCCCGCATCGGCCGGTGTGGTGTCCCTCCCCCGCTCTGCGGGGATGAGCTGGACGGATTCCCCTCCCCCACTTGTGTGGGGATGAGCTGGGTTAATTCCCCTCCCCCGTTTCGGCGGTGGTGAGCTGGGCAGTGTGTCCCTTTGTGGGTGTAATTCTCTAAGTGCTGAGTCCTGCGAATGGAGCTTGGATATCGACATACTGAGGAGTTTCCGGCAGCACATGACCACATATAGGGAGGCAAAAGGATTGCTCTCTATCTCCACCTGCTGGTAGATGGACACAACCCACCAGTCTATGGATTGATCAGCTATGATTAATGGAAAGAAAATTATCAGGTATGATACATAATTTTACCTTTCATTAATTTTTTTTTCCACTGTTTGTTTTTTTTTTGTTTGTTTGTTACATTTGTACCCTGCGCTTTCCCACTCATGGCAGGCTCAATGCGGCTTACATGGGGCAATGGAGGGTTAAGTGACTTGCCCAGAATCACAAGGAGCTGCCTGTGCCGGGAATCTTAGGTAATAGAAGAGACACATTATATGCCTAACTTATCCATTACGGAGTAGATGTAGATAATGCTGCTAGCTGTTGATTAGGGATAACAAACCATCTTGGAGTCTAGAAAAGTACTCAGTTGGATTGGATCATAAAAAATATATTTAACTGAATTAATTTTTTACACACATTTGCATGGAAAATGTAACCAAAATAATCCTCCCAACTGCAAGACCCTAGAACAGAGCTTTAAAAATGCTTGGAGTCTCTTTTGTGTTGCTCTAGCAATATCAGGAAATATTCTAATTTTACTATTCATAAAGAGTTCATCTCTATGATGAAAAAACTGTTTAAGAACCCAATCTCGATCAGGCTCCAAAACAAAAGAGACTATTAATATAGCTGGTGTTCCCTTCTCATCTTCTTGAATTATTTGTGTTAAGTTCATTAAGTCAAATGAAACTTCTGCGCCTTGTTCAATTTGGTCCAGTCTTTCTTTTGGTTTCTCCTTATATGGTGGTAAATAGTAAAATTTTGACACAGGTGGATAGGCCTTGTTCAGGAATTTTAAAAATTTCTGACAGATATTTTTTTTAATTATTAATGGAGCCAACGATGAAATTTTAGAAAAATTAATCAACCAAAGAGTCTTTGCTCTTAATTGATTTTCCAAATTTTCAGTTTTAGATGTAATCAAGCATTTTCTTTTATCAAGTTATATTGTGTCTGCTGACACAATTTTGTAGTTTCATTATTTGACAATGTATCTTTCTTAATGTTGTTCTTATTTCTAAGTTTGCAATCTTTTCCATAGGTAACTTTGTACTTTGGGCCACCAGAGACAACTTCTGGGAAAAAATTTTCTAGCCCCACTAGGGCCTCCCAAATTGAGTCAAGAGTGCTGGTTTTGCAGGCAAAAATGACTTACTTGGTCTCTGTTACCTCAGGAATATTCCCTTCAGATGGTTGTTCCCCTTCTATTGCAGTTGTCTGCCAAAACGCTGGCTCTCTCCGACAGCAAAACTCTGCGATTTTGGGCAGGCAACGGACCCCTCAGCAGGAAGTACTCCTAAGTCACAGATGCTGGATAACTCCTGCCCCTGCTGCCGACCCCACGCCGGCATTGTCGGAGGCCTCCGTTCTTCGGGGCTGAGTGTAGTCTCTGCCTAAGGCTGGTGGAGCGAGGGAACCACTTGTCGCCCCTACCAGCAACGAGGAACTTGACCCCGTGTTTCCTCCAGGCAATGTAAAGCGGTCCATCGGACCCAAAGATCTCACAGCTGTGGAGGGGATCACTCGCTGTTTGCCTCTCCGTTTCGGCATGAGTCCAGGTAAATTATTTTTAAGTTTAAGGGAAATCGGGTGGAGAACAGCCTAACTTTGTTCTCTTCAGGACGCCATCTTGTCTCCTTCCACAGTTGGATTCTAATAAAAGCTTCTCTATTGAGTTTTAGCTTGAATGCCGATGCCCAGGATTCCACGATGGTCATTCTGTTTGTTATTTCCTTGGTGATTTCTGTGGGGTTCCGTTTGAAGGAAATATGGATGGTGATGCCATCTGCATAGAGAAATGGATTGAGGCCTTGTTTGGCTAGAGATTTAGCCAGTGGTGTCATCATTAGGTTGAATATATAGGTGAGAGCGGTGATCCTTGTGGCACGCCACATTCTGCTTTCCAAGGTGGAGATATATCTGAGTTTGTTTGACTTGGTATGTTCCGGATGTCAGAAATCCCTTGATCCAGGAGAGTACTTTTCCTGTAATTCCTATCTTGTCGAGGATTCTCAGTAATATGTGGTGGTCGACCATATTGAATGCGTTTGATAGGTCAAATTAGAGTAGGAGGATGTTTTTACCCCTTGCTATTTCCTGCTTGAATCTGGTCAGGAGTGTGGTTAGTATTGTTTCTGTACTGTGTTGAGGTCTGAAGCCAGATTGAGATTTGTGCAGCATGTTGAAATCAGTGAGGTATTCTGTTAGTTGTTTGGTGACTATGCCTTCTGTCAATTTGGTTGTTAGGGGTATGGATGCTAACCGGTCTATAATTTGAGGTGCCTTCTGTTTTTGTTTTTTGGTGTCTTTTGGGATGGGAGTTAGTAGGATAGTTCCTCTGTCCTGTGGGAATAGATCTTTTTTGAATAGGTAATTAAGGTGGTCTGTGAGTTCTGTGACATATTGATTAAGGGTTTTTTTCATTATATAGTTGGGGCAGGTGTCTAGTTGGCAGTGGACGGAGGAGAATTTTCTGAGTGCATGAGCTATTATTTCGGTGCTTAGATGAGTGAAGTTATTCCAAATACGGTCTGCCGGGTATTCCCTTGGGTTTGGATCTAGTTCCTTTATGAAGGTTTCTGGATTAATATTTCCCTAATGCAGATTCTTGCTTAGATTGGTAATTTTTTCTTTAAAGTATTTGGCAAGATTGTCTGCATGTGGGAGGTTTGCATTTGGTGTAGTTACCGTTTGGTGTTAAGTGTTTATTAGTTTGCATCGTTTGTCCCAAACAGTGAAGAAGTCAGTTGAATCGGTTTTTGGTGCTCAGTTGTTATCGTATATTGCTTGCCAAAAATGTTTTGGGGTCTGTTTTACCTCTTGTTTTATATAATGCTCGTTAATGCGTTTTGGGAAGACATTTCTTCTTCCAGCAAAAGGTCATAGTTAATTTTAAGTGGTCAGACCAAGGTACGCTTTTCCATTGCTGTTCCAATACCGAAAAGGTTCGGTCACTGGATAGTTTGTACGTTAATAGATCCAGTGCATGGCCTTTTATGTGTATGGGATTGATTTGTGGCCAGTGGAAGTCCCACATTTGTAAGAACTCTTTGCTTTCTAGTGTGTCATTTGAGGTTGTGTCCTCTAGGTGAAGGTTTATATCTCCTATTATATTTATGTTAGGATTTGCAAGGCATGTGTTTGATATAAAGTCCATGAGAGTTGGTTGGGTGTCACGTTCTCAAAGCAGGAACTAAGTTTGTGAACCCTTGGACCACTGCCGAGGAGCGGCAGCGGCAGGCAAATCACCCAAGCAGAAAGTAGTGCTGAATACAACAGGCAGGAACCACAGAATATAACTAGAAGAGGCTTTAATAGTAGACAGTAAACATTATCCAGTAGCACAGCAAGGTCAAAGGGGGCCGGCAGCAAACATGGGTAATCCATAAACTAACCAGAGTCTTTAGGCAGGCGGAAAGCAACATCCAGGTCCAGGTCCAGGCCAAGGGTCAAAGGCACAGGAAGCAAGCAAAGTCCAGGAACAGGCAGGGTCCAACACAAAGGAAACTTTCAGAGGAACTCCAACAAACCACCAGGAACTCATGGATGACCTTTGATACCAAGGCAAGCAAGGCTCACAGAAGCTAATAAGCCCCTCAGCAGCAGACCCACAGCTGCAGTAAATCACCAGCCAAGTAAGGGTGCTGTTCCAGAACAAACCAGCAGAGCAAGTCTGGCAACCTGGAAAATCCGGACCGGACTCACTGAAGTCTGGAACATGGAAGACAGCAGAAAACAGTCCATAGCAGCCACCAGTTCTGGCCACCAGAGGGCAAGGAGAGCACCCACATGGAAAGCAGTCACAAACGTGACAGTACCCCCTCCTCAAGGCCCCCCCACTCTCCCGGGGAGATTCCGGTCTCCATGGGTAACAGTGGTGAAACCGAGGGAGGAGTTTCAAAACATGACCATGGGTAGCTGGACTGGAATTCGGACTGGAAGCAAGACTGGACCTCGGACTGGCTTCAGGTTCTTGGCTGGAACTTGAACTCGGAGCAGACTCAGGAACAGCTGGGCTGGAACTCAAACTTGGAGCGGACTCAGGAACAGCTGGGCTGGAACTCAACCTCGGAGCGGACTCAGGAACAGCTTGGCTGGAGCTCAAACTTGGAGCAGACTCAGGAACAGCTTGGCTGGAGCTCAAACTCGGAGCAGACTCAGGAACAGCTTGGCTGAAGCTCAAACTCTGAGCAGACTCAGGAACAGCTTGGCTGGAGCTCGAACTCTGAGCTGGAACTCAAAACAGCCTCAAGCACTGGGCAGGAACCCAGAGCAGACTCAGGCACTTGGCTGAAACTCAGCGCAGGCTCAGAAGTTTGACTGGAACTCAGAGCAGCCTCCGGCGCTTGGCAGGATCTCAGAGCAGACTCAGACTCTGGGCAGGGACTCAGAGCAGGCTCAAGCACTTGGCTGGAACTCAGCGTGGACTCAGCAGGTTGGCTGGAGCTGGAACTCGGCTTGGACTCAGCAGCTTGGCTGGAGCTGAAACTCGGCTTAGAGTCCGTATCTTGATTGGAACTGGAACTCAAACTGCTCCACACAAACTGCTGATAAGCCCTGAGCTTGGGAGTTTCACAATGCCTTCTTTCAGCGTCAGCTTCAGGAGTATCCCGCAGGGCTGGATCCAAGAGAAGTCTGCAGCTGTATGCAAAGAGCATGGTAGCAGGATCAATAGCAGAGACTGGGTTTGCAGAGAACCCAAGCCCCCAGACACGCTGTCTCTCCGCTGCAGCTTCAGGGGTATTCCTTAAGGCTGGATCAAAGAGAAGTTGTTCCCGGTAATCATGAAGCGTGATAAAACTATTAAGATCAGAAACTGGGTCAAGATCAAAATCCAAACTAGGAGCGGCACCCGGGCTGTGACCTGGATTGCAAACAGAGGAAAAAGTCATGGGCAGGAAACCCTGCTGGATGGATGATTTCGCCGGGCTCATGGCCTTGGTATTCTCTTGCGTTCTCGAGGGCCTTGGTATTCTGTCACGTTCTCAAAGCAGGAACTTAGTTTGCGAACCCTCGGATCACTACTGAGGAGCGGCTGCGGCAGGCAAATCACCCAAGCAGAAAGCAGTGCTGAACACAACAGGCAGGAACCACAGAATATAACTAGAAGAGGCTTTAATAGTAGACAGTAAACATTATCCAGTAGCACAGCAAGGTCAAAGGGGCCGGCAGCAAACACGGGTAATCCATAAACTAACCAGAGTCTTTAGGCAGGCGGAAAGCAACGTCCAGGTCCAGGTCCAGGCCAAGGGTCAAAGGCACAGGAAGCAAGCAAAGTCCAGGAACAGGCAGGGTCCAACACAAAGGAAACTTTCAGAGGAACTCCAACAAACCACCAGGAACTCATGGATGACCTTTGATATCAAGGCAAGGCAAGCAAGGCTCACAGAAGCTAATAAGCCCCTCAGCAGCAGACCCACAGCTGCAGTAAATCACCAGCCAAGTAAGGGTGCTGTTCCGGAACAAACCAGCAGAGCAAGTCTGGCAACCTGGAAAATCCGGACCGGACTCACTGAAGTCTGGAACATGGAAGACAGCAGAAAACAGTCCATAGCAGCCACCAGTTCTGGCCACCAGAGGGCAAGGAGAGCACCCACATGGAAAGGGGCATCTTTCCAATTTCAGGTGAGCTGGGAGGGATTTATTTTGTAACCTGATTGCGGCGATTTCAAGTTGTGTATTAATGGATTCCGCAATGGATTCTGAAATGAATTCGTCTTTGTAGATTAGGGCTATGCCTCCTCCTTTTACCTGTTCTTGTCCAATGGTTGATTTTGTATCCTGGAGGGCAGATGCCAAGGATTATGGGGTCATCTTGGTTATAAAGCCAAGTTTCACTGATGAATATTAGGTCTAGGTTGTCCTGAGTAATCCAGTCTGTTAAGGTTTCCGTTTTGTTTATTACTGATCTAGCTTTTATATATCCTATTTGGATCTGTTTAAAGGTTTCGTCTAAGGCGAGTATTAATGGATTTATTAGTTGACGTGATCGATGTGTTGGGTGCGTATGGGTTCTTTTCTCCTGTTTTCTGTTTTTGTTTGTGTGATGATGATTTTCCATGGTAAGGTCTGGTTTCGATCTGATGACAGTAGTTTAATCTGTTCGTCCTATGTTGGGAGTGTATTATGGGGCTGATATTCTGTTCTTCTTGGGATAAGGTAGGACCAGGATGTGTAATCCTAGGATTAGTTTTGTATGGTTCATTTTTATTTTTTTTATGAATTCTGATTTATGGCTGGTTCCGGTCTGTGACACTGAGGTTGGGCAGAGGTAGGATAATCTCTGGCTCCTTTTTTGTTTGCAGTACTGTATAAGTTTAAAGATTAGATCTATTTCTCTGGCTGCAGTGTCTTGCCTGCCTTATTTGCTTGCAGCACTCTCTTTTTGTTGCCTTTTGTTTTTTGCTTGTAGCACTGTTTAGGTTAAAGATTAGATCTGTTTCTGTGGCTGCAGTGTTTTGCCTACCTTGTTTGCCTGCTGCCTTCTGTGTTGTAGGTAGTGCCGAATTTGGGGTGATGACTTCTGGTTGTCGTATACACGCAGTGGTTTCTATATTATTTCCAGTTAGCTCCTACCTCTTTTGTTTGTCGTATGTCCTGCAGATGCTTGATCGTTGGTCTGCGTTGATGCTGGGGTACAGAGAGCTGGTTTTCCTAGTTGGCGGCCTGGAGGGGTTAGTTGCTGTTTGTTCTGTGGTGCTGCGCGAGTGAGGTCAGCTGGTCCTCCTCGTTAACGGTTTCTACTGCTGTTCACTCTGAGCTCATACTGCTGCTCTCCCTCAATCCAGTAAAGGGAAAGTGTGAAAAAGTTGTGTGAGGATGGTTTGAGCTCCTTTGATAGTGGTCTCGGTGGTTGCACGTCCCGTGTCTCATATAGAGTCCCACTGTGCTCCCTGGGGTACTTAGCTCAGTATGAGCCAGAGGCCATGTCTGGTAGGCCCACGGACCTGATCCAGCAGTTCCCTAAGGTCTGTGAGAGTGGTGGATTGCGGTCCGGTGGTGTTGCTACTCTGAGCTCCCAGTTTGATATTTTGAGGGGCGCGGTCCAGCAGATCCAAGACCGTAATCTGGTGGTTCCCAGTGTCTGGTTTAGGTAGGCCGCTTTCTCCTGTCTCGAGTGCTGAAAACTGCTCTCCCAATGTACAAAGGGGCAGACAGAGGACTTGGAGCAGGTGAAGAACTTAGGAAGCAGCACACATTCAAATAATACAGTTAGTGATATCATGCACCAGTATATGGTTTACAGAGGCCGCTTACTCCCTGTTCTGAGTGCTGGAAACTGCTCTCCCAATGTACAAAGGAGCAGACAGAGAACTTGGAGCAGGTGAAGAGCTCAGGAGGCAGCACACATTTCCTGTCTTTATTGCAGGTGCCCCATACTATGCATCCTTCTAGGTTGTGGGATAGTATTTTATTAATCCATATTCGGAAATTGTGGCAAGACATTACGAGATGCTGGGATGTGTCCTCCAGTGTTTCGGTCCTTCTCCCAATTTGTGTCAACGTGGAACTCCTACCTGGGGATGAGAATGGGACCTTTCAGCATTGGGAGGGGCTTGGTCTTACACATCTGGAACACGTCCTCCAGATGGCTCTTTATTACCTATGCAATCATTGAGGGGAGGCAATTAGTGGATATTTTTGCCTATCATCAGTTGCGCTATTAAGTTTCCGCTCATTTGACTTCCCTTTGGTTTTGTAGGACAGAGACCGTTTGTCTGTTTCATTGTTTCATAAGGCTAGTTGGGCATTTGTATCTTCTAGAAGCACTTCTGCTTTAGTGGCTAAATGGGAGATGGATTTGCAAAGGCATCTGACCTTTATTGATTTATGTAGGTTGGTTGCTTGCTTTGTTTGTAGCGGTGGATCTGCGTGAGTCTCAGTTTATGGTACTTTATAGAGCCTTTATCTCTCAAACACAACTCTTCAATATGGGCAGCATTGGACACCCTCCTTGTTATAAATGTAACAAGCAACCTAATTCCTTTTTTCATGCCTTTTGGCCTATTCCAAAATTTGTTCTTTTTGGTCCACAATGGTCAGATATTGGCGTGCCTTTTGGGGTCCACAATTCTACTATCGGCAATGGGTCTATTTTGGACAAGTATGAGGTGTTTTGTTGCAGAGTGGGGATAATCGTCTGCTCATTCATAAGGCGTCCCTTGGGTAAAAACTCATTTTGAGGGTCTGGACTGTGTCCGATCCTCCTTCGTTTTGGCATCTGTGTAATTTTTTTCACTATATTGTTAGAGAAACAGAGGGTGGTCTTGTCCTTAAAACACAAAAAAAACATTTTTTTAAAAATCTGTGTGGGATCTGTATATACACTCCCTCTCAGATCCCACAGCCTGCTATTTGAATGCATTGTAACTTTGCCTAGCTATAATTATCTATATTTTATTTTTGGGTGGGGGATGGTTGGGGTGTTTTATTCATTTTGGGATAGATACTGTGTCTTTCAGGGGGGGCACTATAAGACACAAAGCCCCTCTGTGATTTTGTTTGATTGCTGTATTATTGTTCCCAGTGTTGGTTGCTCTGTTCCGTTGATTATTGTTCTCTTTTGTTAAATATTTCCATGTAATTTCATTGAGTGTCCCCTAGTCTTTGCACTTTCTGAAAGAGTGAAAATTTGATTAATTTTTTTTACCCTTTCTACACCACTCAGGATTTTGTAGACCTCAATCATACGTCACTTAAGCCATCTCTTTCCCAAGCTGAAGAGCCCTAACTTCTTTAGCCTTTCTTCATATGAAAGGAGCTCCATCCCCTCTATCAATTTGTTCACTCTTCTTTGAACCTTTTTTAATTCTGCTATATCTTGAGATATAGCGATCAGAATTGAACGCAGTACTGAAGATGTGGTCGCATCACGGAGCGGTACAGAGGCATTATAGTATTTTGGTCTTATTTACCATCCCTTTCCTAATAATTCCTAGCATCCTGTTTACTTTTTTGATGGCAACCGCCACCTCACTGGATAGAAAATTTCAGCATATTGTCTACAATGACAACTAGATCTTTTTCTTGGGTACTGACTCCCAAGGTGGACCCTAGCATCAGGTAATTGATTTGTATTATTCTTCGCAATATGCATCACTTTGCATTTGTCCTCATAGAATTTCATGTCATTTGGATGCCCAGTCTTCCAATTTCCTAATATCTTCCTGCAATTCTGGCAAATTATTTTGAGAAGGTGATACCCCATCTCATCCTTTTGAAACCACACTGGATTTTTATGGGAAACATTTGGTGGATAACATCAGACGTGTGATTGACCTAATGAATGTAATTCATACTAGTAAACTGCCTGCTATGGGAATGGCGTTGGATGCAGAAAAAGCATTTGACAGAGTAGAGTGGGTGTACTTGTTTGGAGTGTTGAGATGGTAGTGAGGGACTTCTTTTTAACTTAGGTAAAGACCTTATATAGCGTACCAATGAGCTCCATTGTCATTGATGGTATTAGATCACAAGCCTTTCCTCTCTATCATGTTAATCGTCAAGGATGCCAGTTGTCACCTTGCTTTTAATAGCAGCTATGGAGCCCCTGGCTTGTAGAGTTTGAATAACACCATTCAACCTAATTGAGTACAGGTTGAATCTAGCAAAATTCTCCTTTTTTCAGGTGATACTTTTATTTTTGAGCAGGATCCTTTTGAATTGCTTCTTTTGGTGTCCTGGTGCAGGAATGAACTGATTTTGGGAGTCTCCAGTTTTAAAGCTAATCCGGACATAATCTGTTTTATGTGGCAGAGCAACCTGTAGGCTCTAATTTTCCTTTTAAAATTACTTCTAGTATTTTGTGATATTTAGGGATTCACATTTCTCCTAATTTACCCCAACTGTATCACTAAAACTATGGGAAAATCACCAATGTCATTGAGTAGAATGTAATCCAAGACGTGGGAGGATGTTTGTTACTTGGTGGGGTTGAGTTTGCCTTGATTTAGGTGATGATTCTTCCCAAGATACTTTTCCTGTTTTTAAACCTCCCTATTGCAATCTCTAAGAATGGAGTAGATGTTGCGAGGTTTCTTTTGGAAAGGGCATACAGGCAAACTTAGTATGTTGATACTTATTAGATAAAAGAGTAAAGGGGGGATACTGTGAGGCAACCTGTTTAAGGGCTGTGCAGGCACACAATTGGACCTGGCTGGAATCCCACTGGGTGCGGTTGGATCATTCCCTTTTGGCCTCATACTCAGTGGGGAAATGGGTGACAAGGTGGAACTCTGGGGTGACAGAAGAATGGGTAGGCGGGAAGGATCATGTTTTGTTAAAACCTATGTTGATTGGAATAAATTGCGAGGAGGTTGGGGACATCTTAGAAATTTCTCCTTTTATTAGTTTTAGAGATTTACACCCTGCATCCTCTCCATATTTTAATGGGCTTTGAGAATGGTTATAAGGACTAGTCACCTCAAGGGCACTGTCTTCCATGTCCACCTACAGGAATTGATTCATCAGAGATTCCCTTTTTATCAGTATTTTCAATTAGTGACTTTTTTTTTTACTAAATGAGATAATCAGCAATGTTTATTTTGAGACCAATGACCCATTGAAAGTGTTCTTTTTAAGCAGGGCACAGGTTTAAAAAAAAAAAAATACTATCACGTTCATATTTTACATTGGAGGAAGGGCCTGCATGGGGGAATAGAGCACAAGAACTTACATGGGAAAAGTGATTGGGGGTAACATTTGATTCGAAGGAGTTGGAACTGTTTTATAATCATATATTCATATATGTTTCACTATTACCAATTCAGTTACAATGTCACACTTATTGGATCTTATACGAAGGGTGATGGTGTTGGGAGTCTCTGCTGAAGGCAGTGTAATCAACCAGGAACCTTTGAGCATCAGTGGAAGGAATGCCAGAGAATCCTGCAATTTTGAGGATGGATTTGGACCCAGGTTGCTTATTGGACAGGGATGGATTGTAGGGGGGGGGGGGGGGGGCGATCCTTTGTGGTGTCTGTGAGGGCAGAAAGTGGGCAAAACTGATGGAGGTATAGCAGAGTTCAGCTATTTGTTGTGCACACCTGCAAAAATGGCTATAATGCGATATTGGAGACATCCCAAGGTCCCTTTTTCTGTGTGGAGAGTGTATGGGTCAGAACCAGATCAGAACCACCAACCTAAGGGACCTAATTTTTCCCCATACACCTCCCCAGCTGTATCCTGGGGGGGGGGGGATCACCAGCTTGGAAAGAAAGTCAGGAAAAGTAAACAACAAACAGGCAACCTTGTTAGTAAAGTTTATTCTTAAACAAAGGAAAAATAAGAAGTAAGAAGTTAGCTTTTGTTATAAAATAAAGTGTGTGTGTGTGTGTGGGGGGGGGGGGGGGGGGGGGGGGGGGGGGATAGAATCAGGGAAAATAGCCAGCACTCAAAGAGGCATATCTGGTCACTAGTGTCCCAATAACCCCCTCCATGCCTTTTTCTCAGATCTTATATAGTATTTTTTTTCTCTGTTCAAAGTGAATACAGAGACACCAGTTCTGACTGGTTCTGTAATCTGTCATTGTCTTGAATTTAAAAAAAAAAAAAAGGTGCATAAAGTTTCTCTCTTCTCTGCTTTCTCAATTACACACATTCTTGTTACCTTCTTATCTGACTTCATACCAAGCAAGAAGCTTAGGATCAGGTTATATTCTCACAAGTAATAATTGATGTTTCTACCGCCATTGCTTTAGGCTTCTCCCACATTTTCTCTGATCTCTGCCTCAAACTCCTCTCATCCCCTTTCAAAGCTAATTAGCACTTAGCAGATGGACAGACACTTGCATCACCTTGCCTCACATGTGACCTCTCAGATCACAAGCATCATAGACAGTAGTGCACTTGAACCATTGTCTTACAGGAAAAAGGGAGGGTGGAGGGGGTGTCTTTTGCTGAAAATTCCTTCCATTTGGCTTAATTCTACAGTAAGGTGCAATCACACAGTAAAAGAAGTGAAATTGCTACTTCGCTACCTGTAGGTAATTAACCTTTTGATCTGCACACTACCACCACACATCATCAGTTATTAAACCTGCAGCACTGACTTGGCTCTCATGAGAGTGGTGGTATGGGAATTGCAGCTCTATGACAAGATAACAGCAGTAGTGCAGATCAAGAATGCTTAGTACCACTCTGAATGAGCTCTAGGCTTGGGATGAGAAGCTCAACTTTAGGTACTTGTATTTATTTTATTTATTTATTTGTTACATTTGTATCCCACATTTCCATATCATCATGCTGATCAATCCATAGACTGGTGGGTTGTGTCCATCTACCAGCAGGTGGAGATAGAGAGCAATCCTTTTGCCTCCCTATATGTGGTCATGTGCTGCCGGAAACTCCTCAGTATGTTCTCTATCTCAGCAGGTGGTGGTCACACACAGCAGCAGCTCTGGCTAGGTCTCCAAGCCTAATTCTTAGGTTTTGTTGAGTACCTGGGGTTGAGGGGTCTTCTTGAGCAAGTGCAAACCTGGTGGTGCCAGGTCCCTCCTTTTCTCCCCCCTTCCCGCTTGCTCCGTTTAAAAAAAAAAAAAAAAAATTGAACGTCCTTTAAGGGTGTTTATTTCAACGTTTATATCAGCGTTTATTGCAGCTGCTCACTGGGACACCAGGTCGTTACAGCTTGGAGCGAGAAGCAGGTATTTTTTACCTTTTGTAGCGGGCGGGGGTTCCCCGTTCGGTCTCCACGTGGCTTATGGCGTCGAAGGCGAGGGCGCGAAGAATCGCTCCCCGGACCGCCTTTTTGGGCGTCAGTTTGGAGTCCGGTCAGTGTCCCGGTTCTTCCTCCGGTGTGGCGTTTTTTCCCGCCATAAACGCCCATCCCCCGCTGCTCGCCCCCCCCCATTTTGGCCGGCCACTCTGCTCGGGCGGCTTCTTCTTGGGCCGCCCTCGAGGTGGGAGATGTTAATGCTATGGTCGCCCTTGATTCAGGCGACTGCAAGAAAGCGGCAAAAGTTAAGCGCCGTTTTTCCCGCGTGGCTCCTCGGAGTTTCGCGCCGGAAGCCATTTTAGATGCGCAGCATGTTTCTCCCCCGCTCTTGTGAGCGCCGGTTGAGGGTGCGTCTAGGGCCGTGGCCCAAGCTGCAGAAGTGCACAGTCTGGGGGGTTTCTCCCCTGAGTTCATTTTGCTGCTGCATCAGACTTTTCTTTAATCAAAACGCTGCCCCTGCTCCCCTGTCTGATAAAGGGGTTGAGGCCTCCGGAAGCAAACGCCCTCGGGTGGATTTCGTAGCTGGTACAAGAATGTTTTTTCTGTTGGAACTTCACAGGCCCATGCCCACCAAAGTAGTAAAGAGAGTCATTTTAGAATAATGGAGATCTGTATATGTGGACAATTTTTCTATCCTGTGTGTTAATCTTCTAATTTTTCCTATAAACTTAAAGCTACGGTACAATTTACAAACCCGAATTCACCATCACAATCACGGGTGAATCTACCTCCCCACAACTCGAAATTGCATCGACAAGAATAAACCATCCAAATCTAACAGGCCACCTCAACACAATCCTATTCTACAGACCCCCAGGGAAATGGCAAGACTCCCAAACACAACTCATGGATTTCATCTCAAATTCCTGCGTATCTTCCTCAAACATCCTCATACTAGGAGACATCAACTTACACCTAGAAGATGACACCTCATTAAGCACACGAGAGTTCAAAGAATTCCTAAAACTTTGGGATCTACAAGCACCTTACATGCAACCGACTCACAAAAAAGGACACACACTAGATATCATAACGAACAAATTCGAATCGGATTCAACCATCATAATCACGGACACAAGTTGGACACCTACACTATGGTCAGACCACCATAAAGCAAATGTCACTCTCTGCTGGCGAAAAACACACTTAAACACGACCAATAAACCCGAGCGAACAACATACACAACGAGAGGAAAAATAGACTCTGCGACATTCTGGCAACAGATCTATCAGTACGAATGGACAACAAACGCTGACACCATCCAATTCCTCCAAGAATGGGATGAACTATGCACAACAACATTAGACAAAATCGCCCCAACCCAAACTAGAACATCACACAGGAAAAAAACAAACCCATGGTTCACCGAAGAGCTGAAAAAACTTAAAACACAAGTCAGGAAACTAGAACGAGCTTGGAACAAAAAGAAAGACGAACAAACACTAAACGACTGGAAACTACTTCGGAGAAAATACAAATACGCCATAAAACAAACAAAAAGACAACACTACAAAACAATAATAGGACCAAACTACAAAGACACACATAAACTCTTCAGCCTTGTGAACAAACTGCTAGATACCACACCAGTTACAAATAACGGTGAAAATATACCAGACGTCGACAACCTTGCGAAGTACTTCAAGGAGAAAATCATACTATTACGACACAAAATACCCGCCAGTCCATAGAATACGCCACTCTTCTAGACTGTCTGGACCCAGAAGAAGGAGCACACCCAGCAGACAGAACCTGGACCGAGTTCGAACCACTACCAGAAGACCTCATCTCTAAAGCTCTCAAAAATATGCCAAATCCAACTGCAAACTAGACGCATGCCAAACAGCCTCATGAAATCAGCCCCTCAACAATTCACAATTGACCTAACGAATCATGTAAATTACATGCTACAAAATGGACTCTTCCCAAAAGAAAAAGGAAAAATCTTACTCACCCCAATTCCAAAAGATACAAAGAAAAACCTGAGCGAATTACCAACTACAGACCAGTAGCATCCATACCACTAATAACCAAGTTAACCGAAGGGATGGTACCAAACAACTCACAAACTATCTAAACAAACACTCAATACTACATGATGCCCAATCCGGATTCCGGTCGAACCATAGCACAGAAACAGTACTAGTCACCCTTATGAACAAATTTAAGCAATAATAGCAACCGGGAACAATATACTCCTCCTACAATTTGACATGTCAAGCGCCTTTGACATGGTCGACCATGAAATCCTACTACACATACTTGAATACTTCGGCATTGGAGGAAATGTCCTAAGCTGGTTCAAGGGGTTCCTAACCCTGCGCTCGTATCAAGTTACATCACACTCAACCACGTCCAAGGCATGGATACCGGAATGTGGAGTTCCACAAGGATCACCCCTCTCACCAACTATTTTCAACCTAATGATGATCCCCCTAGCAAAACTCCTATCAAACCATAACCTCAATCCACATATATACGCTGATGATGTGACAATATATATCCCCTTCAAACATGACATCAAAGAAATCTCCAACGAAATCAATCAAAGCCTACACATCATGAACACATGGGCAGACACATTCCGTCTGAAATTAAATGCAGCAAAAACTCAATGCCTGGTACTTACCTCCCAACACAACACCAACGAATTCAACACGATAAACACACCAAACCTAAACCTTCCAATCTCAGAAACGCTAAAAATCCTTGGAGTCACTATCGACCGCCACATAACACTGGAAACCCACGCAAACAACACAACTAAGAAGATGTTCTACTGCATGTGGAAACTGAAAAGGATAAGACCACTCTTCCCAAGATTCGTCTTTCGTAACCTAGTGCAATCCCTCGTCCTCAGCCATCTGGATTACTGCAACTCATTATACGCAGGCGGCAAAGAGCAAATACTGAGGAAACTTCAAACAGCCCAGAACACAGCAGCCAGACTCATCTTCGGAAAACCAAAATATGAAAGGGCAACACCACTACGAGAGAAACTACACTGGCTTCCACTGAAGGAACGCATCACCTTCAAGGTATGCACACTAGTCCACAAGATCATCTACGGCGAAGCCCCAGCCTACATGTCCGAGTTGATTGACCTACCACCCAGAAATGCTAGGAGATCTTCCCGAACATACCTCAACCTCCATTTCCCTACCTTCAAGGGTGTGAAATACAAGACGCTACACGCGTCAACCTTTTCTCACACGAGCACGCAGCTTTGGAACTCACTGCCATGCAACTTAAGAGCGATCCACGAACAAGCATCCTTCCGCAGATTACTGAAGACCCACTTGTTTGAGTCAATCTACGGAAAAAACCAAAACACGTAGAGTCTACACTCACTTACATCAATGCATCACACATCCACTCAAGATCTCTCATTCCCCCCAATTCCACATTACTCATACATATACTTACAGGAATAGGTAAACCATGTGCCTTAATGTCTTAACACTACCCTTAAACTTCCTATCATCTCCTCCCAAAGTCTCCCTGTTGATGTCCCATTGTGATATTCCTAATGATAATTTGATTATCATAACTTGTACAATGTAACCCATAACCAATTTGTATCAACAGTATTCTCTGTATTCATATCTTATTGTAAGCCACACTGAGCCCGCAAAGAGGTGGGAAAATGTGGGATACAAATGCAAACAATAAATAAATAAATAACTTGGTCAAGGAAGGAGGGGAGAGTTTATTGTTTTCTTTTCAATGCATCTTAACAAAAGCTCACATCTCCCATTCTCCTCCTCCATCCCCCCCCCCCCCCCCCCCCCCCCCCCCCAGTTTGTTATTTTACTGGACATTCCCACAGGAAAGCTTGAGGAACAGAAGGAAGAGTAGCACTGCTACTTCCAACAGCTATTTACAACGTCTTAACGGTAATATTAGTCTACTCTTTTTATATGTTCATAGTTCTTTGAATACAAAGAAAATACAGAAATTGCTTCTCATAAACCGCTTGGTGCAAACCAATTGAACACAGCTTTTGGGCAATTCACTATTTGTTGGCACATTTCCAACTTTACTTCAAGCTTAAGCCATCTTTTGTTCCCCTCCCCTCATCAGAATGCCAAGCTACTCATAATTCTGTTTATTCAAAAAGCAAAAGTATCCTTGGATCGAGTAAAGGCACATGAGGGAAATTCTGTACCACTTTTCAGCTAGAAATACTCAAAGGGATTTTGTTGAGCAGTATAACTGCAACTTAATGTTGTCTATGCTACCAGGCTTCTAGATATATGAAAATTAAAAGCAGTTTTCTTGTACAATTCTGCACATCTCTTCAACTCCGCATGCTGACCGACAAAAAAAAAAAATGTACTCTGGTACAAGACATTCTAGTCAGCTGCATTATATTATAGCCTACTTATTTCCAGGCAAGAATGATCCACAAAACTAGTAAACCTGTAGCATTTATAAGTGTTCTATTTAAAATGCCCTATGCCACCACAAAATTTGAGGCATTCTAAAAAATGTTACTTCTACTATATTAAGTGTAAGCATTGTGGATCATCATACATTTGGTTTTCACTGACCTTGCTACTGCAAGTACAACTTTTCAGGGCAATACGCACAACGCAACAACGGTTAATGAGATGTAGGTGCTATGAGAACATTAAGAGGGGTGTGCCCATCCCTTATGGAACCCTCACATTTAACCAATTTTGAAGCCAGTTTTCCACACAGATGTGCAGGTTAAAGCTTTAGAACTTGTTAAATCTCAGCTATAAAAATTTCATATTCCATATCATCATGCTGATCAATCCATAGACTGGTGGGTTGTGTCCATCTACCAGCAGGTGGAGATAGAGAGCAATCCTTTTGCCTCCCTATATGTGGTCATGTGCTGCCGGAAACTCCTCAGTATGTTCTCTATCTCAGCAGGTGGTGGTCACACACAGCAGCAGCTCTGGCTAGGTCTCCAAGCCTAATCTTTAGGTTTTGTTGAGTACCTGGGGTTGAGGGGTCTTCTTGAGCAAGAGCAAACCTGGTGGTGCCAGGTCCCTCCTATTCTCCCCCCTCCCGCTGGCTCCGTTTAAAAAAAAAAAAAAAGTTTGGACGTCCTTTAAGGGCGTTTATTGCAGCTGCTCACTGGGACACCAGTTCGTTACAGCTCGGAGCGAGAAGCAGGTAATTTTACCTTTTTATAGCGGGCAGGGGGTTCCCCGTTCGGTCTCCACGTGGCTTAAGGCGTCGGAGGGCGAGGGCGCGAAAATTCGCTCCCCAGACCGCGTGTGTGCGTCTAGCGGGGATGCGGGGGTTTTCAAAGCCTGAATCGCCTTTGTTGGGCATCAGTTTGGAGTCCGGTCAGTATCCCGGTTCTTCCTCCGGTGCGGCGGTTTTTCCCCGCCATAAGCGCCCATCCCTCGCTGCTCGCCCACTCCATGTTGGCCGTCCACTCTGCTCGGACAGCTTCTTCTTGGGCCGCCCTCGAGCTGGGAGACGTTAATGCTATGGTCGCCCTTGATTCGGGCGACGGCAAGAAAGCGGCGAAAGTTAAGCGCCGTTCTTCCCATGCGGCTCCTTCTCGGAGTTTCACGCCGGACACCATTTTGGATACGCAGCATGTTTCTCCCCCGCTCTTGTCAGCGCCGGTTGAGGGTGCGTCTAGGGCCGTGGCCCAGGCGGCAGAAGTGCACAGTCTAGGGGGTTTCTCCCCTGAGTTCTTTTTGCTGCTGCATCAGGCTTTTCTTATGCTAAACGCTGCCCCAGCTCCCCCCTCTGATCAAGGGGCTGAGGCCTCTGGAAGCAAACACCCTCGGGTGGACTTCCAGGCCCTTGAGGACTCGGTCTCCTCTGATGTAGATGAGGGCAGCGTATCTGAGTTCTCCCAACGGTCCTTTGGGGATTCCTTGGAGGAGACGGATTCCCGCTCGGATGGAGCGGATGAACCCTCTGCAGCACGGATCTTTCGCTCAGAGGATTTGCCCAACCTGTTAGTGCAGGCCATGAGCATTTTGAAGAGTTCCTCTCTGGAGGACGTCTCTCCCTCAGCCTCTGTTGGCTCTGCCATTATGCGGGGGACTAAGCGCCCGCCTAGAACCTTCCACGTACATGAATGCACACCTTGATTTCTGCTCAATGGGATTTCCCAGAAGCGAGCCTTAAAGTGGCTAGGGCTATGTCCTGCCTCTATCCTCTGCCTGAAGGTGAACGGGAGGCCTTTCTTGGGCCTACCATGGATTCTTTAATCACTGCGGTGACTAAGAAAACGGCGTTGCCGGTGGAAGGTGGCACGGCCCTAAAGGACGCCCAAGACAGGAGTCTGGAGGCGGCTTTAAAGTCCTTCGAGGCGGCTGCTTTAAGTTTACAGGCCTCAATTTGTGGCTCCTATGTGGCCAGGGCGTGCCTGACGCGCAGCGGGCTTCCCCCTCGGATCCTTCCTTGAGGGCTGATTGGCCAGCCCTGGAATCTGGCTTGGCCTACTTGGCAGGCTGGCTGTATGATGTCTTGAGAGCCTCGGCTAAACGTATGGCTCAGACAGTCTCTGCACGGCGGTGGCTTTGGCTGAAGCATTGGTCTGCTGACCACGCCTCTAAGTCTCGCCTGGCTAAGTTGCCTTTTAAAGGCAAGCTGCTCTTTGGGGTCGAGCTGGACAAGATTGTGACCGATCTCGGCACGTCTAAGGGCAAGAGGTTACCGGAGGTCGGGGCTCGGGCCAATGGTGCCTGCCCCGGTTCCTCCAAAGGACCGGTTTCAGGAAGCCCGTCTGTATTGCCCGGACAAGTCGAGCTCCTCTGCCCCCTCTTCCATCAAAAGGAATTTCTCCCCCAAGCAGCATTCCTTTCGCAGAGACCGTTGTCCCGGAGGTGCCTCCTCCGGTCCTCCCCCAGGGTCTCGTACCCAATGAAGGGGCGCTGGTCCATGGCCCAGAGCAGATTGGAGGACGCCTATCCTCGTTTCTGGGCAAGTGG
Organism: Microcaecilia unicolor; assembly: GCF_901765095.1. NCBI lineage: Eukaryota > Metazoa > Chordata > Amphibia > Gymnophiona > Siphonopidae > Microcaecilia > Microcaecilia unicolor. The sequence continues at coordinate 253,857,168 of NC_044031.1, read as the reverse complement.
ACCAGGGTAACTTCAGACGCTTGAGTGCCTGAAGTCATCTGAGACGGCTTCAAGCTAGAGTTCTGCCGACCCTTAAGAATCGGCTTTGTGCACTCTCCCTGCAAGTCTCCGGTCAAGCTGTGGCAGTGCAGCAGACTTTGGACAATCTGATCCGCCTGGGTGCGGTCGTTCCGGTGCCAGACGATCACCCTGGCAAGGGACGTTACTCCATTTACTTTGGGGTACCTAAGAAAGGAGGTTTTGTCCGGCCTATCCTCGACCTCAAAGGGGTCATTCGGGCTTTGGAAGTTCGGCACTTCTGAATGGAGACTCTCCGCTCTGTTATAGCGGCAGTGCAGGCAGGGGAGTTCCTGGCATCCTTGGACATCAAGGAAGCTTACTTGCATATTCCCATCTGGCCTCCTCAACGCTTTCCGCGTTTTGCAGTACTGAGGACACTCCCAGTTCAGAGCCCTCTCTTTCGGGTTGGCTACTGCTTCGCGGACCTTGTCCAAGTTATGGTGGTCATCGTGGCCTTGCTACGCAAGAAAGGAATAAAAGTCCATCCTTATCTGGACGACTGGTTGATCCGAGCCCCCTCTTATGCAGAGTGCGGCAGAGCTTCAGACCGGGTGATTGCTCTTTTGAGCTCCCTGAGGTGGATCATCAACTGGGAGAAAAGCCAGCTGCGCCCGACTCAGTCCCTGGAGTATCTGGGAGTTCGATTCGACCCCCAAGTGGGCAGAGTGTTCCTGCCAGACAATCGGATTGTCAAGCTTCAGGCTCAGGTGGACAAGTTCCTAGCAGCCTCTCCTCTTCGAGCTCGGGACTATGGGCAGCTGTTGGGCTCTTTGACGGCCACGATGGAAGTAGTGCCCTGGGTCAGGGCCCATATAAGACCTATACAGCTCTCTCTGCTGCAGCGATGGACTCCAGCTTCGAAGGATTACGCTGTGCGCCTTCCCTTGGATCCAGCAGTGCGCAAGGCGCTGAGCTGGTGGCTGAGGCCAGACAAGCTGTCCGCAGGAATGCCTCTTGTGACCCCGGAGTGGGTTTTTGTCACGGCGGTTGCCTCTTTGTGGGGCTGGGGAGCCCGCTGCTTGGGAAGGACAGCGCAGGGGCTCTGGTCCCCTGCAGAGGCAGAGTGGTCTATCAACCTCCCGGAACTCAGAGCCATTCGGTTGGCGCCTTTGGAGTTTCTCCCGGGCCTGGTGCTGAAGCCAGTACGGGTCCTGTTGGACAATGCCACGGCTGTGGCCTATATCAATCGCCGGGGAGGTACCAGGAGCGCCCCTCTAGCCAAGGAGGCCATGAAGCTATGCCTGTGGGCGGAAGCAAACCTGGAACAGCTGTCGTCGGCCCACATTGCGGGAGTCATGAATATTGCTCAGGCGTTCTTGGACATCACGAAGCGCTGGGGCCAGCCGAGCCTAGATCTGATGGCGTCTTCAGCCAATTGCCAAGTGCCGCGCTTTTTCAGCAGAGGACGGGACCCTCGATCTCTGGGAGTAGATGCTCTTCTCCCACAGTGGCCGACACAGGAGCTCCTCTTTGTGTTCCCGCCTTGGCCCATGTTGGGCAGGGTGCTAGGCCGGGTGGCAAAGCATCCGGGCCGGATAATCCTGGTGAGTCAGGATTGGCCCTGGTATGCGGACTTGATCAGGCTCTCAGTGGACGGACCTCTGCAGATGCCAGCGGAGCGGGCCCTGTTGCATCAGGGTTCCGTGGTGATGGAGGATCCCTCCCCCTTTGGTCTTAAGGCCTGGCTATTGAGCGGCAGCGTCGGAGCAAGCAGAGCTTATCAGACAAGGTCATCGCCACTATGCTGAGAGCGAGGAAGCGCTCTACTTCTACTGCTTATGCCAGGATTTGGCGTACCTTTGCATCGTGGTGTGAGGCAGGCTCACTTTCTCCCTTCACTGCTCCAATTTCATCAGTGTTGGCGTTCCTGCAAGAAGGTCTGGAAAAAGACCTGTCGCTCAGTTCCCTTAAGGTCCAGGTAGTGGCTCTGGCTTGCTTCAGGGGTCACCTGAAGGGTGTTTCCCTGGCATTGCAGCCAGATGTGGTGCGCTTTCTCAAGAGAGTTATTCACCTGCGCCCTCCTCTGCACGCAGAAGCCGCCTTGTGAACCCTTGAGGGCATCTCTGAAAGAATTGACGTTGAAAGCAGTCTTTTGGTGGCTATCACTTCAGCCAGAAGAGTTTCCGAGCTCCAGGCGCTATCATGTCGAGAGCCCTTTCTGCAGTTCACTGAGGCAGGAGTGTCTATTTGCACAGTGCCTTCCTTCCTGCCCAAGATTGGTCCTCGCTTCCATGTGAATCAGCAGCTCTGTCTACCCTACTTTCATAGGGAGGACTACCCAGAGGAGTACTCTGCTCTCAAATATCTAGATGTGAGACGAGTCATCTTCAGATACTTGGAAGTGACCAATGATTCCGGAAGTCGGATCATCTGTTTGTGCTGTTCGCAGGTCCTCGTAAGGGTCTGCAGGCTGCCAAGCCTACAGTGGCACGATGGGTCAAGGAACCCATTGCAGCGGCTTATGTGGCCGCAGGGAAGGTGCCGCCTATCCAGCTGAAGGCTCACTCCTCTAGAGCACAGGCGGCCTCGATGGCAGAGGCCGGGTCCGTCTCCTTGGAAGAGATTTGTAGGGCGGCAACTTGGGCATTCGCTCATACCTTCTCCAGACATTACCGCTTGACTGTGGCTGCTCGGGCGGAGCCCCGGTTTGGAGATTCAGTGTTGCGGTCAGGGATTTCTGTGTCCCACCCTGGGTGAGTACTGCTTAGGTACATCCCACCAGTTTATGGATTGATCAGCATGATGATATGGAAGGTAAAATTATGTATCATACCTGATAATTTTCTTTCCATTAATCATAGCTGATCAATTCATAGCCCCTCCCAGATATCTGTACTGTTTATATTCTGGTTGCATTTCAGGTTCAAGTTTAGTCTTCAGTTCCTGTTCAGGAGGACTTCGTGTTCAAGTTTTTCAATGAATTCTTCAAGAGTTGAGACAAATTTGTGTTACAGTGAGCTGCTGCATTCCTCTCCCCTCCTTTTTACGGGGCTGGATTGAGACCTAAATTCTGCCAGCACTCCCTCCCGCTTCGTGCGGCAGTAGGGCAGCTTTGTACCCCTCCCGCTTCGGCGGTGTTAGGGTCAGTCAGCTCCTCCCGCGGTTGCAGGATAAGCCAGATCCCCCCGCATCGGCGGGTGTGGTGTCCCTCCCCCGCTCTGCGGGGATGAGCTGGACGGATTCCCCTCCCCCACTTGTGTGGGGATGAGCTGGGTTAATTCCCCTCCCCCGTTTCGGCGGTGGTGAGCTGGGCAGAGTGTCCCTTTGTGGGTGTAATTCTCTAAGTGCTGAGTCCTGTGGATGGAGCTTTGATATCGACATACTGAGGAGTTTCCGGCAGCACATGACCACATATAGGGAGGCAAAAGGATTGCTCTCTATCTCCACCTGCTGGTAGATGGACACAACCCACCAGTCTATGGATTGATCAGCTATGATTAATGGAAAGAAAATTATCAGGTATGATACATAATTTTACCTTTGAAATCTTGTAAACAAATAGCAATTCATATGAAAACTACAATTCAGGCCTGGATTTTTAGCAAGGTTTTTAGTTGGCAACTCATTATTTCTCTATTGCGTGGGATAAATGTAAGAGGTACCCAGTGGCTTGGTGGCCTGGGACAAGCACTAGGAGAAGGGGGTTCACTAAATTGGGCCCCAGCATAATTCTGATTAGACTGCCAATTGAACAGTGGATATGACCTTGTTACAAGACAATATCAATTTGGTTTGGGGAAGGGACAAGTATTCTTTCCCCCATTTTGCATGGTCTGCCATGCAACTGCAGATTGACTATATCCATCTGCCATGCAACTGCAGATAGACTATATCCATCTGCCATGCAACTGCAGATTGACTATATCCATGTCCTCTTTCTTTCTTCAAGTGCATCTTCTTTACTGGCGTAGTGTTCTGCTCTTTTGCCTTCCTTCCGGTTATAAACCTGGTGGTTCTTGACAATGTCTCGGCAGTAGCCTATATCAATCAGCAGAGGGTAACAAGGTGCCATCTCTGCTGGCAAGAGGCGGAGAGTTTCCTGGTATGGGCAGAAGCTCATCTCACTGCCATATCAGCCTTGCATGTAGCAGGAGTTGACAGTATTCAAGCGGACTTTCCCAGTCGTCGCACGCTCGATCCAGGCGAATGGGCTCTCAGCAATCGAGCATTTTAGTTGCTAGTACGTCATTGGGGCACTCCAGTTTTCCTTCTGTTCGCTTACAGACTCAACTCAAAGTTCCTCCATTTTTTCAATTGCCGAAGAGAGGCAACAGCGGAAGGGGTAGACGTCCTCTTGTGGCAGGGGTCCTCCGAATTTCTTTATGCGCTTCCTCCGTAGCCTCTATTAGGTCGTCTCCTTCAGAAGATAGAGGAACATGGGAAGCCAGTAATTCTGGTGCTCCCATATTAGCCTTGATGCTCTTGATATGCGAGTCTGCAGCGGCTGAAGGTGCTGTCTTCTCTTCAACTTCCGCTATACAAGTCCTTGCTGATTCAAGGGCCGGCTTTCCCCGGCTCGATTTTTGTCTTGCGACTTGATTCTTGAACAAGCCCATTTAGCTCACAGGGGTCTTTTTATTTCCACCATGCTTCGGTCTCGTCGTCGCTCCACCTCTCTCAGCTATTTTCGCACCTGGAGAATTTTTGAGACTTGGTGTGCAGATGCTGGGATTGCTCCTTTTCGAGTTTCCGTGGCTCAGATGCTTTTCTGCAACGAGGGTTTGATGAAGGACTGTCTCTTTCTTCACTTAAAATGCAGACGGCAGCTCTGTCCGGTTTCAGAGGTCGGATTCGGGGTAAGTCGGTGGCTAGTCTTCCCGAGGTCGCCCGTTTCTTAAAAGGAGTTAGCCTTCGGCCACCGGTCAGATCGATCTTTCCATGTTGGGACCTTAATCTGGTGTTTTCGGCTCTCACGGGGCCTCCGTTTGAACCATTGCAAACTTGTTTTCTGAAGGACTTAACCCTAAAGACAGTGTTTTTTGGTGGCTATTGCGTCCGCTAGGAGAGTTTCGGAGTTGCAAGTTTTTTCCTGCAGGTCTCCATTTCTACAGTTTTCTAAAGAGCGAGTAGTCCTTCATCCGGTTCCTTCTTTAATGCCTAAGGTTCTCTCTCGGTTTCATCTGTCCCAGTCGGTTTTCTTCCTGTTCTGGGATTGGTCTCAGGTACGCACAAACAGAAGAAATTGCGTACTTTGGATGGTAAGAGAGTGCTTAAACGATATCTCGCAGTCACTGAGGTTTTTCGCTGCTCGGATTGTCTTTGGCTTTTTGCTGGTCACCATAACAGTTTGTCAGCTTCTAAGCCTACGTTATCTAGTAGTAGTAGGTGGATTAAAGAGATGATAGCTTCAGCCTACCTCTTGGCAGGCAAGGCAGTCCCGGAGGCTATTTATGCTCATTCTACTAGAGCGCAGGCAGCGTTGTGCGCGGAGTATTCCTTTGTGCCTCCTGCAGAGATTTGTAAGGCGGCAACTTGGTTCTCTATCCATTCTTTTTCTACACATTACAGACTTGATGTTCATTGTTGGAAGGAGGCGGTCTTTGCATCGCGGGTACTCACTGCGGGCTTGCTGGGGTCCCACCCATAGAACTACTGCTTTGTTACGTCCCATAGTAGTAGTAGTAGGTGGATTAAAGAGATGATAGCTTCAGCCTACCTCTTGGCAGGCAGGGCAGTCCCGGAGGCTATTTATGCTCATTCTACTAGAGCGCAGGCAGCGTTGTGCGCGGAGTATTCCTTGGTGCCTCCTGCAGAGATTTGTAAGGCGGCAACTTGGTTCTCTATCCATTCTTTTTCTACACATTACAGACTTGATGTTCATTGTTGGAAGGAGGCGGTCTTTGCATCGCGGGTACTCACTGCGGGCTTGCTGGGGTCCCACCCATAGAACTACTGCTTTGTTACGTCCCATAGTAGTAGTAGTAGTAGGTGGATTAAAGAGATGATAGCTTCAGCCTACCTCTTGGCAGGCAAGGCAGTCCCGGAGGCTATTTATGCTCATTCTACTAGAGTGCAGGCAGCGTTGTGCGCGGAGTATTCCTTGGTGCCTCCTGCAGAGATTTGTAAGGCGGCGACTTGGTTCTCTATCCATTCTTTTTCTACACATTACAGACTTGATGATCATTGTTGGCAGGAGGCGGTCTTTGCATCGCGGGTACTCACTGCGGGCTTGCTGGGGTCCCACCCATAGAACTACTGCTTTGTTACGTCCCATCAGTCCAATCCTGGGCTGGTCCGGAGGGATGCTAAGGAAGGAGAAATTAGACCTTACCTGCTAATTTGCTTTCCTTTAATCCCTCCGGACCGGCCCAGGCCCCTCCCTGTTCCAGTTTTCTGTCTAGGTTTGTATGTTCTATTTGTTTGCAGAGCTGTTTTTTGCTAGTTAGACAAATAAAAAAAAAAAAAAAATGATCTTCTGTTATGGCCATACCGCTGCTCTGGTAAGGGTATGTGGTGAGCCATTACAGTGAAGCCATACCGCTGCTCTGGTAAGGATACGTGGTGAGCCATTACAGTGAGGCCATACTGCTGCTCTGGTAAGGGTACGTGGTGAGCCATTACAGTGAGGCCATACCGTTGCTCTGGTAAGGGTACGTGGTGAGCCAGTACAGTGAGGCCATACAGCTGCTCTGGTGAGAGTTGTCGGTGAGCCTTTATTAGAGCACGTTTTCAATAGTGCTCCCTGGTTGCTGGAATTCCTTGGGGCACAGAATGTCTTGTTCTTCTTGCTGCTTTGTTATTCAAATACTGAGGCTAGGGTCACGTGACCAGGGCTCCTATTGGCTCGCTAGAGTCAGAGTTTTTTTTCTCAGTCTCCAACCTGCTGGAAGGCGAGCACAACCCATCAGTCCAATCCTGGGCCGGTCCGGAGGGATTAAAGGAAAGCAAATTAGCAGGTAAGGTCTAATTTCTCCTTTTAAAATTACCCGGGTTTCCCAGATGTTAGGGCTCCTTTTGAGGTCCTGGTGATGAATCCCTTGGTGGGGAATGATCCCGGCATGAGAGTCACTATTCCAGCTGTAAGCCGACATGAGCATTTAGGAAGGCTGTGGTAAGGCCTGGGCTGGGATGGAGAATGGTGCTGCACGCATGTACGGCGCAGTAGGTGCGCAGTGGCATCACTAATGACATCATGCATGTATGTGCAGAGGGTGGGAGACCATGGACTCCAGGAAAGCTCTGGAGCTTGAAAAATCCCTGAGCCACCAATAAATGTAAAAAAATAAATAAAAAAAATTAGAAAAGTCCAGTTGGACCAGGAGAGGCCTGTTTTATAAAAGGCACCAGTTTTGGTATGATTCACATGGGAGAGTGATCATGAATGTGTGGCAGTGCTGTGATGTTGGCCATAAAAAGTGCTGGAAGTCGGGGGTGGGGGTGGGGGGGGTCTTTAGAAAGCCCACATATAGCCCAAAACAGTGCAAATTTGTGACTGTGCTTTTTGGGGATTGGGAGACTGGCACAGATACCTGCTCAATTAATATAAACATAATTTTAATATATTACGAAATGTTTTAAAGGGCCAGTGAAGGTGCTGGGAGGTTGCTTAGGTGTGCTGTGTGTGGACAGCAGTGTAAAAATGCTGGAAAAGCTTGCAATTTACATTATTTATGGATGTGAGTCCAGTATGAAGCAGATGTAAGCCAGTTTCTGATTGGCCGCACTGTAGCTGAAAGGTCCAGAACACAAACAGCAATGGGGGGGGGGGGGGGGGGGGGGGAGGAGAGTCCAACAGCAGTTCTTGAGGGGAGAAGTGCAGCTGAAAAGTTTAGTTTCAGAGTAAAATAGTCTCTGTTAACTGTGTGAAAGGAAGGAAATAGGTTTTCTGTAAGAATTCAAGTAATTTCTGTGGAAAATTAAGTTCTGTCAGGAAGTGCTTATTAGGATCAACTAGATAATTTGATTTTGATGGTAAAGAAAATTTACAAAATTTAATTTCTAACAGATTTGAAGAATATAATTTTATGGTCAATGGAAACCTGGAAATAATTTTGTTGAGACTCCCTAATTTGGTATTTACTGCATAAATCTCAGTTATTAAAATAACTTAAACTACTAAAGAAAAAGGAATCAGAAAAACAACTAGGAATTTGTAAAGCTTATTGGTAAAGAAAACTTGAAGAAACTCAGAAGTTCTAAAAGACTTACTGAAGGGGGGAAAAGCCCACAACTCTGTATTTCAGAGCTAAACAACAAATGCACAAGGTAAAAAAGAAAAAAAAAACCAAGCTGCTTAAAACTTTAATAAATTTTTCTCGACTATTTATAAAGAGAAAACTGTAGTTCAGTTTTTAAAGAAGAAAATATTTCTCTTCAGAGTATTGAGTGAGAGTGTGTGTGTATGAGAATCTGTTTGTACTAGAGCAGACCAGAATAAGGAATTTTAATAATTTTAGTTTATAGTACAGGAAATATTTATTTCTGTTGAGTTTTACTTAGGCAAACACAGTGCTGAAGGAATGTTAGGCAAGAACACTATAGTGCAGCGATGGCGAACCTATGGCACGCGTGCCAGAGAGGGCACGCAGAGCCCTCTCCTTTGGCACGCGCGCCGTAGGTCCGCTCCACCCACTCTCCCTCCCTCCGAGCACCAGGCCGCCCGCCCTCATTCCCTCTTCCAAACCGACGAAGCACCAGGCCGCCCGCCCTCCCTCCCAGAACCTCCCAGCAACAGCGCTCGCCCTCCCTCCCAGCACCTCCCAGTACCAGCGCTCGCCCTCCTCCTCCGAAATTGAAAAGGCGTCGGCAGCTGTAGCGAAACGCGTGGTCTTCGTTCGGCGTGCCTTCGGTCTTCGCTTGTCTCTCAAGCTCTGGTCCTGCCCATGAGGGCGGGACCGGAGCTTGAGAGACAGAAGCGAAGCAAAGGCGCGCCGAGTGAAGACCACGCTGCATTTCGCTGCAGCTGCCGACGCCTTTTCAATTTCGGAGGAGGAGGGCGAGCGCTGGTGCTGGGAGGGAGGGAGGCAGGCAGGCCTGGTGCTGGGTGCTACTGGGTGCTGGATGGGAGGGAGGCCTGGTGCTGGGAGAAGGGAGGGAGGGCGAGCGCTGGTGCTTGGAGGGAGGGCGGGCGGCCTGGTGCTGGGTGCTACTGGGTGCTGGGAGGGAGGGAGGCAGGCCTGGTGCTGGGTGCTACTGGGTGCTGGATGGGAGGGAGGCCTGGTGCTGGGAGAGAGGGAGGCAGGCCGGGTGCTGGGTGGGTGGAAGGGAGGCCTGATGCTGGGAGGGAGGCCTGGTGCTGGGTGCTGGGAGGGAGGCCTGTCTGGTGCTGGGGGGCGGACAGGCAGGGGGGAGAGGAGGGTGGCTGGACATCTGTGGCTGGAGGGGGGAGGAGGGTGGATGGACATGGATGGAGGGCAAGAAATGAAGAAGAAAGGAGGAAAGTAAAGAAATGGAAAGGAAGCCCTGGAAACGGAGTTGAGAGCAGCAGAATCAGAGACAACAAAGGTAGAAAAAATCATTTATTTTCATTTTAGTGTTTGGAATATGTCCAATTTGAGAATTTACATCTGCTGTCTTATTTTGCACTGGGTATACTGGAGCTGTAACAGCTTATAAAAATGATTTATAATGAAAAAAAATCATGTTATTTTTTTCTCCTATACTAGTATAATATTTTCAATGATGTCTGTTTATATGCACCATGGCTGGTGTAAGGGGTGTGGCTATCATAGGGGTGGAGTCATATGTGGTGACTCCGCCCATAATGAGTACCGGCACTTTGCGATAAATAATTAGATTTTGGGTTGCTGTTTGGGCACTCTGTCTCTGAAAGGTTTGCCATCACTGCTATAGTGAATATACACACACAAGGAAGCAGAAGTTAGAAATAATAGGTGGAAGAATAAGAAGACAACCAAGACAGATGAAGCAATGAAACAAGAGAGCTTGAAGGCAGATAAATAAAGAAAGAAGAAAATGAATTTTGGGATTCAGACATTGAAAAGTAAAACACACATACTCAGTACTTGTAGATTTCAAACCCATTCTCCGTGTCTATAAGGGGGGGGTGGGGGGGAACCTCATTACACAAAGACCTAAATTCTTATTTTAAAGAAAAGTTCTAACTTGAAGAAAAAATTTGAGAATATCTGATGTACATTTCTGTCACACAATGAAAGTTCAAATTGGGATTTTGAAAGTTTATAGCTCTGTAAAAGAAATTCTTATTTTATGTTTCAACATTTTTATTGATGACAATCAAAATTAGACATAGACCATATCTGGCTTAAATAACATAGCCACATCATAGTATATATAACAAAAAAAAAACTAGTGAAGAAGTCTGTCATCCAGTTTTTGCTTTCTCCTTTTCACCCCCCCCCCCCATCCTCCCCCCTCCCTGCCCCTCTCCCCTCCCTCTCGTACCCCAGGACTTGGACTCTGATAGTCCTAGGGCACCCCCCCTTCCCCTAGTGGAGCCATATATATCGTATGGACGCTCTCTGGGGCTCCTGATAGTATCCTCTTATCCCTTATTCAGAAGCAAGCTTCGCCCCTTTGGACTTAATATCTGTAAATAAGGGCCCCAAATCTGCGTAAAACGCGCTAAACACTTCGGGGACCCCTTAGCCCCCCTAGCCTCCCAAGTAGCCAGCAAATGTACTTGATTTCTCCAGTGCCAGTAGGCTGGCACCTCCGGTACAGTCCAGTATTGTAAGATGCTTTTCTGGGCCACCAAGCACAATTTACGGCTCAGGAGTCGAGCTGTCTTAGAGCACCTACCAAATGCCCCTTGCGTATTCAGCACAAAGTGGTCCCAGGATCCTGTCACAGGGGTCCCCAACAGTTGAGTTAAGAATTTAGTAATCTCCCCCCAGAAAGCCTTCACTCCGGGGCATGCCCAAAAAGCATGGTATAATGTGTGTGGGTAGTGGCCGCACTTAACACATGTGGCCCCTTGCAGGAAATCCACATGAGCCAATTGCTGCCCCGACATATATGCCCGTAAAATGACTCTATACCCACTTTCCCGGAGCCTCTCGTCCAGGCTAATGGCTGGAATTCCCTGCAATGTGAGCCCCACATTCCACCCCGTTAATGTTGTCCCTGATTCCTGTTCCCATTTTCGCTTGATTTCTGCAAAGTTTTTAGGGGGCTTACGCCTAACCAAAGCGTTATGGAGTGCTGACACCGACATTCCCGTGACTTCCATTTCCCCGAAAAAATCTTGTAATTTGCTTCCCAATCGTTGCCGTAGCAAGTCTGGATCTAGTGCTGAAATGTAATGTTTAACTTGGGCGTACGCAAACCTAGCCCCCCAAGCCACCCCGATCCGAGTCTGTAGTTCCTCATATCCTATTAAATTCCCTTCTTCACTTAATAGGTGTTCAATCTTGGTTATTCCCATCCGCTCCCACTCCAAAAACGTTGGGTTGTCCAGGCCTGGTATGAAAGCTGGACTCCCCCTGAGGGTCAACTGATCTGATGTCGAGGGATTCCCCCCCCCCCCCCCACTGCCTGTACCAGTCCCTTCCACGCCTCTCGAAGGGACTGTAGCATCGCACTATTCCTCAGGCAGAATGGGAGTTGCTTACGTGTAAGATGTAACAACGAAAAGAGTTCATAAGGAGCAAAGTTTTCCCGTTCCATTTCTATGGGAGTGTAAATGCTAGTTTGTGTGAACCAGTCCCCCAAGTGCCGGGTCAGGCAAGCCCGATTATATGAGGACAAGTCTGGCAACCCCAGACCACCCTGTCTCCAACCTCCTAGCATGTAGGTATATTGCAATTTAGGTTTCTTCCCCGCCCAGCAGAATTTACTGAAAGACTTATGTATACTTTTCAAGTCTTTGCGCTTCAATCGGATCGGTAATGTCTGCAACAGGTACAGCCATTGTGGGAAGAGAATCATCTGTATCAGATTCACCCTTCCCCTCAGCGATAGGGGAAGAGGTCCCCACTTCTCCAGCTGCTTCTTAGTAACCCCCATAAAAGCCGTATAATTTATAACATGTAGCATCCTCAGATCCAGGGTCAGCCTAATTCCCAAATATTTAAATGAGTCCTCCGCCCAACTCAGGGGAAAGTCCCTACCCATCTTACGCTTCACTTCTGCGGATGATGCCAATGCCTCTGATTTAGTTAAATTTAAACGTAGGCCTGCAAAATCACCATATTCCCTTATAATTTCCATTAAAGCCGCAAAAGAGGCCTGCGGATCTGTCAACAGTACCAGCAAGTCATCCGCAAAAGCCGCTATTTTAAATTGAGATGACCCTACCTCTATCCCCTTTACCGATGGTATGTCTATGATATCCCGAATCAGTGGGTCTAGAGACAGTACAAATAAAAGGGGAGACAATGGGCAACCTTGTCTCGTTCCCCTGAATATCGGAAATGTTCTTGATTCCATCCCGTTTACCAAAATCCTGGCCTGAGGGGAATGGTATAGGGCCCGTACCGCTGACATAAACCGCCCGGTAAAACCATATGCCTTCAGTGTGGCGAACAGGAAATCCCAATGGACCCTATCGAACGCCTTTTCAGCGTCGAAGCTTATAAGTAAGGACGGGGTCCCTTTCCTACCCCTTGTCTCCAATGCTGTTAAGATTTTTCTTAGGTTTTTTGCTACTGTTCGCCCCTCCACGAAACCCACCTGCGTCTCATGCACCAGCTTCGGCAACACCCTTGCCATACGATTAGCCATGAGCTTAGCCAGTATTTTCGCCTCCACATTTAGCAGAGAAATAGGCCGGTATGATTCTGGTTGCTCAGGGTCTTTACCTGGTTTTGGCAGCACTACAATCTGCGCCAACGCCAGGTGAGGCGGCAATTCCTCCCTGTCAATTATTCTGTTAAAATATCGAGTCAGGGTTGGTATTATGTCTTCCCCCAGTATCTTATAGAATTCTATACGTAGTCCGTCCGGGCCGGGCGCTTTGAGTAATTGGCTCCTCGCTATTACCACAGCTACCTCTTCTTCCTGCACAGGGCGATTTAATTCCTGCACATCTTGTTGTCTCAGGGAGGGTAAGTTAAGATTGTTCAGATAATTAGTCCCTTGGAGCCCTTGATCCAAGGGTTGTTCATACAATTGACTATAAAACTTATGGAAAACCTCACAAATAGCCCCATCGGCACGCACTTTCCCTCCTTGGCCATCATTTAACTGAAGCACCCTACCTCCCCCCCCCCTTTGGGCGCGCCAATCTGGCCAATAAGCGGCCTGTCTTATTTCCATGCTTGTACAGCTGGTATTTATAATAGGTTAAGGATTTGGTGGCTCTTTGGTGTAACAGCTCATTAAGCGCCACTTGTAATTCCATTAAACGTGCTCTATGCTCCCCCTTATGCGTTTGACCAAACAGTTGCCTGGCCCTGCAGACTTGGGTGCTTAATCTCAGTATTTCTCTGTTTCGCGCTGAACGTGTGAAATGTGTGTAGCTAATGACTTCCCCGCGAAGCACCGCTTTCGCGGCATCCCAGAACAATACCGGATCGTCCCTATGTTCCCCATTCGAGGACTCGTATGCTCGCCAGCACTCCATAAGCTTCTCCCTCAACCCCACATCTCTATACATCTCCACTGGGAATCTCCAAGAACCATGTCCATGAACCCTGGGTCCCATCTCCCAGTCCATGCTCACCCAGGCATGATCCGAGATTGTATAAGGCCCAATTTCCGTCTTAGTTATTTTGCCGAATAAATCTTGTGAAGTTAGGATGTAATCAATTCGTGCCTGGGTGTCATGTGCCCGGGAGAGGTGCGTGTAGTCCTGTTCCATGGGGTGCAAGGTTCGCCAGATATCAATCAAATCTAATAGGTTCCCCAATCTTTTTAGGCCTTTATTTGATGCCCCCAAGTCACTGCGGACCCCTTGAGAACAATCAAGTTGGGGGTCCCACACCGTATTAAAGTCCCCACCCACCACTACCGGTACCCCTTGGTGATCCATTAGGTGTCCCACCACCTCCTGATAAAACTTCTTATCATACTGGTTGGGGGCATATATATTACCAAGTAAGATTTTTTGACCCTTGCTCTCCATTTCCACCACCACATATCTCCCCCCCTTATCCACATATATGGGTTTAATCGCTGCTGCTACCCCCTTACGAAACAACACCGCCACCCCCCTTTTTTTCCCCTGGGCCGCCACTGCCACACATTCCCCCACCCACCACGTTTTTAATTTAGCATGTTCCGCCTGACTGAGGTGGGTTTCTTGCAATAGGGCAATATCAACCTTATGCCTCTGTAATTGCTGTAAAATTTTTGTTCTTTTTATTGGGGAGTTAATGCCTCCAACATTCCATGTTACCAACTTTACCATATTTGTGGTGTTGTGAGATACTCAGTGATAGCATCCCTATAACGAGACTTGAGCAGGCGTCCCAGCCTCCGCCCCCCCAAGTCCACTCTTGTCCTCCCAAATATATTCCCCTTGTCTCTGAGCCTTCTGCTGATTTGTTTGCCCCTTAAGCGTCCGTCTCCACATCGTATTAATCCTTGATAAGCGCCACTATTCCCCCCAGCTCCCCATCCCCCTCCCTCCCCCCCGCTCCCCACCCCCTTTCTGTACCCTACCCCCTATTTCCCTTGTTCCCTGCCTGGGAACCATCACGTGTAGACACCCTCCCTCTTCCTCCCTCTCCCATTCCTCAGAGTTCCCCCATAAATTCCTAACTTTCCCCTCTGAATTTTATCCCTATTCCTCATCATATCCCCCGACAGTAATCAGATTTTGTCCCCCCTATACAACAAAAACATTTTCAACTGTTAAACACTTAAACATTAAGACTTCCAAACCCAACCTTAACTCAATGTCCCCATTTTTTTTTTTTGTAGCTTACACTACCCAAACCTATACATTCAGGTCACTGTCCTCCATCTTGATTATGGTTTCTGCCAGCTCGTGTTCCACCCTCAGTTCAGGTCGCCGCGCCGTCCTCTGCCTTATCCGCCAGCTCTGTTTCCAGATGGGTTACAAAGTCCTTCGCTTCCTCAGCTGACTCATATGACCTTGTTGTCCCCTTGTATGTGACCCTCAGTATAGCTGGATACATTAAAGTAAACCGCACCTTCATTGCATACAGTTTAGCACACAGGCCTGAGAACGCTCGCCTCCTCCCTGAGACTCCAGCTGAATAGTCCTGAAAACACAGGACTCTTTTATTTTCATATGTTAGGGCACCCTCCGATCTTGAGGCCTGAAGAATATATTGTTTGTGTGCAAAGTTCAGCACTTTCATGATAATCACTCGCGATCTGGAGCTCTCTGCCTGGCGGGGACCTATGCGATGTGCTCTCTCTACTCTGACGGGACCCATGCTGGCAGGGAAGTCAATCTTGTCTGTCAGCCATCGTTCCATCGTACTTGCCAGATCTTTTCCCCCCATGGTCTCTGGGATCCCCACCAAGCGCAAGTTGTTTCTCCTGGATCGATTCTCCAGGTCCTCCACTTTTTGCTCCAATTCCAACAGCTGTTTCTTGAGGCTTTTCTGCTCTCCTTCCACTTCCGTTACTCTGTCCTCCACCTGGCTGGTTCTGGTCTGAAACGCCACACATTCTCGGGTCAGATCGTCCATGTGCGACTGCAGCCTTTCCAGCTTTGTGTCTAGCGGTGTCAACCGCCTCTCCAGCATCTCCTCCAGCACAGCGGTCATCTCCGAGGTTATCTCCGCTACCCAGGCAGAGGCAACAGAAGAAGAAGCGCTTTGCATCGGAGACGCCATCTTGGATTCCGCCGGTCTGTTTCTTAGCTTCTCTTTTTGCGCTGCTTTCGATGCCATTTCGGGACTCCCGATTCTCCCGCTTAACTGCACGGTGTTCCGCCCGTTGCCCGCTGTCAAATTTTTTAGTTTTGGGTTTTTTATGTTTGATTCGATGCGCGGGGGGAGAATTCAGGGGCCGGAGAGCTCTTCACTTGCAACCTCTCTCCGGCATGGCGTCACGTGACTCCAGAAATTCTTATTTTAAAGAAAAGTTCTAACTTGAAGAAAAAATTTGAGAATATCTGATGTACATTTCTGTCACACAATGAAAGTTCAAATTGGGATTTTGAAAGTTTATAGCTCTGTAAAAGAAAAGGTAGTAATTATCATTGAGAACACTGGACTCAGTTATAGGCTTTAGTGATTTTTAATGTAAAAGTTTAATGGACACAATACAAGTTTAGAAATTTTTTAACATTTTAATCTTATTTAAATGCTGTTTAAATAAACTTTGTGTATTTTGCATTTTAACAGGTGGTTAATCTTTACTAAAATCTTGAACACTCAAATTAGTGTTTGTAACATCAGAACTGATTCTCCTATACACATTTGACACCTACTTAGATTATATTCCTCTTGATTGGACAAAGCCCATCCAGACATGATTAGTTTATTCTCGGAACTCTTCCCCTGAGCGGAAAGCTGGATCAGAGGTTTTATTTTATCATAACGTAGACTGCAAATTGGTAAAATAGGACCTGGTATATCCTACTACTACTACTTATCATTTCTATAGCACTACTAGACGTACGCAGCGCTGTATATCCGGCCTCTGCAGGGCAAGGTCACATTATGTTCTCTTCTCTTGTTTTCAGGAATTACACCTTCTTGCTATTAAGATTTTTTGTATTCATGATTTCTTAAAATTAATTACTTCTGATGATCTTGATTATAATAAGTATTTAACAAAAAACAATCTGAGTTTCTCATACAGCCCTATGAGTGGACACTGGATGATGATCTCCACAGACTCTTTCAGGAGTAGGGCACCTCTTCAGTATATTTATTTGCAACTTAATTCATCAAGAAAGTACCTTGGTTTGCTGCAGGAGAGGGTAGCACAGCAAACTATCCTCATATGCCTTTGTTCTGCATTGGGTGGGGAGTTTTCTGTATACATGTATTCCTAATAATGAGGACCATTCTGAAGCTCAAGGAAGATGGGGGACCATGATTCTCATTTGTCATGCCCTTTATTGGCCAAGGCAAATGTGGTTCTCACTTCTGTTGGACCTTTCTATCAGAAGTACTATGAGACTTGAAGTATTTTCTAACACTGATCATGCCAGAGCAGGGCACACTTGCATTCCAATGTAGAGTCCCTAGCCCTCACAACTTGGATGTTTGCCTAACAGTATCTCAGAGATCATGCTAGCTGCCAGAAAGGATGCCACTAAGAGGACATATGGAAGTGGTTTGCTGTTTGGTGTGAGGTCGAGGCCATAAATCCATTCACTTGCCCTACACAAACTGCTTAAATACCTCCTACATTTATCAGGGACAGGTCTAAAGCCAGCTCTGTAGGGGTACATTTTAGTTCTATTGGAGCTATCATATAGAAGGTAAACTCATCTCTATACAGCCTTTAGTTCCCTTTATGTGGGTTGTTCAACTTTATGAAACCTCCAATCAAGTCTCCTGCAGTGCCATGGGACCTTAATGTTCTTACCCAGCTAAAGAAAGCCACCTTTGACCCACTAGATCAAGTACCTGACTTGGAAGGTCTTATTTTTGGTGGTGGTTACATCAGTGCAGAGGATTAATGAGCTCCAAGCCTTAGTAGCTGATCTACTGCCTAGAACAGGATTCCCAGAAGTAACGGTATATTTGGCCAGATAGGCCTCCAGAATCTATTTGGGGTTTAGAATCTAGCACATCCTCCTTAGGCCATTCTCTTTCAGTTCCAGGCTGCCTTCTATTTAAAAAAAAAAAAAAAAGGAAAAAATAATAAATATGACCAGTTGCTACCAAAATTCTTGGTGCCTGCCTGTTGCATCACCCCTTGTTGGGGTGCTTTCCTCTTTTCTGTTGAAGGCATCATGTAGGCAGGGAGTCCCATATGTAAGAATTTTACAGGCCTGCTTCTCCTCAAATAAACCGTTACCTGTAGCAGATATTCTCCAAGAACAGCAGGACTTGAACCCTCACAATATTCTAAGAAGTTGCATTCCATTATCTTATAATGGACTGAGGTGGCACCATGCTACAGCAGCAGATAGGAACAGATGTGCATGCACAGTGAGCCTATCCAGAAGCTTCTGGGAAAACCTGCTGAGGTACTGCTTATCATGCTAGGCTCAATTAGCGTCACCCATATGTGAGGATTCAGGTCCTTCTATCCTCGGAGAATGTCTGCTATAGGTAAGTAACTGTTTTATTGTGCTTAACTTCAGCTTCTCTTTTCATTTGTTTTATGATCAATTCTAGGTTCCCGAGTGCTATGTCTGAACCTTTTCTGACTGCAAGAATAATATGTGATTGTCTCTGGGGAAAGGTGACTAAAGTAGCAAACCCAAAATGTTGAGCATGGACAATTTATGGTCCATAAGCAGTCTGTAAAAGTTACATATTTCAATTTCTGTAATCCTTTTATTTTTTTCACATAAAAGGATGGGGTTTGAATTGTTGCATTACAAATTGTTTGCTAACAGAATTCATTAAAATCTCTCCTTTTTTTTGTTGTTGTTTCTGGATATTGTCACCTTTTCACAGAGATGTTCTCGCATGCTGTTTTGAAATGATCCTGTTGATGTATTGTCCCATAGTGAACTTTAAAGCAAGCAAACTAAAATCCTTTCAAATTGAACCTAAATGAATTAGTATATCTAGGCTACACAATCAACAACAAAATAGAAAATTATTTTCAAAGTTACCTTTTGATTTTGGTAAGCACTGTAAATCAGGGTTGTTGTTCACTAGCATTCACATTTCTAAGGTTCATATTGCAGAAATTTGTAAAGAGTATGATCCAGGACTACCTTTATATTATTTTCACCAGCATTCTACATGTATCTTTCTGTCCATGAAACCTTCAACTTTTCCAGAAAAATGTGCTAATTCTGTATTCTTTGAGGACAAGCAGGCCATATTCTCACATGTGGGTGATGTCATCCACGTCGCCCAGTGTGAAACGCTTTAAAAGCAAAATATAGCTTTAAGACATGTGACAGCATCCTCACTGCACATATGCAAGTGTCTTCCCACCCATCAATGTAGGGGAAGATGCGCTGTTACGTGGCTCCCTCACTGCGTCTGGTACAGTACTTACTTTTCACAGCTTTTTGTGCATTCCCAGCGGGTTTCTTGCTCAGGTTTTATCATTTTTCCCTTTTGGGACCTTTGTTTCTTTTACCCCTTATAGGTTTAGTTTCTTTTTCCCCCACTTCTAGGTTTCTTTCTTTTTTTTTTTTTTTTTTTTTTAAACATACTCCTTAGGCCCGAGCTCCGTTTGTCCTTATTTTTCTTGGTGATTTGCCCCTTTTTAAGGTTACCATCGAGCCGTTTGATTTGGCCACTGCTGTTTTCCCTTTCATGTCATCAAAGGTTCCCAGTGGCTTTAAGCACTGTGCCTGGTGCAGTAGGACCATTTCTGATAAGGACACCCATTCCTGGTGTCTCCACTGTTTTGGGCCTGAGCATACCCCTTCCAGCTGTGTTCTTTTCCTTTGTATGAAGAAAAGGACTCAGCTGGCTAGAGAGATTCAAAGAGAGAGGTTTTGGAGCTTGGTCTGAAACCTCAACATCGGCATTGATGTCGAGCTTTGCACTGGTCCCTATGGCTGCTTAGGCCCTTATCAGACACTAGGAGTGGTTGTTCATCAAGCAGATCTCCGCCTGCCTCGGCATCGGCTACTGTGCAGGGCTCCCGGGACTGGTATGCATCGGACCCAACATTAAGGAGGCATGGGGATTCAACGTCATCCTCATTGGCACCGAGGAGCATTGTTGACTGACCGCAGGTGAAGGCCAAGAAATATCATCATCAATCTCCCTCTGCATGGTGCCGGGAAGCACCAAGGCAACAAGGGATGCAGTCCCCGAGAAGTGTCTTCACCAGGCAGAGCTCTCTCCTTCCATTGTACAGTTTCTGACACATGGGTCTCAATGCAGCCAGGACCAGGCCACCTGCACTGACTCTGGCGATTCAGCAGGCTGCTTCTCAACAGGTACCCCAGCCTTTCCCGATGGCGGCCCTCAATGACTGCATCCAACATACTTCATGAGCATTTGGCGGGGATCCTTCAGCAGAGTGCATCAGCATCTGGCGTGATTCCACCAGCTATGCCTCTTTCTGCTGCTCCACAAGGCCCTCAGCCTGCGGTGAAGCCTCCGAACCAGGTGCCGCTTGTGATACCGGCATTGACAGCCGCCCGTGCTTTCACCCCACCCCCTTGACAGTGGAGGAAACTTCGCTGGAGTTGAGGGTGGAGCCTGTGCCTGAATGCCCCTCCAGACAAGGACATGGTTCCTCTATCTCGAGGCAGGCTCAATCTCAGCCCTCCCATTAAGCATATTTTGCTGACACCAGTGAGGACATCTGATGGGGACCCTAGGTACTTCTTGGAGAAGGAGTCCTATGGGACCCAAGTGGCCCTTCCTCTCCTGAGGAAAGAAGGAAGTCTCCACCGGAGTGCCTTTCCTTCCCAAGTTTTGTAAGGGAAATGGTGACTGCTGTTCCAATTTGTTTGGAGACAGAGGACAAGACCAGGGATGCAATGTTTGAGGTCCTGGACTATGCCTTTCTTTGTAGAGAGGCTGCAAGAGTCCCACTTCACTGAATCCTGAAAGATGTTCATGTGAAGAACTGGGAGTCCTATCTGTAGGTCACTCTCCTGCCCAAAATGATTGATACCGTATATCAGATCCAAAGTTCCCCAGGGTTTGACAGACCTCAGTACCTCATCATTCTCTGGTTTTGGAATCCATGCTCAAAAGAGCCAGGAGTTTTAGGGATTATGCTTCAGTGATCCCGAGCAGAGAATCTCAAACCCTGGATTCTTTGGGTGGAAGATGTATCGGGCCTCTATTCTCATCTACTGCATACAATCTTACCAGCTCTACATGAGCCTTTACTTGTAGAACACGGTTCACAGTATGTCTGATTTGGCAGACTGTCTCCCACCGGAATAAGTCAAATCTCTTTGCCAGCTCGTCAAGCAGCAGAAGGTGCGTCATAAGTTTTTGGCTAGGGACGTTTACGATATCTTTGCTGTGGTGTCCCGCATTTCTGCTCAAAGTATAACTATGCGCAGAGTCTTATGGCTGGGTGTCTATGTCTTGGACCCTAAGGTCCAGCAGAGATTGGCAGATGTCATGTGCCGGGGGGATAATCTTTTTGGAGAGAAGGTGGAGGATGTCACTGACCTCATTAAGAAACACTGAGACCATTGATACTCTCTCCCACCCAAGCGCCTTCAGCACCCTCTTCCTCATCCAGGAGGTTTTGGGCAAGACAGCGGGGTTCCTACTACTCACAGAGGTGTAGGTACACTCCTCCTCAGCAGGCTCAGACTCAGCTCACTCGTTCTCATCAACAGTGTACTGGACGACCTATTGGTAGGGGAGCGTATGAGGTTTTTTAAAGAAAGGTGACCCCTCTGACCGATGGGTCCTACAAATAGTCTGTCTAGTTTACACTCTGCATTGGCCGCACAGACCACCAGATTGCCCAGTGAGAGCAAAATCACTTAAGCTCTCGTCACAAGGAGGTACTTGTAGAGGAACTCTCTGCCTTTCTAAAGGCCCATGCAGTCGGGCCTGTTCCACGGGAAGAATGGAAGGGATTCTATTCCAGGTACTTCTTGTGCCAAAGAAAACATGGGAAATGCATCCCATCCTAGATCTAAGGACCCTGAACAAATTCCTGGTCACAGAAAAGTTCAAGGTGGTTTCCATGGGCACCCTTCTCCCCATGATTCAGGAAAACAATTGGCTATGCTCTCTGGAATTAGAGGACGCTCACAGGCAGTATCTTTGATTCTGGCTGGGGACATGGCCCGGTATCATCTCCCCAGGATTTCACCAAGTGTCTTGTAGTAGTCGCTGTGTTGCCACACAGACTGAGAGTCCATGTGTTTCTCTACCTGGATGATTGGCTGGTGAAGAGCACGTCAAAGGACATTGCTCAGGAGTCTATGCGGAGAATTATTTGGGTGTTAGAGCTACTAGGGTTCGTTTTAAACTACCCCAAGGCCCGTCTGCTCCCAATCCATCATTGGAGTTCATTAGAGCCCTGCTGGACACACAGCAGGCATGGACCTTGCTCTCTGTGCTGAGGGTGGATGCTCTAGTTGCACTCGCCACTCTGGTTCAAACCAGCTAGCAGATCATGGCTCGGCAGATGTTGAGGTTGCTAGGCTACATGGACAACGTGGTGCATATCAACCCATGACATGTCTTCACATGGGGACAGCTTAGTGGTGTCAGGTCTTCAGAAACCTAGCAGATGTCATCCATGTGACACCGGAGTTGGTTCAGTCCCTTCTCTGGTAGTCAATTTGAACCAATTTGACTGTGGGACTTCTATTTCAAATTGCTCAGCCTCAAAAAGTGCTGATAATGGATTCATCCTGCCTGTGGTTGAGAGCTCATGTAGAAGAGCTTCGCACCAAAGGTGCTTGGTCAACTCGGGAATTGAATCTTCAGATGGACCTTCTGGAGCTATGGGCAATCTGGATCGCTCTGAAGGCTTTCAGAACCAAATTGTGCTCATTCAAACAATCAGGTAGCAGTGTATTACACCAACAATCAGGGGGGGTACCGGATCATATACTCTGTGTCAGGAGGCCTTCAGATGTGGCACTGGGCTGTCCAGCACAGGTTAGTTCTCAGAGCCATGAACCTGGCAGGCAAATTCAACACCCTCTCTGACAGACTAAGCAGAGTCATACAGCCACATGATTGGTCACTCAGTACGAGTCTTACCTGTGAGATCTGAGCGTGTTGGCGCCGTCTCAGCAGATCACTTTGCCACTCCCCTGAACCACAAAGTCCCTCTGTACTGTTGCAGGGGGACCAGTCTTCTGTATGCATATCTTCCCATCGGGAAGACTTTACTGAAACTCAAGCAAGACCAGAGGACCATGATTCTGATCACTTCTTATTGACCCAGGCAGATCCAGTTCTCATAAGTATTGCCACATTGGGATAGACCAAAGGTCCATGAAGCCCAACATCCTGTTTCCAACAGTGGCCAATCCAGGTTACAAATACCTGGCAATATCCCAAAAAGTACAAAACATTTTATACTGCTTATCCCAGAAATAGTGGATTTTCCCCAGGTCTAATTTAATAATGGTCTATGGACTTTTCCTTTAGGAAGCCGTCCAAACCTCTTTTTAAACACCGCTAAGCTAACCGCCTTTACCAGATTCTCTGGCAACGAATTCCAGAGTTTAATTACACATTGAGTAAAGAAGCATTTTCTCCGATTTGTATTAAATTTACTACTTTGTAGCTTCATCGCATGCCCCCTAGTCCTAGTATTTTTGGAAAGAGTAAACAAATGATTCATGTCTATCCATTCCATACCACTATTTTATAGACCTCTATCATAACTCCCCTCAGTCATCTTTTCTCCAAGCAGAAGAGCCCTAGTCGCTTTAGCCTTTCATCATGGGGAAGTCGTCCCATCCCCTTTATCATTTTCGTCATCCTTCTCTGTACCTTTTCTAATTCCACTACATTTTTTTTGAGTTGCAGTGACCACAATTGAACACAATATTTGAGGTGTGGTCGCACCGAAGAACCTTGAATATTGGAATGTTTTCTGACTCTAATCATGCAGAACAAGCGATCTCTTCTGCATTCCAGTCTCCAGTTCCTGGGCCTCACAGCCTGGATGTTGAGAGCTTAGAATTTGCTTCCTTGCATTTTCCGGAAGGTGCCTGCAAGGTCTTACTGTCTTCTAGGAAAGATTCCATCAAGAGGTGCTGCTCTTTCAAATGGAGGAGGTTTGTCATCACCTTACATCATATTTCTTGCCTTACACAGACCCTGCTTGAATACCTTCTGCACCTCTCCGAGTCTGGTCTAAAGGCCAAATCTGTAAGGGTCTACCTCAGTGCAATTAATGCTTACCATCACCGGGTAGAGGATAAGCCCATCTCTAGATAGCCTCTAGTTCACTTCATGAGAGGTTTGCTATTGTTAGAGCCCTCTATCAAACCTCTGCCTGTATCATGGGATCTCAATGTCGTCCTCACCCATCTGATGAAAGCTCCTTTTGAGCCGCTGGATTCCTATCATCTGAAGTACTTGTCTTTGGAAGGTCGTTTTCTTGGTGGCTGTTACTTCAGTTCGTAGAGTCAGTGAGCTTCAGGCCCTAGTAATGGATCCACTTACACTGAATTTCATCATAACAGAGGTCCTCCACATGCACCCTAAGTTCCTGCCTAATGTGGTGTTGGAGTTCCATCTGAACCAGTCAGTTGGTCTTCCAACATTTTCAGACCTCATGCCCATCCCTGGTAAGAATGCACTGCAAGCAAGCATTGGTCTTTTATTTGGAGTGAACTAGGCCCTACAGATAGTTCATCCAGCTTTTTGCTTCTTTTGATCCCAACAGGATAATGGTTGCAATTGGGGAACACACAATTTCCAATTGGCTAGCAGATTGCTTTTGTTTTACTTATGCCCAAGATGGACTGACTCCTGAGGTTCATGTCATGACTCATAATGTCAAAGCCGTTGTTGCATCGGTAGCCCACTTGAGGTCAGCCTCTATAGAAGTAATTTGCGGCTGCAACGTGATCATCAGTCCACACATTCACATTCTTACATACCCTCCCACCTCCCTTTGGAGTTGTCTCCTGACCTAGTAGCTATACTATTGTACTGCTAGTCCTGCGCTGTAGCGGCGAGGGGGACTGCTCTCGTTCATGCGAATTGTTCATGCGAATTGTACATAAATACATAAGTATTGCCATACTGGGAAAGACCAAAGGTCCATCAAGCCCAGCATCCTGTTTCCAACAGTGGCCAATCCAGGGGACACTGTTGTGCGTCTTAAAACTATGTAACGCTTTTTAAGCATTCCACACTGGGTGACGTGGATGTGAGGATGAATGGCCTGCTGTCCTCAGAGAATACCTGCTGCTGCTAAGTATCCATGCTTTTCACACCATATCTCATTTACTCCACACAGTAATGTTACTGTCCTGCGAATAAGTATGCTTTAGTGACTATTAGAATCCAGATTTAACCATTTTCTATTTACAATTTTATTTTTTGGCCAGGCAGCAGAAGAGGAAGAAATAACAGACCTGATGGATAGCAAGTCCTCAGATTCAGGCCCTATTTCGGGCCCTGACTACAACTACATCCTTAATATGTCTCTCTGGAGCTTGACCAAGGAGAAAGTAGATGAACTGATTAAACAAAGAGATTCAAAAGTACGGTGACTTCTTTTTTTCTTAACAATAGGTGAACCAATTGGTATTGAGATTTAGAAGCCCCTTTACTCAAGTATGGTAAGGTTTTGGACTTATCACGCGTCGATTGCAAAAACAGAGCCTGAACAGTAAATGCAAGCAGCATTCCCAACATTCCCCGGGCCCGGCCTCCAAGGGGGCCCAGCACCAGGTCCCAGGGTCCGTCTCTCTCCTGCTCCTATCGGGAACCGGTCTTGGTACACTGGAGCAGGTAAGAGACAGGCTGCAGTGCCGGGCTCCCCTTGGAGGCTGGGAAGGAGCAGATGCACTGACATAGGGGTCGGGGCCCCTCACGTCAGTGAGTCAGCTCTTCCCGGCCTCAAAGGGGGGCCTGGCTCCGGGATCTCTCATGGCAGCAGCTGCATTCCAGGTTAGGCCCGGTGGCTGTATTCTAACTGTGGGGGGGCATCAGCTGCATCCTGATGGAGGGAGGACCCTGGTGGCTGTGTCCTAAGTGGGAGGGGGAGTCCAGCGGCTGCATCCCAAGTGTAGTGGGGGCCCGGCGGCGGTCTTGCCCCGGGCCCGGCTCTGACTCTTGGCAGCCCTGCCCAACATCTGCCCTGCATTCAGTATATGTAGCTCATCTGTACCACATTACATTCAGTGGCAGATAGTGCTGTCAGCAGTCACAAAAAGCTAGCGTGCGGTATTGACTCACATGCTTGCTGTCACTGCAAGACATTCCTCTGCTCCACCCATCATGCCTTTGCACTTCCCCTATCCATGTTGAACAGCTAGCATGGAGTGTTTACTGCACTTGCTGGTTTATTGCCTATTAGTGTGGGTTCGCACTGATTTCTAATGTGTGGTAAAACCTGCACTAGCTGCTTAATGCAGCTTATTAAAAGGATCCCTTGGTCTAATAAGGCATCACATTCTTTATTGATTTTAGATGTTTTAGCATTTTTTTTTCTACCTCTTACAAAGTTGTTTAAGAGAAGTCAAAGTTAAAATAACATCCTCTATTCTGTAAAATTTGGAAGAGTGCACACACACTCAGCCATGCAAAAGATTTCTAGGGTCTTATATAAAGGATTTTCCATAAATTTCCACAGCTGTGTTACCAATTCAGGTTTTACTCCTGTCAGGGAAACCTTGTATTTGTGTATGTCTTTCAGATGATGAGGTTGTGGGGGTGGGGTTGTTGTTGTGCCTTCATTTTCCTGAAAAGCATAACAGTGACGCAAGATGTCAGTTAACATGCAGATACCAAGTATGTCTGCTAACTTTCTTATTCCCTGACTTCTGTATATATCCGAAAAGTCATGCCTATTTAATTGTTGGTAATGTATGATGTGATACTGTGCAGGAGCCAACCTAAGAAGCTCTGGAAGGGTTTTATTTAGTTTTGTTGAGATACCCAGGGCCTCCTAATTTGCTGGATTGTTTTTTCCAACAACTGATGTGATTATTTTTATTTATCACACTTGGCAAATAACTCTCTGACTGAAATTTTAATCTTGATCTTGACTCAGTTTACTCTTGCATGAATGGCGGAAAATTGTTCAAATTAAAAGTTGAATGGTGGTGGGAGCATGACCTTAAGAATTTGAAGTAGCTGTATAGGTTTGCATTTAGTTACTAGTTCATTTTTGTGTTATAGGGGAAGGAACTTTCTGATCTGAAGAAGAAGCCTCCTTCAGATCTTTGGAGAGAAGACTTGGCAGCTTTTGCTGAAGAACTAGATGTATGTATAATTTTTGTTATGTAGGTTTGTGATTTGTACTGGGAAACTTTTTATCTGTGTCCTACTGGTATATCATACTTTCTAAATGACTGTTACATTAGTCAGCGGCGATCCTAGCCGGCATGACACCCGGGGCGGATCGCCGATGCGCCCCCCCCCCCCCCAGCGAAATGGCACCCCCCCAGGTGCACACCGTTGGGGGGGGGGGGTGGTGCCGTGGTGCGCGCCTGTCAGCTGAGTTCGCTAACTTCGCTGCAGCTCTCTGCCCCGGAACAGGAAGTAACCTGTTCCGGGGCAGAGGGAGCTGCAGCGAAGTTAGTGAAGTCAGCAAACTCAGCTGACAGGCGTGCGCCGCGGCACCCCCCCCAGCGGCGTGCACCCGGGGCGGACCGCCCCCCCCCCTTGGTACGCCACTGACATTAGTAGATCATCAGTATTGTGTTGGCAAACACAGCTGCTTGCCAATATCCAGTAAATATATTTAAATGCATGCAAATCTCTTAATTTGAAAACTTATGGTTACTATAATGCAGTGTTTCCCAAGTCCAGTCCTGGAGTACCCCTTGCCAGTCAGGTTTTCAGGATATCCACAATTAATATGCATGAACTTAATTTGTATACACTGCATCCATTATATGCAACTCTCTTTCATGCATGTTCATTGTGGATATCCTGAAAACTTGACTGGCAAGGGGTACTGCAGGACCGGACTTCGAAAATATTGTTGTAATGCACCTTCCTCCTTTCCTCTCACCTTACTCCTTTCCTCTCACCTTACTTTGTATTGTCAGGACCAGAAGATAAGTAAAATGGATTTTCATTTCTTGGGTCACTTATGTTATATATAAATCATGAATTTAAATGATAAAAGATATAGGAGCACTAGTGAGTATTCATGATAGATGTTTTGATGAAGTTTTTGTCTGTCTGCTAGATAATCTGCCAGACTCCTACCAGGACTAAGAAAAAAAAACACACGCCCACCATGCCCTCTAATATCGCCAATATGATATTCAAACAGCAAGACTGTACACAGCCAAAAGGACTGTACACAACCAATGCCCTTCCTATAAAACTGTATGTAACCCATACCCATCCATAATGTGTACCGCGCTGAACCTTGAACAGGGGGTATTGTCGGTATATAAGATCTGAATTGAATGTTTTTTTGGGGGGGGTTTCAAAACTTTGAGATCCTGAAGAATATCTGGTAATGGTATCTAAGGACCAGGTGTGCAGCAGATCAGACGTTTGTAAGGAAACAAGTGAAGTGGAGCATGTGTAGTAAGGAAAGGCCTGAGGAAGTGCATGGCAACCCTAACATGCTTCTCATACCTCACACTAACACTATCTGCTTTTTTTCTCACCTAGAATGTAAACCGCACTGAACCCTGGAAAGGGGATATTAGCAGTATACAAGCATTGAATTGAACATGAGCAGGACTTTGAGAGTGACCACCTAGAGTCGATTCTGCTTAAAATATATAATCTGGTTTAATTAGGAAAAATTGATGATTGGCCTTAAAAGTAGTTTAGCTGGAACACAGTGTTTTATCTCGCTTAGAATACTGAGAGATTTGGTGGGGGGGGGGGCATGCTGCATAAACAAGTACAGGAAGGGGGGTCACATGACGCTATGCAGGGGAGCGGACGCTAGCTGCTTCGCTTCTGCTTCCTCATCGCCGAATCAGCATAGAATACCCCGATATAGAGACTGAACTCACCCAGATAACTGGCGCACATTCATCGGAGACAGAGACCAGAGTTTAAAATCTACTCTCATCGATAATGGCAGCTAAAAATCCGCGCAAAGAGAAGAGCAGACTGGCGGAGGACAAGATGGTGGCTCCGGTGAGCCTTGCGGCCTCACAAGTGGGATCCGCATGGGCTGCCGAGATAGTCGGAGAAGTAACCAGCGCCATTGAAACGATTTTAGAAAAAAAGTTGGGCTCCTTGGCAGCTAAATTGGAAGCTCTCCACAGTAACGTAACCCAAATAGGAGAAGACATGGCGACCTACCAGCGATGTACCGGCGAGTTGGAAGACCGCATGGCGAAAGTCGAAGAAGCCCAAATCAAGTTTAAAAAGCTTGTGGACTCCTATGCTGACTAACTTGAGGATCTGGAAAACAGGTCCAGACACAATAATTTAAGACTGGTGGGCATACCTGAAAATCAAGGGGATCATGACTTGAAGCAGTTTTTGGAGGCTTGGTTAATCAAGGAGCTGGAATTGGCGACGGAGCTGGGCCCCTTGAGGATTGAATGGGCCCATCGTCTGTGTTTAAAGCAGGCGAACTCAACAAGGCCAAGAGTGGTCATATGTAAGATCTTTGATTTTGTTCATAAGACAGCGATATTGCAGGCGCTGCGAAGTGGCAAAGAGTTGTTTTGTGGCACCCAGAAAATTTTATGTTTTTAGGATTACTCGGCGGGTGTGTCTGCACAAAGGAAAATGTTTTCGCCCATTTGCGCTGAGTTGGTGAAGTGAAAAATTAAATTTGCGCTGATGTATCCTGCAAAGCTGAGGATTACCTACCAGTCATCCACTAATACCTTTTCATCGGTTGAGGAGGCGCAGAAATTTTTACAACAATTGGATCCCAATCGCTGAGGAGTCCGGTCAGGGAGCAACCGGAGGAAGTACACAAAGGCAAAAGAAAGGCAAGAGCTACAGATTTGGTTTGGTTCAGTTTATTTGATTTCGAGTTTCCTGGTTTGTACGAACAGACTGAATTCACTATTCCTTTGGAGTATCAGAGGTCCAGCAAAGGAACGTTGTATCTCAAGGAGTTCGGAGCTAAGGGGTATTATCCCTTCCCTTTTGGAGTCTCCATATTATTTCAGAGTCTGTTGTGAACTGGTTTGGACATTAAAATATGTTCGTATTGGGGGCAAGTCGGGGAAGAGATGTTGAATGGCAGTTTGGGAAGGAGTTTGGGGTATGAAGTGGGGGGTAAGGTAAATTTGTTGGTGCATTAAAAGGGGTAATTACGAAGATTTAAAGAAAGGTTTTGTTAAGAGTGCTTGGTTTGGGATGGTTGGGGGGGGGGGCGTTAAAAGTGATCTGAGTGCTTTGGGGGAATCTTCAGGGAACAAGGGGGTACAGTAAGGGTTAAGGTAATGGGTGAACATGATTCGGCATCAAAAGATGTTTTTGGAGGCGGGTGGCAGCTTTTCTCTCCCTTTTGATGCCGAGTCGTGTCCAGGGAACACCCATTTAGGTAGTACTGGACTGTCCTGGTTCATTCAGGGGGCTTAAAGCGGAAGAAATAATGCTGTGTCGCAAGCTCTGTTTGATAGCACAGAAGTGCATCTTGCAAATGTGGACCTCACCGGATAACCCTGAATTCTGGCACTGGCGCAACCAAGTACATCAAGTATTAACATGGGAAGCGCAGGAGGCCAGAGGCTCCTACAAACGTAAAGCTCGATTTCTTAAGATTTGGAGCCCTATTTGGCCAAGCTCTCACAGCGTGGCAGAAGCCTAATCCTTAAAAAAATATGACTGCAGTTACTATGATTTCTTTGGAGCCCATAGAGAGTTACATAAGCGGGGGGAACGGGGAGGATAAGGGGGGGAGGGGGGAGGGGCACATTTAGGATAAAATATGAGGACAGTTATAGATTTTTGACTGTTATAAAACTTGGACTGTTCGAACTATATGTAACTATTGATGTATGTAATAGTGATATTTTTGTTCTCAATAAAAATGTTGAAACATACAAACAAGTACAGGAATTGTAGGATAAAGTTCTAGACTGTAGGACAGGTTCCAGTGCTCCTATGTTTGGATTTTTAGGGTGTCAGAGAAGACATAAGAAAATAATACATGATTGCTTTTGCACTGGTTGTTTACAGAAATCCCTAAGCCCAGGGAGCAGAATCCTAAAATTATGAGGAGATTGAGTACCCAGGAAGTTGAAAGAGGGCCAGAACAACCCATGGCTCTTTTTGGTCAAGTTGCCTTAGTTACAGACAAAAGAGTGGATATTACAGGATCAGTGAACTTCAGTCTGTAGTAGTGGATGCACCTTATACTAAGTTTTATTATAACAGAGTAGTCCTCTGCACACACCCTAAGTTCCTTCCTAAAGTCTGAGTTCCATCTGAACTAGTTAATTGTCTTGCCAATATTCTTTCCTTAATCTCATGCCCATCCTGGTGAAAGCGCACTTCACACCTTGGACTGCAAGCGAGCATTGGCCTTTTACTTGGCGTGGACTAGGCCCTACAGACAGTCCGCCCTGCTTTTTCTTTTGATCCCAACAGGATGGGGGGGTCGCTATTGGGAAATGCACCAATTGGCTGGCAGATTGGATTTCTTTCACTTATGCTGAGACTGGGCTGACCCTGGAGGATCATGCAAAGGCTCACAATCTTAGGGCCATGGCTGCATCGGTAGTCCACTTGAAGTCAGCCTCCATTGACGAAATTTGCTTTGGGTATCCTTGAGCAGGATACCCGAAGCAACAGTCGGTTTGGACAGATAGTTCTGCAGAATTTGTCTGGGGTCTAGAGTCCAACTCTACCCTACTAGGTCCATTTTGTTCCTCGCTGTCATTCTTCCTCCGGGCACTCTGCCGACACCTCCCTTTCATCGACATCCATGCATGGGAAGGGTCCATGCCACAGTGACTGCTCTCCTTCTCTTCAACTAATTTCTCTTTGAGAGCCTTTGAGGTCTCCTACGCCTGCACAGACTGGAACTCGGGCTGCGTCCACACCACTTTATCAGCCGGTACAGACACTAATCTGCAGGAGGAAATCCAGTCTATACTGAAGGAGGAGCTTTCAGGGCTACTGCATTCGCAGTCCATACAGGCTTACAAGCGCCTATTGCAGTGGTGTGCTGGAGCCGGTTGCTAAATTTTGCAAGATCTTGCGAGCCGGTTGCTCTCCAGGACGAGCCGGCTCCAGTGAACGAGGTAAGCATGGCAGGAGGGCGCCACCACAGGCCATACTTACCTCCCCTCCCGCTCACATCCATGTCCAGCAAGTCTCCGTCGCCCCCATCCTCCCCTCCCGCTCCCATCCATCTTTTTTTATTACCTCCTTTGAAGCGCCGCGTTATTTAAAGCCCTGCTGCCCGTCTCTAGCCTTCCCTGTTTGCTTTGTGATGAGTTCGTTCCCTTAGTCCCACCTTCTGACATTCTGACATCATTTCCTTTTTCCGCGAAGGCGGGACTGAGGGAACAAACTCATCATGAAGCAAACAGGGAAGGCTAGAGACGGGCAGCAGGGCTTTAAATAACATGGCGCTTCAACGGAGGTAATAAAAAAAAAAAGAATGGGAGCAGGAGGGGAGGATGGGGGCGACGGAGAATCGCTGGACATAGATGGGAGCGGGAAGGGAGGATGGGGACAACGGAGAATCTTTGGACATGGATGGGAGCGGGAGGGGAGGGAGGAGAATCGCTGGGTATGGATGGGTAGAGGGGGGCAGGGGAGAGAAGAGAATTGCTGGGCATGGATGGGTAGAGGAGGGCAGGGAAGAGAAAAGAATTGCTGGGCATGAATGGATAGAGGGGGGCAGGGGAGAGAAGAGAATTGCTGGGCATGAATGGGTAGAGGGGGGCAGGGGAGAGAAGAGAATTGCTGGGCATGGATGGGTAGAGGGGGGCAGGAGAGAGAGGAGAGTTTCAGGACATGGATGGAGGAGAGGTCAAGAGAAACTCTGGACATGGATGGAGGGAAGGGAGAGAGAAGAAATGCTGGACATGGAGGGAAGATAGATGAAGGAGATTAGATGAGGGAAAAGGAAGTGAGGAGAGAAACTGCAAATGGATAGAGAAAATAGGCAGAAGCTGGATCCACTGTACAGTCAAGTCTGCGGAGGACCAGAAATGAAGAAGAAAGGAGGAAAGAAAAGAAATAAATTGAAAGGAAGCCCTGGAAACGGAGTCAAGGGAATAGATAGAGAGCAACAGAATCAGATACTGGGCCAGCATGATCAGAGAAACAGTCACCAGACAAAGGTAGAAAAAAAAAATTTTATTTTCATTATAGTCTTTGGAATATTTCCACTTTGAGAATCAGGTGCTGAACGTTAAAAGTTTATATTTATTTACTTATTTATGGCATTTTATCCCATATTAAACATGAATTAGATTGGAACCTGGGATCATTTAATTTTTTTTCCTGGAGAGAGTAATGCATTGCCCCCCCCCCCGCCCCCCCGGCTATAGCCAGCTCTGCAATTTTGGGGGGGCGCAGAGGTGGACGGGGGGGGGGGGGTGCCGAGGTGGACCAGGGAGAGAGCCTGTTGTTAAAAATTTACCAGCACACCACTTGCCGATTGATACTTTAGAGAAAGTCACGGGAGAAAACCCGCACATGCATTTGGATCTGAATGTCAGGGGCAGCATGTTCTGAGAGAAGAGGACATTTCTCTGGTAAGTGAACATTATTTTGCTCTGTACTTTGGGAACTTAAAGATTGTGGTATAAAGGAGGAACCGGTTAGTGATAGCTAGAATTTTTTTTAAAAAGCAAACTTTATCAACTAGTCTCCATACCCTTTTCCCCACTAGTTTTAAAACTTGAACTTTGTACCACAGCATTAACAGCCTCTAGCAGGCACAGCAGGGCCTAGTTCAGTTTCATCCCCACCCCCCCTCCAATTTCACACCCACCCCTAGCACAACTCTTCATTTGTAGTCAATTATTCTACTTAGGATAAGAAGTGGAGAGTTTTTATTACAGTTTTAATTACATTTAATTAGTTTCCTAGAAGCAAACACTAAATAAATTATTAATTAGACACAGAAATAAGAAGAGACTGCAACTAATTAATTCAGTTAAACCCTTATCTTGGATGCAGCTTTCAATGAACTTGTCAATCTGTCAGTGAAATACAATTTTAAAGTCCCGAACAATTCTTTTAACTCCCGACAGGGGTTCCCTGTTTCACCATTATTTGGCTGCTTCACGGAAGAACAACTTCCACGGGATACATCCAAGACAACACCACCGCCTGCTCTCCTGATTATTCACAAAAGGGCGGCTGTTTCTTGAAAGACGCCCAGAATTTTAAATCTTCGTGTCACAGGATTATGTCAGAATGTCTTAGGTGCCCAATCAAAGGAGCGCCTTCCATTCAGTGGAAATGTTTAATCCCATAGGGATAACTGTCTGTACGGTGAAACTCCATCTCTGCTCCCTCTGTCGAAGTAAACGCCTAATGTCTCCGTTCCGTGGTCTTTAATTATTCTAACACTGTACACCTTACTTCTGAAAATTTGTGTTGTTTTTCCTTGAAATAAGATACTAGGGGTTCATACATCTTTTGAAACTGTATACAGTGTCTGTGTTTAATGAGGCACGTCTTCAGCGTGCGAGAAGTCTGTCCAATGTAATACAGATCGCAAGGACATGTCAAAAGATAAATGACATTTTGGCAGAGACAAGAAATCTGAGCTCTGAGGGGATAAACCTTCCCCGTGTGAGAGTCTATGAATTGATTGGAATCCAGCATTATGTCGCATACTGTGCATGATCCACATGCATGATGACCTTGTGTTCTAATAGCTCTTTCCCCACGAATCCATAGTTCAAGTTATTGTTGCGTTGAAAGGCAAACAAAATTCTCATTCTCTGGAAGCAAGGGTGCACTTTCAGTATAGAGATGTGTTTCTTAATCATCTTTGTTACTGTATCTGTATGGCAATTGTACTTAGTTACGAATGTCAATACCTCCTGTTCCATCTGAACAACACGGGGAGTCAACAACCATTCTCTATGATTAAAGAACGCTCTTTTCTTAGCCTTTTTTACAAGGGCTGCAGGGTATCCTCTTATCAATGAGCTTCATTTGCAAACTGTCCACTTGTTAGCAGTATGCCATATTGGAGGAACAGATCTTCTGGTATCGTAAAAATTGAGCAAAAGGTATGTTAGACCTATAATGGTGTGGGTGTATACTATTATATTGCAAAACAGTGTTTCTGTCTGTAGCTTTATATACCTATGTATCTAATGTCCCTTGCTCCTTGGTGATATAAGAAAATAACCTAGGTGTCATTGAAGACAATATGCTGAAATCTTCTGCCCAGTGTGCGGCGGCGATAAAAAAACACGGGATGCTAGGAATTCTTAGCAGAGGATTGCAATATAAGATCAAAATATTCTAATGCCTTCGTATCGCTTCATGGTTTGGCCTTATCTTGTGTTCAATTCTGGTTGTTGTATCTCAAAAAATATATAGTGGAATTAGAAAAGGTTCAAAGAAGAGCGACCAGAATAATAGAGGAGATTGAACTGTATGAGGAAAGGCTAAGGAGGTTAGGGCTGTTCAGATTGGGAAAGAGACGGCTGAGGGGGGATATGATTGAGGTCTACAAAATCCTGAGTGGAGTGGAACGGGTGGAGGTGAATCTGTTTTTCTCTCATTCCAAAAGTGCAAAGATCAGGGGATACTCAATGAAATTGCATGGGAATACTTTTAAAACAAATAGGAGGAAATATATTTTCACTCAAAGAATAGTTAAGCTCTGGAACTTGTTGCCGGAGGATGTGGTAACGGCGGTTAGTGTGTCTAGTTTTTAAAAAGGTTTAGGCAAGTTCCTGGAGGAAAGTTCCATAACCTGTTATTGTGATGGATATGGGGGAAGCCGCTGCTTTCCCTGAGATTGGTAGCGTGGAATGCTGCTACTAATTGTTACTGCCAGGTATTTGTGACATAGACTGGCCACTGCTGGAAGCAGGATACTGAACTGGATGGACCATTGGTCTGACTCAGTATGGCTGTTCTTATGTTCTTACTAGTAAATAAGGCCCGTTTCTGAGACAAATGAAACGGGCGCTAGCAAGGTTTTCTGGGAGTGTGTTTGCTTGAGAAAGTGTGAGAGAGAGTGAATGTGCAAGTGTGTGTGTGTATGTGAGGCAGAGAGTGTGTGCGAGTGTGTATGTGAGACAGTGACTGTGAAAGAGTGTGTGTTGCACACAGATACACTGTGTGTGAGAGAGAGTGTGCGAGAGTATGTGTGCAATACACAGACTCTCTGTGAGTCCAAGAGAGTGTATGTGAGCGAGTGTGTGAGACCGACTGTATGACACACAGAGAGTGAATGTGATTCAGTGTGAGACATAGTGTGAGAGTCTGTGTGAGAGAGAGAAAGACACTGACTGTGAGAGAGAGAAAGACACTGACTGTGAGAGAGTGTGTGTGACAGAGAGAGTGTGTGTGTGACAGAGATACCTCCCCTCTCCCTCTGTGGTCTCTGGACCCCCTCTGAGGTCTGAGGACCCCTCCCCCCCCCTCTGGTTTCAGGTCTCCCTGCCTCTCCCCCCCCCCCCTCTGCGTGGTTTGCAGCACCGTGCGAGTGTGTTTGTGTGACAGAGAGATAATGTGTCTGTGAAGACAGATAGTGTGTGTGTGAGGCAGAGAGTGTGTGCGATTCTGCTGCCTCCCCTGCAGCCACCCAGTGTTTCTGCACTCCTGCCCCCCCCCAGTCACCCAGCGAATCTGTTCTCTTCCCTACCCCCCCTACAGCCACCCATCGATTCTGCTGTTTCCCTTGCCCCCCCTTCAGCCACCTAGCGATTCTGCTGTTTCCCTTTCCCCCCCTTCAGCCACCTAGCGATTCTGGTCTGTCCCCTGGCCCCCAGCGATTCTACTGTCTCCCCTGCCCCCCTTGCAGCCACCCAGCGAATCTGCTCTCTTCCCTGCCCCCCTTGCAGCCTCCCAGCGATTGTGCTGTGCCCCTGCCCCCCCATCTTCCTCCTCTGCATGCACCCAGTGATTGTGCTCTCTCCCCTGACCCCCTTCAGCCACCTATCGGTTTTCCTCATCTCTCTATTTAAAACGCACCTCCAACGTTCTTTTGAAGCCTCCAAAAGTTCCAACGTTTGTGTAGTGGTGTAGATTGATGTCTGCCCCGCCCTAGCGTCAAACTTGATGATATTGAGGGCTTAGCGATGCGATTGGTTGAGTGCCATTGCTCCGCCCTCGACATCACGTTTGACGCGAGAGCGGGGAAATCACTCATGGGCGAATTTTGATCTACACCACCATGGATTTAGAACGTTGGGACTTGTGAAGCCTTCATTAGAACGTTGGAGGTGCGTTTTATATAGAGAGATGACACATGCGTCAACATCGCAGAGAAGTTTGCTCCAACCTTGGAGAGTTATCTGCTTTGACACACCTCAACGCAGAGCTGATACTCTAGTCGACACTCTGTCTTCCACTTACATCCCAAGAACAGTACTATGAAGAATCAGACTTGGACCTATCCTTGGAGACGGATCAGGACCCACAGGATCTCTCAGCTGAGGAGTCCTGTGGCATCTCATCTGATCCTTCTTTGCCACCTTAGAGATGTAGGTCTCTTCCAGAAAGTATATATTCCTGACTTTGTCTGTGAGATTGCTTAACACATACCTTTCAAATTAGAGATACAGGAAGAATCTCGTTCAGAACTCTTTGAAGTTCTAGATTGACTCTCCTCCTAGAGAAAGAATCACTGTTCCACTTCATACAATTATGAAAAATAATCAAAATTGGGAGAGTCCACTTAGTTCAAGTGGCTCCAAGAACAATTGACACAATGTTAGGATACAGAAATGCACTGGTTTTGAGAAAACATCTAGTGTTCAGACCATAGACATCAACGTACAGCCATCTGCAAGAACCACCCATTACAAACATCTGTGGATACTGGAGCTGCAAACAGTTGCCTGACCTTAAAACCTCTATCAGAAGTTTTCTTTCCACTCTGCTGATAGATTTAGTGAGCAACTGAATAGAGCTGCAGGCCATATATATTCCAATCACTGCAGCAATTTCCTAATAGAGAATGTTAAAAAAAAAGACTGCTATTCATGTTTTCTAATATTCATTTAGCTGTGCTCCAACTTTGAACTTTCTACTGTACTATAGTACACATTTATAATGTTTCTTTATTTTTAAGCTAATCCTCAGTTACTTTGCTTTCATAATAAAGTTTAAAATAACCTTTCCTTACCAGTTCAAATACTTGTTCAATTGCAGTATCATAAATTTATTTTTATTTGTTACATTTGTATCCCACATTTTCCCCACCTATTTGTAGGCTCAATATGGCTTACATAGTACCTGAGAGTGGTGTAATGTCCATTACGAACTTTAGTGTTGTGTTGCAGAGGTCAGGCATTTATGTTGGATCGGTAGGGTATGCCTTTTTAAACAGGTGAGTTTTTAGAGTTTTCCTGAAGTGTAGGTGGTCATACTTAGTTTTCAGGAATTTTGGTAGTGCATTCCACAGTTGTGTGCTGATGTAGGAAGAACTGGATGCATAAGTTGATTTGTATTTGAGTCCTTTGCAGCTTGGGTAGTGCAGATTTAGGTACACCATCTTATGTCTCGGGCATCCTCGAGTCTAGAGGCCCATTTGCAAAATCTCTGTATACCTTGTGCATTTTTGCTGTCATCTTAACATAAGCACACTCGTGACGTTGACCAGCTTTGGCTGCGCAGCATCTCTATACCCTTCGACGTTCACCTACAACAGAATATGGACAGTCTGTTAAAGGCGGATCATTAAAAAAATATCCAGATCATGCTAATGTCAAGCATTGTAGCAGGCTAGATGTGTTGATAGTCTTGTTTTCAGCCAAAAATACCTGTTTGTTTTCATTTTTGCTTGAAAACTAATGTTGCATCTAAAAATAAAATATATACTTTGTCAGTGTTAAACTTTTGGCCTTGCCTCTAGAATGACCATATCCCCTGCCTCCTCCTCCCCCTTCCCCCCCTACAAATACTTAAATATTTCAATTTTGGTCTTACCATCTCATGTAGACAACACTTATTGGGTGCTAACTGCATAAGTGCTTTTGAATATGGATCCAGTAGTAAGCTGAAAATGTTGTGGTTTGTGATACCAGAATTCTTACGTGAAATCAAGGCTAGCGATATGTTTACTTTTCTGTGTTTAGTTCATATTACTTTAACCTGTCAATCAAGACATGCCAAAATATTAATGCATTGTTGCACTGGCTGGTAGTATATTGATCCACAGTAGCGAGGAGAAACTTGAATGACAGCATTTGTTATATAGTCTTTCTGTTTGTGTGGAATTAGAACCATTTCAGAATAAAATCCTTTGTATAAAAGTTTGTACATGTAAAGACTTGTTTACATGTAGAAAAGGCCTTTAATAAAACTGCCCTGTAGTATACGTGCATATTGGTATACACAGTTTAGAAGGCACCATGTGCTTATACACATGCCACATTTAGATTTAACTGGGGGGTGCAGATGAGATAAAGTTGAGATATACCAACATATTTTACAAAATAGGCAAGTATATGCTTCAGAGCAGGCTGTGAATGTGTGTGTTGGCATTTATACACTACAGAGACTGGTTTTGGGACCCCATTTATAAAAGTATATAACGCCTCGATTTGCCTTTATAAATGGGCTTTAAATAGGCATTCTGTTTTAACTGTTACATAAATGTCCTGTTATAAATCAGGCCCAATTTGTCAAATGATTTTCACATAATTGTATTTGTTGTTTAGAGAGTGGAAGCACAAGAAAAAGAAGACTCTTTAGCAGGATTTGCAGGAAAAGCAATAAAGGGCAAAGTTGGAAAACCCAAGATAAAGAAGCTGCAGTTAGAAGAAACTATGCCTTCACCTTTTGGGAGAAGAATAGTTCCAGAGGTTACATCAGCCATGAAGGCTGATGCCAGCAAGAAATTGCTAAAGAAGAAGAAGGTATGTGGAACTGTTGTTTGTTCATCATGTCTCTGATAGCAGCTAGTTTTGGCGTCTGTTATGATCTTACTATATCAAGTTCTCTTGCTATCTGGAGGTATTTTTACATTTTATATTTCCAGTTCCAGGCCCCCTCCCTGTGAATTTTAAAAGTCATCCTGACTTACCTCGCAAGGTAAAAAGCGTGCAGGCTCGGCACTTACTTCAGTTTTCCCTTCTCTGTCAGCTCTGGTCCCGCCGTTGCAGAAACAGGAAATGAGGGCAGGACCAGAGCTGGAGACAGAGAAGGGAAAACTGAAGGAGGGAGGGTGGGGGGACGCTGGAACTTCCCTTAAAAACATTAATGGCAGAAGGTGATTTACTTTGCTAGCACCCGTTTCATTTCAATGAGAACGGGCTTTTTTTTTTTACTAGTAAACTATATATGCTTACTCTGTAAACTTATGCTTGGTTTGGGAGTGTTGTGGAATAATCTGCTTTATGACTGCTTTAAGGCAGTTTTTCCATTTGGGTTCCACAGTGCCTTAGGACCTTTCTCTTTTGTACAGTGCAGTTCTTTTGATAATTAATAAAGTTACTGATCCAGTTCTGACACTCACGTTAAATTCAGTTTATTTTTTAAATTGTGCAGTGGGTGGTGTTTTTGGTTTTCCTTAGAACTTTAAGTGTAAAATATGTGGGGCAATATGTAAATTACTTCACTGTAGTTGCACAGATCTGTCACCTCCAAAAGTATATGAAGGAGCTGTAAACCTTTGGTGATTTACAATGCACTGAGAAGCAAAATACATTAAATCAAAAATAAAGTGTAAAGATCACATATCTCCCTGGGAATGTGTGTAGTGGACTCTTCTTGCACATGCTGCAGAACGGAGACCCGGGATTAATTCCTTGTCTCTGGTTACTGCTGTAGGCCAGAAACTACATTGGCTAGCCATACCTGCTGGTTGATTTGAGAGCACAGTAGGATCAGATCTCTGAAGACGCAACATTGTCTTTCTCAGCCAAAGGAGTTCCTGCAGTACATGGATAGCTAAAACAACAAAAAAGTATCATGAGGCATATGAGGTCTACCCAAGTTATGCTGTGGACCTGCATGTAAGACAAATGTGTCATATTTTGATTGCCCATATCATATTTTCCTAATTAAGCTTGTCTTGTTAAGCCTGTTTGAGACTTGAGGAGGGATAGTACATGTATTTGAGGAAGAAATAAAAGATCCTGAAACAAGAATGAAATAGTCTTTTGGGAAAAGAAAGTCAATTTTCTGCTTATGGAAGGTAAAATTGTAAAACAGCTATCTTAATCCTTTGCTGCTCTTAGTATTCAGTTTTTCATCTCTTCTTTGAGATTTGTAACTGAAATTTAATTTCCTGCTTCTGTATTGCCCTCTCAGCAACCAAGGCTGTCCACTACGGTATACTGACTTAGTAAAACATTATTAAATAGACATTAAAATGACATAAAACATGCATTTTGAGTTGTATTTTCTAGACAGCAGAATGTTAGATGTACAAGGGTGTGAAGACTTTTTGATTAGGAACATAGATTTGTTGCTCCTTGCCTTATACAGCAGGTTTAAAAAGTTCATGTATTCTTTGTGGATGTACTGCATTGATGTGGTGCCTTATTCTGATTGCCTTACTAAAATACATATCAAAAGCAACCAATAGTAAAAAGTGAAGTAAAACTGTGAAAAAAAGTTGATCAACCCAATAGTAATTTTTAATGATGTATCTATGGAGCAGGGGTAGGCAACTCCGGTCCTCGAGAGCCGCAGGTCAGGTTTTCAGGATATCCACAATGAATATGCAGGAGATAGATTTGCAAGCACTGCCTCTATGGTATGCAAATCTATCTCATGCATATTCATTGTGGATATCCTGAAAACCTGACCTGCTTGCTGCTCTCGAGGACCGGAGTTGCCTACCCCTGCTATGGAGGATCATTTTATCACAGGGTGCTTAGGCTGAAAAGGCACATAGGCATATGTTGTGCCTGATTTGTAAAGTGGACACATGTTTTTATATTAAGGGACCTTTTGAAGAAGAAGAAGAGATAAATGCATCGTATTTTTGGAATGTTCATTTTTACACAATCATGCTTGAGGATTGACACACTAAAACTTAGTTTGTGAGCCCTTTAGGAACAGAGAAAATACCCTGCATATAATGTATACAATGCTGTGTACATCTAGTAGCGCTACAGAAATTAGTAGTAGTAGTAGTTTTAGGCACTTCTATAAGAACCTACAGTTGTATGCACAAGTTTAGATACTCCTTACCAAATGTTTATTTCATTGAGTCCCTAAGTGAAGGGAGGCTGACACAACCTCTTAAATTTTTTCGAAAGTTGTTAATAAGGCCTAAAAATAGTGGTTTGGCAGGATTTTACTTGGTAAAGCCATGTTGCCTTGGATCTTGTAACCCATTGTCTTCTAGAAAGTCAACTGTTCTTTCCTTTAGCAGTGATTCCATTATTTTCCTACCACTAATGTGAGGCTTACTGGCCTGTAATTTCCCACTTCTTCCCTCTCACCACTTTTGTGAAGAGGGACCACA
The DNA here is from genome assembly GCF_901765095.1 of Microcaecilia unicolor. Classification (NCBI taxonomy): domain Eukaryota; kingdom Metazoa; phylum Chordata; class Amphibia; order Gymnophiona; family Siphonopidae; genus Microcaecilia; species Microcaecilia unicolor. Next base: position 253,815,015 of record NC_044031.1, on the reverse strand, counting down.
TCAGTTCGTCTACAGTCCCTTGGAACCTCTCCCGTCTATTAGATAAATCTTTCAGAGGTCCCGCCAGAACTTCTCTGAGCTCCTCAGTATCCAGGGATATATCCCACCCGGCCCAATAGCTTTGTCCACTTTCAGATTTTCAAGCTGTTTATAACGTTTTCTTCCTTGAACAGAGTAATATCCACTCTATTCCTCAGCCACCAAACGCGGTCCTTCAGGATTTTCTTCAGTGATGAACACCAAAGAGAATTATTTGCTTTATCTTCATCTCTCTCCACATAGCTGTTCTCATTTTCTATTTTTTTTGTCCTTTCCCCAATATATCTAAGAAAGGTCTTGTCACCTCTCTTTACATCTTTAGCCATTTTTTTCTTCACCTGTGCTTTCGCTATCCGTATTTCCCTTTCTTCCTTGAGCTTAATCTGGTAATCTTTTCTGTGATCTTCTCTTTGCATTCTTCTGTATTTCTTGAATGAATCCTCTTTTGCCTTATTTTTTCAGCCACTTGTTTGGAAACCATATAGGCTTCCTGTTACTCTTGTTCTTTGTTTACTTTTTGCATAAAGATCGTTTGCCATATTTATAGCAGTTTTCAGCTTGGACCACTGCACTTCTACTTCTCAATCCTAACCTTTCTGTCAGCTCCTTCTTCAAATATTCCCCCCATTTAACCAAAATCAGTACGTCTGAAATCCAGTAATTTGAGTGTTTGTGCATCCGCACTCCGCTTTTGCTCTTACATCAAGCCATATCGTGATGATCACTATTACTTAGGTGGGCACCCACACGGACATTGGAAACACTGCCTCCATTTGTGAGCACTAGATCTAACGTTAACCCTTCCCTCATGGGTTCTGTCGCCAGTTGTCTGTGCAAGGCACTTGTCAGGCATCCACGATCTCTGCTTCTTTCCAGTTCTGCCAATGGTACGTTCCAGTGTCAGAGCCATGGCTGTATCGGTAACCCACTTGTGTTCAGCCTCCATTGAAGAAATTTGCAGTTCTGCAACGTGGTCTTCAGTCATATGCTCACATCACTCTACTGCCTTGAGCAGGATATCCGATGTAAAGACGCAACAGTCGGTTTGGACAGATAGTATTGCAGAATCTGTTGGGGTCTAGAATCCAACTCCATCCCCCTAGGCTCGTATTCTTCTGTTACAGGTTGCATTCTCACTTGGTTGTATTAGTTTCAGGTTAATTTCTTTAATGTCCTCACAGTTGCGAGACCCAATTGACCAATGGTGGTGGTTTTCAGTGAACCTGGATGCTAGGAATTTTCCATGTGTGAGGATAGGCCTGCTTGTCCTTGGCGAAGGCTAAGATACTTACCTGTAGCAGGTATTCTCGAGGACAGTGGGCCTTATATTCTCACAACCCTCCTGCCTATCCTGGAGTTGTCTCTTTTTGTTGTCTTTCTTTTTTCATGCTTTAGTATTGTACTGCGGTAACCGCGCTCTTGCGGCAGGTGGGAAGGTACTTGCGCATGTGCATTGAAGCTTGTCTCATGCTCACAAGGCTCTTACTAGTTGTTATAAACTCTGGACTGGGCAGCGCAGGATCGCATTACCCATATGTGAGAATATAAGGCCTGCTGTCCTCGGAGAATACCTGCTACAGGAAAGTATCTTTGCGTTATGATTGTATCTAGTTTTATTTTGTTATTTAGAATTGTTTTTTTAGCTATTTGTTGTGTATATATGTATATAACTGTTTATTATCATGCATTTTTTGTTGTTTTTAGAGTACTTGACCCCTGAAACAGACAGTTCTCTGCTTGAAACACAGCCTCGTGTTGGGTTTTCCAATTTGTGTGCTTTGTCAATAAAATTTTGGTTGTTTACACCTGGCTGCTGGAAGTTCTTTGGTCCACTCTATTGAACCCACAGCATCCAATGATCAACATCAGAAACCACTCAAGTATGGTCCCTCCTGTTCCGTTACCATTTGCTGGAACAGTTCTCCCTGTAGAGAATTCAGGATCTCCGTACTACTAGATAACTCCGCAAAACTGGGATGGCCCAGTCAACATGTTTAATTTTTTTTTTTTTACAATGTAGAGGTTATGTCAGTTTCTGTTCATGTGGAATTCAGAGAAACAAAGAGAATTTGACCACAGATGCCTAACCTTTTGCATACAACTGTATTTTACTTCAGAATGTAAAATGATCTTCTATATGTTCAGGTCCTTTTTAAAATGACCCCCATGGAGCTTAAGATGTATCAAAGATCATTTAATATATTTTTGAAATTTCTCTAGTATTGTACATGTTTTATATTTAGCATTAAGTATTGAGTTCTGTCAATGCATTTACTTTTTTTTACATTGAAGGTTGATAGTGATTCTATTGGAATAAAATTGGAATTTGATGATGAATTTGGTGGAATGCTAGCTGATGGTGGAGCTGATGACTCACAAAACACAACTGTTCAGAAATCTCCAAAGCCCAAGCGGGTAAAGAAGGAGCCTGGTATGTGCATTACACAGCAATAAACATTGAAGTTTGTTAGGATTGGGTTTTTATAATCTCGAATTTCATGATTCTAAACATGTCGGTTTTGATTTGGAGATCCATAGTCCTGTAGTTTATTTGGTTCTTTCAAATTTATTTTTCTACTGTGAATTGATTACAGATTACAGATTTAAAGTGTATTTTGAAACACCAAAGTAGATTAATAATGATACTTTTATACTAATATGTGATGGACACTAGTAGTTACCTTTATTACAAAAGGGAGAAATGGAAGCTAGCATGCAGTTCTTCCTTTGCCACCAGAGGGCATAAGAAATTTTCTACATGAATTATAATTTGAAGTCCATTATCAACTATAGATACTTGAATGAAAAGTAAGTATCTATTTCAAGTGTCATTAAAAGAACTAAAGGACAATAGATAAAACAGAAGTTGATGCTTATTTTTTCTGAGAACAAGCAGAATAGCAAGTCCTTACTGGTCAAATTTAGCCTGGAAACTGTTGAGCAGCCTCATCACACATGCACACCATTTCTCCTGCATCAGTCTCTTCTGCAGAGCCGTTGAGAATGCACCCTGCTACACAATGAAGAGAATTCTTCCACTTAACAAAAACTCCCAATTTTCATGTCACTGTCGTGCTATCCTTCAGGTACTTCATTTAGTAAGCCATAATAAGATCTTTTTGGCTGGATTTTAATTTTTCACTTTTTTCACGTATGCTCTAGTAACACACTGCTTGTGTTATTTTTTTTTTTCAAAATCAAATGGTTATTTCACCGTGGCTGTATTTTTTAGTAAAATGTCCCATTAAAAAGCCCCCAGTAACTTTGATGTGCAGGCAAGAACAAATCTGGAACAAATATTCATAACTGGTCCTGTCTCACTGCCTTGGGCCTGATCACAGCCCCTCTGTCTCTATATGATTATTGTAATTATGCAATACTTCCAGAGTAACATAGTAAGTTACAACAGATAAAGACCTGAATGATCAATCCAGTCTGCCCAACAGTCATATTTGTTATCAATTCAAGATTAAATCAACAATGAGCATAATATTATATACTGATCATAGTCTTTTCTTTGGTGTTTCTGGGACTTAGACTGTAGAAATTCGCCCGGCTCTGTCCTATGTTCCAACTACTGTATTTGCAGTCAAAGCCCACTACAGCCTATCCGAATCCGTCTTGTCATTTGCAGGACAAAGACTGTAAAGGTCTGCGCGGCACTGTCCTCACATTCCAAACAGGGCTGTGCTAGGGTCTCTGGCACCCCCCTGCAGGACCATCAGTTGGTGGCGGGCGTGCCACCCCCCCCCCCCCCCCCCCCCCCCACCCATGAAAATGACGCTCACCACTTGCACACTGACAGGAATGGTCAGCACTATTCTTAGAAACAAACTGCTATACATTGCAAAATAAGATAGCAGATGTAAATTCTCAAAGTGGACATATTCCCAAACACTAAATGAAAATAAAATGATTTTTTTTCTACCTTTGTTGTATGGTGACTTTCTTTTTCTGATCATGCTGGCCCCAGTATCTGATTCTGCTGCTATCTGTCCTCTTAACTCCGTTTCCAGGGCTTCACTTTCCATTTATTTCTTTCCTTTCCTCCTTTTCTTCTTCATTTCTGGTCCTCAGCTTCTCCCTATTTTCTTCATCCATGTGCAGTTTTTCTCCTCTCTTTTCTTTTTCCCTCATTTCATCTCCTTCATCTCTTTTCCCTCCCCTCTATGTCCAGCAATTTCTCCTCTCTCCCTGAGCCCTGTCCTCCCAATCCATGCCCATCCATGCTCCTCTGTCCCCTGCCCCCTCCATTCATCCCTATCCAGAAATTCCCCTCTCTCCCTGAGCCCTGCCCTCCCAATCCATGCCCATCCATGCTCCTCTGTCACCTGCCCCCTCCATTCATCCCTATCCAGCAATTCCCCTCTCTCCCTGAGCCCTGCCCTGCAATCCATATCCATCCATGCCCATCTGTCCCCTCCATTCATCCCTATCCAGCAATTCCCCTCTCTCCCTGAGCCCTGCCCTCCCAATCCATGCCATCCATGCTCCTCTGTCCCCTGCCCCCTCCATTTCATCCCTTTCCAGCAATTCCCCTCTCTCCCTGAGCCCTGCCCTCCCATCCATGCTCCTCTGTGCCCTCCATTCATCCCTAATTCCCTATCTAGCAATTCCCCTCTCTCCCTGAGCCCTGCCCCTCCCATCCATGCTCCTCTGTCACCCTCCATTAATCCCTATCCAGCAATTCCCCTCTCTCCCTTCCATGACCCCCCCACCTCGCATCCATGCTCCTCTCTCCTCTCGCTCCCATCGTCTCAGTTGGCCTGGCCCGCCCTCTTCTCCCCTCCCCCTTCGCATCCATGCTCATCTCTCCCCTGCCCCTGAGGATAGGGGGGGATGGACATATTTTACAAAGTACACGTGAATGTTGGAAACCCACCCCTACTCTGCTCAAACTACACCCCAAGAATGTTCATGCATGTTCTGGATAAAAGTGTGCGTACTCTTGCTGGATTGTATACTTGTACTCACATTTTCACCCAAGTGATTTATTACAACTTTTTTTCACACGTAAAACACACTTGGTCATGGAAATTGCTTTCTAAAATTACTAACAAGGATGGGAAGTACAAAACTCCACAAAACAAAGCAACAAACAGAAGGGGGTGGAAAGCACATCAAGCGATGTGCAATCAAGAGAACAGCCTTTATTCAATGTTGATCTCAACGTAGAACCTTTTCTCAGGATCCAGATGCTGAAGGTTCTGAGCAGTAGTAAAGGCCTGCTTAAGGCGGTCAACTGGATCTGTAGCCTCAGGTGACCAATCCTGGTGGTTTGCCTCCTTCCGGGTAAGGGCAGTCAGAGGCGCTGCAATGGTAGAGTAATTCAAGATGAATTGCCGATGATAATTGGTGAAGCCCAAGAACCTTTGGAGGGCACGGTGACTCACTGGCTGGGGCCACTCGAGAATAGCAGATAGCTGGGTCCATTTGCAGCCCCAGGTCCAAAATAATGTACCCCAGGAATGGCAGCTCGATGCATTCGAAAACATATTTCTGCAATTTGGCATTTAGTTGGTTTTGCTGTAGGTGACATGCCATCTGTGCTGTTCCAGGTATCGGGAAAAGATCAGGATGTCATCCAGATAAATGAGTACACGCTTGTTCAGCAGATCCTGAAAGATGTCATTAATGAAATTCTGGAAGGAGCATTTGCAAGGCCAAAGACATGACCCAGATACTCATAGTGTCTGTCCCATGTGTTAAAGGCAGTTTTCCAACTCATCTCCTTCCCTGATGTGGATGAGGGTTTATTCGCCTCGCAGATATAATTTGGTGAAGATACAGGCCCCCTGAAGTCAATCGAACAATTTGGAGATGAGTGGTAGAGGATATGTGTTCTTTACAGTTATAGCATTTAGGCCACGGTAGTCGATGTACAGGCGCAGTTCCCCATCCTTCTTGCCCACAAAGAAAAATGCAGCTCCAGCCGGAAACTTGGAGGGCTGTATAAACCACCATTGCAGGTTGTCTTTGATATATGCAGACATAGATTCGGTCTCTGGACACGAGAGCGAGTAAACCCTGCCCCTGGGAGGCATTGTCCTAGGCAGAAGTTCAATGGGGCAATCATTATTCCAATGGAGTGGAAGAGTCTCCTTCCGTTGCTTGGAGAAGATACCTACAAAGTCTTGATAGATCCATGATAAGGATTGGTCGACCTCTAGTGTGTGGAGAGCCACTGGTTTGGGAAGCGTGACCGAGTCCAAACAGCATCTTCTACACGGGGCACACAAAGCAGTTAATAGACCTTGTGTACAGTCGATCTGGGGATTGTGCCGTTGTAGCCAGGGGAGACCCAGACCCCAGGATGACGGGTTTCATGGCTGACTGTATAACATATAGACATATAGAGATATGGCTTCTCTGTTTAGTGTCCCAACCCGAAGACAGAGCCAGGAGGGTTTTGGTCTCGAGCATCCCCTGGATCTACCCATAGACCGAGGATACTGGAAGATGTGGAGGTAGCTTCTTTGTGGGGATGTAGTAATGACAAACCAAGGCCCCATCAATAAAGTTACCACCTGCTCCGGAGTCTATCAGTGCCTCAGTGAAAAAATTCGGGTTCCAAGTCAGTAGTGACTGGAACTAGTAGTTGAGTGGAGGTATTCATGATAAAGGTCCTAGTCCTGCCTCCCCAGCCAGGATTAGGCCTGCGTTTCCCAGCTTCTTTGGGCATCAGCAGGCATATTTTTTTTTTTTTTGTTATATTTGTACCCCGCGCTTTCCCACTCATGGCAGGCTCAATGCGGCTTACATGGGGCAATGGAGGGTTAAATGTCACAAGGAGCTGCCTGTGCCTGGAGTGGGAATCGAACTCGGTTCCTCAGTTCCCCAGGACCAAAGTCCACCACCCTAACCACTAGGCCACTCCTCCACTCTATTGTCTTTTCTTGTCGCAATATAGGCACAAATTCTGTGCCCTTCTCTATTTTTGTTCATGGTCCGATTGCCCCATCAGAGCCACTTGCATGGGCTTCTCGTTATTTCTAGAAGGAGAAGAGTGTGCGGAGAATGTCATGGATTTGCATAGTGAATTTATTAGGGGTAAATTCCCCATGGATCCCTTCTGGTAGTTTGCCTAGCTGGCCACGTACCAGAGAGGTTTCCAAGAAGGCTGATCCTATCCATCTAAAGGCTATCAATGACCATCAGACTCTTGTGTTGGTGGAGGAAAATATAAGCACCTGCCTATACCCATTTCTACCCCAGAGATTAATTACCACTTCAAATATTGTATAAGAAAGAGATAGGAAAGATAGATTGCAAAGATATATTTTTATTTCTTACCAAGGCAATACAAGGCAATCGGGAACATCAATCTGATTTCAGCTCTGGCTGGCAGCATCTCTGGATGGCATCTGGAACTTCTCTCACCCCACCCAGATTTGCTGCTCCTTTTATACCCTGTTCCTTCCATTCAACTTAATGGGTCTACATTGGCTCCCATGTTAAAGTTGTTTACCACTTTTCTTAGCTAACCACAAGATGCTCTCAGGAAAGAGCCCCTCCTTTATCGCAACTGTTACTTCCCTATTTTACTTCCCTATTTTCTTGCACCTGGCATTATCTTCAGAAAAACAAGTTTTTTCTAACTCAGATACAGAAATAAGGGAATCCATTTGGTAGCTACAGGTTCCATTTTGTTTTTAGATTTCTTGACCAAACTTTTCCAATTTGTATTATTTAGGCCTCAATCCGGGCTAAAAACTAAGCCATGCTTTTCCAGCAAGCTCCTAGCCATACTAGCCATCAGATTTTTGACTTGGCCAGAGTTTCTAATAGCCTGAGCTCTAAGGTTTGACCTCCCACTCTTCCAGGTGGGGTCTCTGGCTGTACCATATTTCTACAATAGGAATGTAGGGGCCAAGCAAACAGGTCTGTGGCTGGCTTGATGCTCCAGGGCTTGTTCCCAGAAATGAATATCCACTCATGTGCATAAGAGAATTCTGTCATCCAAGTTCGTGGGGAGTTCACACCCAGCCAGTTTATCTTTAATGGAAGAGGACACCCCTTTCTTTCATTGTTCCATTCCAGTTCTGACATCAGGGTATGGAGGCGAATGGTGCAGTCTGTTTTGGTCTGGGAGCCCTGCTGTAGAGTCAGCAGTTCTGTGGCCGCTGACGTGGCCTTACCTGGCTCTTCAAAAATCATCCAAAAGTGGATTAGGAACTCCGACAGGTCGTTCAGTGTGGGGTCATTTTTCTCCCAAATAGGAGAAGCCCGGGCCAGCACAAGACTAGTAAGGAGGGAAATGAGAGAGGCCACCTTGGTTCTATCTGACACAACGTCTCTGGCCTGTAATTCGAAAATGATTTGGCACTGATTTAGGAATACCTGGCAAGTCTTAGTGTTTCCATCGAAGCAAGGAGGTGGGGTGGCACGAATCCCTACACGTCCTTGGGAAACAGTCGATCCAGGCTCAGCAGCCGGAGGAACGACTGTTTCTAGTGCTACGTCTAGTCCTTGAAGAGTGTCCATGCGATGTGTCAGAGTTTGTATGGCTCCAGAGAGTTGCTGTAGTTGGAGAGCAAGCTGTTGTAGCAGCTGTAAGGCTGGTGATTCTGTCAATCTCATGGTCTTCGCAAGCAACAGCTTTCAGGTTAGTAAGCTCTTGGACCACAGTCAAAGGGCTGTCTATGGCAGACATATCACCCCAAGTCCACCTAGAGAAACGAGAGCAGGAAGCTGGTATGGCTAGATCTCTGGGGCTAGGCCAGGTAGGAGCTCAGGAGGGAGACTACATCAGGAGCCAGAAACAGGGCTTAGGCAGGAACCAGGAGCAATGCTTGGCTTTAGCTGGAACCATGATCAGGACTCAGCTTGAGCAGGAACCAAGAACAAAGCTTAGCTAAACAGGAGCTAGGAACAGGACTCGACTGGAACCAGGAACAGGATTTAATTGGAGCAGGAACCAGGAACACAGCTCTGGCAGGAACCAGGAACAGGAGCAAGGCCCTCTGGAACAGGGTTCGCAGGAGCAGGGCTGATAGGAACAAGGCTTCAGGAACCAAGGCTGCCTGAAACAAGGCAAAAATGTTGAGAAGACACTGGAATCGGGGCTGAGCTTCCTTAAAAATGCTCTTCCCCGACTACGTCCAGACACACCTCTCTGACCTTCCGCTGTCAGCTCCAATCCCGTGGCCTGCAGCATGCACACACTCCCCAAGGGAAGAGCGTGTGTGGGTGTGTTAGGATGCTGCCTCTGAGAATCCACAGAGTGGGGTCAGCACCTTATCAGGTCTGTGACTAGTGGAACCAGAGAAAAGTGTGCTGGACCAGGAGCAGTCACGGTAGGACAATGACACAAAGGACCAGGATTTCATAAACAATGTGCAATTCTGCTAGCCATAGCGTCTATCTGGCTTCAAGGGTAATTCCAAGAGGCCTTGGCTGTTCTGGCAAGGTCGCAGCTTCAGCAAATAATAGGCTTTGCATTGAAAAGTGGAATTAGCTTGAGCCTGGATTTTTGAAAGCAGGTTATTAATGCTGGATAGTGCCATGCATTATAATCCCATATATCTTTGTTTTGCTCCTACAGTTTCTCTAGGCTCCCTTCTCCCAGTGATTCAGGAACAAGATTGGCTATGCTCTCTGGATTTAAAGGATGCCTGCAGTTGCTTTCTCTGACTTGTAAGTATCTGGAAGTATCTCAGATTTTGGCTGGGGACACATCACTTTCAGTGCTGTGTTATGCTGTTTTGCCTTGCGTCAGCTCTCAGGGTATTTACTGAATGTCTCACAGTAATCACAGCATCGCTGCACAGACTTAGGTGTCCATGTGTTTCTCTAACTGGATGATTGGTTGGTGAAGAGCACATCAAAGGAGGGGTGCTTAGGAGTCTGTGCAGAGGACTATTTGGGTGCTGCAGCTACCAGGGTTCGTTATCAACTACTCCAAGTTCCATTTATTTACCAGTTCAGCAATTGGAGTCCATAGAAGCCCTGCTAGACACAGTTCAAGTGTGGGCCTTTCTCCCTTAGGCATGGACATACACTCTAATTGCCACTCAGGTTTGCAGCAGCCAGCAGGTCACGGATCTGTAGATGTTGAGGTTGTTGAGCCACATGGCCTCTACTAGATATGTCACTCTCATGACACTTCTCCATTTGAGATCTGCCCAGTGGACCCTAGCTTCTCAATGGTCTCAGGCCATGGGGATCCTAGTGGATGTTATCTGAGTAACCCCAGAGCTGGCTCAATCCCTCCTCTGGTGGACGATTTGATCCAATTTGAACTTGGGACTACCATTTCAAATTTATCAGCCCCAGAAGGTGCTGATGATGGATAAATCCAGTCTGGGGTGGGGAGTTCATTTGGATGGGCTTCACATTTTAAAGTTCATGGTTAGCTCTGGAAATGGGTTTACTGATCAACCTGGAGCTCTATCAGCAAACTACTACTACTACTTAACATTTCTAAAGCGCTACCAGGGTTACGCAGCGCTGTACAATTTCACAAAGAAGGACAGTCCCTGCTCAAAGGAGCTTACAATCTAAAGGACAAAATGTGCAGTCAATCAATTTGGGGCAGTCTAGATTTCTTGAATAGGGGTATAATGGTTAGGTGCCAAAAGCGACATTGAAGAGGTGGGCTTTGATGGGCAGGGTGAGGGCTTGGCGTATGGACTCAGAAAGTTTATTCCAAGCATAGGGTGAGGCGAGGCAGAAAGGGCGGAGCATGGAGTTGGCAGTGGTGGAAAAGGGTACTGAGAGGAGGGATTTGTCCTGTGAGCGGAGGTTTCTGGTAGGGGTGTAAGGGGAGATGAGGGTAGAGAGGTAATGAGGGGCTGCAGATTGAGTGCATTTGTAGGTTAGTAAGAGAAGCTTGAACTGTATGCGGTATCTGATCGGAAGCCAGTGAAGTGACTTGAGGAGAGGGGTGATATGAGCATATCGGTCTAGGCGGAAGATTAGACGCGCAGCAGAGTTCTGAACGGATTGAAGGGGGATAGATGGTTAAGTGGGAGGCCAGTGAGGAGTAGGTTTCAGTAGTCAAGGCGAGAGGTAATGAGAGAGTGGATGAGAGTTCGGGTGGTGTGCTCAGAGAGGAAAGGGCAAATTTTGCTGATGTTATAGAGAAAGAAGCGACAGGTCTTGGCTGTCTGCTGGATATGCGCAGAGAAGGAGAGGGAGGAGTCGAAGATGACTCTGAGGTTGCGGGCAGATGAGACGGGGAGGATGAGGGTGTTATTGACTGAAATAGAGAGTGGAGGGAGAGGAGAAGTGGGTTTGGGTGGAAAGACAATAAGCTCGGTTTTGGCCATGTTCAGTTTCAGGTGGCGGTTGGACATCCATGCAGCAATGTTGGATAAGCAGGCCGATACTTTGGCCTGGGTTTCTGCAGTGATGTCTGGTGTGGAGAGAGAAAGCTGGGTGTCGTCAGCATAAAGATGATATTTGAAACCATGAGATGAGATCAACGAGCCCAAGGAAGAGGTGTAGATTGAAAAAAGAAGGGGTCCAAGGACTGATCCCTGAGGAACTCCAACAGAGAGCGGGATGGGGGTGGTGGAAGATCCATGTGAATGTACTCTGAAGGTACAGGGGAGTACAGGATCATACTCTGTGTTTGGATGCAGTCAGAATATTCAGCTGCACTGTCCAGTACAGGATACATCTCAGAATCACATATCTGGCTGGGAAATTCAACAACCTGGCCAACAGACTGAGCAGGGTAGTGCAGCCTCATGAGTGGTCTCTCATCAGTGGTGGTGCAGGAGACTTTCCGAGAGTGGGGCATTCCAGTGTATCTCTTTGCCACTCGTTACAATTGCAAGGTCCCTCAGTACTGCTTCAGGCCAGGCTCAGGTCACACGACTGACTAGCATTGAATGCTTTCCTCCTGCATTGGGGGGGAAGGGTCCCATTCTGCTCGTAGAAAAGACTTTATTGAAAGTCAAGACCGGGGAACCATGATTTTGATCACCCTGTATTGGCCCAGGCAGATGTGGTTCCCACTTCTTCTGGAGTTATCTTACAAAGAACCATGGAGACTGGACCGTATCTGATCCTCATCATACAGAATGAAGGGTCTCTTCTACATCCCAGTCTTCATTCTCTGGCCCTTACAGCCTGGGTGTTGAGAACATAGAATTCGCTTCCTTGAGTCTCCCAGAGTATATCTCCAAGGTGTTGCTGACTTCCAGAAAGGGTTCTACTAAGAGATGTTATTATTTCATGTGGAGGAGGCCCTAGATCCTCTCTCTTACCCTACAAAGAACCTGCTTAAATACCTTCTACAGCTCTCAGAGTCTGGTCTCAAGACCGACTTTATGAGGGTTCACTTTAGTGCAATTAGTGGTTATCATTCTCATGTAGAAGGTAAGCCCATCTCTGTAAAGCCTTTAGTTTACTTCTTAGGGGGTTTGCTTTTGACAGAACCACTCTGTCAAATCTCCTCCTGTGTCATGTCAACTTTGTCCTTACCCAGCTGATGAAAGCTCCTTTTCAACAACTAGATTCCTGTCCTCTGAAGTACTTGATCTGGAAGGTCTTATTTTTGGTGGCAGTTACTTTAGCTCACAGAGTCAGTGAGCTTCAGATCCTAGTAGTTGGAACTACCTTACACAAAATTAATCAAAACAGAGTAGTTCTCCACATTCTTATTTTCCTTTCTAAGGTGGTGTCGGAGATCCAGCTGAATCAGTCCGTCATCCTGCCAACATTCTTTCCCAAGCCTAATGCGTATCCTGGTTAAAGCTCGCTGTACATCTTGGAATGCAAGCGAGCAGTGGCCTTTTACCTGGCGCGGACTAGGCCCTAAAACAATCTATTCATCTTTTTCTTTCTTTTGATCCCAACAAGATGGGGATCAAAAGAAAAGTGTGTTTACCAATAGCAACCCAATTGGTAAAGTGTGTTTAAACGTACTTTTTCTTTCTAATTGGCTGGCAGACTGCATTTCTTTTACTTGTGCTCAGGCTGGGCTGACTCTAGAGGGTCATGTCAAGGCTCACAATATGAGAGCTATGGCTGTGTCAATGGTCCACTTGAGTTCAGGCTACATTGAAGAGCTTTGCAAAGCTTGAACATGGTCTTCAGTCCACCCATTCACATCCCACTACTGCCTTGAGCAGAACACTCACTGCGACAGCTGGTTTGTTCAGACAGTCCTGAAGAATTTATTTGGGGTCTGAAATACAGCTCCACCTTCCTAGGTGTGTTTTATTCTTTTCCAGGCTGCACCTTCACAACAGTGTATATATGTTTTCAAGTTAATTGATTTTCTTGGACTAGTCGTTGCGAGTCTCTGTTTTCCTTGTTCTTTTCGGTTAGCTTGTTAGCTAGGGATTTCCACATGTGAGAGTTGTATGGCCTGCTTGTCCTCGGAGGAAGTGAAATTGCTTTACTGTAGCAGGTATTTTTTTGAGGACAGCATGCCAATTATTTTCAAATACCATTCCACCTCCCCTAAGAGTTGTATTTAGTTGTTAAGAATAACCATACTGGGTCAGACCAATCATCCATCTATCCCAGTATCCTGCTTCCAACAGTTGGCCAATCCAGGTTAGCTATGTTATTGTATTGCTGTTCCTTCACTTGCAAGTTAGGCTTGAAGGAACACACGCATGTGTAGTGGGAGCACTGCCTTAAAGAAATAGTATGCTGGGCTGCAGTTCCACACTGTGCTCTGTGGATGACGTCGCTCACACGTGAGAATGATTGTCCTGAGTCCTCAGATAATACTTGCTTCAGGTAAGTAACTTTGCTGCACTGCCCAGGGGGGCACCCACCCGGGCATTAGACACATTTCCCCATTTGTGAGCATGAGTTCAGCATCACCCCTTTTTTGGTGGGTTCTGTCACCGTTTGCCTGAGGAAAGCAGTTTGAAAGGCATCCATTATTTCTCTACTTCTTTGCGATTCTGCAGTTGGAGCTCTCCAATCTGCATCCAGCAGGTTGAATTCTTCCAGCAACACCACCTCGCTTTTCATTTCCAGCCTTTGGAGATCTTTGTCCAGATTTTCCGTTTGTATCAAGTTCTGTAGATGACACCAAGTGAATAAAGATTCCATCTTCTATCTCCAAGATGATCCTGTTTCCTCTTTATCCCAGTTGCCCTGAATTACAGCTGCTTTTATATTGTTTTTCACATACAGTCCTGCTACTCTACCTTTTTGGCCAGCACTATCCTTCCTAAAAATGATTATAGTATGGTATGGCTTCATTGGGAGTCATTTAACCATGTCTTCGTGATAGCAACAAAATCTAAGTCTGTCTCAAAAATCAGGGCTTCAGATTCTGCACTTTGTTGCTGCATTGGTTCTCATTTTTTCCAGCAATATTTTGACACACATTTTGTATAGCTTTTGCCTAGTCTTCCAATCTGATAAACAATGATTAAAAGATTTTAGCATCATTAAACTGGAGTAGCTTCATATGCAGGTATTGTCAGTAGTGTACCCTTTGCTGTCTACTGAGAACACCTGCTAAAGGTAAGTAACTTGGTTTTACCATTTCCAGTAGTACTAAGGCTAGAAAGTACTCCTTAAGACTTAACTGTAGCAGATTTAGATATTCAGTTTGTGGAATGTGTGAACTGTTAACCTCTTAATTCTGTGAATGATCAGCATATAGTGGATCTCCTTATTAGGATCTAGTGGGTACATTCAAGTAACCCAAATTGACCACTGTTAGAGATAGGATGCAGGGCTAAGTGTACTATTTGGTCAAATAAAGATTTGCATTTCTTATGTTTTCTCGCTGAGAAACTAAACAAGTTAATTTAGTTAAAATGACGGAGGATTTTCTACTTTGCCAACTCAAAAAAGTTGAAATGTTCAGCAACGATATGCACTCTGAAAATACGCTGTACACTTTAATGTACACTTCTCAGATTTTGAGTTTTATATGCTAGCTAGATATGTGTGTAAGTGTATAGATAGATATCTCTTTATCTATGTAGAGAACGAAAGAGAATATAAAACTCCAAATCTGAGAGAATGTATTTCTTCTTCATTTAGAGTGTATAGTGTACTTTATCACTGCATACCACTGTAGAAAATTTCAACTTTAGAGTTCGCAAAGTAGAAAAAGCTCAGTCGTAATTTTTTGAACTCTCAACCATGCCCTCTGTCACTAAGGGCCTCTTCTACAAAGTCTCACTAGCGATTTCCATGTGGCAAATGAGAGGAAGCCCATAGGAATTGAATGGGCTTCCTCTCATTTACCGTGTGGCTTTGTAAAAGAGGCCCTAAATAAACATATGCTGCCTTGGCCCCTACATAACCTGGATGGAGATCAGAATGCTTTAATGGCAACTCCTTAATAGACTCTATTGGTGGTTAAAAAGCATCAAGGTGTGTACAGGACCAAGAAGAGTTCGGAAAGCTGAAAAAAAATTTTTTTTTTCTGTTTACTTGTATAATGTTAAATAGTGCACCCATATTAAATATTTGAACATTTCTAGCTTGGCACCTCTGAATTTTATGTGCCCTTTAAACTGTATTTGTTTGAGAATTAAGTGGTTATGAAAGTGATTAACCCTGAAGTTTTCACTTGAAATGGTATAGGAAACTTTTCTTCCAAGATGTTACATGTAAACTGTTGGTCCTCTTTCCATTTCTAAATAATGTATCTTGATTAGGGACCCGAGTAAGAAGAACACCACAGTCTTCCAAGTCTTCTGGAAAGAAAGTGAAAAAGCGAAATCCATGGTCAGATGATGATGCAGAATCTGAAAGTGATCTTGAAGAGAGTGAGCCAGTAGTTATTCCACGAGATTCCCTTCTTAGAAGAGCTGCAGGTATGCATGACCCACAAGTCTTGGAATTGTTACATTTGTCATTAGGTTGACTCACCACTACGTAAACTTAACAGTTTGAGCAATAAATAAGTGATTAAAATATGAGTCCAAAGATGATCATAAACACTTCTGTTTGCTGTAAACCGAAGGTAAAAGTCACAGACAGTCAACACTTGCAGATGGAGAAGCACTATTAGACACAGCCGTGTTTCTGCAAAGGTACCTGAATCAGGAGTCCAATGCACTAAAGTGGTGTATGTCATGGTTTGAGTGGTAATGAAAAAAATGTAATTATGAATTTAAAATGGGCTTCTGTGCCATATACTGTGGCCAGTGTTTGGCTCTTGCTTAGGGGTCTGTGCCCCAGGGTTCTCAGCCCAATCTGTGCTGTGGCTGTCCTTCCCAGGCTTCTCTCCAGGAAAAGCCTAGAGAAAATTCTGGGGAGGATGCCCACAGCCATGGAAGAAGAGGGAGAAGTTAATTCTATAACGCTGTAGCTATATATAGACACCTAATTTCCTTTATAAAATACTAGCATAACAGGTGAAATACACTCCTATAATTTAAGCGCAAGCACTTAGGCTAGCCATAGAGCGGATGTAAGTGCTCATACCTAAATGGTGTAGATAGATAAATTGTAGCATTCTACAAGTTATTTGTCTAATTTTGAGCCCTGCCCACACTTGGCACCCATCTGTCAAATATGTGTTAATGTAAGATGGTAAATCTGCGCATGTTTACCAATATAGCACTTAAGCATAATTTTGCTATATTATTTATGCACTTATTTGGCATGTAATTTTTATCACTCACTTTATAGAATTGCCCCTGTATCTCTTTCTGATATTTGCTGATGTTGACTATCACTGCAGATCATGTTGATGGGATAAGTAGGTGAGCATGACTTTTCTGCAGAACTGTAAGATCAGTAAAAAGTTCCTTAACAGAGCAGATGCAGCTTAATGACTACACCCATTTCTTAGACAAATTCAGTTAAATCATGTCACTTATAGTCTATTCACTGTACAAGTTCAAAATGTTTATAAGGGGGACTGTAAACTGAGCATATATTGACCAACAAAATCAGGTAGTTTGAAATTCAAGTGATATTTACTACACAAGGCCTGTTTTTTAGCTACATTTCTTTTTTTCCCCCCATTCCTCTACTAGTCCTTGGCATTTCCAGTTCGAAGCAGTTGCCATGTGGGCATTTTTATGCTGCCAAGACTAGAACACCGTACAGTAAATTACATGGAGACATATAAACATGTTATATTTAAATTGTTTTTATTAGGAAGACATGAACATAACAGCAAAAATATATAAATGTCTTATATTTCAGGAGTAATTTTACAACTTCATTGATGAAAAGTACATATGTACTTTTCACTCTGCAGACTTTGTAGGGTTTTCAAAGTAAATGTGTGCATAGACATTCACTTTGAAAATTTTCCTAGGAAAATGTCCCATGTGGGGTTACCTTTATCTGAGTAAAACTGCACACATACTTTGAAAATTCAAAAGTATGTATGTAGTTCTAAACCTGTTTCCCACCCTGAATCCAAGATCACCTCCTCCATACAGTGGGTAAAAATACATTCACCAGTGTATGGGCCAGGCAATTTTAGAAAAGCCCATTTCTTCAATTAAAACATTTTTCTTAGTAGTGAAAATGGTTAAATTACCCATTTTAAATGGGGGTACTTGTGCTAATAGAAGATGGTAGTTTGGGCCAGCCCTGTAGTTCAGTGGCAGTACTGTGCATTGCCAGGTGAAGGAGTCCTGATTTAATAGGTATTGGCATTTAATTTTTTGCTAAACTTCAGCACCAGGACCATGGACAGCAAAAGCAGCCTAATGGTTAGTGCAGTGGCCTGAGAACCAGGGGAACTGGGTTCGATTCCCACTTCAGCTCCTTGTGACGCTGGGAAAGTTGCTTAACCCTCCATTTCTCCAGGTACAAATAAGTACCTGTATATAATTTGTAAACTGCTTTGATTGTAACCATAGAAAAGGCAGTATATCAAATCCCATCCCATCCCCTTTCCAGCCATCCTCAGTGATCACAGCTAGTTTCCTTACAGAGTATGCATTCTGCCTCATTTGGGTATCACAGCCAATTTCTTGGGCTCTTAGCCTTGACAAAATTGTATACCACCTCAGGTTTCTGTCACTTAACCAGAAATATCCCTGTCTTCATCTCAAATACTTTGAACCTATGTTCAGCTGCTTTGAGATGTTAAGTGCCATAGAAGCTGTTCCACTTCAGGAAAGGAATCGGGGCATCCATTTCAGGTATTACTTGATTTCCTACAAATAGAGGAGGACTATATCCTGTTTTAGATCTAAGGGGACTTCTTGCAGCTATGAAAACAAAATTTTAAAAATAAACACTTTCTTAATGTCCCTCCAGATCAATCAGGACTCATGGATTTGCCGCCTCCTGCCAGCAGATGGAGACTGAGAACCACTAACGAATGACATTTAAGCATCCTGTTCAGTCACTCACTAACCAGTATTTGTCAGTCTTCAGTAAATGGTGAGGCATCCTGTGCAGTCGGTAACTGGTCCTGTAGGCAGGGTGGAGACATTTTTTAATTTAGATATTTGGCTTCCCTCTGCTAAAGAGAGGAGGATGGTCTGAAGGCTGTAGTGGCAAGGCTCTTGCTTGCTGCCAGAGCTAGGTCTGGCTGGGCCTGCCCATTTGGCCAGAAGTGCTACACTTGGTTGTGTGGAGTCCCTCCCTCCCCTCATCACCATAGGAGTTTTGGGATTTCTTGTTTGGTGTCCCTCGAACCCCCCCCCCCCCCCCCCCCCCCCCCCCCCTCCACACACACACACTTTTAAGAGAGGAACCTTTAGAGCCTCAGGAACAGGAGAAGATAAACTCTAGACTCAAAAGAGGAGAGATGGTTGACTTTCTCAGAGCACCTTTTGTGCATTATGGCTAAGGCCAGTATTGGTGGCAGCAGTGCCTGAAGATTTGGCAGCAGCGAGTTTGTGTGGTAGAGCACCAGTGCTGTTTTTGGGAGGTACAACTAGTGGCAGTTAGCCACAGTTGGTAAAGTTTCATATGGGTCTAGTGTAGGTGAGAGGCCTGTGGGTATGGAAGAATCAATTTGGTGGGAAATGCTACCATTACTGAGCTGGAGGAGGAGGAAGGTGGTAGAACAGGAATCCATAAGATGCTATGAAGGGCCTGGAACATGGTATGCAATGAAGGGGATTTTGGATTTAACTCATGACTTTTTCAGTTGTAGCTCAAGACAAGCTACATTCAAGTACAGTAGGTATTTTTCTGTCCTTGGAGGGCTTGCAATCTAATTTTGTACCTGATACAATGAAGGGTCAAGTGAATTGTCCAAAATCATAAGGAGTCACAAATGGATGTGAACCAAGCTCCCCTAGTTCTCAGATTGCTGTTCTAACCATTAGGTTAGTCCTCCCTCAGGAGCACAGACCCCTCTTAAGGAGGGCCTGTTAGGGGCCAAGAAGCCTCAATATATGTTGCTCTAGGAAGATCAGTTAACAGGGAGGGTAACAATAGCATTGGCAGAATCCTTGAGCATGGGCACAGAAATACACATTACCTGCTTCAGGGATCAAGAAGAGTGGCTGCCAGAGGTAAGAGGTTCCGTCGAGGGAAGGTACTGCTGTAGTTAGAATCTTTCATCAGGATGATTTGGCCTCCCTAATTGCCTAAGTGCTTTCAGGGGTCTGGATTTCAGCTTCGGAGCTGACAGAGTATGTGAAGTCAGAGGATCTTCTGCTAGAAGTGATCAGGAAGCATATTCAGGCCTTCCTGGTGGATTGAGCCTTCAAGGACATGATATCAGCAGACTGGGACACCCTGGATGTGGGTTTGTTAGTGGGAAGATTGATGTCACACCTATATCCTATACCAGTGGCAGAACAAGAAGTCTCTCACTAACTGTCTGGAGTTTTAGTGGCCAGGGATCAAAGTTTACCTGAAGAGGCCCTATAGGGTATGGCCTTTGTGGATGGTATTCTTTTATGATCTTATTCAGATGTTGGCCAAAGGTATGGCCTTTCTGGTGGCAGCATGCTGTTTCCTATGGCTTAGGAGATGGGCAGTTGATGTGGCTTCTAAGGGATTGCTTAGTAAGTTACCTTTTAAGGGAAAGTTATTGTTTGGAGAGGATCTGAAGAAATTGGTGAAGTTTGGCATAATCCAAGATGCTGTGTCTCCTTGTGGACCACTGTAGATCAGCACACTTAGTCAGCTAGGGACTGCTTCCAAGAATCCAGAACATACAGGCCTGATAGGGTCAGCCATCTTGGGATAGCAGGAGAGGAGGATGGTAGGACTCTTCTGGGGCACCGAATGTGTTAGGTCCTCAAAACGAGACTTTGGGGGCCACATTCCTTGGGTGGGAGTATGCTAAAGGCAGTTTTACCAAAGTTGAGCCCAATTAACCTTGGATCAGTAGGTTCTTGATGATATTTGGGATGGTTCGATGCTTGAGTTTACTTGTTCTCTTCCTGAAGTTTCCTTGAAATCTCCTTTTCAGTCCTTGTGAAGGCAGCCAAGACAGCTCTAGAAAGGATGATCTGCCTATAGGCAGTGCTCCTGATTTCTTCAGAAGAACAGGGATTGAGTTGGCATGCCATCTATTTTGTAGTGCCCAGAATTGAAAAGACCTTTCAGTCCATCTTGGATATCAAATGACTCAAGAAGGCATTGAGAATTCCAAGGTTTCATGTGGAAATGTTAATGTCCAGCACAAGGAGTTCCTTTCATCACTGGATTTGACAGAGGTGTACTTGCATATCTCCATTTATACAGAACATCAGTTGTTCTTATGTTGTGATTCGGTCTGGGCAACTGTTGTTCATTGGATTAAGGAGTTGGTTTATCCACACACCAAATTTAAGGGTCATCCAGTTACCTCAGTGCTAAATTATCAAGAGCGGATTTATTTTAAACCGTAGTCTGTCTCAGCTTGCTCCTCCATTTTTAATACAGTAAATTATTCCATAGTAATACCAATTGATTAGGGGTTCTGATAATAAACCAGACAAGATTCCTACTTTTTTTTTTCCTATCGTTTTCATGTTCTTTAAAGTCAGACGATAAAACCTTTGAAAACCTAAAAGGTGCATTCTACAAGAGGACAGCTTTGGGCAGAGCACAGCCTTATACTCCCCCAGGAGATTTGCAGAGTAGCCACTTGGACATCCTTACATCCTTAAATTGGATGTCCAGGCATTGGAAGATGCAGCTTTTGGTTCTTGGATTTTGAGGACTGGCCAGTTAACCCTTCTCTTAAAGATAGCTGCTTTGGTATTTCCCATGCATCTGGACTGGTCTGGAGGACTAAAGGAAAGAAAACTAGCATGCTTTAGTCCTCCAGTCCAGAGCCATTCTGTTAGAAGCATAAAATTAAGGAAGAATTTGAATTTAGCAGGCTGCAAGTGCTGCACTGAGGGTAGTCCTCTTCGTTTGTTGGTTTGGTCTTGGTTTAGTTTGAACTTTAGTTTTGGTTGCTTCTTGTTACTGGGTTGTGTGGGGAGAATGCTGATACTTTCTACTTTATCAAAATACTAGCCAGTGAGTGACTGCACAGGATATGTAAACAATGATGTTATTAGTGGTTCTCAGTTTCTGCCTGCTAGCAGAAGGCAAGCCCACGCATTTATTTATTTATTAGCATTTATTTACTACTTTTTTGAAGGAATTCACTCAAGGCAGTGTACAGTAAGAATAAATCAAACACATCCAATCAGCATTTTATAGACTTTTATCATATCTCCCCCCAGTCATTTCTTCTCCAAGCTCAAAAGCTAGCCTCTTTAGCCTTTCCTCATAGGGAAGTCATCCCATTCCGTTTATCATATTCGTCACCCTTCTCTGTATCTTTTCTAATTTCACGATATCTTTTTTGAGATGCAGTGACCAGAATGGCACACAGTGTTCGAGGCGTGGTCACACCACAGATTATGCAAAGACTTATAATATTCTCAGTTTTGTTCTCCATTCCTTTCTTACTAATTCCTATTTGCGTTCTTAGCCACAATTGCACACTGAGCAGAAGATTTCAGTGAGTCAACAATAATATCTAAATCCTTTTCATGGGTCATGACTCCTAGGGCCCTTTTTACCAAGCTGCAGCAAAAGGGGGCCTGTACTGGCATCAGTACGTGTTTTTGACGTGCGCTGAAGCCTCCTTTTACAGCAACGGGTTAAAGGGAAGTCTTTATTTTTTTAAAGAAATGGCCTGCGCGACCATTTCTTTGTGGGGGGGGGGGGGGAGCCCTTACTGTCACCTATTGAGGTGGCAGTAAGACCTCCTGCTCTAACCCGGCTATAACCAGGCAGCACGTGGCACTGCTGAGTTATCGCCAGGTACACACGCACTACAAAAATTAATATTTTTTTTTAGCAGCGGATATGACGGCACTAGGGGTGGGAACTACTGCCGGACTACTGCGGTAGCCCGGCAGTAGTTCCTTTTTAGCGAGTGGTAAGCCTGCATTGGGCTTTCCGACGCTTTGTAAAAGGGGCCCCTAATGTGGAACCTTGCATAGCTGTAGTTTGGATTCCTCTTTCCTACATGCGTCACTTTGCACTTACATTAAATGCAGTATGCCATTTGGATGCTGAGTCTCACAGTATCATAGGGTCCTCTTGCAATTTTTCACAATCCTCTTGTGATTTAACAACTTTGAATAACTTTGTTTCATCTGCAAATGTAATTACCTCACTAGTTATTTCCATTTCTAGAGCTTTTATAAATATGTTAAAAAGCAGCGGTCCCAGCACAGACTCCCGGGTCACCCCATTAGTTACCCTTCTTCATTAAGAACATTGACCATTTAACCCTGCTCTCTGTTTTCTGTCTTTTAACCAGTTCTTAATCCACATAGGACACTGCCTTCTATCCCATGACTTTCTAATATCCTCAGGAGGCGTTCATAAGGTACTTTATCCAGATATATAATATTAATTGGCTCACCTTTATCCACATATTTTTCACCCCTTCAAAGAAATGTAGCAGATTGATGAGGCAAGATTTCCCTTGACTAATTTCATATTGGCTTTGTCTCATTAATTCATGCCTGCGTATATATACTGGGACAGACCGAAGGTCCATCAAGCCCAGCATCCTGTTTCTAACAGGGGCCAATCCAAGTCACAAATACATAGCAAGATCCCAAAACAGTACAATACATTTTATGCTGCTTATCCTAGAGATAAGCAGTGGATTTTCCCCAAGTCCATTTTAATAATGGTCTATGGACTTTTCCTTTAGGAATCCATCCAAACCTTTTTTTTAAACCCCGCTAAACTAACGGCTTTTGCTGCATTCTCAGGCAACAAATTCCAGAGTTTAATCACACATTGAGTGAGGAAATATTTTCTCCCATTTGTTTTAAATTTACTACTTTGTAGCTTCATTGCATGCCCCCTAGTCCTAGTATTTTTGGAAAGAGTAAACAAGCGATTCACGTCTACCCATTCCACTCCACTCATTATGTTATAGACCTCTATCATACCTCCCCTGAGCCGTCTTTTCTCCAAGCTGAAGAAATCTAGCCACTTCAGCCTTTCGTCATAGGGAAATCTTCCCATCCCCTTTATCATTTTCATTGCCCTTCTCTGTACCTTTTCTAATTACACTGTATCTTTTTTGAGATGCAGCAACCAGAATTGAACACAATATTCAAGGTGCGGTCGCACCATGGAGCGATACAAAGGTATTATAACGTCCTCACGTTTGTTTTCCATTCCTTTCCTAATACCTAACGTTCTATTTGCTTTCTTAGCCGCTGCAGCACACTGAGCAGAGGGTTTCAACGTATCATTAACAACGGCGTCTAGATCCCTTTCCTGGTCAGTGACTCCTAACGTGGAAGCTTGAATTACGTAATTTTGTTCTTTATAATAGTCTCTACCATTTTGAGCCTTTCACCACTGTTTCATCTTTCCTCTCATTCAATATATCAGTGGTTTCCAACGTGCGGCCCCCAAAGTCCTCCATTGTGGCCCTCAGTATGCTGTTCTGGTAAACAATATGCAGACACAGGTATCTATTGATATTTGCCGCAGTTATATTTGTCACAGCTGACAAGCCACAGTTGTCAGGAAGTACATTTTATCTTGTACCGAAAGTAGTAGCAAGAAGTTTGAAAACAAGCCCATGAGCACAGGGAATAATGCAACAGAAAATTAAAGCAAGAACTAAAATGACTACCAAAAGGGAGTTAAAAGTAGACATGAAAAAGGTTTTCCAGTTACCAAAGGTTGTATCCCACCAGGATGTCCAGCTAGTATCAACACCTGAATTGGTAGCTAATTGGTTAGCTAGGGCAGAAAGGCTTTGCAAGGCAGGAGTAAAGAAAGAAACTGCACCAAGTTCAGTGAAAGAAAATAAAATTCTGCAGGAATAGAAAATCAAGCATACAGGTGTGTGAGTACCAGAAGTATTCCCAAGAAGATATGGAATAGTGGTCACACAAGACAATACTTGACCTAAATGTTGACGTACCAGAAAAGGAAATACATAAAGAGCTGAAATAAGATGATAAGCTGCAAAGACAGGAGAAAGAGATAGGGGACAATTAATACGACTAATAAAGAATTCAGTATAGTTAACCACAATATAAGAAGAGTTAACCAGTGTAGCAGCAGACAGCATACTTATTTATTGCATTTGTATCCCACCTTATCCCACCTATTTGCAGGCTCAAAGTGGCTACAAAGCATTAGAAGACTAGGTAACAGAAGCCACAGACATATTATGAGTAGTATTAATGGCAAGAAGAGAAACAGAGGGTGGAGAGTGAGCAACAAGAATAGGAGAAAAACAAAGAGTTATAAGAATAAAAACAAATTCATCATTATGCAAAAGTCCAAAATGCACAAAACAGTAGGTGAAGGGTGAAGATCAGATGGTTACAGGAAGAATGTCCTTGAAGGAAAGATGATGTTGGGGTAAGAGTCCAAATGCAAAAGGGTCCAAAATAGATAGGAGCAGGGCAAACTGGGACTCCACACTGTTGTCTCAGTCAGTTGTTCACGTTGGTCATCTGGATCAGATGTTAATGCCTCCATTTCGACCCTAAATCCTCGCTTGGGTTGTTGTTTTCTTCACCGGGTTTGAGACGAGGTTCCTATTGAAGCACCTCCCCTTTGCAGCCGGGCTTACCCTTTGCAAGAAGTTAGTCTACTCAGGTTGCCTTAGCCCTCTTGATGACCTTGATTAAGACCCAGTCTTCTGCATGGACCTTTCCAAGCTCGATAAGTTCAGAATCTGTGGACACTACTGATCAATAATAGGTTTTCCATTCTGTTTTTCATTTTCTGAGGTAAGGACTCCAGGCAAAATTATCATCAGAACCAGGATCTCAACTCAAAGCAGACATGAGGGTTAAAAGGTTATAGCTGTGTGTTCACAAGGGTGTGAGTAATACAAAATATAAATCCTCTTTTTATCAACAAAACTGTTGCTAGCAAGGCAGTGTGAATAATGACAAAAATGAAATAAATGAAAAATCTAGAACCATTAGTCCCCAATCATACAGTATGAATTATGGCTGATTCAAGTTTTGTTAAACGACATACAGGTAGCAGACTTCAGATATCTGAAGCAGGAAGTAAGGTTTTGCAGCTTCACAGTAGCAGCTGAAATTTGTGTGTGTAGGATCTTTAAACTGATCTGGAATGACATTAGACAGAGAAACTTCTTTGTTAAGTAACGTTTTCTTCAGATATGTCGGCAGTAATTTTACAGCCTCCTCATAACCCTAGTCCAGCGAAGCAAACTAAAGGATTACATACAGCCTGACAAATAGAATTTCAAAAGGAGTCAATCCTGTTCTCCCTAGAAATTGTACTCAGCACAGAGCAGACATTATGAACAGAAAAAGCTAGAGTATTGTGAAAACCAGGAAGGTTATTTCTGTAAAAGACTCTCATGTAAAGGTGAACAGAAACATTAGGATACATGAATAAAGGAATAAGCAGACAGAAAGCATTATAACTCAAAAGGTAATCACTGGGGTAGAGCTGAACAGTTCATGCAGTAGATCAAGTTCCAGACAAAAAAAACAAATTAGAGCAGGTCTGAAATTACACTAATGAGTCCAATGAAATTCTCCTTCCAGCAATGCAGTGGTAGGTGGCACTGTTGGGAGACTAGTTTCGCTGCATGCTTCAAAAGGATGCCAACTTAGTGGATAAAGTAAACAAAGCAGAGCAATAAGGTCCGAATTGGTGTCTATAGGCATGAGGTCATAAAAGTAACGGTTCCCAACAAGTGAAACAATTGATACTTTAGGTAAATCTAGTTGAAGTTAATTTGGATTAATAAATCTATTACTATTCTAGCCTATTGTAACAGAGCATACCATAATTCATATACATTTCCCTGGATAAACACTTCAACATACCTCTACACATACATCCACATGCTCTGACCATCGCAACTACTGTGTACTTTCTAGATATTCTGCCATGTGACTTTTAAACAGTGAATCCAACTGGCACATGAACAGCAAACAACCTTTACAATGTCTCATTTAGTTGAACCTCTCTGTAACCTTTCACATAGAATTACCCAAAAATGATTGGGAATTTTTCATCTCTTTTTCACAATTAGCCTCTCTACAATTCAAAACATAAATGTAAATCTTTATCATGGTAGCTCCCTCTGGTGGCTAAAATAAGGAGAAAAACCGTTTTCAATTTTAGAAAATATAAAACAAAGTTGGAAAGTGTGTAATCGGATAACGGTAACAAGTGATCTCTTATGTAGGGAAAGAGAAGGCAATTTAAACAAAATAAGGCGAAATAGAGCAGCACAAAACAGGTTCAAGCAAGGCACATAAACAACTTCAGAATGTATTTCAGTAGAAAAAAAATTATATGTAGCTGAATATAAAGATAGAAAGCATGAGTCTGGCAGGCTGGCATGAAACTAACTGTCTGAACAGTAAACTAATAGCAATGAATTAAAGATTTTAATGCATTTCAAATCAATGGTTCCTGTATTATGCCACCAATTTTGCATCCAGCCCCAGTATTACACAGGGAAGTTCACAACTTGCATAATCTGTAGCCTTGAAAACTAAGAAAAATGAGCCTGTCAGGAATTTATCTAGCGAAGAAACATACCACAGAGAATTCAAAAGAATTAATGGTTAGCTTTCAGGAATCTCTTAAAAGTTAGTGCTCTTAAACAAAGTTTCTGTCACGTAACGTAAAACAAGGCAATTATCAGACGCACACACATACTTATTATGGCATTTTACATTAAATGTATTAAAGAGAATGCAGAACAAGTTTTGCAGAACAAGTAATGGCAAGCTTGGAACCCAAGCTAATAAAATTTAGCTGTAAAAAAAAGTTCAAATCGTAATGAAGTAAACAAAGCTTCATCCTTGGCTGACCTTTACAATATATAGAACAGGCAAGAAAGAGCCTATAATTTGAAAATTAAAAATTATAGTGCATTTTAAATATTCCTTTGCTTTGTGAATCAGGACCCTTGAAACAAAAAGCAGATGGAAGATATACAAATGCAATTAAATCATCCGTTAATAGGGACAGCCGTAAGACTTGAATACAATAAATAGGACATAATTAATGGGCATATGAATCTGCACAGCTAAAATAAAGTAGAAGAAGGCAGGAAAAACAGTTTGTCAAAGGAAAGATCGCTGTACAGTAAAGTTCAGAAATCTGTAAATATAATGGCAGCTGCATTCTCCCTGAAAGAAACTAGAAACTGGCTAGTCTGCACTCACAGTCACAAAAAGAGGGAAAACAGCATACAAAAACAACCAGACAAACAAAAAAAGCAAACACTGGGCCCAATCCTGAAGGCCCAGTGTTTGCTTTTTTTGTTTGTCTGGTTGTTTTAGTCTGCACTCACACCCACACTCAGTGACGGACAGCAACAGAAAGGAAGCGAGGGAAAGAAAATACAGCTGTCTTTAATCAAAGGGGCTTGGATACATACCAGTTCTCGGTGAGCAAGTAACACAGACTGGTTGCAATAAAAAAAAAAAAGAAAGAAATCCCTCTTTTCCCTACAAAGTGACGTCACAAGAACACCGGACAATAAATCCAGCACTTTTTCTCACTTCATTCCAAAGCAAGCAGTAATAAATGATGTGACAAGCTGTTAACCAGCTCACAGATGTCCTAGGCTCTGAACAAAACTACAAGAGAAATGGGACAGAAAAAAAAGGATCACAGTCAGATAGGGGAGGATAAATAGGTTTATATCCAACTGCAGTAGCAGGTGAGGAAGGAGCCGTAGCCTCGGTTTCCACCGCAGATGGTGGGGGAGGAAATTTCTCATTCTGAGGTAGGGAGTTAATGTCATTCTCACGTTGGGAAACAAAAACCCATTGGTTCCTTTTGCTGAGTAGGTGTGGCCATAATGTAAACAACAATATAAAAAACCTAACAGACTTTCTAGACGATATAGTATTCTTACAAATGGATGTCTGTAGGTACTTACAGAGTCAATCTCAGCTTCCGTAAGTCCGATATTCAGGGAGTCCGTAGATGAACCTAAATATCATATTACCAAGAATCCTGCACTGATTTCTTGGCAAGGCACAGTGAAGAGATCAATCTTCTGAAACAAAAAATCTTTCACACCTAAAAAAATAGTTTAAGAATTCCAACAGTGGATAAATATCAGTTTCAGAATTCTGACAGCTGATTCCAAAAAAGTATTTGAGCACTGAACAGTTTCTGCAATCCTGGCACTGAAACAGAAACTGAAAAAAGAAAAAATTAGGATCCTGAAATTGGCAGTATAATCTGTAGCTAAGAAGAAGATATATATATATATGTGCTATCTCTCACTGTTACCAATAACCTACCCTTCAATTATGGGCTGCTCATGTCTTTGTCAGTGGGCAAACTTACAAAATCAGCAAGGGATCAAATACTTATTTCCCCCACTGTATATATATATATATATATACAGTGGGGGAAATAAGTATTTGATCCCTTGCTGATTTTGTAAGTTTGCCCACTGACAAAGACATGAGCAGCCCATAATTGAAGGGTAGGTTATTGGTAACAGTGAGAGATAGCACATCACAAATTAAATCCGGAAAATCACATTGTGGAAAGTATATGAATTTATTTGCATTCTGCAGAGGGAAATAAGTATTTGATCCCCCACCAACCAGTAAGAGATCTGGCCCCTACAGACCAGGTAGATGCTCCAAATCAACTCGTTACCTGCATGACAGACAGCTGTCGGCAATGGTCACCTGTATGAAAGACACCTGTCCACAGACTCAGTGAATCAGTCAGACTCTAACCTCTACAAAATGGCCAAGAGCAAGGAGCTGTCTAAGGATGTCAGGGACAAGATCATACACCTGCACAAGGCTGGAATGGGCTACAAAACCATCAGTAAGACGCTGGGCGAGAAGGAGACAACTGTTGGTGCCATAGTAAGAAAATGGAAGAAGTACAAAATGACTGTCAATCGACAAAGATCTGGGGCTCCACGCAACATCTCACCTCGTGGGGTATCCTTGATCATGAGGAAGGTTAGAAATCAGCCTACAACTACAAGGGGGGAACTTGTCAATGATCTCAAGGCAGCTGGGACCACTGTCACCACGAAAACCATTGGTAACACATTACGACATAACGGATTGCAATCCTGCAGTGCCCGCAAGGTCCCCCTGCTCCGGAAGGCACATGTGACGGCCCGTCTGAAGTTTGCCAGTGAACACCTGGATGATGCCGAGAGTGATTGGGAGAAGGTGCTGTGGTCAGATGAGACAAAAATTGAGCTCTTTGGCATGAACTCAACTCGCCGTGTTTGGAGGAAGAGAAATGCTGCCTATGACCCAAAGAACACCGTCCCCACTGTCAAGCATGGAGGTGGAAATGTTATGTTTTGGGGGTGTTTCTCTGCTAAGGGCACAGGACTACTTCACCGCATCAATGGGAGAATGGATGGGGCCATGTACCGTACAATTCTGAGTGACAACCTCCTTCCCTCCGCCAGGGCCTTAAAAATGGGTCGTGGCTGGGTCTTCCAGCACGACAATGACCCAAAACATACAGCTAAGGCAACAAAGGAGTGGCTCAGGAAGAAGCACATTAGGGTCATGGAGTGGCCTAGCCAGTCACCAGACCTTAATCCCATTGAAAACTTATGGAGGGAGCTGAAGCTGCGAGTTGCCAAGCGACAGCCCAGAACTCTTAATGATTTAGAGATGATCTGCAAAGAGGAGTGGACCAAAATTCCTCCTGACATGTGTGCAAACCTCATCATCAACTACAGAAGACGTCTGACCGCTGTGCTTGCCAACAAGGGTTTTGCCACCAAGTATTAGGTCTTGTTTGCCAGAGGGATTAAATACTTATTTCCCTCTGCAGAATGCAAATAAATTCATATACTTTCCACAATGTGATTTTCCGGATTTAATTTGTGATGTGCTATCTCTCACTGTTACCAATAACCTACCCTTCAATTATGGGCTGCTCATGTCTTTGTCAGTGGGCAAACTTACAAAATCAGCAAGGGATCAAATACTTATTTCCCCCACTGTATATATATATATATATCCCAGCTCAGATTTAAAAATATAACCCTATCTCAGATCTAGGACCAAATGTTTATAGTGGAGTCTGGGGTTGTATATTCCCCTCTGCTAACCACTCAGTCTCAGGCTATAATATGTGGTAATTCTTTTTCTGGTCTTTCTACTTACCATAAGAAATATATCAATAGGGTTTTCTGCCTCCTTACACCCACCCCAAGATACAGTGGACCAACCACCCCCAAGATATGGGGGTGACAGAGAAAACAGAAGCTATGCTTCTTCGAAGGGAAAAGTCTTTATTCCTTACCAAGGCAATAACAAATAACAGTTTTTGAGAGGGAGAGAGAGACCAACGCTGTAAAGAGTTACACACTGTTGATCATCTCCGCCTCTGACTATACAATATAACAGTGCCTTATATATCCTTTTGTGCAATGCATTGAGCATCAATTCCCTCCCAAATCATACAGCCTTGCAACTTCAGCTAATTTCTGTCCTACTTCATTGTTTACATAAAATGGAACACACTGAGGCATATTTTCAAAGCACTTAGCCTTCCAAAGTTCCATAGAAACCTATGGAACTTTGGAAGGCTAAGTGCTTTGAAAATATGCCTCACTATCTGTTATTGAATACAGAATACAATATCTAATTGTTTATGGAACGCAGCATCTTATAACAAGTCCAAGGTTTTCTTTTACAGGAGATTATAGTCGCCACTTTGCTACAGGAATCTCTCCCAAGACCCAGTCTTATCATTGTTTATGTCTCGTAACCTCAACACATCTTCACTTTCAAACTGTGTACATTCTCAGTGTCCTTGTGATATAGAGTCAGTGGCACCAATTCTGTCAGGGAGGGGATGACACTCCTTGCTGGATCAGCATGACCTTGAATTCTCAGCAGAAAGCACAGAAAGATGTAGCTTTTAGGCATTTTAAGTTTGAGCCCTTAGCTTATGCAGTTCATGGGTCATAACTGACTTGTCAGTAGTCAGAAAAGTGCAAATCAGTTCAAAATATATCATATCTGTTTTGTGGAATCAATATTTAATGTTTAATAATCACTTGATATAGTAACTGCAAACAGTCTCTCTTAAGAGTGTCACTCAGGTATCTCATTTATATTTGCTACTGTTGACAAGCCAAAATAAAAAATATATCCTTGAAGTGTTGTGCAATCAATATTAGTATTAGCGTTTAATACCCAGTCTGAAAAAGCAGGTATAAAGGTAGTTTACCAGTTTGATAGTATTTAATTAATTTAGGCTTGTATGCGTAAAACTTGAAATATTTTGGTGGCCCTTGGAGCTTTCTCATATTCACACTGCGGCCCTTTACATTAAAATGTTGGCGTCAACTGCACTATATTATCCAAGGTGTCAGTGAGGCTCCCTTCCTATAACACTAAATACTCCTCTGTTTTGAACCGTCTTCATTCCTTTAATTCCCTGTTCTGTGAGGCATATCAAGGATATTCCACTTATTTTCCTGTGCCTACTCTGCAGAGCGCCTTTGCTGAAATCCTGTATCCATGCAGACAACTTCCAGTCTGCTCTTGCCCTTTCAGTACTATGTCTGTCTGACATACTGTTGTGCCTCCAATCCTTGCTGTCACTTTGCTGCACTGACCTACCTCTTCAAAGTATTTCTGTCCAAACTATAGCCAAGTACTTCAATGACAAGGTTCACAAGGATAATCTTGGATTCTGTACTAGGTCACCTACATCTCCCCTTACCCCACTTCATTCTCATATTCTTCTTCAACCCCTGCCACTCTTTCTTTTTTCTTTTTTTTTTTTTTATGAACTCATAGATGAGGAAACTGTACATCTTCTCTCCTCCTCTAAACTCACTACCTGTTGCTCTGATCCCATTCTCACCCATCTACTCAGCTCTCTTCCATCTGTTGTATCCTTAGTCTATCACTTTTCCACTACAACTTTTCATGATGCTTTCAAACATGGTATAATTATACCACTCTTCCAAAAAATAAAATCAACCCTTCACTGGGCCCTGTCTTCCAACTATTGTCCGTCCTGCTCCTCCTTTTCACATTCAAGCTGCTTTGAACTTGCTATTCGCTGCCACTGTCTTGATTTTATTTCATCTCAAGCTGTTCTTGATCCACTAAAATCTGTCTTTTTCCCTCTACATTTGACAAACGACCCATGCCAAAGTCTCTACTGACGATGTTGTGGCCAGATCCAAGGAGGTTTTCTCAATCCTTATCCTTCTTGACCTATCTGCTGCTTTTAACTCTGTAGATCACCATATGCTCCTTGATACTCTATCCTTATTTGGAATTCAGGACTCTATTCTATCTTGGTTTTCCTCTTATCTTTTCCATTGCACGTTTAGTGTATCCTCTAGTGAATACTCTTCCACTGTTTAGATTATATGTATTATTCTATATATGTAGATATTCCGTATCATCCCTCCAGACCAGTCTAGATGCTTGGATTATGTTCTCCTGTCAGCAGGTGGAGACTGAGAACTAATGATATGGCATTACCACTTAAGTATCCAGAGCAGCCAGTGGCCAGTCAGTTTGTATTTCTCATTCTCCAGTAGGTGGTAGGATGAGTTATCTTGTGCATCCAGGATTCTGTCTTAAGACTCCTCTCTTCTTTGTCTATACTTATTCCCTTGGTGCTTTGATCTCTTGTGCTACTGCCTCCCAGATCTACCTCTCCACACCAGACATTTCACCAGAAAACAAGTCTCAGCCTGCTTGTCTGACATTGCTGCCTGGATGTCCCACTACCATCTAAAATGGAACATGGCCAAGACTGAGCTGCCTTTCTTTCCCCCTAAATCCGCCTTTCTTCTTTTCCCATTCTCTTTCTGTGCATAACACTGCCATTCTTCCTCTCTCCTCAACTTATAACCGTGGGGTAGACTTTGACTTCTCTTTCTGTTTCCCGTTCTCTGTCCATTTTGTTGTTGTTTGATTATTTTATCAATGCATTTAATCCCCTTTCTCTTTTTTTTCTCTTCTTAAGCTCCCTTTTAATTGGCCCACAAAATTATTTTTGATTTTTTTTTTTTTTTGTCCTCTTTGGTGTGTGTCAGCCAGCTGCTCGAGGTGGGAGTTTGGGGGTCTAGTTAAGGGAGACACACTAGCTGAATGTCTCTCGCTGCAATCTAGCAATATCGAGCAGGAATTGCTGCCAGTTGAGGATGTAAGATTGTGGGGGTTTTTTGTGACTCTTTGCTTTTTTAGCATTTTTTTTTCTTCTTGTAGTTAGTGTGGGGAAGGGTGTCTGAGGTAGTTTCTGCTAGTTTCACTTTGTCAGTGATATGTTTTTTTTTTTTTTTTTTTTTACAAAGCTGCAATTTTTAGGGGTTGTAGTGACATAGTTGCATGAGTTTTAAGGTATTTTGTTCTTTTATGTGGCCCTTTGTAGATGTTTTTAATGTTTTAATTGCAAAAGCATCCTTTGGCTGGTCTCAATGATGTATTTATAGCTTCTTTATACAGTTAGCTGTCCAAACAATTTTTTTTAATATGATCGATCTATATGGTTGTAAACATTTTTTTTTTATACATGGTGTGGAAATACATCCAGCTATTTTGGGCAATATGGTATGAGCAAGTGATTTCAGCAGCACTCTTGGTGGTATTCCTTTGAGTATTTTTGATTTGCTACCTGGATTTGAAATGTAATGTGATGTATCATTTATATTCCTCTAACTCCCAAAATGGATCAAAGCGGATTACACATAAGTATTAGAGAGAGAAAATGGTTACGTTAAATACTTTTTTAAACAAAAATGAATTTCTTTGCTCCTTGTTAAAGACTTGAATAGACCTGAAGCAGACTGAATTTTCTAAGATTTTCCTATAACAGACTATTTTTTAAATGTTATATTCATTTTTCTTTACTTTTTCTCCGTCTTATTCATGCTAGTTTTTACATTTTTCTGTTTGTATTGTTTTTCTGTATTCTTTCATTAGTGCGTCTTTCAGAGGTTAACACGTTTTAATTGTAAGAACATTTTTGGTTGGTCCTAATTATGTTTTAAAGTGCTAGATATTAAATATATTGTCTGTTAAGGATTATTTATCCCTATATGGGTATACGTTTTTGGATGCAGTGGTATGGAAACCCCCTCAGGTAATATGGTATTTATGTATATTTTTATTACTCCCTCCAGAAGCCATTTACTTGTTTGATACTTAACTTTGTTTGTCCAAATTTGTTGGTAAAGTATATGAGGCAACGATCTCCTTTTTCATATTTTTGTTTTTGTTGTTTTCAATTTTTAATTTTTTTCTACCTCTCTATCTCTAAGGCCCTTCTTATTACTCTGTTATATGATATACTGCCCTGACATCATTTCTATATCTATTTTATGTGAATTCCCGGAAGCAGGCTTCTTGTCAAAACATGTTGGGTATCTAACGTTTAATATTTTAAATTATGAAATCAGATAGTGGACAGTGACTATATGTTCACTAATGGTGTTTGTTCTTGGCAACCTTCCACATTGTATCATTTGATTTGTTTGTGTGTTTTTAGTAGATTAAATTTATTTTTGTATTCATTTACATAAATTTTTGATGGTTATTACCTGATTGCTTTTGTGTTGTATATTATCTTCTACCAGTGTCAGTACAGTGACATAACTCTTCCTCTCAGGTTGCTCCGTTGGCTCCCTCTCCATTTCTGTATGCAGTTCAGACTTCTGCTGACTTACAAGCTTATTTATTTTGCAGCTTCTTTCTTACTCTCCTTACACCCCTCCCCAGGAACTCCATTTTTCAGGTGTCACTCTTCATCTGTTTTCTTCTCCTCCACCGCCAACTCAGACTCTGTTCTTTCCATCTTCCCGTGCTGTATGCCTTGAAATAGACTTCCTGAGTTGGTACATCATGCTGTGTGTGGCCCTATTCAAATTGAGGCTAAAAGCCCAATGTCTTTTTAGGCTGCTTTTATTTCTAAATTTCTTAATTTCTGTTTAATACTCATACTGTTTTAACCATGCCCATAATAATTTGTGCTGTGTGTCTTGTCTTAGATAGATTATGAACTCTGTTGAGCAGGGACAGTCTTTTATTTGTGTGTATACAGCACTATATACATTTAGTGGTGCAATAGAAATAAGTAGTAGTCCATAGGAAGGAGTGCTGATGCTCAGATCTTTATATGTAGTTCTGAGCTTTGGGAGAACTGTTCTATCATGGTACCTGAAATGAAATCACTCACTTGTATGATTGATTTAATCCTGCTGTTTGGGGAAACATTTGTTACTGGTAAGTAGCTTTGCTGTTTCATCACTGGAGCATGTCCTCTAGCAGAAATCTTATAGGGCAGGAGTAGGCAACTCCGGTCCTCGAGAGCCGCAGGCAGGTCAGGTTTTCAGGATATCCACAATGAATATGCATGAGATAGATTTGCATACCATGGAGGCAGTGCTTGCAAATCTATCTCCTGCTTATTCATTGTGGATATCCTGAAAACCTGACCTGCCTGCGGCTCTAGAGGACCGGAGTTGCCTACCCCTGACATAGGGGATGGGAAAGAATGGTGATATTCGGTCTAGCAATCGTCTGAACCCAAGGGAGCTGGTGGAATTCAAAATGGCGTGGGATGACACACAGGATCTCTAATTAGAAAATGAATGGTATAAAAAAACAAAACTTAAAAGGGTTGCATATGTGTTTGCATGTCAAGTGGTGCTTAGATGGCAACTTTGGCTGTATCAAATAAGGCCGGTGCTTGGCTGGCTTGTACTGTCTGAGTCCCATATATAGCAATCCAGTTTAGGATGGGCTATAGAGAGCTTCGATAATATCAGTAATTTGAAACGTGAGGACAGTGCTAGGCAGATTTTTATGGTCTGTGTCCCGCAAATGACAAGACTGATTTGGATGGGCTTTGGCGGCACCCCCGGTAGTTAGAATATAAGGACAGAGCTAAGTGGACTTTTACGGTCTATGTCCCAGAAACAACAAAAAGACTATGATCAAGTATATAATATCACGTTCATTGTTGATTTAATCTAGAATTGAGAATGAATGTGACTGTTGGGCAGACTGGATGTTCAGGTCTTTATCTGGCGTCACTTACTATGTTACTATGTAATAAAAGGATTTGTGCCTTCAAAATGAGTCTAAATTTGCCAATAGCAGGAAGTGAGTCTAAGGGTTTTTTTGAGTGAATGCTAAAGGTTCTTAAAATAAGAATGCTTTGATAACTACCACCATCCTTACAGGTAGCACACACTTCTCTTCTTAGTGAGTGTATTTTGAAATGGCATTTACAGCTCTCAGAGATGAGGATAGTGTTTGTATTGCTTTTTGGTGATGGGTGTTGAGCAACCTTACAACCTAAACAAGTTTCATGCCCATGCAACTACCTTCCTAATTAGATTGTAAGCTCTGTCGAGCAGAGACTGTCTCTTCATGTTCGTGTACAGCACTGCGTACGTATAGTAGCGTTTTAGAAATGATAAGTAGTAGTAGTTGTTGTCAACAGTACTGTCTTAGACTCCTTTTGTAATCTTTCTTTGCTAGCTAAGTAGTCGTCTTTCTGAAAAAAGTATATCTATACCTTAATGTGGAAAGAGTTTTGGGTAGCCAGTTCCTTATTTTGTGGCTTCTGTCTAATAGAATTGAAAGTCTGATTAATGCATTAAAATACTTCTTCTTTTTCCCTTAGCTGAAAGGCCCAAATATACATTTGATTTCTCAGAAGAGGAAGATGCTGATGATGATGATGATGACGATGACAATGTTAGCAATACTAATCACAACAATTTAGATGACCTGAAAGTAAAAGCCTCTCCAGTTATAAATAACCAGGATGATGATGATGATCCTTCAGACAGTTTATATAAGGAAGATGAGGACTTCCCCCCAGTTAAATCAAAACCATCCTCGGAGTAAGTTAAGCCATACCAAAAAGGTGCTTTCATCCTCTGGATTCCATTATTGCTCAGTCAAGTAATGCATGCTTCCAATATATACTTAATATTCTTATTGTTGTAAACTATATATATATATATAAATTTGGGGGGGGGGGGGGGGGGGAGTGGGTTTCCCCCTTATCTCTCCAGACCAGTTGAAATGCTTGGTTTATGCTCTCCTGCCAGCAGGTGAAGACAGAGAAGTAATGACTTCCAATATCACCACTTCAGTATCTAGTGGCCAGTCAGTTTGTATTTATCAGTCTACAGCAGGCGGTAGGTTGAATTATTTTGTGCATCCTTGGCTTGATATGGTAGGATTTTATTCTGTTGTTTTTCTGGAACAAATTTTATTTTTTAAAAAGTGTTACTTAATTACACTACCCTAGGGTTATTGGAAGTGACTGAGGACGGTTTTCTATCCGTTGGAGTCAGGTGATGTCTTGGCAGTTTGTTTCTGCCCTCCCACCCCCCCACCCCCAATAAAATAGTATTATAAACCCCAAATTATATCTTTTCTTGGTCCATTGTCCTTCAGGTTTGAAAATTCCTTAGGTTCCAATACTGAGGAGACTGCAGACTGTTTTGTGCATCTGTCATTTTTTCTTAGGTAGGGAACTGTCTGTACTATGGAAGCTGCAAAAGACAACTACAACAACAACAAAAAAAAGACCATATTTGATTCAGCAGAAAGCACAGTTTGACCCAGGATTGAGAGAGACTTAATTTTCTTTTCAGTTCCAGCCCCCTCAAGTGCTCAGGCTGCTTGGGTGTATTGCCTGTCAGGGTGTGATTGTCCAAAAGTGTATGTGCTAGGGTGGGGTGCTCTGTTCGGTCTTGATGGTGTCTGGGCACCTTTGTTACTGTAAAGAAAGTCTTGTCATCTCTTGTCTAACTAATTCCGTGGAATGGAGCACTGGCATTTTGGTGGGAACCACCACCATTTTTAATCCACTCTGTGATTCCGAGATTAGATGCGCTTGCTGCTTTATCTCCTATGCATGCATAATCTTTGGGGACCTCTTGAGTCCAATGTGGTGTTTCTAAATGCTCCAGAATTTCAGAAGAGGATGAACTAGAATGTTCTGCTGATTTGGGAAAGCAAGGCCAGAATTCTTTGGACCAGTTGTTGGATCTTGTGCAAGAGATGTTTTTTCTACAGGAGAGGATCTTTCTATTGTACAATTTTATTTTATTTTTTTTAAGTGTTAAGAGTTGATAGTTTCTCATTAGGTTGACATTAAATATTGCAAATCCGTCTTAACTAATGCTAACATGGGTGAACCTCTGTTGGTAGGAATTAGCATTTCAAGTATACAGGGCCATGAAGTACTTAATTTCTCCAAAGTGGGAGACACTGGATGAAGAGTTTCCAAGTAGGGCAGCCTGACCAAGCTGTACCCTCTTTTCCTGGAGAAAAAGGAAGGACTACATCTTCCTAAGGTGAAGATGACCATTCCAGTAAAAGACCATAGCATGGAGGTGGTTCTAAAGTACACCATTGACGTTTCAGCCTTGGCCTTGCAAGCAGCAATTTATGGGGGTTATGAAGTCTGCTGCTTTTCAGTGGACAGAGCAGTATTCGGAAGGTTCCTTACAAGATTTATTGGAGGACACTTGTTTAGTGGATTCCCTTGAGATGGGGGCTGTTTGTCTGTTAGATACATTGTACAATCTTATTAGGGCTTCAGTCAAGAATATGGCCTTATTTGTAGCTCTTGATAAGACCTTTTTGGATTCTAAGATACCTCAGCTTCCAGAACATAGACTGAAATCAGCAGCTAGAGGTTTATCGAGTAGAGGTAGCTTTAGAGATTACAGAAGAGTTAGACTGGGAAAATTAGTGATATGCAGCCGTAGCTGTTTTCAGATGTCATTTCTTTCAAGGGGGTCAAGATGCCACTTCAGGTACTTCGAGCCTCCAGTAATCCACATTGAAGGTTTGTGGGCCCAGCCTTCGGCATCCTCTTGTTGGAGGTCAGTTAAAATAGTTTTATTGGAGGTGGGCCCAGGTAACTACAGATCAATGGGTTCTTGAGACTGTGTGGAATGGTTAAGCCTACAAGTCTCCTTGTTGTTCTACATGGAAGGACTTTTGAAGAAACGCTAGTCAGATTGCTACAATTAGAAGCAGTAGTCTTTTTCTCCAGGAGAGGAAGGAACAGACAGTTACTCCATCTACTTTGTCGTTTGGGGTGGGGGGGGGGGGGGGGGAAAGAAGAGGCTTTACATCTGATTTTGGATCAAAAAAGAGTCAAAAGATTCCTCAAAGTGCCTTATTTTTAGATGTAAACTTTGAAGTCATTGATCGTGGCAGATCGTCAAGGAGAATTTTTAATCTTCATAGATCTTACGGAAGCTTACCTACACATTCCTGTTTGCCACACTCATCAACATTTCCTGCATTTTGCAGTTCTAGGGCAGCATTTCCAATTTTATGGTCTTCCCTTTGACCTAACTATGGTGTGCAGAACTTCCTTCAAGGTAATCGTAGTAGTTAACAGCTGCCTTTCAAAAGGAAGGTATTTTAGTACATTCCTGTCTGGATGATTGGAACATTCACATGAAGTCTTACAAAGAAATTGTAAGGGTCACCAGTTGAGTAGTGGAGTTTCAAGATTTGGGATGGGTGCTCATCAAAGAGCAAGCTTATATGTTCTCAAACTCTGGAATACTTGGGAACAACACTTTGACACTCTGCAAGGCAGAGTGTTTGTCCTGAGGGAGTGCAGTGAAGTTGCAGCTTCAGGTCCAGAATCTGATTGCTCAGTACAATTCAGTGATGTGAGACCACCTGCAAGTGTTGGGTTCCATGGCAGCAACTTTGGAATTGGTCCCATGGGCGAGTGCTCACATGTATCTTATACAAAGAGCTACCAAGACAAGATATTATTTGGGGTTTATTGGGGGGGGGGGGGGGGGGAGAGGGCAGAACCTGGAACTGCCAAGACTGCCTGACTCCAATGGACAGAAAACCAACCTCAGCCACTTCCAATAACCCTAGGGCAGGATAATTAAGTAACACTTTTTAAAAAACAAAATTTGTTCCAAAAAAACCAACAGAATAAAATCCTACCATACCAAGCCAAGGATGTACAAAATAATTCATTCACCACAAAGACAAGATGTTGAAGTCATTTTGCATCTACCCGGGGAGGCCTGGAAAAGTTTGACATGGTGGTCACAAACATCCAATTTGGCACGAAGGATAAGTCTGGATGTAATTAGGACAGATGCCAGCCTTAAACGACTGGGCATCTCCATTGTCTGGGTAAGTGGGCTCAAGGGCGTGGGTCCCAAACAAGCAACATGGTAGCCTGCATTAAGTTTGAACTTTTGATTCAGGTCAGGGTGGCTCTCATTCTGTTGGGCAATGCCACAGTAGTGGTATATGTGGACAAACAAGAAGGGGATGATGATCCTCCAGGCATTGGAAGAAGCTCAGCAAATGATGATCTGGGTGGGACAAAATCTGGCAGACAGCATTGATAAAGTTGAAACAGTAAAGACAAGATTGGGTGAGAAAAGGAACTTCAGTGTTAAAGCGTACACTCAAACCAAGACACAAAGCATGAAGATAGTACCACACAGACTGAAAGTTGTCATTGCACAGGTCAAGCTGCAACATTTATGTCATATAGAATTATCTAAAGATGAGAAAAATGAGTTTTCAGAAAATCTTTAAATTAGGTGAAGGAAAGCTCAGATCAAATGAATGAAAGTAGGGTATTCCATAATTTGGTTGCTAAAAAAAAATAAACTGAATGTCCAGTAATGTAGTAATCAGGGGCGTAGCCAGACTTCGGTGGGAGGGGGGTCCACAGCCGAGGTGAGGGGGCACATTTTAGCCCCCAAAAAGAATAAACTCTAGCAAAACAATTATTCACATGTGTGTTGAAATATTTCTCTGGAGAAAAAGCCCTCAGAATCTATCAGCAAACTTGCCAATGGTTTAGAGCACTATTACGTTGTAGAGACTTTTTAAACGTAAAAAAGTGCTAGATTGCTATCTTTGGGCAAAAAACTCCAAAGAGATTTGCAAATTTATTGTATTTCTTATAGATAATAAAGATTTTACTTCTTTGTCAAAAAATCCTCTCAGCTATAAAACTTTCAAGATTGACAAGAAACACTTAGCTTATAGTAGATTTCTTTTGACTCGTTCTTAGTATAGCACTATCTTTCAGTCGTTCGACGGGGCCATTGTTTCACCCCGGTAACAGGCTTCCTCAGGAACTGAGTTCTGAATGATGAATTGCTGAGGGTCTAGAAGACACAGATATTGAACTAGACAATATGAAGTAAAAAAAATTCACACAACTCACACCAACCGAAAGTTACACTTACTAGAAGGGAGAAAGTTTTGATACATAGAAAATGGCATCTCAGCGCCATACTTAGAACACCTAGCTTATATGTGCTCATCAATTACTCAATGTAGAGTGCAATTGCTCAAACTGACCGTTATTTCAAAATTTACTAATTAGTCAGTAAAAGACATACCAATCTATTGAACTATTCAGGCCATAAGGCTCAGTCGTATTAAGGTTAAAGATCACTGTGCTTCCCTTCTTTGTAACAGTAATTTGCGGTTTCCACCTCTGCTCAGTTTGTCAATTTTCTCTATTGCAAAGCATTCAAGATCTTCAAATTTATAATTATTCTTAATGCAGTGCTCTACAATAGGTTCTTTAAATGCCATTCTTCTTAAATTAAATCTGTGTTCTAAGATCCTGACTTTTAATGGTCTAGTTGTCATTCCTATATATATTTTTTTGCACAGACAGCTAATGTGATATACAATGTGATCAGACAAACAGTTGGTAAAGTGAGACAATTCAAATTTCCTATAAATTTGTGGATTATAGAATTCCTTGGTTTGTCTGGTGATTTTACAGATTTGACACGTTCATTTCTCTAGCACATACTGAAAGTGTTCAGAACATTTTAGGGCCCCCCCCCCCCCCCGGCGCTGCCGCCAACTTTGACGACCCCTGCCGATGACCCTCTCGCCCCCCCCCCCCCCCGCGCCAACCCTCCCCCGCCGTCGCCTACCTTTGCTGGCAGGGGACCCCAATCCCCGCCAGCCGAGGAGGTCCTCTTCTTCCCGCGAAGGCTTCGTTCTGTTTCTGACGTCCTGCACGTTGTAAGTGCAGGACGTCAGACTCACAGAAACAGAACGAAGCCTGGCAAGGCTTTGTTCTGTTTCTGTGAGTCTAACGTCCTGCATGTACAACATGCAGGACGTCAGAAACAGAACGAAACCTTCGCGGGAAGAAGAGGACCTCCTCGGCTGGCGGGGATTGGGGTCCCCCGCCAGCAAAGGTAGCCCACAGCGACGGCAGGGGAGGGTTGGCAGCGGGAGGGGGGGTCAAGAGGGTCGTCGGCAGGGGGGTCCAGGGCCAAATCTGTGGGGGCCCTGGCCCCACTTAGCTACGCCACTGGTTGTAATGAGCATGTCTTGGTGGGGGAAGAACTTAATTGATGAGCATTAAGGGATTGGGGACACCGAGATGGTGTATGAGGAATTGAAAGAGATGACAAATTATGAGCACCTAAAAGAAGAGCTTTGTGAGTTAAACATAAAATCTTAAACTGAGAACAGAAAGAAATGGGTAACCAGTATAATTGTTTCAGTAAAGGAGTAGCATTATCTCAACGGCAAGCCTTAAAGAGAAAATGAGCAGCCACATTTTTAAGCGTTTGTAACCGGTGTAAAAGATGTGAAGGCTTACCATTGTAAGCAAAGTTATAATAGTCAAGTTGTGAAATAAAAGCATGAATGAGAGTATGTACAGATAAAATATCTAGCAAATTACTGATTGAGCGCAAACAGTGTAACCAAAGAAAACCTAATTTTACAACTTGTTCAATCTGTTTAAAATCAGTTGAGAATCTGTAATAACTCCTAAATAATAAAAGGAATCAACCGGTACAATAGGCAAATTAGATAGAACTAGAATAACTGTGGGTTTGGAATCAAAACCTGTAACTCAGCTGCTGTTTTCTGAGGGTTGAGGACTAAATTATGCAGAGTGAGCCAATGAGACAATGCAAGAAGGTGATTAGAGATTAGTTAAGTCAGGAGAAAATGGAGAAGCTGGGCAGATGAATAAGATGTGATCGGTGTAGAAAAAGAATTGTATATTGAAGTCCTGAATTAAGGTGGCCAGTGAACTCATGAAAATAATAAAATAGGTGGAGACGAAATGGTGCCTTGAGGGACTCCACAATGGAGCAGAAAAGCAGAAGATAAAGATAGGGTAGAAACTGAAAAAACACGATCAGTGAGGTATGACGAGAATCAAGTAAGGACACAGAGCTTCATAGACCACCTGTGAAAAATAAATAAGTAAAAATGGAAGTAAAAACAATAGAAACAAATTGCTAGAGTGGCTATTCTGAAAGCATTTGCAAAATACAGTATTTAAAATTGCAAAACTTCTGGTCAATGATGTTTTCTATGTATACATTCCATGGTTTCATGGACCACATAAAATGCAAGTTGCCTACCCCTGTGTTAAGCTCTAATGTTGAGAGATATGCATTCTCTTCTGACTGCTCACCCATTTGTTTGTATGCTATATAAATCAAGATATGTGACTGTTGTCTGTTTGGTTATCCTTTGTTTTCGGGGAGTTGTGTCTACTTACTGTTTTGTGATGCTAAATACCAACCAGCCACTGGCTGTGCAAGATACTTAAGTAGTGATGTCACAAGTCATTAGCTCTCAGTTTCCACCTGCTGGCAAGAGAGCATAAACCAAGCATCTTGAGTGCTCTGAAGGGACTTAAGGAAATTAGCAAGGGAGGCCGTATTCCACATGAAGGTTTTGCAGCATACAGTGGCTAACGTATGTTTGAAACAGTGGTAAGACAGGTGTTAAAACTAAGGGAATTGGGAAATATGGTGAGCTGGTTCTGACTACTTCTGAGCATATTTGTCATCAAGGGTTCTGTTCGTGGCTGTACTTGGAAAAGGGAACTAGTGGTGGATCTCTGATGTCTTGGATAAAATGATTCTGTATATTCATATAGGTGAAGGGAAGAAGAAAGTCTTGATAGTTGTGGTAAAGGTGAGATATTTGTGACTTAATGATTGGGAAATGATGAAGGGAACAGGAAACAGTGGAAATGACAAAAAAAAAACAAGTCGACCAATGTTGCACAAATGTCCTTTAATAAATATCTTCCAAGTTGTTCAGACAATATTTATTAAAGGACTTTGTGCATCATTGGTTGTCGTGGTTTCACTGTTTCCTGTGCCCTGCTGCACAGTGTAGAGTCTTGTTCTTCTGTTTTTTTTTGGGAAATCATGAATGCAGAGGATGATAAAATATTTAACACCTAAAACATCCTTAATAGATATTTCAGATTTGTGAA
This sequence comes from Microcaecilia unicolor, assembly GCF_901765095.1. Lineage (NCBI taxonomy): Eukaryota > Metazoa > Chordata > Amphibia > Gymnophiona > Siphonopidae > Microcaecilia > Microcaecilia unicolor. The sequence continues at coordinate 253,770,375 of NC_044031.1, read as the reverse complement.
TGATGGGTGGATTTCTGTTGCTTACAAATAAAGAGTTATGGAAGCCTTTTCCCTCATAAGTGATTAGTAATTACATATGGCATCTGGCATCCATTGTTTTCTGGTTGCATTATATATGAATACCATCTGAAGTATTAACTTATAATGCTGAAGCTTTATTTTTTTGGACTCTAGAGGAGAATATCTAGATGATATTTAGGTTCTTCTAAGTGGCAGCTATTATAAAAAGGGATGCTTGGGAGATGTTTGAGGTAGACAAACCCATTAACCCTTTAGTGTCCAATGTTCCCATCAATCTGTTCCCATATGGCTTATTACAGGAACATTGGACACTAAAGGGTTAAAGCCCTCTGCTCTACCTAGACACCTTCCATAATAGGGTTTTATGCTTCTTTCCACCACTGTTTTCCTGTTGTCTGTGATCTGGAGACCTCAGACCTGAATGTTCACACCTGTCTTGCCCTTAGCTGTACAGCTCCCATTATAGTTAATGGTAACAATTTTGACTTTAATTTCAATGGAGAAACAAGAAAACCTTCCTAGAAGAGCCCTTGCTGTCCTGAACTGACCCAGGAGTTCAGTGGCAGTGCTGTGCATTGCCATACAGTATGCTCCTGTTTCAGTTAATCAGATTTTCTATATGTTGAATCAGTCAGGAATGCTGCAGAAGTAGTATTCACAGCCCTTTTGGAAAGAAGGGAGCACCGTGGAAATGAACAAGGGCAATATCTGGTGGCTGGATTTATCACCCATGTAAAATACGGTGGGGGTGTGGGGGGGGGGGGGGCTGAGGTAAACTTATGAATGAAAAACAAGACATGAGGATACTAGCCCTAATTCCAGTTGAACTGAAAGGGGAAGGAAGAATAACACATCAGCTTTTATATACTATATCAACCATTAGCTCAGAAAGTTAACATTGTAACATAATAGATGACTGCAGACAAAAACCTGTATGGTCCATCCAGTCTGCCCAAAAACCTCATAGCATAAGATCTGATGCGATTCTACATATGTATACTTTGATCTTGATTTGTCCTTGCCATTTTCAGGGCACAGACTGTAGAAGTCTGCCCGGCACTGGCCTTTTTCTCTTAACTACTGAAGTTGTCATCAAAGCCCCACTCCAGCCCATCCAAGTCTGTTCCACGATTAAGGCACGGACCATAGAAGTCTTCCCAGCACTGGTGTATCTGTCCAATGTAATCTTTCATGTAATTTGATTTTATTTATTATGTAACAAAAAATTAACAACCTAACAAAGACTAGAAGTATTTACTAAATAACCACAATTTCAACTGTTCTAATCTAAGATCACATTAGGAAAGAAATATGTCTATAACTATAGCACCTGTAGTATCTTGTACAGCATGCACACCTCCTCTGTTGCTCTGAACTTTGTTTAACTCTTGCATGCTCCCATCCTTCATCTACTCTTTCTTGCACATTGGTGTAATGAGCTACAAGTGCACATGTTTTCTGCCATGTATAGCATTAACTCGTAGATGAAGTGACTACAGACATAAGTACATTAATGGGATAATTTTTCATAAAGCATTTTCTGTATGTGAAGCCTCTTTTTACATATGAAGATAGGCTATTATAAAATTGCACATGGGTATGCACACATAAATAGTATGCCACAAGATTGTACCTATTTTTATGCAATCTATCAGTAGGCATTTCCGAGGGCCTAGTTTAAAGTTTCTGAATTTGATATTTGTTCCAATTACCGCCCAATAGCTAATAGTCCTTTCCTTACTAAAATAGCTGAAGCATTGGTAGCTACTTACAGTCAAGAGTACTTGGACAAATTTAATTTACTGGATGCTATGCAGTTTGAATATTAAAAATTATGGTATAGAAACTTGTCTTCTCTCACTGGTTACAGAATTAAGGTTGATTGATTGAGATCAATCTGCAGTATTAATGCAGCTGGATCTCTCTTCTGCATTTGACCTCATTGATCATGACCTTTTGTTAGAACCACTAAAGGGTCCTTTTACTAAGCCGCAGCAAAAAATGTTCTGCGGTAGTTTGGGTGCGCATTTTTGACGTGCGCTGGGCCAGTTTTTACCGTTCTTAGGAAAAAGGGTTTTTTTTTTTCATTGGTCTGGGAAAATTGAAACCAGCACATGCCTATTTATGGCCTGATCCCTTAATGCCACCTATTGATCTAGCAGTAAGGGCTCATGAGGTGCACTTATGGTGACCAGTCATAAGAGTAGCCATACTGGGTCAGACCAATGATCCATCTAGCCCACTATCCTGTTTTCCAAACAGTGGCGAAGCCAGGTCACAAATACCTGGCAGAAACCCAATTCGTGGCAACATTTCATACTACAAATCCCAGGGCAAGCAGTTGCATCCCATGTCTGTCTCAATAGCAGACTATGGACTTTTCCTTCAGGAATTTGTCCAAACCTTTTTTCAAACCAGATAAGCTAACTGCACATCTTCCAGCAAAGATTTTCAGAGCTTAACTATTCACTGAGTGAAAAAATATTTCCTTCTATTAGTTTTAAAAGTATTTCCATGTAACTTCCTCAAGTGTCCCCTAGTCTTTGTAATTTTGGAGCAAGTAAAAAATCGATTTACTTCTACTCGTCCTACACCATTCAGGATTTTGTAGACCTTAATCATATCTTCCTTCATCCATCTCTTTTCCAAGCTGAAGAGCCCTAACCTCTTTAGCCTTTCCTCATACGAGAGGAGTTCCATCCCCTTTATCATTTTGATCATCCTTCTTTGAACCTTTTCTAATTCCACTATATCTTTTTTGAGATATGGCAACCATAACCAGTGCTTTTTTTGTGCCGGTACGCACCGGTACAGCGGACTGGCACCTTTTTCCTGAGGTTCGGCTCACTTGACCGCTCCCTTCCGTTCCTGCTGCCGCACTCCAAAATCTTTTGATTACCCGGTCGCGATTCTCCTCTCTCCCCTTCCCTTCCCTCCCCTCCATGTCCAGCAATTCTCTCTCCCCTCACTGAGGCAGGCAGGTTTGTCTTCTCTTGCGTTGCTTCCCTCTCAGCGCTTCCCGCCTTCGAGGGCGGGACGCATTGAGAGGGAAGCGACGCAAGAGGAGACGAACCTCCTCCATTGAGAGAAATGACCATTTAGCCCTTGCCTCTGTTTTCTGTCCAATAACCAATCCCTAATCCACACCAGAACCTTGCCTCCTTTTCCATGACTCTTTAATTTTCTCAGGAGCCTCTCATGAGGAACTTTATCAAAAGCTTTCTGAAAATCTAGGTACACTACATCAACCGGCTCACCAACTGCTGATTAACGCCAGAAACACTGCGCACGGTAGGAAATAATTTGTCCCAGCAGTATGGGCGTGCGCCAAATACGAAATTACCACTGTGGGGGTGCGCTAGCCTGGTGGTAGTCTTGTTTTGGTGCATGCTGCACACACGTAGAGCCTACAGTGCCTTTGTAAAAGAGCCCCTAAGCTCCATGTATTTATTTGTTACATTTATATCCCACATTTTCCTATTAGTAGGCTCAATGTGGCTTACATAGTTCCAAATAGGTGGTTACAGACCCCAGTGTGAACAAATACAGTGTGGAAGTACAGTTAATTAGATTTGGTGTGGTTCAACCCGAGCGGATTTATTTACCCACTTTTTGAAGGAATTCACTCAAGGCGGTATACAGAAAGAATAGGTCAAACATGAGCAATAGACAATTACAGCAGTAAAAATATTCAAAAACAATACAAAGCATGGTATGGTATACTATTTACAATGTCAACACGATACGTAATAGAGCATTATAATTGATAGTGAAATTTTATCTTCCCTTGCTAGATTCCTAGGGTGGGATCATGTGGTAGGGGATTTAGTACTGTTCGTTTCTAGTTTAATTGTTGTGTTTCATTATTCAGTGTTTGTGTTTGTATGGGGTATGCCTTCCTGAAAAGGTGAGTCTTTAGATTTTTCGGCATTTTAGATGATTATTCGTTGTTTTCAGGTCTTTTGGTGTATTTCAGAGCTGTGTGCATATGTTGATTTATACTTCAGGCCTTTACATCTTGGGAAGTGAAGGATTAGGTACGTTCTTGCTGATTCTGTTGTGTTTCTAATTATAAAGTCGATTAGTTCAGTCATGTAGCTCGGAGCTAGGCCATGGATTATTTCGTGAACCAAAGTACAAATCTTGAAGGCAATACGTTCTTTGGTAGCCAGTGCAGTTTTCCCAGAAGGGGTTTTGCGCTTTCAAATCTTGTTTCCATAGATAAGCCTGGCTGCCGTATTCTGAGCAGTCTGAAGTTTCCTTAGGATTTGTTCTTAGCATCCCACACATATTTCATTGTAATAATCGACATGGGGTTAGTACCATTGTTTGAATCATGTTACAAAAAGTTTCTCTCGGGAAGAATTGTTTTATCCATTTGAGTTTCCACATTGTGTGGGACATTTTCTTTGTAGTGGCAGTTGCTTGGTTCTCTAGAGTTAAGTTGCTGTATTTGGTAATGCCGAGGATTTTCAGGTTGTCTGACATTGGGAGAGTATATTCTGGGGTGTGTATGGCAGTGGGGTGGTTTGTACAATGTTGGGATGAAAGAATGAGACTGTGTGTTTTTTCTTTGTTTTAATTTGAATGCTGTTGCCCAGGTGTCCATTATGCTTATGCTGTTTTTTATTACGTTGGTGATTTCTGATGGGTTTGATTTGAAAGGTATATATATTGTGACATCGTCCGCATACAGAAAAGGTTTAAGGCCTTGATTGAAAAGAGACTTGGCTAATGGGGTCATCAATAGGTTAAAAAGGATGGGTGAGTGAGGTGATCCCTGTGGTACTCCGCAGTCGGTTTTCCAGAGTGGAGAAATGGAATTTCTGGATCAGTTATTTCTTGGTTTTCAGGTTTTTAAGAAACAAACTAAAAATGTATTAAAAATTAGTCTTGTTCATCTACTTCGAATCCAGGTTGTGGGGTCCCGCAGGGTTTCCCACTTTTTCCATATTTTGTTTGTTTGCTTTAGTTTCCTTAGGACTTTGGGTCTATTTTATGCAGATGATGTACAGATTATTTTTCCATTAACAAATTCTATCCAAAGTCTTTTTGACAAGATGAATGATTGTTTTCTTATTTCAAGTTGGATAGCTTCCCATCGCCCTAAATTAAATTCTGGAAAAAAAAAACCCCCACATTATTATGGGTAACTGGAAATTCCTCTTTTTTTTTTTTTTTTCTTCAAGCCCAATTTTGGATGTTAAATTACTCTGCAAAAGAGGTTTGTAGTTTAGGGATTTGATTGGATACAGAAGTAAAGGGTGATTACTAAATTAGGCAATTAACTTGTTCAGTCTTTTTTCAGCTCTGTATGTTATATCAAATTGATTACTTTTTCTCTCTGGATGACTTGCATAAAGTAGTCCATGCTTTTTTTTTTTTTCGAGAGTTGATTATTATAGTGCTCTGTTCTTTGGATTTTCAAAATTAAATTAATTTATAGGATTGCAAAATAACAGCTGCACGAGTTGTACTTTATACAACTAAGTTTGATAGTATTACTCCATTACTCATATCCTTGCTTTGGCTTCTGGTTATAGCCAGGATTAATTTTAAGATGTTATGTTTGGTTTTTAAAGTTTTATATAGGCGATTCCATATTTGGTTTTGTTAATCTCTCTTTGGTCAGGTCAAGGCCCATGTAGATTTTTAAATATGAACAAACTATCTGTTCCTTGTTCATCTGTTAAATTGGTTTCTTTTTGTAAGAAGTTATTCTCTCACGTAACTGTTACATTATGGAATTCTTTGCCTATGAATTTAGATTAGAAACTGATTATTTACATTTCGGCTTTTTCAAATTCATTGTAATTAAGACAACTTTATATCTTTTGTTTAGTTTTTGTATTTTCGGTTGCTAAATGTTTTTGTTAATTGCTTGTGAACCATCCAGATCCAGTGGTTGAAAAAAAAAGTATATGAAAAAAAATTATGTTGTGCATAGAAGTATGAGAGTAAAAAAAGAGAGGGTACCAATCAGTCAAGCCAAAAAGCACAAACCGACCCCCAGGAACAGGACAAAGGTGGACTTTATTGCAAAGACCCGACATGGGTCATGTTTCGGCGAGCAAGCACCTGCGTCAGGTGTCTAATAAAATACTAAAGTAAAGTTTACTTATATAGTAAAATGTAATAAAAATAACACATATTAACAAATAAAAATTAATAAAAAAGTTTAAAAAATAAGTACATAAGTAATGCCACACTGGGAAAAGACCAAGGGTCCATCGAGCCCAGAATCCTGTCCACGACAGCGGCCAATCCAGGCCAAAAGCACCTGGCAAGCTTCCCAAATGTACAAACATTCTATACATGTTCCTGGAATTGTGGACTTTTCCCAAGTCCATTAGGAAACCATCTAACCCCTTTTAAACTCTGCTAAGCTAACTGCCTTCACCATGTTCTCCGGCAACGAATTCCAGAGTTTAATTACGCGTTGGGTGAAGAAACATTTTCTCCGATTTGTTTTAAATTTATTACACTGTAGTTTCATCGCATGCCCCCTAGTCCTAGTATTTTTGGAAAGCGTGAACAGACGCTTCACATCCACCTGTTCCACTCTACTCATTATTTTATATGCCTTTATCATGTCTCCCCTCAGCCGTCTCTTCTCCAAGCTGAAAAGCCCTAGCCTCCTTAGTCTTTCTTCATAGGGAAGTCATCCCATTTCTGCTATCATTTTAGTCGCCTTTCTCTGCACCTTTTCCAATTCTATTATATCTTTCCTGAGATGCGGCGACCAGAATTGAACACAATACTCAAGGTGCGGTCGCACCATGGAGCGATACAACGGCATTATAACATCCTCACACCTGTTTTCCATACCTTTCCTAATAATACCCAACATTCTATTCGCTTTCCTAGTCGCAGCAGCACACTGAGCAGAAGGTTTCAGTGTATTATCGATGACAACACCCAGATCCCTTTCTTGGTCCGTAACTCCTAACGCGGAACCTTGCATGACGTAGCTATAATTCGGGTTCTTTTTTCCCACATGCATCACCTTGCACTTGCTCACATTAAACGTCATCTGCCATTTAGCCGCCCAGTCTCCCAGTCTCGTAAGGGTCCTCTTGTAATTTTTCACAATCCTGTCGTGATTTAACAACTTTGAATAACTTTGTGTCATCAGCAAATTTAATTACCTCGCTAGTTACTCCCATCTCTAAATCATTTATAAATATATTAAAAAGCAGCGGTCCTAGCACAGACCCCTGAGGAGCCCCACTAACTACCCTTCTCCATTGTGAATACTGCCCATTTAACCTCACTCTCTGTTTCCTATCCTTCAACCAGTTTTTAATCCACAATAGGACATTTCCTCCTATCCCATGACCCTCCAATTTCCTCTGTAGCCTTTCATGAGGTACCTTGTCAAACGCCTTTTGAAAATCCAGATACACAATATCAACCGGCTCCCCTTTGTCCACATGTTTGTTTACTCCTTCAAAGAATTGAAGTAAATTGGTCAGGCAAGATTTGCCCACACAAAAGCCGTGCTGACTTGGTCTCAGTAATCCATGCCCTTGGGATGTGCTGTGTAATTTTGTTTTTGATAATAGCCTCTACCACTTTCCCCAGCACCGACGTCAGACTCATCGGTCTATAATTTCCTGGATCTCCCCTGGAACCTTTTTTAAAAATCAGCGTTACATTGGCCACCCTCCAATCTTCCGGTACCATGCTCGATTTTAAGGATAAATTGCATATCACTAACAGTAGCTCCGCAGGCTCATTTTTCAATTCTATTAGTACTCTAGGATGAATACCATCCAGTCCAGGAGATTTACTACTCTTCAGTTTGTAGAACTGCCCCATTACGTCCTCCAGGTTTACCATGAAGTCAGTAAGTTTCTCCGACTCATCCGCTTGAAATACCATTTCCGACACCAGTATCCCACCCAAATCTTCCTCGGTGAAGACCGAAGCAAAGAATTCATTCAATCTCTCCGCTACGTCTTAATTTCTGAACAAATAAAAATACATACTGATAAACATACAAACTCATGAAATCCTGCTTGTTCAGTATGAGAAAAAAAATGACTCCATACTGCAAAAAGGTCCTATAATAGTAATTCATACAATGACAACACTGTTGAAACTTCAGCTACAAAAAAGAAGATATGTGTTTGTCTTAAAAAATAGTAGAGGATAGAAAGTCAGACTGAATAAATATACAAAGACCATCTGTGCAAATAAAATCACCATATCATGTGTAATAACATAGCAAAGCATAGTTCTTGCCATAAAACAATTTCAGTAAACATTTTTAATTGGAAGTCATCACATGCAGTACATATTTCCTATATTCTTAACATACATGAATTTTTAAACGCAGTGAAAACCAAAGATCTAAAACTATGCCTGCAATGTACAGAAAAAACAAGTGTCCTCATGAACAACATACTTGCTTTCTAACAGGCATATTATTAATATATAAAAGTGTCCTTCATACTCCAGTGTGATGTCAGAAGCGTTCCGTTTTTGGTGCAACGTGCAGAGTAATTCAATACGGTCTGAAACGCCATGTATAATAATGTGATTATCTGGAACGCACTACTAAGAAGTGAAACTGACTTGAAGTAAAAGCATAACACTTACATTGAATCGAAGTTACTTCTGTGAGAATGGAGTGACACTGCCTTAGCAGTAAAAAAAACATGAAAAGTTCCCACCTAAAATATGGGAGTAAAAACGCTCTAAAAAAAGAGAGGACAAATAACGGAAGAAGATATTTTTAAAAAACCAAAAACCGCACAATCACCAGAAGATAGTATGGTTGGGGTGGTGAGAGTACTGGCTGGGATTCCCTTTTCGCTCTATTAGAGTGGTTATCAACTTTTTGTATCATTTGTATAATGCTGTCACTTAATGCCTTTCAACATAGTGACCTGGAATGTGAGAGGTATTTCTTCCCCAATTAAGCGTGAGAAAATTCTTCAAGCGCTAAACCAACAGAAGGCGTCCATTGCCCTCATCCAAGAAAAGTATCTAGATGCTAGGGAGCATCAAAAGCTTTGTCGCTGGTGGGTCGTTATTTATTTTGAATCTCCAGCACGGGCCAAAAAAGTGGGTGTCACATTAGTTTGAAAGGGATCCTGCTTGCTACTCATAAAATTATTTATGATGATGCTTTGTGATTTTTGTTGGTTCATCTAACTATTGAACGCCAACCACTGCTCCTTTGCAATATTTATGCACCAAATGCTTACAGTAAAGCTTTCTACAAGCTGATTCTTCATCATCTTCAAAGCTGTGATGGGGTTCAATTTTGATAGGAGGGGACTAATGAAGTGGGGGATCTGAGGCTAGATAGATCTCATGAGACAGTGAGTGGATCCTTCCACGAGTCCCGGGGTATTCCAATGCTGAATGAGATTCTGGATTTGGTGGGTATTTGGCGCACCTTGCACTCGGTAGAAAGGGACTATACTCACTTGTCTCGGGCGCACGCCACCATGTCCAGGATTGATTACATTTTCATATCTCGCTGTCTGTTTACTATGATAGAGGCAGCAGAGATTGGACCCATTAAAATCTCGGCTCATGCTATGGTATCTGCTTGTTTGGAGTTTCCCGGGGCATCTCCACAACACTATCAGTGGAAGTTCCCTGTTCATCTTTACGGAGATGGGAGATTTCTAGACGTTATCTCATTGAAATATAATATCAGATATTTAAGGAAGCAAATGCTGCTCATGTGGATAATCCTATCATATATATTGGGATACTGCTAAAGTAGTGCTCAGGGGAGAGATTATGCCCTATATTAGTCATCAAAAGAAGGTCGGAGACAGGGAGTTGCTCTGGTTGGAAAGGGAGGTTACGTGTCTGAGACATCTTTATAGGATCCACCATAATTTACAGGTTAAAACTCAGCTATTAGAGTTTCAGCATACTCTGAATTAATTCATTACACTACCCAAAAGTCACGTAGTTATTTTCAATATCAATTATACAAGCATGGAAATAAGAGTGGTAGATTACTAGCCTGCTTGGCTCATCCCCGTCAGGGGCTTTTTAAGATTGATGCTCTGTACTCCTGCACTGGGGATGCTCAAATTAATTGCATTATGAGAGACTACTATGCCCATCTGTATTCATCCCCTGATCCTCCTCCGTTGGAAATCTTTATGTATCTTTCTGGTTTGGATCTTTTGCAGTTGGATTCGGACAGTTTGGCTATAGTAAATGTGCCTTTTGCGGTGGAGGAGGTATCTTGGGCTATACAAAGGGGACCTCTCAGTACGGCTCCTGGACCTGATGGCTATAGAGGAGAGTTCTGTAAGATGCTGAGGGAGGAAGTTGTATCCCCGCTGACTTCTGTGTTTAATTCTATAGTAGGAGAGGGAAGGCTGTTTGAATCCTTGTGGCTAGCCCAGATAGTTGTTTTGCCAAAACCAGGTTGAGATCCACAGAAACCGGAATCATATAGACTGATCTCGTTGCTCAATTATGAAGCCAAATTATTTGCAAAGGTTTGGCAAACCGTCTATCTCGTATACTTCCCGATGGGTTTCGTGCAAGGCCGCAGCATTACCAAGAATGTGAGAAAGATTCTTGCTACTCTAGAGTTGGCAGCTGGTCAAGATGTTCCTTCTGTGCTGATCAGTTTTGATGCAGAAAAGGCCTTTGACAGGGTGGTGTGGGACTTTTTATTTGGGGTGTTGGATGCTTATGGAATATGTGGGTTTTTTCAGAACGATTCGGGCTTTGTATTTTCTATCCTAAAGCTCAGGTGTGGGTGAATGGACTGCTCCCCCCCCCCCCCCCCCCCCCCACTTTCAATATATTGTGGTACCAGACAGGGTTGGCCACTGTCACCACTTTTGTTTTTTTCCTTACTATGGACCCCCTCTTCCGTGACATTCAGAGGAATCCACACATACAAGTTTTTCAATTAGGTACACACACCTTTAAAATCGCATTTGCTGACGATTTGTTGGTTCATGTGATTCGATAGGGGCTTTGTTAGAACGCATGACTGAATTTGGGGATTTTTCAGTCTTTAAGTTAAATCTTGACAAATCAGAGACGTTGCAAAGGGAATGGGGTCAAGGTATAGCTTGGTGGGGACACTATCCATTGAAATGGGCAGGTGAATCTTTTTGTTATTTGGGTTATTTGGGAGTATTATTGGCTATGGAGACTGAGACTATATCGTTTGATTGTCGATATGTTGTTAAGACACCGTATCTGCTGTGAGAGCAGGGCCCTAGATCCTCTTACTTGTCTTACACAGACCCTGCTTGAGTACCTTCTACCCTTGTCAGAGTCTAGTCTCAAGACCAACTCCATAAGAGTTCACCATAGTGGAGTTAGTGCTTATCTCCATGTAGAAGGTAAGCCTAACTCTGGACAGCCTTTAGTTGTTCGCCTCATGAGAGGTTTGCTTTTGTCAAAGCCCCCTATCAAACCTTCACCAGTGTCATGGGATCTCAATGTCGTTCTCACCCAGTTGATGAAAGCTCCTTTTGAGTCACTCAATTCCTGCTGTCTGAAGTACTTGACCTGGAAGGTCATTTTCTTGGTGGACAAATCCCTCCTCTCAGTACCCTTCTCCACCACCGCCAACTCCAGGCTCCGCCCATTCTGCCTCGCCTCACCCTATGCTTGGAATCAACTTCCTGAGGCCCTACGCCATGCCCCCTCCCTACCCATCTTCAAATCCTTGCTCAAAGCCCACCTCTTCAATGTTGCCTTCGGCACCTAACCTGATACCTCTCAAGGATCCTAGACTGCCCCAATTTGACTGCCACTACTTGATTGTACATTTGTCCATTAGATTGTAAGCTCTCAGAGCAGGGACTGTCCTTCTATGTTATATTGTACAGCGCTGCGTAACCTTAGTAGCGCTTTAGAAATGTCAAATAGTAGTAGTAGTAGTTGATGAAAGCTCCTTTTGAGTCACTCAATTCCTGCTGTCTGAAGTACTTGACCTGGAAGGTCATTTTCTTGGTGGCTGTTAATTCAGCTTGTAGGGTCAGTGAGCTTCAGGCCTTAGTAGTGAATGCACCTTATGCTAAGTTTCTTCACAGTAGTCCTTTGCACGCACCCTAAGGTCCTGCCGAAGGTGGTGTCAGAGTTCCATCTGATCCAGTCGATTGTCTTGCCAATGTTCTTTTCCCGACCACATACCCATCTTGGCGAAAGCAGCTTGCACACCTTGGATTGCAAGAGAGCATTGGCCTACTACATGGAGCGGACAAGGCCCCACAGACAGCCCACCCAGCTTTTTGTTTCTTTTGATCCCAACAGGATGGGGGTCGCCATCGGGAAACGCACCATTTCAATTTGGATGGCAGATTGCATTTCCTTCACTTATGCCCAGGCTGGACTGGCCTTAGAGGGTCATGTCACAGCTCACAATGTTAGAACCATGGCTGCATCGGTAGCCCAGTTGAGGTCAGCCTCCATTGAAGAAATTTGTAAGGCTGCGACGTGGTCTTCAGACCATACATTCACATTTCACTACTGCCATGAGCAGGATACCCGACATGACAATCTGTTTGGGCAGTCAGTGCTGCAGAATTCGTTTGGGGTCTAGAATCCAACTCCATCCTCCTAGACCCGTTTTATTCTGTTCCAGGCTGCACTTTCATTCAGATTGTATATAGTTTGGTTAGAGCACCGGTCTTGCAATCCAGAGGTGGCCGGTTCAAATCCCGCTGCTGCTCCTTGTGATCTTGGGCAAGTCACTTAACCCTCCATTGCCTCTGGTACAAACTTAGATTGTGAGCCCTCCTGGGACAGAGAAATATCCAGTGTACCTGAATGTACCTCACCTTGAGCTACTACTGAAAAAGGTGTGAGCAAATCTAAATAATAAAAAATAATAAGAATCTGTGTAATGTCTTCGCCTTTGCGAGGCCCATTTGACCAATGTTTGTTTTCGGTGAGCCTGGATGCTAGGGATTCCCCACTCATGAGAATATGCAAGCCTTCTTGTCCTCGAAGAACGCGAAGATACTTACCTGTAGCAGGTATTCTCCGAGGACAGCAGTCTTCATATTTTCACAATCCCGCCCACCTCCCATTGGAGTTGTCTCTTTCGTTATTTTATTTTTATTTGTTTTTGTTTTGAAATTAAACTGAGGGAACCGCATTCTCATGGTGGGCGGGAAGGCACTCAAGCATTCGTAGTGGAGCGCAGCTCGCGCTTCACAAAGCTCTGACTTTTTTTTACTTTGGCATAAATGCCAGACCGTGCAACGTGGTTTGGCATCTACCCACTCATGACAATATGAAGCCTGCTGTCCTCGGAGAATACCTGCTGTAGGTAAGTATCTTCGCTTTATCTGAGTGAAGAGAGCAAGCAGGTACATATTCTACAATATGTTTTTACAAATAAATTGAACCTAAGCCCTGAAGAAGTTTTATGAATAGTAATCAAGTTAAATAATATTAACTGTGATGGACTAGTATAGAAGTAGCTGTCTCCTAATTTATACATTTTTATTCTCAATGTTCAACGGCCCTACCTGTGTAGGTAGGGCTGCTGATTTGCAGTCCTAAACTTAAATGATAACTTACTGTTTGATTGCTATTTGTTTGGTTCTCCTAAGTAAAAGTTTCTTAAGCTATTCCTGGAGTATTTTTACTTTGGAAGAAAGGAGGAAGGGTATGATATGATAGAGACATTTATATATTTTGGTAGTATAAGTGTACAGAAAGCAAGCAACTTTCAGTTGAAAGGGAGTTCAAGAACAAGGGTCATAGAATGAAGATTAAGGGACTAGATTTAGGAATAATTGAAGGAAATTATTTCTTTATGGAAAGGGTACTAGATATCTGGAGCATCCTCCCACTGGAGGCAGTGAAGATTAGAACTGTATCTGAATTCAAGGAAGTATGGATCAAACACAGAGGATTTCTGAGGGAGAGGAAAGGGTGATAGCTTAATAGTTGGTATCGATGGGCTTGTCTGGATAGGTGGTGTGGTCATCATCTGCCTTCATTTTCTATTTTTACCCACTAGCTAGTGTGATATGTATTAACTATATCCATAATGAATATGCATGAGAGAAATTAGCAAGCACAGAAGCAGTTGCTTGCCATATACTCTTGTGCCATATACTCTTATGCCATATACATTGTAAATATCCTGAAAACAAGAATGGCTAAGGGGGTAGTCCAGGAATAGCTTGTGAATTGGTGTCCTAAATTGATAAAATTTATTTGGATAGCTGTGTATTGCTGTCACCTGGATACATTTTAGTCCTGCCACAGATTGCCACTGTCTTCACCTTCTGAATAGATAACCTTTGGTTGGCCATTGAGCTTTATGACCAACACTTATCCATTTGGTGGACCCAGATTTCTAAACCAAGGCACATATGTAGTTGGCATATAAGAGCTTCTGAATATCCGCCCTCTGTTACAGTAGCTGCATGACATTCTTTCTTTTTCTTTTTTTTTAACCAGAAAATCATCTCAAGAAAAGAAAGACAAAGACTTTGGGGACCTGTTTTCATTTTCTTCTTATTCTCAGAAGTCAGGAAATGGTATGTAGTTTTCTATAACAAGGCTGTTCAATTTTATCCCAGAGTTAAAGAGATCTTTGGCATGTTTGTAAAAGTTTTGCTACTGTCTGTTCATTTTCTGGTTGCAAATATCCTACTTCATTTCTAAAATAGTCAAATTGCACTTCAAAATGTGTCACCCAAGAAACCTTCCAAACACTTCTACAGTAGCTTTGAATCGCTTGTGCATACCTGTTAGGTTATTGTGAGTGGTTGACCTCTGTCTTTCCAGCTCTGACCTACCATGGGGGGGGGGGTCTTAATCTTTATTTCCACGTCTACTTCCGTTTTCCCAGTGTACTTTTAAAACCCAACAATTCATCAGTTTTGACCTTTGTTTGTCAACTATATACTGTTAAAATCCAGGAAAAACAATTTGGAAGCAGTTTAATAAATTACATTTAATTGCAAAAACAATGAGCAGCAGTATATGAACTGAAAAAGGAAGAAGTCTGCCGTGTTAGTTTGTTCTATACCAGTAATGCTCAAGTTGAGTCTTGGGGGAGCTGCAAATATGTCAGGTTTTCAGGATATCCCTAATGAATGTGCATACTACTTATAAAACCATTGCATCTCATAAAACTTTATTAAACGTCAAAACAAATAACTTCTACCCTTTAACAAATGTGTGTGAGATCTGCATGCACACTGCCCCCATTGTGTGCCAAAATATCTCATACATATTTAATAATGTAATCATGTTTGTTGATTCTCAAGTTTATTCAAAATATCTCACAAACTATAAGCTAATTACTCCAAATTCTAGTTTCTATTTTAAAAATATTCTTTAAAATATTTATAAAATTGTGAAAAGGCGCTTAATTTATCCCCACAACAGCAAACTTGGCAAATTATGGTTTTCTGCTGAAAATCATTGCACCACCAGCACTTATTCAAGCAGTCAAATATTCAGAAAAACTGAACAGTAAAAAATTGATTGATTACTTATCTTCTTGAATACAAGTATCCCAAATGCGATTTCCCAAGAACTTCACAGTTGTAAAAATTAAATCCTAAAGCCACTGCTCCGGAGCGCTCAAAATCCTATTACACACTCAAAATATTCCTTTGTTGATCACTCCCAACTCTTGCTATGTCCAAATCCACTGCTTGTGACGGGACAATTCTAAACTCCTTGCGTTACATTGGTTCAGTGATTGATTGCTGAAAAGCTTTTCTTCCAAATGTCCTTTCAACGTATTTCCACAAATCTGCCTCAGTTTCAGCATGGACCACGTTTCATATAGCCATCATCAGGAGACCAAACTGCACTCTCCCAACCCAGCTGGTGTGAGTGACTGCCAGACTCCCTCATTGGATTGGGGTGCTCAGCTTCACTGCACAGTAACACTCCAATAACTGGACTTCAGAGTACGAACCAATCTTCCAGATAGGGATAACCTAAAATCTAATACTACCTTCTTCTAGATATTAAATAAATCTGGGTTCTGCTTGCTTTTTTTTTTTTTAATAAACTTTACTTGCATCATCTCTTCCTGAAGTGTAATATAGCACAATTCAAACTCAAGCTCAAAATACAATTAATCATGGTTCATGATCCTAGGGAAATATATTGGTTGTAACAGCATATAAAAATATAGGGTCTGATATTTTAGAGTTATGCAGACAATGCTAATGCCAACTGCAAAAGCATTTTAAAAAATATGGGGTAGGTCAGGGGTGGACATGAAAATTATACATAGATCAGCAAAGTTCATCTGTTCAGTTCATAGCTTGTATGCATAAATTAGGCCAGTGAAAGAGTTGGCCTAGCTATACATATGTTCAGTAACATCCTTTAAATGGATGGCGTTGCTGATTATAAGCATAAAAAGAATAGAGGAGATGGAATAAAACAGATGATCCATGAATCGGAGAAGCTGATACTTTTCAGGATTTTAGGTGATACTTCTGTTTCATAAACTTTCTTTCACACTTTACAGATATAACAAAGTTGGACAGTGATGGAGATGATTCTGGTCCAGTATACTCCTCCAGCTTTGTGAAATCAGCAGAGAAAGCTCCAAGTAAAACAGTAGCTACTAAAAAAGGTACTAGAATTGTTTAATTTATGAATTAATATAATGCATACAGAACACAGCTGTTGGTATTTTTTTCTAATTTTTCTCAGAAGGTGTTCCTTTTACTTCTGTCTCAGCCTGCCTCCTATCAGAGGTCTTTCATTTATTTTTATTTATTTAATACATTTATACCCAACATTTCCCCACTAGTTGTAGGCTCAATGTGGCTTACACAATACCATAGTGCAGGCTATAGTTAGTAAAATACAATTAAACAATGTAATAATAAGATAGTAATCGTATATGCAACGTATAAAACAACAGAGATAATTAAAGATAATAGAGTCCATGAATTTTAACTTCTGGTGTTTTGTGTGTGGTAGGGCTTTGTTCTTCAGAGATCTCCTTTGATAAAGACCAAATTTCAAATCTTTCTGAAACTTACAGATCTGGTTACCTGTATTTACAGTTATACTAACATTAACATTAATCTGTGTTGGACAGAAATAAGGAGAAGCCTCTAGTCCCTTCTTTTTTTGTCCCTTTTCCTCACGTAGTGCAGTACTTCAGATCTTATTCATCACTAATTCCCATCACTAATATGTTCTGTGCATTTTGGGCCAAAATAAGCCGTCTTTCTTATAGTGCCACCAGAATATCTAAGTTCATTTGGAGCAACATTAGTAAGTTAATATTTGATGTGGCAGTTGAATTAGAAACACGATGCATGCTGCAAATTCAGTTGCAGCTTTTAGTGTGTGTTGGTGTGACGTTAAAAAAATTTCCTTTGATTCCAGGAGCCAGCCCAAAAACGTACAAACAATGGTTGAGACCTGTCTTATCGCAACCCCCCTCATTGTCCCCATGAAACAGCTTCCTTAGGGCTTGATTCATTGTTCTCCTATTCTGTGTCTAAAGCTTAGAAAATCAGGCCCTTAATTTGCCACTGCACACTATTGGTGGAAGCTATTAACTTCCTCCCCCTAGCATGCTGTCAACATCATGCTGGTGCCCACCTGATAGCTACCTGTTTACTTCACTTGTCACCATAGCCTGGGTCCTCACCAGTCTTTCTCACTCCCAACTTTGTCCTTATCCAGTTTTTTTTTTTTTCTCTCTTTTCATTCACCCTTATAGCCCTCTACCCTCTTCCTTTCTCTCTGTCTCTGTCTCTCTCTCTCTCTCTCAAGAAAGTCACCTTGTTCCCATTGGTCTTAACCCCTTCAATATGTTTGCTGCCTTCCCAAGTTATTATGGTATCGCAGCGCTAAACATTTATTTCTTTACCAATTTATCACACTAAGGTGCACCCAAATCTTCAGAAACCTCAGTAGCGACTCTTCACATAAGGATCTCAGCCTTATGATTCACCAGCATCTTCATTGGTTTTACTGCTTTTATAATTCATACCATATATTTTCATAATACTTAAATGTTTTTTTAATTTCTTGATGATATGTTTTGGAAGCATCCACATTTTTGAAGGACCATGCCCTGACCCAGCAGTCTCTTAGAGCGAAACGTGACCCATGTCGGCGAGGGGTCCTAATGTTAAGCTAAGTTACAAAAAAGTTTATTTTTGAAAGATTTTTCCACTAAAGTATTATGAAAAATTGAGGTTTCAGGGTGGTAGACTTAGGAGCAACATCAGGAAATGATTCCTCATGGAGATGGTGATGGATGCCTAGCGTGCCCTCCCAATGGAAGTGATAGAGAGAAAAATAGTGAAGGAATTTTAAAAAGTGTGGGATAAACACAGAGGATTCTTTGGGTAAAAAGGATAGATTCAAAATAAAACTTAAATGACCTCATGGCAGTTCATATGTGTTATGATGGACAGGAATGGTGCTTAAAAGGCCACTTTAGTAGTTAGAAGTCTGCTCGTATGGGCTTTGCTTTCCAAGGTCTGTATCGTGAAAGTTAAAGGTTGATCAGGATCAAGTATGTGTTTCTTCACCTTTTTGGGAAGATTGAATGGACCATGCATCATTTACTATGTTACAAGACTTGAGACAAGGAGACCAGCATAGGAAATGCCTGCATTGCATGGTGCAATCTTACTGTGAACCGAATCATATGGTTCAATTTGCAGGAGAGCCCCCATTTCTCAGTCGGCAACCAATGCAAGCTATAAACCTGGGTGTCATGACAGCCTGGAACTCAGGGTTTGTTGAGTCTTTTACAAACTAGTCAGTGTAGCAGGGAGTGTGGAGCCAGTGTTTCTTTCCAAGGAAAACAGAATATTGGGATTATTTTGTAAATACTTTCCTCATAGATATGCCAAAGCTTTGGCTGTTGTTTTTTTTTTTTTTTTTTTTTTTTTTTTTTAAGGTTCGTTCCAAAAATATGTCCGAGAAACACCTCTATTTACTCTGAGTTCTGTAACTTGCTTTGAATAACGTAAAGGGCTTTCTTCAACCTTACACTGCCCTGCATTTTCCCCTCACCTCTTAGTGTGCATGGAGGCTATACACCTAACTAAGTCAGTCCAGAAGGAAAAGAATCCTTCTACTTGGAGCCCGCCAAGGGGTCTATTCCATTAGTATAGAGAGAGACTGTTCTTCCCTTTCAGGCTCTTACTTTTCTGAGCAAACTTGGGGAGAGTCACCAGAATGATCAGTCAAAGAAGTCTAAACTATCACTGCTGATAGCCAGGGGTATCATTTCAATTTGTGAAGAAAATGATTTAGGTGATTCCTTTACAGTCCAAGTAGCCTACAGTGGATGTTTTGGTTTACTACAATATTGATATTCCAAAGGGCATCGTAGCAGTGCCCATACACAGAAAGAGCTTCAAACATTGTGGCAGAATGACATTGTCCAAACTGGCTTGTAAATGCAAGGTGCAGACAAGCTTGGGATTTAATATACTATAGCTACCACATCACTTTGTAAGAGTGTGCTTTGAAGAAAGCAAAGCATTAAAAAAAAAAAAGGTACACTAATACTCCACCAGAAAAAGAGCCAGAACCTAGATTTTATTGGGATAAAGGTATTCAGGTCATGATTCTTAACTCCAGCATTGTGACTCATTAGCTTTCTATGATGCAGATTTCCTAGGACATATAACCAATGCAGAGGAGTATGGGAAGCATAAAGATCGGTTTGTGAAGCATTTGAAAGTTCATCTTAAATTTCTTCAGTAGCCATTGGGGCAAGATGGCTGGTGTGGCTTGGGGCATCCTGTCTACATGAGGAAATCCATGGTGGTTTAGTAAATGTTTCTTGAACTGAAGAAAACATTTTCAATAATAAGGTGAAGGAAATGGTGAACTTAATAAAGGCAATAAAACAGACCTTCACAAACAGAGCTCAAGTCCATTAAAGTAAATCTAGAAAGAAAAGCTTCAAAACACCCAGGTTTTAGCTTTATCTTTAATCACTTGAATGCTCCGTGGCTTTACATAAGATAAAGTCTTTTAAGTACTGAGTACTATAGATATGAGTTACAGTTTTTTGTTTCTGGAGGATTTTATGCCAATGACAACGCCATAACAGTCTTAATGCTAAAAGCTGGGTGTTCTGAGGCTTTTCCTGCCAGATTTACTTTAATTGAATTCTTTTTACATGTGAAGGTCTGTTTTGGTGCTTTTGTGATATTTGTACTTCACATATACCCTGTACTACTTTGAGTATTTGAAGGTATTCTCCAACTTGAAAAAGGACCATTGTTCTGCCCTTACAATCTTATCTTTGGCTATTGTTGACAGCCTTTCCTAAGAAGCAAATTGAAGCAACTGATAGCAATAAATGTATTGTTTAGGTTCAGTTATTTGCCTTTCCAAATGCAAGTTCAGGTGATGTTGATAGGTGTCTACCTGAGGCACATGAGTGAAGTGACTTGCCCAAGGTCACAAGGAGCATCTGTATGACTAGTAGGGTTTGAATCTTGGCCTCTCTGGTTTCCAACCAGCTTCTCTGATACCTGTGCCACTCCCAACTCCTAGGGGCAGGCAACAAGCACCTCCACTGGGATCCTGGCCAGATGAAATTATGAAGAACAAAGAGGCAGTGTTTACTAGGGATGTTCCCTTTTCAACCAATAAAAAGCTGATGTCAAGAAAACTGAACATAATTCTGAAGGAAAAGAGCACAAGAGCTGCATTGATAATGAGATGCCACTGCCTAGTGATTATCCTGTAAATCATGTGGCGAGAAAAGTACTAAGAAATGCAGTTGGAGACCAGGAAAGTGTAGCAAGAAGTTACAGAAGTATTTCCCATTGTCTAGATAGGGCAAGAATACAGAAACGGAGAAGAGGAATACTTAACATGGTGGGAGGATAGTTGCAGGGACTTAGGAAATATTAAACAGAATGATAGTGACACAGAAGGAAGATGGATCGTGGACATGTAGAGAGAAAAAATGCCAGATGGACCAAGAGGCTCTGGTAAGAGAGTTAAAAGAAGACAGAAGAAAGCAGAAATCAGAGACTGGGACCACCATGATGAGGAAAATTAAATGACCAGACAGCAAAGGTAGAAAAAATAATTTTATTTCTATTTATTGATCGGAATATGTCAGTTTTTGGAATGTGCATGATCTGCCAGAGCTAGTTTTAGACATGACTGGGGCCTGCGAGAGAAATCTCAGTTATTTGGCCTTCAATCTTGTTGGGAGCTGGGTAGCTCCCCTGGTAGCCGTTACCTGGCTACCCTGAGAAGGGAGGTGTTCAGGGATAAATATAACCAACAATATCAGGTATACAACATAGGTAATTTTATTGTATGGCAGAAAGAATATCATAGATAATACAATAAATGTAAGGTACTTACAGTACAGGAGAATAATCTGGCAAAGACAATGAAATAATATTGTTAGCTGAGGGGAAAGTCCTTTCTCAGATACTGGCTGCAAAGCACTGCTCAGGGACTGTGTCAGGTACTTTCCGAAAGTTGTCTTGTGCAGTTCATACTTATATACATAGGTTATCTTAGAATAGTGTAAACACATGCTTCTTTGCTTCCCACTGCAATTCCGTTCCCAGCATAGAAAGGATGTGCTTTTGCTACATCAGCAGGAAACTAATCAGGCTGCAGAAACATAAGAATGTCAGATGTATCTATCATGCCCTGGTACACATTTTCTGTATAGCAGATGGTGGTATCATGTGTGTCACTACAAATCCCCATGGGAGCTGGGTGAAGCCAGCTGCAATGAGTTATATGTACTGACATGCTTAGGCTGTCAGATTGTGTACGTACAAGGTCATGAATAGTTCAGGGTCCTTGCACAGTATTGCAAACTGTACAGGTATTATGGTTGAGGGCTATCATCTTCCCTCTTGGCACACCAGAAATGGAACGGTGTGACATAAGTAAGTTAAGCAGTGAAATCTTGGATAAGTGGGGAAGCAACAGATTCAGCAAAGGGATGGGAATGAGGAATAGGGATCAGAGGGGAAACCTGGGGAGGAGTAGTATGAACCACAAAAGACTGACTAATATTACAGCTAACTCTACGACATAGGGATAATATACAAGGAAGACAACATATAATTACCAGTAAAACTGCAATAAAACCGAGTCCAGCAAGTAAACCTCGTATGGAAGGCAATAAATTGGAAAACCAATTAAAAATAGAATCCCACCAAGAAGTGGGGAAAGAGACAGCAGGCGTATCTCCAGCATTGCAGTGGTAAATCTCCAGCATTGAGATGGGCCACCCTTGGCGTCTCTGGAACCCACCCTAAATTCTTGCTGAAGGTAGTTTCTCCCACTTACTTCCCAAAACATAAAAACTCATGTGAGATGGCATTTCACAATATTAGACTGTAGGTGTGCACACTCTTGCTACCTTGAAAGATTGAACCAGTTGGAAAGTCTACAGAATTCTTTGTCTCGTTTGATCCCAGTAGGACTGGTACGCCATTTGCAAAAACGAATGCTAGCAAACTGGCTGGTTTCTTGTATCCAATTCTGTTATTAACTAGTGTGAAATCAGATTAGAGTGACTGTGGCCCTGCTAAAGTCTGCATAGTTCATTACCATTCGCAAAGCAGCGACATTATCCTCATTCCATATTGCCTCGACCTAGCTTCAGTAGGTCAAGCTGTTCTGGCCAATCTCTCCCTTTTAAACTAGCAACTCTGAAACTGAGTAGAAAATGGGTAATGCTGTGAGACAGCCCTAAATATTTTTAATCCTCAACACCAGTTATACCTGGATTAAGGACTGTTAGTATCTGTTATACTATGCTGTACTTAGGTAGTTGCTTCTTTGACATAAACCACTTTGGAACCCCCTGTGGGGGAAGTAAGGTAATGCATACCTATTTAGATAAACTCACCGTTGTTTTCTGT
The DNA here is from genome assembly GCF_901765095.1 of Microcaecilia unicolor. Lineage (NCBI taxonomy): Eukaryota > Metazoa > Chordata > Amphibia > Gymnophiona > Siphonopidae > Microcaecilia > Microcaecilia unicolor. The sequence continues at coordinate 253,747,507 of NC_044031.1, read as the reverse complement.
TATTAGGCTTACAGTCTCTTTTAAAAGTATTAACATCCATCATCTATTGCACAAGACCTTGTGCTCTTTGAGTTAGCATATCCATTTTAAGCTTTGTTCCAAAAATTTGTCTTACAAAGCCCATAATAAATTAAACATTCATGTAAATCTACTACAGGAAAGCTGAAGAGATTTCATGATTTGTATTGGCCAAGTCACAGTCCTGACCTAGACCCTATTTGTGGCAAGAGTTGGTTAACTTTTCATGTAAGCCTCAGGTGTCATAAAGTTGAATCAGTTTTGTGTGGAAAAATGGACCAAAATAAGGGTAGTATGAGAGATGGATCAACAGTTACAGGAAATGTGTAGTTGATGCTATTGCTACTTAAGGAGGTGCCATCAGCCACTGAAAGAATGGTTCATATACTTTTTCCCACAGTGATTCTTATTGTTGAATATTTTTGTTGAATTAATAATCAAAATATATATTTGTGTACATGCTTCAAATTAATTTTTGTAAAGATTTGTCAATTTCTCAAAAGTTTCCAATAACTATACCTACTGGTCTATAACGTCCTCACTAATGTTTCTTTTTTCTTGACTTGCAGCAAAGCTATCTTTAGACACACCCAAGCCGAAGAGAGCAACAAAGTCGAAAAAGACAGAGCCTGTACACTCCGATTCAGATTCAGAATTTGGCTTACCTTCTTCAGATACAATTCCCAAATCGAAGAGACCTACAAAGCCAAAAATGACTGAGCCTGTGCACACAGATTCAGATTCAGAATTTGGCTTACCTTCTTCAGATACAATTCCCAAATCGAAGAGACCTACAAAGCCAAAAATGACTGAGCCTGTGCACACAGATTCAGATTCAGAATTTGGCTTTCTGTCGTCAGAGACAACCCCCAAACCGAAAAAACCCACAAAGCCTAAAAAGACAGAGCCTGTACACTCAGATTCAGATTTAGAATTTGGCTTCCTGTCTTCAGAGACCGCCCCTAAGCCGAAGAGACCGCCAAAATCAAAAAAGGCAGATCTTGTTAACGTGGAATCAGATTTAGAATTTGGCATGCCAAAGAAGGCTGCAGCACCCAAAGGTGAGTTAAGCCCACTTTATTTTATTGAGTTACTTCCAGTGTCTGTCTTATGCTTGTAAATATTTGATAGCACTGTCTGTTAACAATTTCCACCTTCTGATGCCAAGGAATATAAATACTAGAGTGCACATACAGTAACCATCAAGAATGTTGCTAGCAAAGTTGTTCAAGATAAGCAGTCTTTAATGGCTTTGTAAGTGGGGATAAAACTGCTGACCAGAAGTAACAAGTGCTCCTGTTGTGGTCTGGGGCAGTGCCCTGCCACAGGTCTTCTGGAATGAGGAAACTGCTGTTGAACTGCCTGCCCCTGAGAAGGGGAACTAGTCCTGTAGAGAGGAGAGAACTGTAGGAAGCAAGGAAGCTGCTGAAGAAAGGAAAAGGAGCAAAGAAAATATATATACAAAAAAGGAGGAATTTATAAATCTGTCATGGGAAGAATATATGCTTTCTGGAGCACCACAGTACATGGGTAGTGTACACATAAGACCACCTAGTCCAGTATCCTGCTTCTAACTTCAGCCAATCCAGGTCACAAGTACCTGGCAGAAACAGTTTAAATCAATAATTTCCAACAATTCCACCAGCTTAAATGATATATAACTCAACTACAATACTTAGTTGAGTTATATATCATTTAAGCTGGTGGAATTGTTGGAAATTATTGATTTACCCACACCAGGTTGATTAGATTGAAACCCATATATTTTTTTATTGAGAAACAGTTTAAACCCAGATATGCTAACCGCTGTTACCATGTCCTCTGGCTCCAAGATCCAGAGTTTAACTATTGTTTGAGTGAAAAATATTTCCTCCTATTTTATTTTATAAAGTATTTCCATGAAATTTTATTGTGTCCCCTAGTCTTTGTACTTTTTGAAAGAGTTAAAAATCGATTCACTTCTACCCCATTCTACACCACTCAGGATTTTATAGACCTCAATCATATCCCCCCTCAGCTGTCGCTTTTTCCAAGCTGAAGAGCCCTAGCCTCTTTAGCTTTTCCTCATATGGGAGGAGTTCCATCTTCTTTATCATTTTGGTTGCTCTTCTTTGAACCTTTTCTAATTCCTGTATATCTATATCCCTACCTGGCCTTCCAACTATCGCCCCATCTCCCTGCTCCCTTTCCTATCCAAGATACTTGAACATGCTGTTCACCGCCGTTGCCTTGACTTTTTTTCATCTCAAGCTATTCTTGATCCACTTCAATCTGGCTTTCACCCCCTTCATGCAACTGAAACAGCACTTGCTAAAGTCTCCAATGATCTGTTCCTGGCCAGATCCAAAAGTCTCTATTCTATCCTCATCCTTCTCGATCTATCTGCTGCTTTTGACACTGTTGATCACAGCCTACTCCTTGATACGCTGTCCTCACTTGGATTTCAGGGCTCTGTTCTTTCCTGGTTTTCTTCTTATCTCTCCCAGCGTACCTTTAGTGTATACTCTAGTGGATCCTCCTCTACTTCTATCCCACTGTCAGTTGGTGTACCTCAGGGATCTGTCCTGGGACCTCTTCTTTTCTCCATCTATACTTCTTCCCTTGGTACTCTGATTTCATCCCATGGTTTTCAGAATCATCTTTACGCTGATGACTCCCAGATCTACCTCTCCACACGAGAAATCTCAGCCAAAATCCAGGCCAAAGTATCAGCCTGCCTGTCTGACATTGCTGCCTGGATGTCTCAGCGCCATCTGAAACTAAACATGACCAAGACTGAGCTTCTTATTTTCCCCCTAAACCAACCTCTCCTCCTCCTCCATTCTCTATTTCTGTGGATAACACTCTCATCCTTCCTGTCGCATCAGCTCGTAACCTTGGGGGTCATCTTCGACTCCTCCCTCTCCTCCTCTGCATATATTCAGCAGACTGCTAAAACCTGTCGTTTCTTTCTTTATAATAACACTCTCATTCTTCCTGTCGCATCAGCTCGTAATCTTGGGGTCATCTTCGACTCCTCCCTCTCCTCCTCTGCATATATTCAGCAGACTGCTAAAACCTGTCGTTTCTTTCTTTATAATATCACCAAAATTTTGCTCTTGTGTAGTCTCTCTGGTGCAGGGACTTTGAAAGGGTGACACCTTGCAACAAGCTTCCCCTCGGTCCCAGGCAACTTGAGAGCCTCTTGAGGTTAGTTGATAAGATACCTAAAATCATCTGAAATGAAGGAAAACATGTCAAGATTTAAAATGTTTTTTTCCTCATCAACCTGCTAGATTTTGAAACCTTAGCCATTTGCTCTTGGGGTTTGAGCATTGGCCCTTATCCCAGTCGAGCTTGGAAGGTTTTCACCTCCAGAGCTTTAAGTCTAGCCCCCAGAGGCTTGTGTTTGGCAAGGTGGGCCCTGCCAACAGGAGTGCATGTGCACTGCAGCGCTTCCTGCCCTTGTTTATCAGCAAAGCGGTCCAGGTGAAATCTGATCAGTGCCATGTCAATGAGTATATCAAGAGGCAAGAAGGAACCAAGTACAGAAATGGGATGGAAACTGGCTGGCTGTGCATTTGGGTGGAGTGGTAACCTCATGGCACCCTCAGCAGTGCACTTGCAAGGATATCTAACACACAAGTGGATTTTCTCAGCCAAAACACCTTGGATCCTGGGGAATGATAGCTGAGCCCTTTGGTCTTATAGGTCCTGGTGAATCGTTGGGGTTCTTTGTTCTGTGACCTGATAGCATTATGGTGGAATGCAAAATGTCCTCTATTCTTCAGTCACAGAAAGGAGTTCACCTCAGCTGGCATCAAAGCTCTTGTGCAATCATGGCCACATCAGGAGCCTCTTTAAATGTTTCCTTTCTGACCCCTTGTTAGTAGTATTCTCCAGAGTATGACCATACAGCCATTTCTTGTGATTGTAGTAGCCCTGGACTGGTCTCGACGGCCTTGATATGCAGACCTGGTTTGCCTCCTGGTAGGTTCCCCACTCCATCTTTGATGGGGACGAGGCTGCCTGAAGCAAGGCCCAGAGGTCTTGGAGGATCCTAATCCCTTTTGATTTTGAGAGGTGGTCCCCAAAAAATAAGGGCTACCTTTCCTCGGTGATTGCCAAAATGCTGAAAGCAAGGAGGCATTCTATTTCCTTGGCCTGTGTTAGTGTGGTGCATCTTCGAGAGATGGTTCACAGAGTACAGCCTCTCCCCATGGCGAGCGGAACTAATCTCCACCCTAGACTTTCTGCAGTCTGGATTGTAGTAGAGACTAGATGTCTTTTTTTTGAAGATCCATTTCACAGCTCTCTCTTGTTTCCAAGGTGAGGCAGATCTGATCTCTTGCGACTCACCCTTTGTACAATTCTTGAGGTACATGAAGTATATTCAGCTCCCCTCTTTGGCTGTCTTGCCACAGCGGACCTCAGTCTGGTTCTCAGTGCCCTAGTGGGTTCACCATTTAAGCCTTTGAAATGAGCCTTTCTGAAGGATCTCACATTAAAGGCAATTTTCCTTATCACCATTTGTTCAACTTGCTGGGTTTCCAAGTTGCTGGCTTTTTCCTGCATGGATCTGTACTTATACTTTGCGGAGAAATCAGTCCCTCTTCATACAGTTCCATCATTTCAGACAAGTCCAATGGTGTCTCTCCGAACTTTTATGACAGAGGTTTAACGGAGTCTTCCTGAAAGCTCCAAAAATTAGATTTTCGCAGGGTGATCTTGTGATACCTGACAGTGACAAACTCCTTCCAAAAGTCAGACTCTTCCTCTTGTTTCAGAACTCACACAGAAAAGACATAGCTTTATAGTCCTCTATAGGATAATAGGTTAAGGTGGCCACTGTGATGGCTAATATACTTCAGTGGAAGGCTGTACCATTGGGATTTCACACCTACTCCACATGGGCACAGGTGGTCAATCCGGAGGACATTTTTAGAGTGGCAACTTAGTTGTCACAGCATTCCTTTGTAAAACATTGTAAGATTGATTTTCAGGCTAGGAATGAAGCTTTGTTTGACAGAGCTGTAATTCAGGATACATTGAGGCATATTTTCAAAGCACTTAGCCTTCCAAAGTTCCATAGAAACCTATGGAACTTAGCCTCCCAAAGTGCTTTGAAAATATGCCTCATTGTCTTCTCCGAGGACAAGCAGGCTGCTGTTCTCACGTGGATTGGCGTCCACGGCGGCCCCAGGAACGGAGGTTTTCCAGCAAAATCTTCAAAAACTTTGACAGCCAGTAGAGCGCGGGACAGATGCACCACGCATGCGCGGCCATCTTCCCGCCCGCGCACGTCCGTTCCTGCCTCAGTTTTTTCTTTTCCACGGTGGAGAGTGTCTGCGTGTCGGAATCTCTCCCTCAGGTCCCAGGAAAAACTTAGGCGCCTTTCGCGTGTTGCTTATTGCTTTCTTTTTGTTTCACGTTGCCTTTTTTGTTGTTGTTTCTTTTTCCAGTTAAAAAAAAGAAAAAAAAAAAAAGGAAACCCTCTTTTTCCTAGTTTTTGTCCCTTGGTAAGTTTCCTTTCATTTCCGTTGCGACCTTCTTGGGCCGCACATCCGCGGTACTCTTTTTTTTTTTTTGTGCCCTTACTTGGCACAATCGAGCCATTTGATTTCGCCGCCACGATTTTTCCGCTGATGTCATTGAAGCCTCCCAGCGGCTTCAAGAAGTGTGCTTGGTGCCAGCAGTCAATCTCGCGCACTGACCCGCACTCCTGGTGCATCCAGTGCCTTGGGCCCGACCATCGCCCAGACGCTTGCAAGTTGTGTCTGAGCTTGAAAAAGCGGACACAGGCATCGAGAAGAGCTCTTTGGGACCGTGTTTTCGGAGTTCCGACTGATTCCTCAGCGTCGACAGCGGTACCGAGGTCGGAGGCGTCGATGTCTGCACCAGGGATGGCATCGACATCAGGAGCGCAGGTAATGGCTGTCCGAACTTCACCTTTAGCTGGGAGTAGTGAGCTGTCAAGTGGGTCTCCACCTATCTCGAAGGCTCCTGCTGTGCAGGGCCACCAGGACCGACCAATGTTGGACCCGACCCCGAGGAGGCGTGTGGATTCCACGTTCTCCTCATTGGTACCGAGGAGTACCGGTGACGTGCTTCGAGCAAAGGTGAAGAAGCATCGGCACTGGTCTCCTTTGAGACACGGTACCGGGAGCTCTGGGGCATTGAAGGATTCGGCACCCAGAAAGCATTGACGCCGGGAGGAGGTTTCACCCTCCATATAAGAGGTGTCGGTGCGTCGTTCTTCGGACAGCCCGGTACCACCTCCCAGGCCTTCACAGATTCTGACTTCGACTCCGGTACCGGCCCCACAGCCTTCCTCGACAGCGACTCTGGAGAAGAGCATTCGAGCCATTCTTCCAGGTCTTTTGGAAGGGCTGCTGCATCAGTCTGTTCCGGTACCGTCGATGGAAGCGGCTGCTGGCTCTGAGCCTGTGGTGAGGTCCCTGACGCTGGTACCGCTTGCGGCATCGGCTTCGGCTGCCACCCAGGTCGACTCCCCGTCGATGTCGGAGGGAGCTTCATCTTCTGGCATGGGAGTCGACTTCTCATCATCGCCATAGGGGACATGGTTCCTTGGCGTCGAGACGGGCCCGGTTTCGGACTGTAGTTCAGGAACTCTTGTCCGATACCGAGGAGGATGCCTCCTGGGATGAAGGGGAAGACCCCAGATATTTCTCTTCCGAGGAGTCTTGTGGTCTTCCTTCTGACCCTACTCCTTCACCTGAGAGGAAGCTTTCTCTGCCGGAGAGTCTCTCCTTATCATTTGTCCAGGAAATGTCTGTGGGCATTCCTTTCCTTGTGGTAACTGAGGATGAGCCCAGGACTGAGATGCTCAAGGTCATTGACTATCTTTTGCCACCTAAGGAGTCATCCACTGTTCCTCTGCATAATGTCCTTAAGGAGACATTGCTGGATGAAACCGTTATCTAATCCCACCATCCCCAAGAAAGCGGAGTCCCAGTATCGGATCCATGGAGAACCTGAGTTGATGAGGTCGCAGTTACCTCACGACTCTGCGGTTGTGGATTCCGCTCTCAAGAGAGCCAGAAGTACTAGAGATTTTGCCTCGGCGCCCCCGGGGCGAGAAGCTAGGACTTTAGACTCTTTTGGGAGGAAGGCCTACCAGTCCTCTATGCTCGTGTCCAAAATTCAGTCCTACCAGCTCTACACGAGCATTCACATGCGGAACAATGTTAAGCAACTGGCGGACTTGGTGGATAAGCTCCCTCTGGAGCACGCCAGGCCTTTTCAGGAGGTGGTCAGGCAGCTGAAGGCATGTCGTAAATTCCTGTCCAGGGGTGCTTACGACTCTTTTGATGTTGCAACCAGATCCATTGCTCAAGGTATAGTGATGCGCAGACTCTCATGGCTGCGTGCCTCTGACCTGGACAATCGGACCCAGCTACGGCTTGCGGATGTTCCCTGCCAGGGGATAATATTTTTGGCGAGAAGGTCGAGCAGGTGGTAGAGCAGCTTCACCAGCGGGCAACCGCCCTCGACAAACTCCCACCGGGCGCCTTCAGCATCTACCTCAACAGGTAGACATTTTTTCAGGGGAAGGAGGAATGCTCCCTATGCTTACAATAAGCGTAGGTACAATCCACCTTCCCGACAGCCTTCTCAGGCTCAACCCCAGTGCGCTCATTCGCGTCAACAGCGTGCGCCCAGACAGGCCCCTGCAGCTCCCCAGGAAAAGCAAGGGACGGGCTTTTGACTGGCTCCAGCTGAGCATAGCCGCTATCAAAGTGTCCATGCCGGACGATCTACCGGTCGGAGGGAGGTTAAAATGTTTTCACTAAAGTGGCCTCTCATAACTTCCGGCTGGTGGGTTCTTCAAATAGTCTGGTTAGGGTACTCCCTCAATTTCATCTCCAGACCTCCAAATTGCCCACCGGGAGCTTAGTCCTTCAGCTTCCAGCACAGGCAGGTACTTGCAGAGGAACTCTCCACCCTTCTCAGCGCCAATGCGGTTGAACCCGTACCACCAGGCAAGAAGGGCTGGGATTCTATTCCAGGTACTTCCTTGTGCAAAAGAAAACAGGGGGGATGCGTCCCATCTTAGACCTAAGGGCCCTGAACAAATATCTGGTCCGAGAAAAGTTCAGGATGGTTTCCCTGGGCACCCTTCTTCCCATGATTCAGAAAAATGATTGGCTATGCTCTCTCGGCTTAAAAGGATGCTTATACACACATCCTGATACTTCCAGCTCACAAGCAGTATCTTCGATTCCGTCTGGGAACACAGCACTTTCAGTATTGTGTGCTACCCTTTGGTCTCGCGTCTGCGCCCAGGGTCTTTACAAAATGCCTGGCAGTTGTTGCAGCATCGCTACGCAGACTGGGAGTGCATGTGTTCCCCTATCTCGACGATTGGCTTGTGAAGAACACCTCCGAGGCAGGAGCTCTACAGTCCATGCAGATGACTCTCAAACTCCTGGAGCTACTTGTTTGTTGTAAATTACCCAAAGTCCCATCTCCTTCCAGCTCAACAACTGAAATTCATAGGAGCTCTGCTGGACTCTCAGACAGCTCGGGCCTATCTTTCTGAGGTGAGGGCGGACAATCTTTTGTCCCTGGTTTCCTGGGCCAGAGCGTCTGAGCAGATCACAGCTCGGCAGATGTTGAGACTTCTGGGACACATGGCCTCCACAGTTCGTGTGACGCCCATGGCACGCCTTCACATGAGATCAGCTCAATGGACCCTAGCTTCCCAGTAGTATCAAGCTGCGGGGGAATCTAGAGGATGTGGTCCATCTGTCCACCGCATTTCACAATTCCCTTCTCAATTCAATCCAATTTGACCTTGGGACATCCCTTCCAAATTCCTCAGCCTCCAAAAGTGCTGACCACGGATGCATCTCTCCTGGGGTGGGGAGCTCATGTAGATGGGCTCCACACTCAGGGAGCTTGGTCCCTCCAGGAATCAGGTCTTCAGATCAATCTCCTGGAGTTGCGAGCAATCTGGAATGCGCTAAAGGCTTTCAGAGATCGGCTGTCAAATCAAATTATTCATATTCAGACAGACAACCAGGTTGCCATGTTACTACATCAACAAGGGGGGGCACCGGATCTCGCCCCCTGTGTCGTGAAGCCGTCCAGGTGTGGCTTTGGGCTCGCCGTCACGACATGTTTCTCCAAGCCACGTATCTGGCAGGCGTAAAGAACAGTCTGGCCAACAGGTTGAGCAGATTTCTGCAACCTCACAAGTGGTCGCTCAACTCGGGCATGGTACGCAAGATCTTCCGAGAGTTGGGCACCTCCTCAGTGGATCTTTTTGCCACTCAGATCGATCACAAGGTCCCTCAGTTCTGTTCCAGACTTCAGGCCCACGACAGACTAGCGTCAGATGCCATTCTCCTTCATTGGGGGAAGGGCCTTCTTTATGCATATACTCCCATATCTCTGGTGGGGAACACTTTGCTGAAACTGCAGCAAGACCGCTCCAGAGTCTCAATGCGTGGATGAGACGATGATGCAGGGAGGAGGGCTTTAGATTTGTTAGGAACTGGGCAACATTCTGGGGAAGGGGGAGCCTATTCCGAAAGGATGGGCTCCATCTTAACCAGAGTGGGACCAGGCTGCTGGCATCGGCGTTTAAGAAGGAGATAGAGCAGCTTTTAAACTAGAAATGGGGGGAAGGCCGACAGTCGCTCAAAAGAGCATGGTTCGGGATAAGGTATCTTTCAAAGATATCACCATAACAGGGAAGATAGAGTTTCCTGATAGTGAGGTTGCAAAAGAGATTGTAGTAGATCGGGTATCTTTAAATAACAATAAAAATCAAACAAAAGATTGCCAATTAATACTGTCAAGTACTAAGCATGATGTACTTAGGAACAACAAACATAGTTTGAAATGTCTATATGCGAATGCCAGGAGCCTAAGAAATAAGATGGGGGAGTTAGAATATATTGCACTAAATGAAAAATTAGATATAATAGGCATCTCTGAGACCTGGTGGAAGGAGGATAACCAGTGGGACACTGTCATACCGGGGTACAAATTATATCGTAGTGATAGGGTGAATCGGATTGGTGGAGGGGTAGCATTGTATATTAACGAGAGCCTTGAATCAAATAGATTGAAAATTCTGCAGGAAACAAAACACTCCTTGGAATCACTGTGGATTGAAATTCCATGTGCAAAGGGGAAAAGGATAGTGATAGGAGTGTACTACCGTCCACCTGGCCAGGACGAACAGACGGATGCGGAAATGTTAAAGGAAATCAGGGACGCAAACAAACTGGGCAACACAATAATAATGGGGGATTTCAATTACCCGCATATAGACTGGGTTAATGTAACATCTGTACACGCAAGGGACATAAGATTTCTTGATGAAATCAAGGACAGCTTCATGGAACAGCTAGTTCAGGAGCCGACAAGAGAAGGAAAAATACTAGACTTAGTCCTTAGTGGTGCTCATGATCTAGTGCAGGGGGGTAACGATACGAGGGCCGCTTGATAACAGTGATCATAATATGATCGGTTTTGATATTGGCATTGAAGGAAGTGAAACTAGGAAATCAAGTACGCTAGCGTTTAACTATAGAAAAGGTGATTACGACAAAATGAGAAAAATGGTGAAAAAAAGACTGAAAGGAGCAGCTCGCAGAGTAAAAAACTTGCATCAGGCGTGGATGCTGTTTAAAAACACCATCCTGGAGGTTCAGGACAAATATATTCCACGTATTAGAAAAAAGGGAAAAAAGACTAAACGTCAGCCGGCGTGGCTAAACAGTAAGATAAAGGAAATCATTAGAGCCAAAAAACAATCCTTCAGAAAGTGGAGAAGAGAACCAACTGAAAGTAACAGGATAGATCATAAGGAATGCCAAGCCAAATGCAAAGCGGAGATAAGGAGGGCAAAAAAGGACTTTGAGAAGAAATTAGCGTTGGAAGCAAAAATACATAGTAAAAATTTTTTTAGATACATTAAAAGCAGGAAACCGGCCAAAGAGTCGGTTGGGCCGCTGGACGAAAATGGTGTTAGAGGGGCGATCAAGGAGGACAAAGCTGTAGCGGAGAAATTAAATGAATTCTTTGCTTCGGTCTTCACCGAGGAGGATTTGGGGGGGGACACCGGTGCCGGAAAGAATATTTGAAGCGGGGGAGTCGGAGAAACTAAACAAATTCTCTGTAACCTTGGAGGATGTAATGGGTCAGTTCAGCAAGCTGAAGAGTAGTAAATCACCGGGACCTGATGGTATTCATCCCAGAGTATTAATAGAACTAAAAAATGAACTTGCGGAGCTACTGTTAGAAATATGCAATCTGTCCCTAAAATCGAGTGTAGTACTGGAAGACTGGAGGGTAGCCAATGTTACTCCGATTTTTAAGAAGGGTTCCAGAGGAGATCCGGGAAATTATAGACCGGTGAGTCTGACGTCGGTGCCGGGCAAGATGGTGGAGGCTATTATTAAGAATAAAATTGCAGAGCATATACAAAAACATGGACTGATGAGACAAAGTCAGCACGGATTTAGTGAAGGGAAGTCTTGCCTCACCAATCTAATGCATTTTTTTGAGGGGGTAAGCAAACATGTGGACAATGGGGAGCCGGTTGATATTGTATATCTGGATTTTCAGAAGGCGTTTGACAAAGTGCCGCACGAAAGACTCCTGAAGAAATTGCAGAGTCATGGAATCGGAGGTAGGGTATTATTATGGATTAAGAACTGGTTGAAAGATAGGAAGCAGAGAGTAGGATTGCGTGGCCAGTATTCTCAGTGGAGGAGGGTAGTTAGTGGGGTCCCGCAGGGGTCTGTGCTGGGTCCGTTGCTTTTTAATGTATTTATAAATGACCTAGAGATGGGAATAACTAGTGAGGTAATTAAATTCGCCGATGACACAAAATTATTCAGGGTCGTCAAGTCGCAGGAGGAATGTGAACGATTACAGGAGGACCTTGCGAGACTGGGAGAATGGGCGTGCAAGTGGCAGATGAAGTTCAATGTTGACAAGTGCAAAGTGATGCATGTGGGTAAGAGGAACCCGAATTATAGCTACGTCTTGCAAGGTTCCACGTTAGGAGTTACGGATCAAGAAAGGGATCTGGGTGTCGTCGTCGATGATACGCTGAAACCTTCTGCTCAGTGTGCTGCTGCGGCTAGGAAAGCGAATAGAATGTTGGGTGTTATTAGGAAGGGTATGGAGTCCAGGTGTGCGGATGTTATAATGCCGTTGTATCGCTCCATGGTGCGACCGCACCTGGAGTATTGTGTTCAGTACTGGTCTCCGTATCTCAAAAAAGATATAGTAGAATTGGAAAAGGTACAGCGAAGGGCGACGAAAATGATAGTGGGGATGGGACAACTTTCCTATGAAGAGAGGCTGAGAAGGCTAGGGCTTTTCAGCTTGGAGAAGAGACGGCTGAGGGGAGATATGATAGAAGTGTATAAAATAATGAGTGGAATGGATCGGGTGGATGTGAAGCGACTGTTCATGCTATCCAAAAATACTAGGACTAGAGGGCATGAGTTGAAGCTACAGTGTGGTAAATTTAAAACGAATCGGAGAAAATTTTTCTTCACCCAACGTGTAATTAGACTCTGGAATTCGTTGCCGGAGAACGTGGTACGGGCGGTTAGCTTGACGGAGTTTAAAAAGGGGTTAGATAGATTCCTAAAGGACAAGTCCATAGACCGCTATTAAATGGACTTGGAAAAATTCCGCATTTTTAGGTATAACTTGTCTGGAATGTTTTTACGTTTGGGGAGCATGCCAGGTGCCCTTGACCTGGATTGGCCACTATCGGTGACAGGATGCTGGGCTAGATGGACCTTTGGTCTTTCCCAGTATGGCACTACTTATGTACTTATGTAACCATGATTCTGATTGCGCCCTTTTGGCCGTATCAGATTTGTTCCCTCTTCTTCTGGAGTTGTCCTCCGAAGAACCATGGAGATTGGAGTGTTTTCCAACCCACATCACTCAGAACGCAGTGGCGCTTCTGCATCCCAACCTCCAGTCTCTGGCTCTCACAGCCTGGATGTTGAGCGCGTAGACTTCGCCTCCTTAGGTCTTTCTGAGGGTGTATCCCGAGTCTTGCTTCCAGGAAAGATTCCACGAACAGGTGTTACTCTTTTAAATGGAGGAGGTTTGCCGTCTGGTGTGACAGCAAGGCCCTAGATCCTCGCTCTTGTCCTACACAGACCCTGCTTGAATACCTTCTACACTTATCAGAGTCTAGTCTCAAGACCAACTCCGTAAGAGTTCATCTTAGTGCAATTAGTGCTTTCCATTATCGTGTAGACGGTAAGCCTATCTCTGGACAGCCTTTAGTTGTTTGCTTCATGAGAGGTTTGCTTTTCTGAAAGCCCCCTGTCAAACCTCCACCAGTGTCATGGGATCTCAACGTCTTTCTCACCCAGCTGATGAAAGCTCCTTTTGAGCCACTGGATTCCTGCCATCTGAAGTACTTGACCTAGAAGGTCATTTTCTTGGTGGCTATTACTTCAGCTTGTAGAGTCATTGAGCTGCAAGCCTTGGTAGCCCATGCTACCTATACTAAATTTCATCATAACAGAGTAGTCCTTCGCACGCACCATTTCAAATTGGCTAGCAGATTGCATTTCCTTCACTTATGCCCAAGCTGGGCTGACTCTTGAGGGTCATGTCATGGCTCAGGAGGTTCCTGCGGCTAAACTAGATTATGATTTTAAGATACCAATAATTATTGGTTGATTGTATAAAACAGATTCTCCGAGGACAAGCAGGCTGCTTGTTCTCACTGATGGGTGACGTCCACGGCAGCCCCTCCAATCGGAAACTTCACTAGCAAAGGCCTTTGCTAGTCCTCGCGCGCCCGCGCGGCCGTCTTCCCGCCCGAAACCGGCTCGAGCCAGTATGTAGCAAGACAATACCAGGGAAGACACAACTCCAAAGGGGAGGCGGGCGGGTTTGTGAGAACAATCAGCCTGCTGTCCTCGGAGAATACCTTCTACAGGTATAAAACAGATTCTCCGAGGACAAGCAGGCTGCTTGTTCTCACTGATGGGTGACGTCCACGGCACCCCTCCAATCGGAAACTTCACTAGCAAAGGCCTTTGCTAGTCCTCGCGCGCCCATGCGCACCGCGCATGCGCGGCCGTCTTCCCGCCCGAACCGGCTCGTGTTCGTCAGTCTTTTGTCCGCGCTCGGTATGGTCGTGTTTACGCCGTTCGCGCCCCTTAAGTTGACCCTCGCGCGTCTTTTGGACTTTTCGCTAAGAAAAAAAAAAAAAAAAGGATTTCGGAAGAAGGCCTTTCGGTCTTTTTCCCCTTCCTGTATTTCCAGTTTTTGCCCCATTAAGTTTTCTTTCGGTTTCGGGGTAGGCCCTTTTGAGGCCTCAGGTCGAATTTTTTCTCCCCCTCTTTTTGGTGCCTCACCGCAATTACGAGTTTTGATTTCGCTGGCGTGATTTTTCCGCCCATGTCATCGAAGTCTCCCAGCGGCTTCAAGAAGTGCACCCAGTGCGCCCGGGTAATCTCGCTCACTGACAGGCACGCTTCGTGTCTTCAGTGTCTGGGAGCTGGGCACCGCCCGCAGCCCTGTAGTCTTTGCGCCCTTTTACAGAAAAGGACTCAGGTAGCGAGATTGGCCCAGTGGAACGTTTTGTTCTTGGGCTCTTCGTCGGCATCGGCACCAGGAGTATCGAGTGCGTCGACGTCGACAGCGTCAAGACCTCCGTCCTCGACCGCGACTGCATCGAGGCATCGACCCTCTGCGTCGTCGGGGCCGAGACATCGGAAGGCTGCGTCGGCGTCGGTGGTACCGGGACCTCCACTAGTGCTGATGTTGTCGGACGGTGGTGCTTTGACTGGAGTGCTGGTGAGGGCTGTCCATTCCCCTGCTGGTGGCGGTGAGCCTTCGGGTGGGTCTCCCCCTACCCTGAGGGCTCCTGCGGTACAGCCCCTCCCCCCCCCCGAGACTGACCTTCGTCCTCGGCCCCAAGGAAGCGATGGCTGGATTCTACGTCCTCCTCGTCGGTACCTGGAAGCTCCGGTGACATGCTTCGTTTGAAAAAGTCAAAGAAGCATCGACACCGGTCTCCTTCCCGCGTCGGTACCGAGAGGTCTGGGTCGCCGAGGGAGTCGGCACCCAGTAGGCATCGGCACTGGGAGGACCGCTCACCCTCTGTTCAGGAGGTGTCTATGCGCTCCACCTTGGACAGCCCAGAACAGACTCTGACATCGACACCTGCATCGGCTTCCATGTCTTTCTCCACAGCCGCTCTGCACGAGAGTCTCCGGGCCCTTCTCCCAGAGATCCTGGGAGAGCTGTTGTGCCCTTCCCCTCCGGTACCGGGGGGGTGCTTGCGCCACCGGTACCCTCGAGTGAGGCGCCGGCTGGCCCCTTGCCCGGGGTGAGGTCTCCGACATCAGTGCCGCTTGCGGTACCGACTGCGGTCGCCTCCCAGGAAGGCTCCCCGACGACGTCGGCGGAGGGAGCTTCGCCGGTGCGGGCGAGGGAGTCTACCTCTCGACGCTCACACCATGGCCGTGGTTCCACGGAGTCGAGCCGGGCACGGCTTCAGACACAGGTCCGTGAACTTGTGTCTGATACCGATGGTGAGGCCTCGTGGGAGGAGGAGGAGGACATCAGATATTTCTCTGACGAGGAGTCTGATGGCCTTCCTTCTGATCCCACTCCCTCCCCTGAAAGGCAGCTTTCTCCTCCCGAGAGTCTGTCTTTTGCGGCCTTTGTCCGGGAGATGTCTACGGCCATCCCCTTCCCGGTGGTTGTGGAGGACGAGCCCAGGGCTGAAATGTTTGAGCTCCTGGACTATCCTTCTCCACCTAAGGAAGCGTCCACAGTACCCATGCATCATGTCCTAAAAAAGACATTGCTGGCGAACTGGACCAAGCCTTTAAGTAATCCCTACATTCCCAAGAAGATCGAGTCCCAGTACCGGATCCATGGGGACCCAGAGCTGATGCGCACTCAGTTGCCTCACGACTCTGGAGTTGTGGATTTGGCCCTAAAGAAGGCTAAGAGTTCTAGAGAGCATGCTTCGCCGCCCCCAGGCAAAGACTCTAGAACCTTAGACTCCTTTGGGAGGAAGGCCTACCATTCTTCTATGCTCGTGGCCAAAATCCAGTCTTACCAGCTCTACACGAGCATACACATGCGGAACAATGTGCGGCAGTTGGCGGGCTTGGTGGACAAGCTCCCTCCTGAGCAAGCCAAGCCATTTCAGGAGGTGGTCAGGCAGCTGAAGGCGTGCAGAAAATTCCTGGCCAGAGGGGTGTATGACACCTTTGATGTTGCGTCCAGGGCCGCTGCTCAAGGTGTGGTGATGCGCAGACTCTCATGGCTGCGTGCCTCCGACCTGGAGAATAGGATCCAGCAGCGGATTGCGGACTCGCCTTGCCGTGCAGATAATATTTTTGGAGAGAAAGTGGAACAGGTGGTAGAGCAGCTCCACCAGCGGGATACCACTTTCGACAAGTTCTCCCGCCGGCAGCCTTCAGCTTCTACCTCTACAAGTAGACGCTTTTTGGGGGGAAGGAAGACTGTTCCCTACTCTTCTGGTAAGCGTAGGTACAATCCTCCTTCTCGACAGCCTGCGGCCCAGGCTAAGCCCCAGCGCGCTCGCTCTCGTCAGCAGCGTGCGCCTCAGCAAGGCCCCTCGGCTCCCCAGCAAAAGCAAGGGACGAGCTTTTGACTGGCTCCAGCAGAGCATAGCCGACATCCAAGTGTCTGTGCCGGGCGACCTGCCGGTCGGAGGGAGGTTGAAAGTTTTTCACCAAAGGTGGCCTCTCATAACCTCCGACCAGTGGGTTCTTCAAATAGTCCGGCAAGGATACACCCTCAATTTGGCCTCAAAACCTCCAAATTGTCCACCGGGAGCTCAGTCTTACAGCTTCCAACACAAGCAGGTACTTGCAGAGGAACTCTCTGCCCTTCTCAGCGCCAATGCGGTCGAGCCCATGCCATCCGGGCAGGAAGGGCTGGGATTCTATTCCAGGTACTTCCTTGTGGAAAAGAAAACAGGGGGGATGCGTCCCATCCTAGACCTAAGGGCCCTGAACAAATATCTGGTCAAAGAAAAGTTCAGGATGCTTTCCCTGGGCACCCTTCTCCCCATGATTCATAAGTACATAAGTAATGCCATACTGGGAAAAGACCAAGGGTCCATCGAGCCCAGCATCCTGTCCACGACAGCGGCCAATCCAGGCCAAGAGCACCTGGCAAGCTTCCCAAACGTACAGGACAGCCTTTAGTTGTTCGCTTCATGAGAGGTTTGCTTTTGTCAAAGCCCCCCGTCAAACCTCCTACAGTGTCATGGGATCTCAATGTCGTTCTCACCCAGCTGATGAAACCTCCTTTTGAGCCAAAGGTTGTGTCGGAGTTCCATCTGAACCAGTCAATTGTCTTGCCAACATTCTTTCCCCGTCCTCATTCCTGCCCTGCTGAACGTCAGCTGCACACATTGGACTGCAAAAGAGCATTGGCCTTCTACCTGGAGCGGACACAGCCCAACAGACAGTCTGCCCAATTGTTTGTTTCTTTTGATCCCAACAGGAGGGGAGTGGCTGTGGGGAAACGAACCATATCCAATTGGCTAGCAGATTGCGTTTCCTTCACTTACGCCCAGGCTGGGCTGGCTCTTGAGGGTCATGTCACGGCTCATAATGTTAGAGCCATGGCAGCGTCGGTAGCCCACTTGAAGTCAGCCACTATTGAAGAGATTTGCAAAGCTGCGATGTGGTCATCTGTCCACACATTCACATCTCATTACTGCCTGCAGCAGGATACCCGTCGCGACAGTCGGTTCGGGCAGTCAGTGCTTCAGAATCTGTTCGGGGTTTAGGATCCAACTCCACCCCCCTAGGCCCATGTTTTATTCTGTTCCAGGCTACACTCTCAGTTAGTTGGAAAAATTGTTAGGTCAATCTCAGTTATGTCCTCGCCGTTGCGAGGCCCAATTGACCATGTTTGTTGTTTTGAGTGAGCCTGGGGGCTAGGGATACCCTATCAGTGAGAACAAGCAGCCTGCTTGTCCTCGGAGAAAGCGAATGCTACATACCTGTAGAAGGTATTCTCCGAGGACAGCAGGCTGATTGTTCTCACAAACCCGTCCGCCTCCCCTTTGGAGTTGTGTCTTCCCTTGTCTTTGTCTTGCTACATATGGGACTGACGAACACGAGCCGGTTCGGGCGGGAAGACAGCCGTGCATGCGCGGTGCGCATGGGCGCGCGAGGACTAGCAAAGGCCTTTGCTAGTGGAGTTTCCGATTGGAGGGCCTGCCGTGGACGTCACCCATCAGTGAGAACAATCAGCCTGCTGTCCTCGGAGAATACCTTCTACAGGTATGTAGCATTCGCTTTATAGTTTCATGATAATGCATAACATAGGACATTCCATACCCTTTTGTATCTCAGTATTAACCAATATTTTATTTTATTATGATGTTGTTCCATGTATTCCCTCTTTCAGTTTTTATTTTAATTTTTATTTTGTCTTTGTCAATCCATTTTTTTATAGTCCTTTATTAATCATTTAATAGTTCACACAACAATGTGATTATGCAATTCACATTCAAATAACAAGAGAAACTCTTTACACAAAATAACATAAGGAAACAAACACTTTTTTCCATCCACAATAAAAGAAAAGCGATTCCAAGAAAAGGAAAAAAGCAAAAATATTAGATTATTATTACACAATTGCTACCTCTAAGTTCAGACTCCAGCCTGCTGTGTAGGAGGGCATGTAACAGTCACTTCAACTCTAGCGTCTAGGAAATCTTTAAGCTGTTTAGGGTCTACAAATTGAAATTGTTTGCCCCCAAGCAGAACAGTGCATATACAAGGAAAACGTAAAACAAAATTAGCTTTCAAGGCTTCTACTCTGGGACACAGTTCCAAAAAGGCCCTACGTCTCACTTGTGTCGGCCAGAAAGATCAGGGAAAATCCTAACCTTGGAACCCATAAACAGTTCATCTAAATGCCTTAGGGATAGTCTTAACACTGCATTCCGATCCGGCTCCAGCACAAAAGTGACTAACATTGTAGTCCTATGGGTAATCACATCCAGTAAACTTTCCAGGAAGGAAGGAAGGTTCATTTCTTCACCCATTTCTCGTCTAGGGGGATCTCCCAATGTCCCCCTGATATTCCAGATGTAATGGGCCCGAGTTATGGGAGGCAATGAATCTTTGTCCATTCCCAGAATGTCAATCATATATTTTTTCACCATCTCAATTGGAGGAATTAAAGGAGACTTGGGGAAATTAAGGAACCGAAGGTTGAGTCTCCGAGACTGGTTTTCAAGGTATTCCAAACGTTTATGTAAAAAAGTTATTGTCCTTAACCAAAACGGATTCCAAAGACCCCATTTCTTGAATTTTAGTATCCACTTTTTCAATCTTAGAGGACTGCTGTGCTGTCACCTGTGCCTGTATCAGAACTGCTTCTGAAAGAGTTTTAATATCATTAGTATTTTCTTTAAGCATATTTTGCATAGAGTAGTGGGTGTTATATACCATGTCCCACAGTGACTCAAGTGTCACAATAGAGGGCTTACTTATTCCACCTGATGGTAAAAGGAAGTGTGGTGGGGTCTCGGTACGAGAGAGCCTGTTAATAATACCTTGCGGCAGTACCTTTAAGGCCAGTTCGGCCGAAAACACAGGGTCCGGGGTCCCACTCAGATTCGCCGCTGTCCTCCCCTCTGTCAGCTCCGAGTTTATCCCTTTGGTGTCGGATACTGGCTGGGCTGCAGCGAGTAGTTCACTTCCTGGCTGTGGTGGATCCCTGCGGTCTCCGGGGCTCAGAGAAACCCCGTCTCCGCTTCCCATTGACGTCGGCGCGTCGACAGTTGCAGAAGGAGTCAACGTGCATAGGGGTCCTGGCGGCATCCTGGGGAACTGCAAAATCGATTGTCTCAATGCCGACGAGGGCCCGGGAGCCGAGGGGAGCTCCCTCACCTTCCCCCTCCGTTTTCCCATCACTAATGACGAGACGAGGGACCCGCAAGAGGCAACAGTCACAGCGTCCTCAGGGAGCCCACTCAGGTGCGTGTGCTCAGAGCGCCATCTTGGAATCTTGTCAATCCATTTTTAATTTTAAAATATGTAACTGCTCTGATGTAGTACTTAAAGGGTGGTATAACAAATGTACTGAAATAAATTTAAAAAAATAAACGTGTTTGCTTGGAAAACTAGCGCTCAGAGTCTGAAGCTTCGGCTGTTTCCTCAGACCAGGCACTTTAGTGTCCAGAGTTTCTTAAGGAGACTTTGGAAGAGAGAGAGATTCCTTGTAGTCTAAGTGATGACCTCACTGTTACACGTCTGTGTAGGAGAGAAGAGTTTCTAGCTCTGATTTCTATGTCCCTACAGGTTCTTGGTATTGCTCTTTCTACTCAGGAAGCTGCTGCTTCCTGTTCTAAAGGAGATCCAATTTTTTTTTTGTTATATTTGTACCCCGCGCTTACATGGGGCAATGGAGGGTTAAGTGACTTGCCCAGAGTCACAAGGAGCTGCCTGTGCCTGAAGTGGGAATTTTATTAGTCATTCAAAAACCTCCTGTTGCCTTGCTTATGATGCATCAAGCAATTCAGATAGTTACAACAACTGAACAGGTCCTCCTGAGGCAGGCCTCCATGTTAGTTGTGTTATGTCCAAACTCTATCCTTTGGTATCAGAAGAAAAGAAAAAGCTTTTACAGCCCAAGATAGATGCATTGTTGACTGCTGTTATTAAAAAGATGAGTATTCCAGTCGAAGGAGGTTCAGCTCTTAAAAATCTTCAGGATCACAGAGTGCAAGTGTCCTTATAGCATTCTTTTGATGTGGCTGAGTTTGAGTCTTATGTGTTTAGTGCTTATGTGTTTAGTCTGCCTTTGCTGGGTTCAGTGAGCTAATTCTTCAGAAGTTTGATTCCCAGGATCCTTGAACAAGCCACACGACTTGAAGCTTATATAGCAGATGCCCTATTGATTTAATAATGCAGGCTTTTACATGTGAGGTGGCTCTGGCCGTTTCTGCAAAGTGTCTGCTATAGTTTTGCAATTGGGCTACAGACTCAACTTCTGTCTTAGTAAGCTTCTTTTTAGGGGTAAGTTATTGTTTGGTGAGGATCTTCAGAAATTGATTAAAGATCTGGGTGAGGCTAAGCCTCAAAGGCTTCCAAAAGATAAACCCAAATCTTCTTCCCATCCCTCTAACCATTCTTGTTTTCAAGATGGTAAGCCCTTACAAGTCAGATCAGTATGGCCCTTCTCAGCATTCCTGTTATCAATCCAGATAGTCCTCCTTTTAAGGAGACAAGAAAGGAGGAAACCAGGGGGGGGTGGGGGCGGAAGGTAGCGATAAGCAACTGCCCACTCCTCCAAGTAACAGGGTCCAGGTCCATTCCTTGAGGCTGTCAATAAGACATGTATCTACATTTGTGAAGGAGTGCTCCCGGATGACTTCTGATTGCTGGGTTCTAGAACTAATCAGAGAGGAGTACAAACTGGAGTTTTCCCAAAGTCTTGCAGATATGTTTCTTTGAGTCTTTCTGAGCTCCAGCCAAATGAATTATAGTAGAATCCATTTTTTTTTTAATATCTTAAAATTGGGTCTCTGATTCCAGTTCACAGTAGGAGGAGGAGACTGGGAAGAAATTCCATTTACTTTATGGCTCCCAAAAAGGAAGGCTCCTTTCAGCCAGTCCTGGATCTGAAAAAAGTGAATTGTCCCCTGAAGGCAACTCATTTCAGGATGAAAGCCCTGCGGTTGGTAGTTGCTTCAGTTAGTCCTGGCAGTTTCTCACCATGCTGGATCTCAAAGCCATAGTTCATATTCTTGTCTGGCTTCCTCCTCATAAGTATTTCAGATTTGCAGTGCTAAGCCATCATTTTCAATTTCAGGCTATGCCATTTGCACTTTATTTTTCCAGTCGGGTAGTCTTCATCTCTCTTTACCACTTCCTCTTGTTGGTTTTATGCCCCTTTTCAGGGACTCGTTTCCATTTTCAGTTTGTTCATTCTTTCTTCCTCCCCATCTATTTCTGCATTGCTCATCTTTTTTTCTCATCTGTCTTTTATGAACCTATAGCTAGATGTATTCTTCCTCTTCCCTCTCCAATCCTCAGAATCCTAGTTTTCACCTTTGACCTATTTACCAGCTTTTCAATTCCCATGCTTTTACCCTTTTGGTATATTGACAGATACTTGTGATCTGGACTGGCACTGTTGGAAACAGTATACTGGGCTTGATGGACCTTAAGTCTGTCCCAGTATGGCAAAAGCTTATGTTCTTATTCCCACTTATTTTTTTTTGCCAGCCTCCTATTTACCCATCTTTCACCTGCTTTGCAGTTTTCCCCATTTCCATTCTCTATAGTCATGCCCTCACTACTTCCATGTTTTAGCTCTCCATTTCAGTTCTCTCTTAACTTCTTCAAAGACTTATCACCTTCTTTTATTTCTCACCCTATTCATAAGCCTCTACCTCTTCTTCCTCTTTCCATAGCATGTGTTGCACCTGCCTCTCCCCAGCCCTGGTATCTGTTCCCCATCTTTACCCCCTCATTCACCTGCCCAACTCCATTTACTTTGCTTTTCCTCCTTAGTCCCAACAACTTTCCTTTCCCGTCCATCACCACCTTGCTCTGCATATGTCCTTGCTTCTCTCCCCCCCCCCCCCAATATTCTGTCCTCCCCTTCTCACTCCCTAGCATCAGCTCCCATCTTTCACCCCATCCTTATTCCCAACATCTTCCAGTACAGTCCACCTTTCCTAGCTGCCCCTTGTCAACCCCCCAACCCCAGCATTGAACTCCCATACCTTAACTATCTGCTCCTTCTTTTAGCCTATCCCCATTATCAACCCCCCTTTTCCCACCCCAGAATCGGCCTCCTTTTTCCTGCCCCCTTATTCCCAGAATCTTCTGTCTTCCTTCACCTACCCTATGCTGATGCTTTCCCTGGCCTGGAAGCAGCATGGCCACCTATAAGAGCAAAAGCTGCTCATATGGTAGTCTCCACTTGCCTGTTTCAAAAAAGATTAAAGTTCAACCATACCTGGTTTTAGATATGTATACTATTTTCCAGACGATAAAAGGTTTCTCATCAAGCCTGTGTCCATAGCTGTCAACTGAAAGGTTTCTCATGCAGCCTGTGTCCATAGCTGTAATCTGAACTGCAGTCGTACCCCACCTGAATTTTTTATGGTGCCCGTTTTCAAGTACCAGTGCTACCTTGTGATGACTTTGAAGAAGCAAACGAAGGACTGCAAAATTCCAACTAAGACCATGAAGCGGCAGACTGACTGCAGAACACAGTTCAGGCCCAGAAAGCATGGTCCTGGAGAACGTCCAGAGTAGAGATAGAAGCCTGGAGGGTGAGTCACTTGATGTTGAGCTTCCTGTGGGGACTTCTGGAGTATCGAAGACACATCTGCAATCATGGCTTGGGAAGATCAAGGCAGAATTTGCATCTGTGAAGCTGCAGATCAAAGATGCAGTGCAGGAAATAAATCTGATTTGGCAGATACAGAGCTAGAATTGATACTGTGGAGGAACAGGTTGATGTCTGTGAAAACCTGGTGGTGGATGTACAGCACACCATGGAGGACCTGCAGGGTAAATGTCAGGAGTTAATATATATATCTCACTTTCTCGACTCCCACTGTATGTAATTACATCCCCAATCTTATATGAGTGATTTACAAAAAATATTCAGTTTTGTTAAATAGATCTTGAGAGGAGGAGTGGCCTAGTGGTTAGGGTGGTGGACTTTGGTCCTGAGGAACTGAGTTCGATTCCCACTTCAGGCACAGGCAGCTCCTTGTGACTCTGGGCAAGTCACTTAACCCTCCATTGCCCCATGTAAGCCGCATTGAGCCTGCCATGAGTGGGAAAGCGCGGGATACAAATGTAACAAATAAATAAATCACTCATATAAGATTGCGGATATAATTATATACAGTGGGAGTTGAGAGAGTGAGATATATAGTTGGAGTCTCCCACATAAGAAGTTGGTATTACCTATTTTTGCGAGGAATTAATTAATAACGGCGTATTTGGAGAACAGGAGAAGGCGAAACAACCTGAGGATTCGTGGTCTTCCTGAGATAACTGACTACTAGGACCTTGTACATTTCAGCTACACTTCGCCACCCTTTTACATTACTGTAGGATTCAACAGATCCTTAGCTACGAATACAGAAGGAGCCTCAGATCTTTAAGGATAATAAGGTGTTTTTAGATAGGTGGTGTTCTCTGGATTTTATGAGCCTGTTAATTGAAATATTTAGAGAAAAATTAGAAATAAAGGAGATATTGATAATAAAATTGATAATCTCAAAATAGAAGACCATAATTTTGATACACATCTAGCTTCTTTGAACACCAAATTAGAAGGTTTTAGGAGAGAGATTAATAGAATAAAGTATGGTAATTGCAAATGTGATGAAAATGACTATCGGAAAGGTAATATGTACCCTTGGGCAGAGCCCAGAAGACTGATATACAATAGGTGTAGGATTAGTCAAAGGGATATGGATATTCCCCAGAAACTAGTTAAGAGTAATCGAGAGGACACATCTACTGTTGTTCCAGAAAGAGCATGAAAAAGGACAAGGGACGATTCTGATGAGCTATTTCACCTTACTCAACTCTGATTAATGAGCCAACAGTTATTCAAAGAGACACTGTTGAATCCACTACTTTTATAGACAAGATTTGGGAGACAAGAACCAAGAGAAGAGACACAGAGAGAGGTTACTGTCCCACTCAGAAAGTGAAGTTGAGAGACACAGAGGGAGGTTATTGTCCTTATCAGAGAATGGAGTTTCAAGGGAGAGAAAGTAGCAGAGGTCGGAAAATGAACAGTTTCCATTGCCAGTCTTACAGGAACCCGATATCCCAGTATTTCATTTATCTGATACTGTACTCTCTAGTACAGAGATTTTGGTTTTACATAAAGGTTTGAAGTTTATACCTACGAATCAATATGATCCATTGCAAACTAGTATCAATATATTTAGATTTGAAAGGAAACTTAGGGTCGCTCATTTTTTTTGCTGAACGGGTTCCTTGTAGTACTGACAACTTTGATTAGACGCATTTCTATATGAGTTCCACCTGGTTCGACAGATCCTTTAATTTCAACATTTCATCAAAGTGTATTAAGGGATATAGTCGCATTAGAAGATAAGAAAATGATTTTTTTTCAATCTCTCCAAGGAAGAGAATATGGCCCTCAAGAGTCTTAAAGAACATAAAGACATAGTTGCCGGACTTCTTGTATGGAACAGTATTCTTGATCACAATCCCCCCTCCCTTATCTGCCAGTTTTATTACTATCGGATGCCAATTTTTATTGCATACTAGATACCGATCCAACTGAAGAATTAAGAAAGGACATTCACTTTTGGGTCAATTTTGGTTTTCAATCTGGCTTTTTGACACCTAAAGAGAGAGATTTTTTAATAACAGAAAATCCTGCCAATGCTGTTGCCCAAGATTTGCAAGTCCCTTAGGAATCCCCCTGGAAGGCGCATCGTTTCCACCATAGGTTCTATTTTAGAACCTCTCTCTGTTTTTTGTGGACACTTTTTTTTTCATTCCTCTGGTGAAGTTATATTTGTGATTCATCTCATGTGATCAACCTGTTAGATGAGTTCGATGGTGATCTCACAGATGTAGTTTTGGTCACATTTGATTTGGAAGTACTGCATAATAATATTCTCCAAGAACAGGCTCTCAGGATTATTACAGATGTTTTAAATGCTAGATCTGACAACACTAGGGTACCTAGTGTATTTGGCCTTTATAGCTGTTAAGAAAATTTCTGTTTCAGAAGTAAATTTTATAAACAAATAAGGGGACAGCGATGGGGGCTACCATAGCCCCCAACGTTGCTATGTTATATGTTGCATTTTTTTAAATAGAAGGCAAAAGTAGAGACTAATAGACGATTCACCACTGGAGATGTGAATCCAACAGTCTTTATTATATCAGAGATAACGACCCGACACAGGCCGTGTTTTGACGCTAAAAAGCGTCTGCATCAGGGGTCAATAAATACACCAAGTAATGAATGCAAAACGAAGAGTCCTACTTGTATATGTGTTGTCAACTCACTGATCACGTAGCACCAAACAGAATATGCTGGATACAAACTATCAGAGCATTTTTTTAAATTTCTTTTTTTGGATTTGCATCTGTTTCAAGTTGAGTTGAGATTCTGAAGGAGATATATTGATGATGTGCTGGTGTTGTGGAAAGAGAATATCAATAGACTGCTAGAATTTCACAGCTGGCCTAATTCACTTGATGAACATCTACAATTCTCTGTTATGGTCTGGTTAGTGAGCCCTTAAGCAGCAGAGATAGAAACTGGAAAGCAGCAAGGCCCAACTCACATGACCAGGACCAGAAATACTAGGCAAACTAGGAAGAGAGAAAACACTCAAATAGGCTGCAAGGCTGAACTGGAACCCATGCGTATCAGAGCCCACTCACTTGGGCCGCAAGGCCAAATTTGAACTCAAGCAGCAAGCAGAGAAAGAAAAGCAGTATGCACAGACAGAGGCCTGAAGCAGGGGTGAACGTACAATAAGGCAGGCGTGCAACCCAAACACAGAGTCAGCAGACACACTGCATACAAGACAAGGCCAGACAAGATTAGGCCCCACACCTAAGCACACTACCTGAGCTCAGGGCCACACACCCACACACACACACAGCACCAAGTTGCGCTGGAACCACTCACAAGGGCAGAAGGCAAGCCCACACACCAAGCTGCACTGGAACTCACAAGGGCAGAAGGCAATGTCTCGGGACCCACTGCTGACCAGCAAGACAGCAAGCTAGGGCAGCTTTGATGTGAGAGCATCGGTCTGGAGAATTGGTGGGGTTAAATTTTACGTCATCCAGTAACAGACGCCGCCCCATCCAAATCCCGAAATGGTTCCTTCACGCGCTGACAGCACGTGTCAGTGGATGCAGCTGAAGATTCCTCCTCCCTCGTCTGCGCTTCCACAGCTCTCAGACAGCGCCAAATCACTGTAGGACTGTGACATTCTCTATGCTGTATGACAACACTGAGATCCCTTTTCTGGTTATTCTAATAAAGAAGAATACTTATGGATTCATTACTACGGTTTATAGAAAATCCACAGACAGGAATCATTTTCTTCATTTTGAAAGTTTCCTTAATAGAAATTTGAAGCAGAATTTGCCATACTCACAGTTCCTCCATTTGGGAAGGTTATGTAGTGACCACACAGAATTCAGTTGACAAGTGATACCTATGGCTAGGAGATTCAGCGATAGAGGATACTCTTGTATTGAAGACAGTGAAACTATCATGGTGTGGCGGTGGCATTAATAATATTCTATTAAAACAAGAACAAAGATTTAGCTTTGAATTGAATACCATCTCCTCAGCAGGGTTAAAGAATTAGATCTGTCAGTGTTCCTGTAGAATAGAAGAGAAGAATGTCTTGTGTTTCAGTTTACTGTTCCTATCATGGGATAGCAACATATGATATTTTGTTTTTTGATATTTTATAACAATGCTGTATACCTGCTGTATTGTTATGTAGGTTTTAAGGTTAACAATATATTATTTTTTTAAATCTTTTTTTCTGTTTTGTGGTAATTCTAAACATGCCTTTGTAATGTTTTTTTTCAGATTCATGAATGTTTTGTTTTTCAATATAAAATATAATTGTGTATATATATTGTACTGATGGTTTAATATCTGCTTTGGATGTTTTATGTTATATTTTTTAACAGCAAGTTTATATGGAGATCTTGTATAATGTGCTGTAATCTGCATGTAAGCTATTTTCGTGTATATACTTTTTCAGGTCCTTTCTTTTCAATTAACTCCTTTGTTTTGCTAGCACCTTTTTTGCTTGTTCAGTTTGATATACTTCCAGTTGTGCGCATGTTCATATATTTATTATTTTTTGGTTCTATGAGTGCCCCATGACATCATATCCTACCTCACTAAGGTCGCTTTAAGTTGTGCTTTGCACATGTCCCATTTTTTTTCTGGCAGTTTGTTGGAAGCCATTACTAAGTATGGAAGCGCTTAGTCTGTTTCACTGCTAACTAATATGATAAGCTATGAACTTCATTTTGTCAGTTTATTGTGCTGGATATGATCCGTTTAGAACATGTGATTGTCAGTGTTTGCGCTTATACCATTGAGGGTTTTAAACAATCCAAATATAAACTGGGTACATTAATTACGATATAGCTGCATGAAATTACCTGTATTTATTCCCATGCAACTATCATAATGACAAATCACTTTATTTAAATATTCAAATGTCACTTAAAACCACCTAGGATGTATTATATTTATTATACCCTCCCAATTCCTAAAGCATGTCAATTCCTACAAATCTAATACAACGTAATACCTAGCTGTGTACTTCATAAACATGCAAGTCATTACAAACAACATGTTAATACCAATCACGTGACAGCCCACCCAGTCTTAATCAGATCATGTATTTATCCATAGGTACAGCGCTTGGTATGTCCTCCCGATGTTGCTAATCTCCTCTCAGTTGTTCAGCAGAAATGTCAGTCACTGTCGTCCCCTCAACAATAGACCAATGTATAAAATAAATAAATTATGATAGTTGCTTGAAAATTGAGAATTATAAGATATCTTACGCTGCACTATGGTTTTATAATAAGCGCTGTCTGTATTTTATTCAGTTGGTATTTTAAAGTGGATTTTATGTTGTCACAGAGCAATTATATTTAGACTGCTTTCTAAGACCGTTTTCCTCTGCTCACTACCTCCTCTTAAATTGTATATAGACATTTCTATAGAATCTATATATGTTTTTTAAGCATGGTTTTGTTTTTGTATGAAGTCTTTGCATTTAATGGGCATACAGAATATTGACACGATGACATTTTGAGAGAATTTCCTTGTTTATTTTTTAGAAAGCGTCATCCTGTATTTGTTGCTATTCGTTCAGGTGTTCAGCAGATTCATTACGTGCCTTTGCTTGTTTTGTAGGTAGGATATACAGTATTGCACTATTTACCAATAGGTATTTTTAACTGGTTATTTTATGTAGTATTTCCCTATTTTGTGTTTAACAGTAGCACTGCTTTGAAGGATTCAAGATAGTATTGAAGTTGCTTTCATATTGAATATAGGAGCACATTTGGATTTTATATAGTATTGCATCACATCTTTCTTGATAAAGTCGGGCGTATTTTTTCCTTTTGTTTCAATGTGACCTAGAGGCATATTTTCAAACCTATGGAACTTTGGAAGGTTAAGTGCTTTGAAAATGAGCCCCCTAATCTTTTATCTATGCTGTTTCACATGACTCTTTTGGACATATTTTTTGCCATTGCTGAGAGTATTAGTTTGGTAAGACATTCAGATTCTAACACATCTTTATCAGTTTGTGGTCAGTTTTAGTATATATTTGCATGTTATGGATTGTATTTAATTGTTACATGGGATTAACACAGTTTTTATTTATTGATTAGTTTCACATTTTTGTCACTTCATGTTTTTTGAAAATCGTTATCTGTTTAGTGCTTGTGTTTTAGCATATTCTACTATTATATATGTTTGCTCACATAGATCACTCTTTTTATGAAAGCTTCACTTTTTGATGTGCACATTTTATGCGTGGATACCAGCATATCCAATCACATTCAGATTGTTTTATTTTAATCCATATATATGCTTATATTGTATTATAATGTTATCTTTTTGTTAGACCCCTGAGGCAGGTGCAGTGTTGCATTGCTCCACTCACAGGCCCTTTGTGGTTTTTTTGACGCTTGTATTTGTGTACTTTTGGACCTTCTCTTTTGCTGCTATACTATGACCTTGTAACCATAGTACAACAATTATTTTGCTGATTAGTTTGTTTATTGGGATTTATTAACCGCCTATATGAAAAGATTCACCCAAGGTGGTAGTTGATAAGTCACAGGGCACATTGCCCTTGGAGCCACTACAATTGGAATGGGCCCACAGAGCTTTGGGACCTGTGTACCTGACCACCCGAGAGATGTGGTAGTGTGTTTGTAATAGTTAATGCAGTGGCCTGAGAACCAGAGAAACTAGGTTTGATTCCCACTGCAGTTCCTTGTGACTGTGGGCAAGCCACTTAACCCTCCATTGCCCCAAATACAAAATAAGTATCTGTATATAATGTGTAAAGTTTACATATTATATACAGCTTCTTATTTTGTACCTGAGGCAATGGAGTGTGAAATGACTTGCCCACAGTCACAAGGAACTTACATTGTAAACCACTGATTGTAACCATAGAAAGGCAGTATTTCAAATCCCATCCCCTTTTCCCTTTCCTCTGCTTTGTTGATAAGGAATGCATGCTGCGAAAGGCCAAGGAATGTGGAGTGTTGCAGGGGAATGGGCACTCTATAGAAGTGTTCCAAGATTTGGCAGCTATTATGCTGGTGGAAAGGAGAGCTTTTCAGGAAATCATACAGTCTTTGGCCAAGGCTCATCTGAGATATTGGTGGACTTTCCCATTTGGGCTGTTGAATAATGGACCACTAATGGTGCCCACATGAGAGTTGCTACAGAAGGTGAGCATCCAAAGATCAGCGTCAGCATGCCACCCAGTGGATATAAACTAGAGACTGGTGGGTTATCGTTGGCAGTGAGTGGACAACTCGCATAATAGACAATGCTGGGGTGGCCCCATATCCAACTTGAGTAGCATGTTTTGTGTTTCAGTGAAGTTTTTGTTTATATAGAGGGATTTTAATGTCTGCAGGATTTAGGGGTGGTGCAGGGGCTTTTGGAGGGGAGAGTTATTGTTGGGCACTTTGAGGATTGATGTTTGGGTTTGGTATGCTTCCTGCTGGGGGCTAGGTGTTTGGTGGTTTTGTGTGTGATATGAGGGTGGGGGGATGAACATGGTACTGTAAAGTGAATGGCTGTGTGGATTTTGAATGTAGGGGCTTGGTGAGACTCTTTGAGGGGTATCACTTCCTGCTATGGTAGAGTGGGGAATGGGAGGTTTTCTCACAAAAGGGTTTGGTGGAGGGGGAATTGGGTTTGGGGGAGACTGATGGGCAGGGACAGGGGAGAGAAAATGGCTGAGTTTATAATTGGGGCCTGGAATTATCTTATATGATTGCGGCAGGGACTAGAAGTATTGAGCTGCTAGTTTCTGCTCTTCATGACAACAAAGAGCAACTGGTTGACGTATAAAAACTGATGGCTGCAACAGTGCATGGCCATTGGCGTGTGGTTGGTCATATGTGCCCAAAGGGGTATGACCAAAGAGGCATTTTGATTACTTGAAGTCTGATTACTGCTATTGGCTGTGGTGGACCTTGAGTTTCTTATTATGGGGAAACAGAAAAGCTAAACTTCAGAATGTTAAGGCTTCCTCCCCTGAAGTCCTCAGACCACTGGATGATAAGCATGTGAAAGCTATTGGGTCTGAAAGGTTGTTATCTGAGCCAATCCCTTCTTTAAGCCTAGAGGTAGAGTCACTGAGCCACAATCCATGATCCCCCGTTGAGCGATCTTGATGAGGTTGCACTGTGTAAAGAATCTGCAAATGCCTTACTATTCCAGCTAGTGCAGGGTTCTTCATCCCCTGGTTTGGAGTCTTTACCTTTAGCTGCTGTTTTTCCCTGCACAGGACCCGAGAGAGAGCTCCAGAGTCTGTGTGGATTATTATTTATGAAGATTGCTGCCAAAAGTGAACACTCATGTATATTCAGTGGCACAGCCTATCCATATAGAAGAAGATTCTATATTAGAACATAAGAACATAATAGCCATACTGGGTCAGACCAATGGTCCATCTAGCCCAGTATCCTGCTTCCAACAGTGGCCAATCCAAGTCAAAATTACCTGGCAGAAACCCATTCCTTGTCATCAAGCAGATGAAGCCATTACGTATGGGTTATGTCCATCAACCAGCAGGGGAGATAGAGAGCACTCAAACTTTCTCAGTGCCCTCTTGGCCAGCTAGCTCCACTGCCTCTTCAGTATTCTCTATCTCCCCTAGCAGGGTGGCTGCAGCTTCTCGAGCTCCAGAAAAATCTGCCGGGAGGTGGTTCCTGGCTTGCCAGTTGTTAACCGGGGTGTTGGAGGCTATAGCAGCTTCACTTTAAAGGCACATAGGTTAGCCCTTTCCCTGCCTTACCCATACCTCCGTGGATGTGGACATATTGCATTGCTTTCCCTGTCCTTACCCACCAACAGTGGATGCAGGCATATAGGTTCGCCCTTTCCCTGCCTTTCCCACTCATCTGAGCCTCCGGAGTCTTCAATACCTCTGCTTTCCTCACAGCGTTAAAAAAAAAAAAAAAAAAGTTGCGTCGCGTTTTTAAACGCAGAGACGCTGGAACAGAGGTTTTTGGCCTGATTTTCAGCAGGATCGTAGTTGTACGCTAGATCCTTTGAGGTAAGAGTGTTTTCCAACTCCTCCGGGGTGGGCCCGCGATCGGGGTGATTTTGGCGCGAAACCGCCATTTTGGATTTTACTGCCGTTTTTCGGCGATGGCTGCGGACAATGTAAAGCGCTGTTCCACCTGTGGCAAGCGCAAATCAGCAGCAGGGCTCTGTAAATCGTGCTGTACAGGCGTAGGAGCCGGCCCAAGCATGGCGAGCGATGTTTCTTCCCGCTCTGAGCTGGCAGCGGGCGCCATTTTGCTTACACCGCATGGCGCGATCTCCGTGGACACGGAGAGACCTGAGCCGGGTGGGGCACCTCGAGATGAGGTTATTTCAGGAGTGGCTAGCACCGGACAGGATTTGGGTGCCCAGGGTGAGATTTTCTCCCCGGATTTTGTGCTTTTGCTGCATAAAGCATACATGATGAAAAGAGCCCTCCCTCAAGGGTCGCCTGAGGCCCCTTTGATGGCCCCCCCGATGGATTCTGGGACTGCCCAGTGAGGTTTTCCCGGATGATTGGCCCAAAGATAAGTGCAGAAGGGTTAATTCCCCTTCAGATTGTGGTGCACCTTTTTCCCCCCCGTGGTCGGGGTGTGAGGATTCGGAGAACTCTGACAGACGTTCTTGGTCTGAGGAACCGGAGTCAGGTGCGGATTTCCCACAGGATCTGGATGATCCCTCCGCGGTGAGGATTTTCCACCGTGATGAGCTGCCAGCGCTTATTTCAGATACCCTGCAGGCCCTCTCGATTGAAGATCCTGACAGTGGCATGGCCTCCTCGGGTAATCCCAGGATGGCTAGTACCAAGAAAGCTGCTCGGGCCTTCCCTTTGCATGACTCCATCCTAGAGCTTGTGTCGGCTCAGTGGGCTGACCCCGAGGGACCTTTGAGAGTTTTCAGGGCTATGGGGCAGTTATACCCTCTGCGTGAGGGGCATATGGCTCGTTTTCAAATGCCTACAGTGGATGCCCTAGTCACTGCGGTGACAAAGAGAACTACCCTCCCTGTTGAAGGAGGTGTTGCCCTGAAGGATGTTCAAGACCGTAGGCTGGAAACAGCATTGAAACGATCCTTTGAAATTGCAGGTCTCACTGTTCGGGCGTCTGCATGCAGCTGTTATGCTGCTAGAGCCTGCCTAGCTTGGCTGCAACAGGCAGTGGCACAGCCCGGAGATGGAGCGGAGCCCTTCTTGGATGTGGCTCCGCGGATGGAGGTGGCCTTGTCCTTTCTGGCTGATGCCCTTTATGACCTTGTCAGAGCTTCGGCTAAACAAATGGCAGTAGCAGTGGCGGCTCGCCGTCGTCTGTGGCTACGACACTGGGCAGCGGACATGGCCTCTAAGAAAAGGTTGGTGAAGTTGCCTTTTCAAGGACTTCTCCTATTTGGTGAGGAGTTGGAGAAAATTGTGAAAGGCTTGGGTGATCCAAAACCCCAGCGCTTTCCCGAAGATAGGCAGAGGCCTTCCTCTAAGGGTCAGGCGGTCCACTCCTCGTACAGACCTCGCTTCCGTGAAGCTAGAAGGTACCGCCCGGGGCGTTCGGCTGGGTTCACTTCAAGTGCCCGTGGTCAGCAGAGGAACTCCTTTCGCTCGGACAAGCGTTCCGCAGCTGGTGGCTCAAGGCCAGGAGTTCAGGGGCGGCCCTCTCCTCGATGCCTGTCATCGGAGGACGACTTTCCCTCTTTGCCGAGGAGTGGGCCAAGATTTCCTCAGATCAGTGGGTTCTGGACCTGATCGGAGATGGATACAGAATAGAATTCAATGCCCCAGTAAGAGACGTGTTTGTGGAGTCCCGATGCGGTTCTGCCGTCAAACGGGCGGCGGTGGAGGAGACTTTACAAGGTCTGATTCAGTTAGGGGCGGTGACCCCGGTGCCTCCCGCCGAGCAAGGCTGCGGCCGATACTCCATCTACTTTGTGGTGCCGCGAAAAGGTGGGTCCTTTCGCCCTATTCTGGACTTAAAAGAAGTGAACAAGTCCCTGAGAGTGCGGCATTTCCACATGGAATCCCTGCGCTCCGTCATTGCGGCGGTTCAGCCAGGAGAGTTTCTCACGTCTCTAGACCTGAAAGAAGCTTACTTGCACATACCGATTTGGCCCCCACACCAGAAGTTTCTGAGGTTTGTGGTGTTGGGAAAACATTTCCAGTTCAGGGCCTTGCCTTTTGGCCTCGCCACAGCTCCCCGAACCTTTTCGAAGGTAATGGTGGTAGTAGCTGCTTTTCTCAGGCGAGAAGGTATCAGGGTTCACCCGTACCTAAACAACTGGCTCATCAGAGCAGACTCTGCAACAGAGAGCTTACAAGCTACAGCCAGAGTGGTCTCAGTACTGCAATCTCTAGGCTGGGTCGTCAATATGGCCAAAAGTCACCTGACCCCTTCACAATCTCTAGAATTTTTGGGGGCCAGGTTCGACACAGTCTCGGGTTATGTGTTCCTACCCAAGCTAAGGCGGTGCAAGCTTCAGAATCAGGTCCGTCTGCTCCTGAGGATGCCCCGCCCGCGAGCTTGGGACATTGTCCAGCTGCTGGGATCGATGACAGCCACGATGGAAGTGGTACCCTGGGCGAGAGCGCACCTGAGACCGCTACAGTATTCCCTACTCCAGAGGTGGTCTCCAGTTTCTCAGGATTACCAATGCAGACTCACTTGGCTCCCTGCGGCCCGACTCAGCATGGAGTGGTGGCTCTCGGACAGCATGCTGCGGCGAGGAATGCCGCTGACGCTCCCCATTTGGTGCCTGGTGGTAACGGATGCCAGCCTGAAGGGCTGGGGCGCACATTGCAAGGGGAAGCATGCCCAGGGTCTATGGACACCCGAGGAGTCGGAGTGGTCCATCAACCGCCTAGAGTTGAAAGCGGTGTTTCAGGCGCTTCTGGCTTTTCAAGTGACCCTGGAAGGATTGGCTGTCAGAGTGATGTCGGACAACACGACAACAGTGGCCTATATAAATCGACAAGGCGGAACAAGGTGCAGAGCACTAGCTGCGCAGGCCGAACTGATTTGCCACTGGGCCGAGCTGCATCTTCAGTGTCTGTCGGCAGTTCATATTGCAGGTCAGAGCAATGTGCAGGCCGATTATCTGAGCAGGCATCAGATCGATCCAGCAGAATGGAATCTGGCAGACGAAGTATTCCTGCAGATCTGTGCCAAATGGGGCAAGCCCGTGATGGATCTCATGGCGACAAGTTCCAATGCCAAAGTCCCGTGCTTCTTCAGCAGACGGAGAGATCCTCGCTCAGCGGGGTTGGATGCCTTGGCTCAACCCTGGCCTCCGGGTCTTCTTTATGTGTTTCCCCCCATGGCCCTTGATAGGGCGCCTGCTCTTGCGGATTCGGCTGCACCCAGGAGAAGTGGTCCTCATCGCCCCGGATTGGCCAAGGAGACCTTGGTATGCAGACCTCCGACAGATGCTCCTGGAGGCTCCTCTGCCGTTACCTCTGGTACCGAACCTGTTGACTCAGGGTCCGGTAGCCATGGAGGACGCCTGCCGCTTTGGTCTTACGGCATGGCTATTGAGAGGGCGCAATTGAGGGATAAAGGTTATTCCAATAAAGTGATTTCCACTCTCCTGCAAACCCGCAAGCGGTCCACTTCCGTAGCTTATGCTAGGATTTGGTGCCTGTTTGAGTCTTGGTGTGCTTCCAGAGCCATTGCACCAATGCAGGCTTCTGTCTCGCCGATTCTGGACTTTTTGCAGGAAGGTGTACAAAAAGGCTTGGCCTATAATTCCCTGCGGGTGCAAGTGGCAGCGTTGGCCTCCCTTCGTGGTAAGGTGGGAGGCGTGTCTTTGGCTGCTCACCCAGACGTGGCACGGTTTCTTAGAGGGGTGCTTCGGCTCCGACCTCCCGTGCGAGCACCCTGTCCAGCTTGGAACCTGGGGCTAGTTTTGAAAGCCCTGCAGGCATCTCCTTTTGAGCCGCTTCGGCGAGTATCGGGGAGGGATTTGACACTGAAGGCCGTTTTTCTGGTGGCCATTACCTCGGCGAGACGGGTGTCAGAGCTCCAGGCGCTGTCCTGTAGAGACCCATTTCTGCAATTTTCGGAGTCCGGAGTCACGGTTCGGACCATGCCTTCCTTTATGCCTAAGGTGGTTTCAGCGTTTCACCTAAACCAGCCTATTTTCTTGCCCTCTTTTTCAGAGGAAGAGTTTCCAGAATCTTTTGGGCAGCTGCACCTTTTGGATGTGCGCAGGACTCTGCTGCAGTATCTGCGAGTTACTAACTCTTTCAGGACTTCTGATCATCTGTTTGTTTTACTATCAGGTTCTTGCAGAGGGTCTCCAGCGTCTAAGGCCACTATTTTCCACTGGCTCAAAGAGACTATCTTTTCAGCTTATCTGCTGGCCGGCCGGGTGCCGCCTGTAGCCTTTAAGGCGCATTCTACTAGAGCGATTTCTTCCTCTTGGGCTGAAACTGGAGCACTCTCTCTTCAAGAGATATGCAGTGCAGCAACATGGGCTTCTAAGCTCTCCTTTGCCAGACATTACAGGCTGGATGTGGCTGCCAGGATGGATGCGCGTTTTGGAGCACAAGTGCTAGCGCGTGGTGTGGCTTGTTCCCACCCTATCTAGGGATTGCTTTGTTACATCCCATACGTAATGACTTCATCTGCTTGATGACAAGGAAGGGAAAATTAGGTTCTTACCATGATAATTTCCTTTCCTTTAGTCATAGCAGATGAAGCCATGAGCCCTCCCTGTTGGATTGTCAGTATGCTGTAAATTGGGTTTTTTCAGGTTCTGTTCTAATTTCCTGAAGTTCCTTCCTTGGGAGAAAGTTGGAAAACAATCTTCAGGATTCATGTTCAGTTTAACTTTAGGAGGATGAGTTCATTCCCTCCAGTGTGTTGGGAGGATGTGTGATTCCCTCCAGGAGGTGCGTGTGTTCCCCTCCACTTCTACAATAAGGAGGATGAGTTTATTCCCTCCAGGAGGATGTGCATTCCCTCCTTTATGAGTTCATGCCCTTGTGATGGGCCATCGTTCGCTGTGAGGAAAGCTCTTGTGATTCCCATTGCGGTTTGCCATACTGCTTTGGAAGCTTCAAATACTGAAGAGGCAGTGGAGCTAGCTGGCCAAGAGGGCACTGAGAAAGTTTGAGTGCTCTCTGTCTCCCCTGCTGGTTGATGGACATAACCCATACGTAATGGCTTCATCTGCTATGACTAAAGGAAAGAAAATTATCATGGTAAGAACCTAATTTTCCCATTAATAGCAACATTCCATGCTACCAATCTCGTGGCAAGCAGTGGTTTCCTCCACGTCCATCTCAATAACAGACTACAGACTTTTCCTCCAGGAACTTGTCCAAACGATTTTGAAACCTAGATACACTAATTGCTATTACTACATCCTCTGGCATCGAGTTCCAGAGCTTAACTATTCTTAAAGTGAAAAAATATTTCCTCCTATTTGTTTTTAAAGTATTTCCACATAATTTCATTGAGTGTCTCCTGGTTTTGTATTTTTTGAAAGAGTGAAAAATCGATTCACTTCTACCCATTCTACACCACTCAGGATTTTATAGACCTCAATCATATCACCCCTCAGCCATCTCTTTTCCAAGCTAAAGAGCCCTAACCTCTGTAGCCTTTCCTCATATGGGAGGAGTTCTGTTCCTTTTATCATTTTGGTCACTGTTCTTTGAACCTTTTTTAGTAGTAGCTCAAGATGAATTACATTTAGGTACACTAGGAATTTTCCTGTTCCTGGAGTGCTCACAATCTAATTTTGAACCTGAGGCCATGAAGGGTTAAGTGATTTGCCCAAGATCACAAAGAGCAGCAGTGAGATTTGAACCAGGCACCCCTGTATGTCAAGCCCAGTTCTCTAACTTGAAATGATGGTGCAGGAAGAGGAGATTTAGATTTGTTAGGAACTGGACAACATTCTGAGGATGAGGGGAGCCTATTCTGAAAAGATGGGCTTCACCTTAACTAGGGTGGAACCAGCCTTCTGACACTAATGTTTAAAAAGAGGATAGAGCAGCATTTAAACTAGAACTTGGAGGGAAGCCAAGAGTCGCACATGATCATCTGGTAGAGAGCATGCGATAAAAGTAAAAGTAGCCCAGATGCCTCTAGTGAAGAGCAGACTGATTTGAAAGATTACATGTTATCACTATCAACTCCTAAGCAAATTGAAGGCAACAAACATTCTTTGAAATGTCTGCATTCAAATGCTAGAATCATGAAAAATAAGGTGCAACAGTTAGCATCCTCAAAAAAACACCTATTATATCTACCTCTTCATTCAGTGCTATGTATACTACCTTGGGCATACTAGATTTCAGCTTTCTACCTAAAGCTTACATTTGGCTTCCAGAGCCTTTCTCCTAGATATACCTATTCATTGTACTAACTCAGCCAGCTCCTCTCTAGCAGTATAATCTATAAAATATAATCTAGGTGACTTGCAAGGTCTGCCATATTCACACCAGGTAGGCAGATGACCAAGTGATCTCATGCCCACCAGTCCCCCAGTTATCTATATACCTAGAGATTGAATTGCCAGCTTTCCTAACCCTTCCCTCTTGGACAGAAGCTCCTGGAGACATATCCTTGTTTTGAGAAGATATTATTGCATCCCCTGGAAAGCAGATCATAGCTACAGGATTACTTCCTGCCAAATCAAGGTACTACTGTCCCTTCAGGTGATCTCTCTTCTCCAAGGTGGCACAGAGGCTGCCAAACTGGAGGTAGGTCTTCTCTGTTATGTCCATGTAGGTCTCCTTTGTATACCTGACTGTTTCAGCACCTCTAGATCTTTTACTCTAGCTTCCAAGGATTGTACTTTGTATAAAGTGGACCCATATGATTTCCCATCAATTGGGAGATAATCATATATGTGGCACTCAGTCCAAAAGTCTGGATATCACCCTCTTAGCTGTTGGACTTCTGTCTACATCTTAGTATTGGTGAGCTTTTTGGTTATTTCACTTTCCTAGGGGAGTAGGGATAACCAAACCATTATAAAGGCCCTTCAGATTATTTTATATATTTTGTTACTGTTTTATATTTGCTTCTCAATGAATTGCAAATAGTTTGTTGATTAGTACTGATCATTGTATCGATGAGAATACCCTGTCATCTTAATTTGAGATAACTGCCTATAAATTACGGAATGTGCCTGTAGAGCAGTTTTTCCCAAATCCGGTCCTGGAGTACCCCTTGCCGGGCAGGTTTTCAGGATATCCACAATGAATATTCATGAAATAGATTTGCATATATTGGATGCAGTGTATGTAAATCAAGTTCATACATATTCATTGTGGATATCCTAAAAACCTGACTGGCAAGGGGTACTCCAGGACCGGATTTGGGAAAAACTGCTATAGAGGGTGGGTGGGAAAGAAGGCTAAATAAAGGTAGGACAAATTGAATTTAGGCTCTTTAAGCTAAGAACTAATTTTTGC
The DNA here is from genome assembly GCF_901765095.1 of Microcaecilia unicolor. Classification (NCBI taxonomy): domain Eukaryota; kingdom Metazoa; phylum Chordata; class Amphibia; order Gymnophiona; family Siphonopidae; genus Microcaecilia; species Microcaecilia unicolor. The sequence continues at coordinate 253,707,723 of NC_044031.1, read as the reverse complement.
TTTTTAATGAAATTATAGAAGGTCATTGATAAATTCCCTGTTTTTGTCTTATCTCCCAAGCTTTGTCACCAAATTTCCCAGCAAAGTAATGTTCACTTACACATAGAGGCTTTATCTGCTCTCAGTATTCCCCCAGAAAAGGAATTTTGTAATGGTTAACAGATTTTGTGTGGATGAAACTTGTTATTCTTTCTAAACTTTGTAATGTTTTCCATTAATAATCTTTTTTTTTTTTTTTTTTACTGTGAATACTATAATTAGTTTGTGATAAGTATATTGTTGATGTCAATATTTAGTGTTAATATCACAAACTTTATATGTTTTGTACAGGTCAGATTTGATATTCTGATTGTAATTCTTTTTCTTCCATTCTAGGTAAAGGCAGGGGCAGGAAAAGGAAACAATCTGATTCAGAAAATGAAGGTGAATATACTCCAGCAAAGAAACAAGCCAGATCATCAGCAGGAAAAGTCAGAACACAAGTGAGTTTGGGGAGGCTTGATTTTTTTTTTTTTTTTTTTTTTTTTTTTTAATTTAGATACGCAATAAAGACCACCTCCTATAATTACACTGAGTATGCATTATATTTTATTTAAATATTTCTATCCCACTTTCTTCTAGGTGGGTTATTCATATCCAATGAACATACGTTATCTTTGAGGACAATTAACATAACTGTGTGGGTAGCTGTAAAACAAGAACTATTTTATCTGTGGATTCTGTAGCAATGGGTTTCCCTTTGAAAGCTGCTTAGGACAAAGTACCTTCTGATCTTTACACCTGCTTTTTCTGTTACTACTACTATGAAAAATGGCATGCATAGTTTCAAAAAATACAAAACCATGCACATTGCTTCACCCTGATCTAACTCCACCTCAGGAACCTTCCCATGAAAATTCAGGTAAAAGTAAGGGCAGCTGTCACGAAATGCCTAGCCACCCGCCTGGGGTTACTCTGCGGCCACTTAGAGAGTCTATTCCCAGCACAGCTCAGGTCTTCACCTGCTGCTTATTCTGTACGCTAGAACCCTCCTCCCACCAACTGGGTCACAACCGCCTCTGAGCAAGTCTCCCGCTCTCAAATTATCCCCAGTGATTTCTAGGTTACCGGGGCCACACTCCCAGTGGTCACAGACCCAACACACAAACCACTAGGATTATTTTATCAGTCCACACAGCAGAGGCAATAAACTGAATAGTATTCATTGACTTAAAAATATTGAACAACGAATAAAAAAGGTGCAATCAACAAACAATAACAGGTAACTGAAATATAAATCAATTATAAAACTATCTAAACATTTGTTAACTAGCTGAGTGGTACCTGGGAAGATCAGGACATAAAATTGTTTGCAGAGCCTCAGCAAAGAGATCCTACTCTCTTTTCCTGGCTAAGACTGGGGGAAAGCCCAGTAAAATCCAAATGGAATGAGCTCCTGGACCAATCAGATCCCAGAACAACAATCTTTGAAAGTATACTGCAGACTGCCTTTCCAAAAGGCTTAAACAAAGAAAACAGCCTTGGTTCTACAGCATCTTCAAAACATAATCATGCACCACCTGCTATCCAAACTAGAGAAATACACTTCAAGAATTAATAAAGGCAGTTTTACAGGCTTAAAATACACTGTTTTATCACAGCGGCATTTCACATTGTAATTTTACCCGTCGGTAGCTGTTTACAGTTGTATAGTAAAGTTGAAGCACACCTAGTTAAACTGTATGTTTCAATGAATCCCTAAGTGAACACAGGCTGATACAATCTCTACATGGTACAAAGTTACAGAACATCCTACCATTTGCAAATTTTTTTTTTAGAGGATCAAAATAATAGTGAATATGGCAATAGAAATTTTCCCCAGTCTTCAGGCTTCTGTTGCAGTGACCTACCTAAGTAGAGCTTTGAATTCGAAATCTAATTTATGTTCTTTCAGTACTGAAACAGAACCTGAAAACCATTCTCTAGAAGAGGCCTCACCAAGTCATAAGAACATAAGAATAGCCATACTAGGTCAGACCAATGGTCCATCTAACCCAGTATCCTGCTTCCAACAGTGACCAATCCAGGTCACAAGTACCTAGCAGAAATCCAACTAGTAGCAACATTCCATGCTACCAGCCCTTGGACAAACAGTGGCTTCACCCATGTCCATCTCAATGACAGCATATGGACTTTTCCTCCAGGAACTTGTCCAAACATTTTTTAAACCCAGATAAAGCTAACTGCTGTTACCACATCCTCTGGCAGCAAGTTCCAGAGCTTAACTATTTTGAATGAAAAAATACTTCCTCCTATTTTAAGTACGTCCATGTAATTTCATTGAGTGTCCCCTGGTCTTTGTACTTTTTGAAAGAGTGAAAAATCGATTCACTTCTACCCATTCTATATCACTCAGGATTTTATAGACCTTAATGATATTCCCCCTCAGCCATCTCTCTTCCAAGCTGAAGAGCCCTAAACCTCTTTAGCCTTTCTTCATATGAGAGGCGTTCCATCTGCTTTATCATTTTGGTTGCTCTTCATTGAACCTTTTCTAATTCTGCTATATGTTTTTTTGAGATACGGCAACTGGAAGTAACACAGTACTTAAGGTGAGGTAGCACCATGCAGCGATACAGAAGCATTATACTATTCTTAGTCTTATTTTGCATCCCTTTCCTTATAATTCATAGCATCCTATTTGCTTTTTGGCTGCTGCCGCACACTGGGCAGAAGATTTCAGCATATTGTCTACAATAATACATAGATCTTTTTCTTGAGTGCTGACTCCTAAGGTGAACCCTAGCATCAGGTAACTATAATTGAGATTATTCTTCCCAATGTGCATCACTTTGCGTTTGTCTACATTAAATTTCATCTGCTATTTGGATGCCCATTCTTCCAGTTTTCTAAGGTCTTCCTGCAATTTTTCACAATCCACATGTCTTTTGACAATTTTGAATAGTTTTGTGTCATCTGCAAATTCAATCACCTCACTTGTCGTTCTGTTTTCCAGCTTATTAATAAATATATTAAATCGCCCTGATCCCAGTACACATGTCTGCAGCACTCCACTATTCACCCGCCTCTATTGACAAAAATGGCCATTTAATCCTATCCTCTGTTTTCTGTTTGATAACCAATTAATTCCTAATCCACAGAAGGACTTTTTAATTTTCTCAGGAGTCTCTCATGAGAAACTTTGCCAAAAGCTTTCTGAAAATCCAGATACAGTATATCAACCAACTCACCTTTATCCACATGTTTGTTTACGCGTTCAAAGAAATGAAGCAAATTGGTGAGGCAAGACTTTCCTTGGCTAAACTCTGCAGACCCTGTCCCATGAAACCATGTTTATCTATGTGTTCCATAATTTTATTCTTTATAATAGTTTCCACTCGTTTCCCTGGCACTGAAGTCGGCTTTGCCAGTCTGTAATTTCCCGGATACCCCTGGAATCCTTCTTAAAAATCAGCATTGCATTGGCCACTCTCCAATCTTCAAATACTACGGATGATTTTAATGGTAGGTTACAGATCACTAACAACAGATCAGCAATTTCATGTTTGAGTTCTTTCAGTACCCTGGGGTGTATTCCATCCGGTCCAAGTGATGTATCACTCTTTAACTTGTCAGTTTGGCTCAGTGCATCTTCCAGGTTCACTGAGATTTCTTTCAGTTCCTACACATCGTCACCCTTGACAACCATTTCCGGTACAGGTAGATCTCTTACATCATCTTCCATAAAGACCGAAGCAAAGAATTCATTTAATCTCTTTTATGGCCTTGTCCTCTTAGTGCCCCTTTTGCTCCTTCACAATCTAATGGTCCCATGGATTCCCTCATAGCCTTTCTGCTTCTGATGTACCTGAAAAATGTGGTATGTGTTTTTGTCTCCACGGCAAATTTTTCTTCATATTCTGTTTTATCCTCCTTTATCAGTGCTTTGCATCTAGCTTGACACGGCTTATGTTACTTCTTATTTTCTTCATTCGGATCCTTTCTCCATTGTTTGAAGGACGCTCTTTTGGCTCTAATAGCCTATTTCACTTCACATTTTAACCATGCTGGCTGTCGTTTCCTCTTCTTTCCACCTTTGTTAATGCTTGGTATACATCTGGTCTGGGCTTCCATGATGGTATTTTTAAACAATGTCAATATCTGATTTAAAATCCTAACCTGAAACTGACCATTTCAACTTCTTTTTAACTATTTTCCTCATTTTGTCATAGTCTCCCTTTTGAAAATTGAATGCTGCTACAGTAGATTTCTTTAGTGACTTCACTCCAGATATGAGCTCAAATCTGGTCACTGTTTCCCAGCGGATCCAACAACGTTACCTCTCGTACTATGCCCTGCATTCCACTAAGGACTAGATCTAAAATAGCTCCCCTTCTTGTCGGTTCTTGGACCAGTTGCTCCAAGAAGCAGTCATTTATTACATCTCCCTTGCGCTCCCTGATGTAGCATTTATCCAGTCAATACCGGGGTAATTGAAATCACCCATTATTAAAATGTTGCCCAATTTGCCATCTTTCTTAATTACTGTAAACATCTGTTCATCTGTCTGTTTCTTTCCTGGCGGGCAGTAATAGAGCCCTACTTAGTATACTCTTTCCCTTCACACATGGAATTTCTACCCACAAGGATTCCACGCTGCTATGTGTTTCATGTAGAATATTTGTTTTGTTTGATTCAGTTTCCTCTTTAACATATAGCACACCCTCCTCCCTCCAATTTGATCCACTCTATCATTGCAATAACTGCGTCCTATTGATTGTCCTCCTTCCACCAGTTGTCTGTATATCAAAGGTATTTCTTTCACTGCTCACCCTATAACATGTAGAACTGTGCCAATAGCCTGTCTAGCGCCCATACTTGCAGTTCTCCTTTGTTAGGGCCCCTTTTACTAAGCCACATAGGTGCGTACGCATGGCCAACGTGTACCAAATTGGAGTTACCGCCCGGTTACAGAGTGGCTCTTGTAGTAATTTCAATTTTGACGCGCATCCGCAAAATAGTTTTTATTTTCTGGCACAGGACATTACCATTCTTTACCGCTAGGTCTATGGCTGGTGGTAAGGTCTCAGACCTCAAATGGACATGTGGCAATTTTGATTTTGCCACACATCCATTTTTGGCAAAAAAAAAGGGCTTTTTTACCGGTGCGCTGAAAAATGGATTGGCGCGCACCCAAAACCCGTGCCTACACTACCACAAGCCATTTTTCAGCGTGCCTTTGTAAAAGGACGCCTTAGTTTACAAATGCTTCTTGTTGCCTGCTAAAGGACCTGTTTACTAAGCAGTGCTAAGGGTGTTCTAGCGTTTTTAGTGCGCACTAAATGCTAAAGATATTCATAGAAGTATATTGGTGTCTCTAGCATTTAGCACATACTAATTTTAGGCGCATGCTAAAAACACTAGCACGTCTTAGTAAAGAGGGCCCTAAGTGTCTTTCTGTTCTTGCCTTTGGAATTTTTACCTCTCTGCCTTGCAGAATTCTTCAAGCTAGGAAATATTCTTAGATTTCCTTGCATGCTTTGCTTGTTTGATATTACCCCACAGATTTTCAACAATATTCAAATCTGGGAAGTATGAAGACCATTCCAAAAGCTTCATCTTTCTTTCCCATAAATAATTCATAGTTGATTTAAGATAATCTTTCCGGTCATTGTCTTGCTGAAATATCCAGCCTTTCAGCTTCCATTTCTTCATTGACTCTGGGACATTAAGCTCTAGGATACATTTAGTTGAATCAGTTTCCCATGCAAATCATAATAGACCCACCTGGTTTGGCCACTGTTGGAAACAGGATACTTGGTCTGACCGAGTATGGCTTGTCTTACGTTCTTGTATCATGTGCTGAACAGTTGGCAGGGTGTTCTTTCCTTCAAGTATTTCATCCGTTTTCTTCAAAAATAGCTTGTGTGATTGTGGATGAATGGTTCAGTTTATCAGACCAAAGCACCTTGTTCCAAAACTTTTCTGGCTTACTTTAAACAATGACTTTTGTGGTGATGTCATAGAACAGGTTTCCTTCTGACAACACTCCCACATAGATCATTGCTATGTAAGCAGTGCTGTGCTTATGGCCCTGTGGATAGCTACAGTGTCAGCTGAACTTTTCAGCATATTGGTAGTGATCTGTGAGTTCTATTTTACAACTTTGACTGATTTTGTGGGTAGCTCTGTCAGATGTTTTAGTCTTCATGTCTTGTCTTGCCTTGACTTCATCAGTCGCGTATAACTCCCATTTCTAAACAGTGTTTCTGACAATTGAAAATGCTAACTTGAAGCATTTAGAGGTTTTTTTTATAGCCTTCCCTAGCTTTGTAATAATAAATAGTTGATGAAAACAGAGCAACACTCAGATCCTAAGAGTTAGAAGAATTATAGTTTTTGTTCAACTGTGGCATTGTCTTCACCTTATAAATTGAAGGCTTAACAAATCAATCAACATTTTGGGCCTAATTAACAATTTAAAAGAGTAGTAAATTAACTGTAAATATGTCTACACTTTTGCATGTACCAAATTCACTTTTTATTTTAATTTTTCTTTTTTCAAACCATTGACCTCTGCAATTTCAATGCAAAATTACTATTTGAAAGATGTGTGTAACTTTTTACCATGTAGGTGGTGTTTTGAATACCGTTCTCCTAGGGATTCTTTGACATACACAATTTTACCAAGGGTACATAAATTTTATCATACATTTCTACTTGAGTGAATGTCTTTTCTTTTAAAAATTAACCCTCTCTGTTTGTCAACTCAGTTCCCCACTTAATTCAATTTTAGCGAAAACATATCTGACCCTTTCTGGGAAAACATGAGTAAGTCACTAAACTTTAGTCATGTTTTCTCAGAGAGGGTGACATATCTATCCGTAGGCAGAATTTGGGCTATGCAGTGATGTTTCTTAAAAAAAAAAGATTGGGGGGGGGGGGGGGGGGCAGAGAAACCAAAAAATTGTCAGCCAGCAGTCACCCACTCCCATCTAGTAGTATATTCTTTATTTTTTCTGTGGTTTAATGTTGTCTTTTTTAAAGTGTATTTTAATTGTTATAATTTTCTAATTTCTGAAATGTAAATATTTTCAAGAATCATATAGAACATTTACATTTCTCTTAAGAATACAGTGTGGTCTTCATTCTAGGTTCATTTTTATTAGATTTATATCCCACAAAAATTCAAATTTGGTTCTATGCAGCTTACATGGATTAAAAAGATCACAGATACATTTCAAAAATACATAATTGAGGCAAGGATTATAAATTAAATAGAAATATTCTTAGATAGAAAAGGAAGTCATAACAAGAATAGCAAAATATAGGCCACTGTTGGGTCACATTTAGCAGAAGAAATTTCTTAAATAGAAAAGTTTTCAGGTTCTTGCAAAACTTCTGTTTGTGCAGAAAAGAAAGCAACATACTTCAGTTGTATATGTCCCTCTAGAGTGTAATTCTGTATTATTCTGCACTTTTTCTGCCCTGTCAAATGCCTCCCTCAAAAATACATGTTCATATTTTTACTTTACTCTTGTAATGGTTCTACCTTATTCTGTCAGCATTTCACTGAAAGGGGCAATAAGTTGTAGCAGTAATTGGTAATCTTTAGTGCTAAAATTCATGGTCATCAAGGCAACACATTCCATATCGCCTATTAAGCATAGGAATTTTAATATATTCAGCATATTATCTGATTTGACAGATATGATGACTCTGGAAATTAAACATTTGACGTAGAAGATAAGTACTTCAGTATACTCTTCCATAATCAAACTATTTTTTAGTACTTGGAATGATGGATAGGGAAGCTGGAAAACATAAATCAGATTGTTAAACCATATAGTGAGTTTAAACCACCCATTCTCTATTCTGTATCTCTTACTTTTTTTAAATTTGATATACCAACTTCTGTAGGTCATCCCACAGTGATCTACAATCTAAAACAAAACACCCAAATTCAGTCATACACAATTGAATATCCTTCTCTAAACCTGTTCTTCACCCATCCAAATCATTCTAGCTAATGCCTAAAATACAGTTTTTTTTAACTTTTAAAACTATATGCTTGCCAACCAATCAGCATCAAGTAACTTCTGATAGTTGTTATTGTAGCTTCGCTTCACCTTTTACCCTCTTTCGGTCTCATAGATCACCACCTTTTTCTTCGCCAACTTAAAAACCTTAGTATCTGGAGCACTGTACTTAATTGGTTTGCCTTCTGCTTATCAAACCGCTTATTCCAGGTTCACACCGGTTCTCACTTCTTGCAGAAGTAGGGGCTACAGCTAAGAAACTGTATAAGCAGAGGTAGGGGAGCCAGAATTATGTGAAATAGGTTAGGAGCTAATACTGACCCCTGTGGAACTCCACAGGCTACATCATAGGAGAAGGATTATATCCAGACTTTGTTCACTGTTGATACTCCTATTGATATCCCACTTCAAACTTGCCTTCGAGCAGTTGATGGGTGGCTACAGGACAACCTCTTTATTCTTAATTCTACAAAATGTGGGGCTATTCATTTTCCTTTTCTTTGTGCTAGTATTCCCCCTCTCTAATGGTGACAAACTCCTCTGTTCAATCTAAGACACAGTTCAGGCATTGGGGTTTATTCTAGATTCTTTCAATTAAATCCTAAATTGACTGTTTTACACTCCTCGTTTTTCACTCTCCACTTCATGTGTTCCATAAGTCTCTTCCTGTACTGATCCTGTATGTTCTCATATTTACATTAGTTGTTGCTGGTCTAGATTTCTGTAATGCCCTCTATAATAGTTTGTCCCTTAAAATCCCTAAGATCTTAGTTGATTCAATCCTCTGCCATGAAATTCATAAAGAAAACTCATTGCTTCAACCATGTCCCACCCCCACCCCCAAAGAAGAGCACTGGCTTCCAGTCTCACTGTGCATAAAATTCAGAATCTTGTCCCTGGTCCACAGAGCTACTTATTCTCAAACTCTGCCTTTTTTGACTGCATTGGTTTCCCCTTACAGTCCTGGCCACTCCAACCATTCCTTTTAAGGTAGGGCTTCTTTTCCTTCTTTCCCCTGTGCATTTATGCTTAGCTATTTCAAAGGACTCTGTCTTCTCTTATCTGGCCCTCATCTTTGAAACACTCCATGCTTAGATTGTTTTGAAGTCTTGTATCCCAAATTCGAGAGCTGTGAAAACTTGACTTTTCCAATTAGCATTGGGCACTACAAAACCTGTTGTCAGCTAGGAACCTACCTTCCTTCAACCTTCTCACCCCTCTCTGCTCCTCTTACCCCTTATTTTTATTTCCTTGTGCCCTTGTTCCACTTCTCTCTAGTTGTTCGTTTTGAATTTTGTTTTAAATTCTTATGCTGTGCTTGGACTTTGAGTGGTATATCAAGCACCTATAAATATAATAAATAACTCCTAAAATGAAGTTGATGTATTAGTATTTTTCCTAATGTCAGTAAAATTTCCATGAACACATTATCTTGTTTTCAAGTTTCAGTAAACAAATATTTCAGAACATAAAGCTTTCACCATTGTCTAAAATTTCAAATACTGTGACTCCAGCCTTCCATCAAGCAGTAGACCAGTAGACTGCCATAAAGGCCATAAAAGTTGGGGCAGTATATATTGAAAAGCAGAATTTCTGGTATAACACAATATAACTTGTGATAGAGAAGACATAGCTTCTAATTCCACCCAGTGCAATGTTGCCTGCTGCTCTAATAAATGGTCATGATCCAAAGAATTAAATATAGACAAGCTTGCAAAGAATTTCCTCGATTCAGATTTTGTATTATTGTTCTACTTCAGCAGTAGTGCCGGTGCACATGCATAACTGCAGAACCGGTTCTCCATGCAAGTCTTTCTACTACTACTTTTCATAATCTCCATTCTTGATGAAACATGACATTATATTCATAGTTTGAACATGAAATGTGATAAAGTAACTTTGAGGAGCTTAAGCCTCCAAGAGCTATTGCTGTAGTAAATTAGCTTCTCATTTTGATTTCAGAAATCCAAGAAAGTGTCAACTCAGCATGATTCTGATGGCGATATCTTCCCATCAGACTTTGTTTCTGAGAATACGTCACGACAGCAGCCGGGCCGAGCTAGAAAAGAAGTGAAATATTTTGTGGAATCTGATGATGAAGATGATTTTGATATGTTTTAATTAATTGCCCAAATGAGCACACAAACATTTTCCAGCAAAATATCTTGTGTAGTCTTTTTGTCCTTTCTGTCGCAAACTTTTGTACATTTGGCTTATGTTATGTGATGCTGTAATTGATGTTTTTTATTATTGTGTGTAGGCATTTTAACATTGTTGCATATACAGTTTTATGCCCTTTTTTACTCATTGAAATGTCATGTATTTGTCTTATTGGCTTGTAGAAATGTTCTAGATTGCCGTGCTAAAGCACACATTTTAATTGTCATGGTTACAAACTGTAAGCCCTGCTTTTTGAACTGAAGTTGAAACATTAAAAATTAGAACTGTACAGCTAGTGTCTGGTGTGAAGATCTGCTTGAAAGGAAGGACTGGAACGGTCTTAGAATAAATATATTTTATTCTTTGACAGTTGACTCCATGGGGAAAAAAAACGTAAACAGTATATGAACTTAGAAAGCATTGTTAAACAATTTAAATGCACCAATGGGGTAATGAAAGTACATCACAGACTTGCTATAATATAAAAATCCACTAGGGCGTCAGTGAGAGACAGACGCTGATGCAGGAAACTTTTAACCATACTACTACTACAATGTTTTACTTCATTGGGAATTGAGCAATGCAGGAGAGGCAGATACTCTGCCAGTGTCTTATGTCCCAACATTGGCCTCTCAGTACTGAGTGGATTGGGAGCACTTGTGTTTGAATGTTGAAAAGCCCAACTCCCTGTGGTTATATACAGTAGATTTCAGTTAATTAGGACACATCAAGACCACAGTACTTTGTCCCAATGAAGCGGCTGCCCCCAAACAAGAAACTTACCCAGAATCACAAAGAGATACAGCGGGAGTCGAATCCGGTTCGCGCCCACTCCATTTACATTACTCTGCGGGGTGGAAGTTAAAGATCACATGGAAGGAAGTGACGCTATGGGGTGGAAGCGGTTGTTTTGGGTTGTAAAAAGGGAACGCCAGGTGGCCCTGCCTTCTATGCACATCATCTCGTCAGCTGACTGCACAGAGATGGATGCGGGGATTAACATCAGTATCGTGGAAGAGTACTGGTGAGAGCACGAGTCCCATGTCTGATTCGGGAGTAGGGCACAGTAATGATATTGGGAAGGGAGGGGGTGGGAAGGACAGAAAAATTCGCACTCGCCCGGAGAATAACAGACTAGAGAGTGCAAATGCGGACACTACTGGCTCAATTAAATGGCGCAATGTCCCAATTAAGCAAAACTTTTCCAAATTAAAAATATGCTTTTGTTTTTTTTCTCCTGGATTTGGACCAAATAAGCGGCTGGCCCTGATTAACCAGTGTCCCAATTAACTGGAATCTACTGTAGTTCCAAGATAGACACTACACCCTGTGCTAGGTAGTAAATCAGCCTGCTCCATCTCCTGTGAAGTGTACCTAATGGTTTGTGAACAAGTAAGAAAAACATAGTAACACTGAAAAGTGTTCTGCCTTGAAGGCTATCATTACCGAAAAAATGCAGAGGGCAATATTTTTTTGAAACTAAATAGTCATCACCCATGATCGGACACATTTTTTCTAAACTGTTAAGTGATATTAACTTTTGAAAAAATTATATTGAGCTGACTGAACAGGGAATCACGCATAGAGAATTAAGTATAGTGAATTTGTACTTAGGAGATGGAATAAAAATGCAACTGAAGGCATATAACAAGCAAAGACACAGTTTTCCATACAAACTAAATAAGAATGTATTAATTGTTTTTAATCTGGACCTGTACAATTATCCAATATTTTTTACCTTGTGATGTCTTGACCTTTTTACGTATGCAAGACAAAAGGAGAGCACCAGAAGTCCAATGGAGGGGAGAGTAGAATCTAGTAGTTGCACCTACATGTCCTCAAAGTAAAGATTTTAAAACCAGTTTCAGATCAATCTTCTCATGCAGTCTTTAATGTTTGGATGAGAAAACAGAAGTTTAATTTCTTTTGCAAAATGGCAGATTTCAAATTTGAAAGTGAAATGGTTGGGTTTTGTTTTGGGTTTTTTTTTTTAAGGTTTGTGAGTCCAAAGAAAATCAAAAATTCAAACAGCAAGGGATATATATTTTTATGTATCTCAAACATATTTGTCCTTTCTGAAGTTTATGTATATAAGTTCAGAAATTAAGCAGCACTGTGCATGTGTTCTTGCTTTTTCTCCCCTGTGCATAAATGGACAAGAATGCATAAAGTGGCAGAATAGCCTTATTGCACCTGGTGTACTTCTGTACTAATGCTATTGTTCTTTGTTGAATTGGGTGAGATGCTAGCACTCTGTTCTGTAGTATTTTCACTTGGGCTTGGTGTCCCTGGTTCATGACCTTCTGAATTTTCCAGCATTTCTTGGATGAGAGGTGGCATTGATCCAGGGATTTCCAGCTTCAATGTGATAACACGTTCTGCTCCTTAAAAAAAGAAAAGAAAAAAGTGTTGTAACAAAAAAAGATATAAAAAAAACTTGACACATTGGCTTATAGAATTATGACCCCATCTGGGACTAATTGATTAGCTTCACGTATGCTAAGTGTTATGAGAAGTGGTATTCTAAAACAATGGTTTTTGAACCCAGTCTTAGGGACCACCTGGCCAGTTGGGTTTTCAGGTTAGCCAAAATGAATAGGTTCAAGATGTATTAGAATGCACTTCCTCCAGTGTATGCAAGTATCTCACATGCATATTGATTGTGGGTATCTCGAAAACCCGACTGGCCATTGGTCCCTGAGGACTGGGTTGAAAACTATGGTTCTAAAATATCTGTGCATGAAACTATATATTGTGGTATTTGCTTGGAACTGTAAAGATTTTATCTTTTATTTGTAAATGGGCAGGCTTTCACCAGTCTTTGTATTCATCTTGATTCTGAGTTTCCTTGAAAAAGTGGGCTATAAATGTCTAATTAAAACTTTTTAATTTTTGATCTGTCAGAACTTTCTCAAGTAGTAGTAGATCAGACAACCAAACATAAGGTGCCCCACAAATATCTAATGTGCTCTTATCAGGATTTGTTTTGTTTTTCAAAAATGGGTTTATAAAACTCTGAAATTTTTCAAATTAAAGCAACACATTTTTTCTCCTGGACCACTTCCATGTCTTTTTCTGAGAGACTGATATAGACTGTAGAATTCCATCTATGCATGTAGCATTTCATAGATGGGGGAGGGGAGAGATGACAATAGTAGGGGCAGAGGGAAAGTTTTTTTTAAACAAACCTGTATGTATGTATGGGGGGTGGGAAGGGCCCATTTGGGTTAACTCAGGGTCCACCAAAATGGCAGGTCTGGCTACACCTGCATCGAGGGTCATGATAACGAATCTACTTCAGATTTCGAAAATAGGTTATTCATTATGGTGTGTTTTGTGCAGCATTTTAGTAAACTACAGTCTGTTTCGTTCCTTCAGTATCACAGAGGTAGGTTTGTATCCAATGTGAAATTCTGCTGAATGAGAAATTGCTGAATTGTCAACAGTTGAAGTCCTATGACAATAACCAGAAAATCTGAGGCCAAGCAGAATAGTGGTGGTATTAGTAATATAGTAATTCTCACTAGTACATAAATCCCAACATGGATTCTCTGATCCTCTTATAGTACCGAAATGGTCCTCATCACCTTTTATCTTAATTTCAAGAGAGAAATTGGCTTAGGTAGTAAGATTTTATTGATGCAATTCGATATGTCAAGTGCTTTTGATGTAGTGGACCATGACACATTAAATGTGCTTGATCATTTTGGCCCAAGTGGCAATATTCTTCAGTGGTTTCCAGGTTTCCTTAAATTGAGATCTTACCAGGTAAAAATGGCAGATTCTATCTCATCTCCTTGGTCCCCTGACTGTGGGGTGCCACAGGATTCCCCACTTGCCCCATTCTGTTCAATGTTATGATGGCACCATTGGGTAACAGACTTGAAGCTGTTGGTTTTCAAACCTTCATATATGCAGGTGATGTCACCATATACTTCCCTTTTAAAGAAGGCATTCCTGAAATTTTGAATCTAATCAAATTAAGACTTCTTGGAATCCAGGGCATCTGAATTTAGACTAAAACTCAACAAAACTAAATTTCTAGTCATTACCAATCTATATGACTCTCTACCCTTTACAATAACTTCACTATTAATCAAACTTCCTATCCTATAGAATCCACATTAAAGGTACTAGGTGTCACCATTGATAGTCGGCTCAAATTTGAACATCGTGTATCAAAGATCATCGCCAAATCCTTCTCAACTCTATGGAAGCGAAAACGTATCAGGTCTTACTTTTCATCTGGGACTCTTAGACTCCTTGTTCTATTGCAAATAGATCCTACAAAAATACCTCCAAAATGCTCAAAATACAGCTGCTAGATTTATTTTCAAGGTGCCATACTTTGAACAAATCACACCTAGATAAAGGCCATATGACCCATCCAGTCTGCCCATCCTCTGTAGCTTTAATTCTTCCTGTTCCTAAGCAATCCCACATGCTTGTCCCATGCCTTTTTAAACTCTGGAACAGTCCTCGACTCCACCACCTCCACCAGGAAGCCATTCCACGCCTCCACCACCCTTTCTGTGAAATAATACTTCCTCAGGTTGCTCCTAAGCCTATTCCCTCTCAACTTTGTCGAATGCCCCCTCAATTTGAAAAAGGCTTTCTTCCTGTACATAAATGCCCTTGTTACTAAATTGCACTGGCTTCTTATTAAAGCCTGGGTTTCATTTAAGTTTTGTACTATTATCATTCAAATTTTACATGGATTGGTCCCAAATTACTTTATTAATTTGTTGCCTTTGTATCCCACATTTTCCTACCTATTTGCAGGCTCAATGTGGCTTACATAGTACCGTGATGGTGATCGCCAATTCCGGTAAGAGAAATACAGAGTGGTCTAGTGTTAATATTCATAGATGACAGAGTATATTAAGTATTCAAGGAGAGAGAGTTAAGTTTTGTCTAGTTCTGGTAAGAGTTTCGATAGTGTTGCAGGGTTAAGGTGTTTAGGTTGGATCATTCTGGTATGCCTTTGTGAACAAGTTGTTTTTTAACGATTTCCGGAAGTTTGTTAGGTCGTGCATTGTTTTCATGACGTTTGGAAGTGCATTCCATAGTTGCGTGCTTGTATAAGAGAAGCTGGATGCATATGTTGTTTTATATTTTAGTCCTCTGCAGCTAGGGTAGTGGAGATTTAGGTATGTGCGTGCTGACCTTTTTGTGTTCTTGGTTGGTAGGTCTTATAAGGTCTGCCATGTAGACTGGGGCCTCGCCGTGAATAATTTTATGAACCAGGGTGCAGATTTTGAACGCAATTTGCTCTTTGATTGGGAGCCAGTGTAGTTTTTCGCGTATGGGCTTGGCACTTTCATATTTCATTTTTCCAAATACACCTAATACACCTACCCCCACATAATGTTTTCCAGTTGTTCTCTCTTTTGTCAACTCGAGTTCAATGTGGCTTACAATGTAGATTATCTTGGGATAATGTCCGATATAAATGACATAAGGCCTATTTGGCACAGCAAGAAGACCATATGCCAAACATAAGGTTACAGATATGTAAAATCACTTTCTGTAATTACATTTTACAAAAAATGTTAAATATAAATGATAAAATAATCTGTAATTGGACCAGGCCAGCAGGGAGAAAAATAGTGTGGTAAGTGTAAAAATATGAAATGGTTTCAAAAACAAGTCTTGAAAAAACATGTATGTTTTGAAGTCCTTTTCTTTCAAGTGCCAATATATTTTAGCTTTATTTCAGCAAATGTCATACATTTTGTTTTTCCTGTGGATTTGCTTATGACAGCTGTTTTTCACCCAATTGCATTTTACTGAGAGCTAGTGTGGAAACTTTGATTCCTTATCCTGCTAGACCAGTCAATGCCAGTGGGTTGTATCCCTTCCTGAGCAAAAGATGGAGGTAGAGATTCTGAACTGTTCCAGTGGCATCACTGGTATAAGGGCTGGTGCATGCTGAAATCCTTCAGTATTTCTCTACCTCCAGCAGGTGGTGGGATTGGGCTGGTGCAAAAGGATTTAGAAGAGGTAGGCTGACCCCCCACCTAGGTGCCAATCTACAGCCTGGGGCCTTGGTCCATGGGCTGACTGCTCCTGAGGTTTGGAATACAGCCTTACCCCAGTTGAGCTTGGAAGTGCTTGGAGCTTCCTGCCTTGGGCTTTAGGCACCGAGAGAGGCCAAGACACCTGGGCTGAGGAGTTCCACTAGACCGTCTCCAGTAGGTAATAATCACCACAAATACTAATCTCATGGGTCGGATAGTGCATTGCAAGAACAAAGTGGCACAAAGAAAATGTTCACCGCAGGAGGTTGCATGGCCAATCTGCTTAGCTCTCAGGCGCTTTCTCCCCCTGCTGGCAGGAAAATCAGTGCAGATGACATAATGCCATGGTGCTAGCATATATCAATAAACGGAGGCACCAAGAATGTAATACTGGTGCTGGAAGCAGATTGGCTGTGCCAGTGGGTGAAGTGCAACTCGATACTCTCAGCAGCTACATTGCCGAGTCAGAAAATGTGCAGGCAGACAATTTAAGCTGCAATTCCTTAGATCTGGGGGAATGGGAGTTGAATCCAGAGGTAGTTCAGCTGCTGGTGGACCCCTTTTAATGACCTATGTCAAGCTGAAAGGCAAAATGCAAGCTATTTTTCAGCCATAGAAATGGAGGCCAGAGAATCAGGGACTGCCATTCTGGTGCAACTGTGGCCCAGCCAGGAGTCTTTATAAGTGTCCCCCCTCCCCCTTGGCTTCTATTAAGCAGAATCTTCTCGGGTGGCTTAACACCCCTTCTTGATGGGGGGAGGGGGTCATGGATTTTGATATACTGCCTTTCTGTGGGTACAACCAAAGCAGTTTATTTAAGTACATAAGTATTGCCATACTGGGAAAGACCAAAGGTCCAACAAGCCCAGCATCCTGTTTCCAACAGTAACCAATCCAGGTCACAGAAACCCGGCAAGATCCCCAAAAAGTACAAAACATTTTATACTGCTTATCCCAGAAATAGTGGATTTCCCCAAGTCCATTTAATAACGGTCTATGGACTTTTCCTTTAGGAAGCCGTCCAAACCTTTTTAAAACTCCGCTAAGCTAACCGCCTTTACCACATTCTCTGGCAACAAATTCCAGAGTTTAATTACACGTTGAGTGAAGAAAACGTTTCTCCGATTCGTTTTAAATTTACTACATTGTAGCTTCATCGCATGCCCCCTAGTCCTAGTATTTTTGGAAAGCGTGAACAGACGCTTCACATCTTACCCGTTCAACTCCACTCATTATTTTATAGACCTCTATCATATCTCCCCTCAGCCGCCTTTTCTCCAAGCTGAAAAGCCCTAGCCACTTTAGCCTTTCCTCATAGGGAAGTTGTCCCATCCCCTTTATCGTTTTTGTCGCCCTTCTCTGCACCTTTTCTAATTCCACTATATCTTTTTTTGAGATACGGCGACCAGAATTGAACACAATATTCGAGGTGCGGTCGCACCATGGAGCGATACAAAGGCATTATAACATCTTCATTTTTGTTTTCCATTCCTTTCCTAATAATACCTAACATTCTATTTGCTTTCTAAGCCGCAGCAGCACACAGCAGAAAGTTTCAACGTATCATCAACGACGACACCTAGATCCCTTTCTTGGTCTGTGACTCCTAACGTGGAGCTTTGCATGATGTAGCTATAATTCAGGTTCCTCTTTCCCACATGCATCACTTTGCACTTGCTCACATTAAACGTCATCAGCCATTTAGATGCCCAGTCTCCCAGTCTTGTAAGGTCCTCTTGTAATTTTTCACAATCCTCCCGCGATTTAACGACTTTGAATAACTTTGTGTCATCAGCAAATTTAATTACCTCACTAGTTACTCCCATCTCTAGGTCATTTATAAATATGTTAAAAAGCAGCGGTCCCAGCACAGACCCCTGGAGAACCCCACTAACTACCCTTCTCCATTGAGAATAATGACCATTTAACCCTACTCTCTGTCTTCTATCTTTTAACCAGTTTTTAATTGACAATAGAGCACTACCTCCTATCCCATGGCTCTCCAATGTCCTCTGGAGTCTTTCATGAGGTACTTTGTCAAATGCCTTCTGAAAATCCAGATACACAATATCAACCGGCTCACCTTTATCCACATGTTTGTTCACCCCTTCAAAGAAATGTAGTAGATTGGTGAGGCAAGATTTCCCTTCACTAAATCCATGTCGACTTTGTCTCATTAATCCATGCTTTTGAATATGCTCTGTAATTTTGTTCTTAATAATAGTCTCTACCATTTTACCCAGCACCGACGTCAGACACACCGGTCTATAATTTCCCAGATCTCCTCTGGAACCTTTTTTTAAAAATCGGCGTTACATTGGCCACCCTCCAGTCTTCCGGTACCACGCTCGATTTTAAGGATAAATTACATATTTCTAACAATAGCTCTGCAAGCTCATTTTTCAGTTCTATCAGTACTCTGGGATGAATACCATCCGGTCCAGATTTGCTACTCTTCAGTTTGTAGAAATGCCCCATTACATCCTCCAGGTTTACAGAGAGTTCATTAAGTTTCTCTGACTCGTCAGCTTCGAATACCATTTCCGGCACCGGTATCACTCCCAAATCTTCCTCGGTGAAGACCAAAGCAAAGAATTCATTTAATCTCTCCGCTACGACTTTGTCTTCCCTGATTGTCCCTTTTACTCCTCGGTCATCTAGCAGTCCAACCGATTCTTTTGCCGGCTTCCTGCTTCTAATATACCTAAAAACAATTTTTACTATGTGTTTTTGCCTCGAACGCAATCTTTCAGGTTCTTTCTCTATCCCTAGTAGGTTCACAATCTGTTTTTTTTTTTGTACCTGGGGCAATGAAAGGTTTGAAGACTTGCTTGGAGTCACAAGGAGCTGCAGTGAGAATCAAATCCTGTTCCCCAGGTTCTCAGCCCACTGCACTAGCCTTCAGACTACTTCTCTACTCCTGGTGGCTCCAGACTTGCCTTGGCATCTATGGTACACAGCCCTGCAATGTCTCTTGGTGGGCCCTCCGATACCTTTCCAAAGTGATGGGGGATTCTGAGGCAGGGCTCTATTTTGGTGGAGTACCCAGCTTGGCCCTTGAAAGGCGCTACCTGAAGAGTAAGGTTACTGCTACTCTGCTGGCCACAAGCATTCCATTTCCTTGAATTATAGGCATGTGTGGACAATGTTGGAGAACTGGTGCTCCAAAAGACAGCTTTCCCTGTTGCAGGCTCAGTTTTTTGTTTGGCTTTAGCTTGCTTTTCTCAGTAGGAGCTCAAGGTGAATTATCTTCAGGTACACTAGATATTTCCTTGTCCTCGAAGGGCTTACAATTTGTACCTGAGGCAACGGAAGATTAAGTGGCTTGACCAAGATCACTAGGATCCATGGTGGGATTTGAACCCTGACTTTCCTGGTTATCAGCCTGGTGCTCTAACCACTAAGCTACTTCTCCACTATTTTGGTCATCTTGCAGCAGGGCTTAGAGCAGCATCCTGATCCTTGTTCAAGGTCCAGGTGGTGGCTCACTCTTATTTTCAAGGGAAGAATCAAGGGTCTTCTGTGGCAAATCATCCTGATGTATTGAGGTTCTTATGGGGTGTGAAACATATTTGCTCCCTCCACTGAAGGTAGTATTAACCAAACAAGGCCTTAATTTGGACGTCATTGTAATGGGGAATTTGCCCTTTGAGCCACTGAAGTATGCCTCCTTGACCTTACCTTAAAGTTAGTTTTTCTAGTGGCTATCTGCTCAGCTAGGAGGGTCTCAAGAACATAAGAATAGCCATACTAGGTCAGACCAATGGTTCATCTAGCCCAGTATCCTGCTTACAACAGTGACCAATCCAGGTGACAAATACATGGCAGAAACCCAAACAGTAGCAACATTCCATGCTACCAATCCCAGGGCAAGCAATGGCTTCCCCCATATTCCATAGTGTAGAATCATGAGCACAGGTCAGCACCCCAGCACAGGTCAAAAAGGGCAGAGGCTGACAAGCCGGTATGACTCTAGAATCTTATCAGAGATTGAGAAGCCTGTAGTTTATTAAAGAACATGAGCCTGTGTAAACTCAAGAATTTATGATCTATTAAGACACCCTTACAGGCAAGCTAGCTAGCATGGGAAAGGTGCAATTATGGGTGGACAGAAGAATGTGATTTAGCAACTTAAGGGAAAAATATATTGTGAGAACAGAATGATCTCTCAGGAAGATAAGTGCTGAAGTATGTGAAGCCTTGCTTAACATAAAAGGTATATAAATAATTGAATCATAGTATTACATTGGAGAGGCAGAGGCAGAACATATGTTTGTATCCCCTGCTCTCCACATGAGAAACTAGTATTTGTAATTGTAACTTTCTCTTGATAAGAAATTAAAGAATTGCTTTTCTCATACGCATGGCCTTCCTAGTCTTTTATCTCTCTAAATTGAGGGTGGTTGATGAGCACTAATTTGGGGAGGTGATGAAAAGACTAGTAATTTAAAAACAATAGGTGCCAACATTTCAAAATTATTGTGGGTGAAAAAACAAAAATTACCCCTCTCTATACATAATGAAGCAGTCTGCTCAATATTGGGAGTGCTCAGCACCTACGGAGTTGGCTCCTATGCCCATATCTATCTCAATAACAGACAATGGACTTTTCCTCCCAGAACTTGTCAAAACCTTTTTTAATCCCAGCTATGCTAACCACTGTTCCTAAATCCTCTGGCAATGAGTTCTAGAGCTTAACTATTCTTTGTGTGAAAAAGTATTTCCTCCTGTTTGTTAAGCATTTCCATTTATCCATGTAATTTCATTGAGTGTTCCCTGGCCTTTGTACTTTTTGAAAGAGTGAAAAATTGATTCACTTTTATCCATTCTAAACCGCTTAGGATTTTGTAGACCTCAATCATATCTCCCCCCCCCCCCCCCCACCAGCTTTCTCTTTTCCAAGTTGAAACACCCTAATTTCTTTAGCTTTTCCTCATATGAGAGGCAGTCCATCCCCTTTATCACTTTGGTTGCTCTTTGAACCTTTTCTAATTCTGCTATATCATGTTTGAGATACAGAGACCAGAATTGAACATAGTACTTGAGCTGAGGTCGCACCATGGAGCGATACAGAGGCTTTATAATACGTGGTGTTATATATCATTCCTTTCCTAATAATTCCTAGCATCTTGTTTGCTTTTTTGGCTACCACTGCACACAAAGCAGAAGATTTCAGCATATTGTCTACAATGACACCTAGATGTTTTTCTTGAGTATTGACTCCTAAGGTGGACCCTAGCACCAGGTAACTATGATTGGGATTATTCTTCCCAATGTGCATCACTTTGTATTTGTCCACATTAAATTTCATCTGCCATTTGGATGATCAGTTTTCCAGTTTCCTAAGGTCTTCCTGCAATTTTTCACAATCCACATATGTTTTGATAACCTTGAATAGTTTTGTGTCATCTGCACATTTAATCACCTCACTCCTTGTTCTGATTTCCAAATCATATATAAATATGTTAAATAGCTCCTCCATTGAGACCAACTTCTAATCCACAGAAGGACATTGCCTCATATCCCATAACTTTTTCATTTTCTCAGGAGTCTCTCATGAGGAACTTTGTCAAAACCTTTCCAAAAATCTAGATGCATTACATCAACCGGCTCACCTTTATCCACATGTTTGTTCATGCCTTCAACAAAATAAAGCCAATTGGTGAGACAAGACTTCCCTTGGCTGAACCTATGCTTACTTTGTCCTATTAAACTATGTTTGTCTATGTGTTCTGTAATTTTATTTAATAGTTTCCACTATTTTGTCCAGCACTGAAGTCAGGTGTGCCGGTCTGTAATTTCCCAGATCACCCCTGGAACCCTTTTTAAAAATCAGTGTTACATTGACCACCCTCCAATCTTCAGGTACTACAGACAATTTTAATGACAGCAGATCAGCAATTTCATGTTTGAGTTCTTTCAACACCCTGGGGTGTATACCATTTGGTCCAGGTGATTTATCACTCTATAACTTGTCGATTTTTCTCAGTACATCTTCCAGGTTCACCAAGATCTCTTTCAGTTCCTCAGCATCGTCACCCTTAGTACAGGTAGATCTCTTACATCTTCTGCTGAAGCAAGGAATGGAGGAGTAGCCTAGTGGTTAGTGCAGTGGACTTTGATCCTAGGGAACTGGGCTCAATTCCCACTGCAGCTCCTTTTGACTCTGGGCAAGTCACTTAACCTTCCATTGCCCCAGGTACAAAATAAGTACCTGTATATTATATGTAAACCGCTTTGTAACCACAGAAAGGTGGTATTTTATTTGCTGCATTTGTATCCCACATTTTCCCACCTATTTGCAGGCTCAATGTGGCTTACATTATATAGCAATGGCATCACCATTAACAGAGTAAGAGGTTCAGCATATTGTTACAATTAATGTACAAGAATAACAGGTAGGTAGGGTAAATAAAATGATAATACATAACATACAAGTGAGAGTAGGAAAAAATGTAATGTTCAATAATGATAATATATAAAATAATCAAATTAGAAGTGATCAATATTGGTTGGTTCTGGTATAGATTAGGAAACAAGTCATTAAGGAGGATTCTTTTTGTAAGTCTCTTTGAACAGGTACGTCTTCAGTAACTTCCGGAAGGTTTTCAAGTCTTGCGTAGTTTTTATAGTATTCGGTAGTTTATTCCATAATTGTGTGCAGAGGTAGGCGAAGCTAGATGCATGTATTGATTTGTATTTAAGACCTCTGCAATTGGGGTAGTGGAGGTTTAGGAAAGCACGTGATGAACTTTTGGTATTTCGTGTTGGTAAGTCAATTAGGTCTGACATATATGATGGGGCCATCCCATCCCTTTCCACTATGTCCTTGTCCTCTCTGAGTGAACCTTTTGTTCCTTCATGATCTAATGGTCCCAAGGATTCCCTCACAGACATTCTGCTTCTGATGTACTTGAAAAAGGCGTTGCTATGAGCTTTTGTGTCTGTGGCAAGTTTTTCTTAATGTTCTCTTTTAGCCTTCTTTAACAATGCTTTGCATGTATGTTGACAGTGCTTATGTTGCTTCTTTTTTTCTTCATTCAGATCCTTTTTCCATTCTTTGAAGAATGTTTTTTTTTTTTTTTTTTTACTCGAATAGCCAATTTCATTTCACCTTTTAACCATGCTGGCTGTTGTTTGCTCTTCTTTCCACCTTTGTCAATACATGGAATACATCTGGTCTGGGCTTCCACACATTCCGATCTGCCCTCCCTTCTCACACAACCACTACTATGTGTACTCTTCACAGGCCTAAATGGCACTTCCCCCCTGCCCCTTATAGTATCCCCTATTGTTACCAGTCCGATCTAATACATATTGAAAACACAACTAGATTTAAATTTAACTCAGACAAAACATGAAGTCCTTAACAAACTGTGTCTTCCAGTGCACCTTTGGAATCAATCACATAGAGGCATATTTTCAAAGCACTTTGGGAGGCTAAGTTCCATAGGTTTCTATGGAACTTTGGGAGGCTAAGTGCTTTGAAAATAAGCCTCATAGTCTGTTCTCTTCCAGGAGTCTGAGCTGTTCTTGAGAGACGTCTGCGTACATTTTGCTGCTAATCTCCAGTCTCGAAAATATGGCTTGTAATACGTTTTAAATCTTTTTGATCAGACTCCAGTGGCTCAGTCCTGCACTTTATCCACTGCTCCTAACATCCAAAATGTTCCCTGCGTATCCCCATTAGCGCTCTTCCGTTGGCCGACTTTACTTGGTCCATTTTTTCTAGCAACCAAGCCTCAAAAAGGTGCCCGAACTGACCAGATGACCAACGGGAGGGAATTGGGGATGACCTCCCCTTACTCCCCCAGTGGTCACTAACCCCCTCCCACCCTAAAAAAAACCTTAAAATAATTTTTTGCCAACCTCAAATGTTATACCCAGCTCTATGACAGCAGTATGCAGGTCCCTGGAGCTGTTTTAGTGGGTGCAGTGCACTTCAGGCAGGCGGACCCAGGCCCAACCCCCCCCCCCCCTTGTTACACTTGTGGTAAATGTGAGCCCTTCAAAACCCACCAGAAACCCACTGTACCCACATGTAGGTGCCCCCTTCGCCCCTTAGGGCTATGGTAGTGGTGTACAGTTGTGAGGAGTGGGGTTTTTTTGTGGGGGGGTTGGGGGGCTCAGCACCCAAGGTAAGGGAGCTATGCACCTGGGAGCAATTTGTGAAGTCCACTGCTGTGCCCCCTAGGGTGCCCGGTTGGTGTCCTGGCATATGAGGGGGACCAGTGCACTATGAATGCTGGCTCCTCCCACAACCAAATGTCTTGGATTGGTCGTTTCTGAGATGGGCGTCCTCGGTTTCCATTATCGCCCAAAATCGGGGGCAACCATCTCTAGGGACGACCATCTCTAAGGTCGACCTAAATGTGGAGATTTGGGCATTCCCGACCATATTATCGAAACAAAAGATGGCCGCCCATCTTGTTTCGATAATACAGGTTACCCCGCCCCTTCGCAGGGACGTCCTGCAAGGATGTCCTCAGGAAAACTTGGGCGCCCCATTCGATTATGCCCCTCTATGGCAACTGGAACAACTAAGAACCCATTTCTCAAAAAACACGGTCTATGAGGAATGCAGGGAATACATCTTCAAAAAACTACAGACAGTACAAAACACCTCTGCACATCTCATCTATGGCATATCCAGATACCACCATGCTACGCCACTGCTACAATCCCTGCACTGGCTACTCATAAGAGCAAAAGTAGTTTTCAAAATTTGTACTTTCATATACCAGATTGTCAACGGCACCTCACCAAGCTATATAATATCATTAGGAGAAGCTCAGAGATCACCTCATTATCCACCACCCCAGCTGGAAAGAGGCGGTCTACAAATCAGCCCACATCGCTGGCTTTCAGTATAATGTGGCCAAATGGTGGAATACACTGACCAAAGACATACGACACAAAATCATCTATGAAAGCTTTCTCAAAAAATTAAAAACATTTTTATACAAGAAATTCCTGATGATAGATGTGACTTAAATCTGTGCTGTAGGACACCTCTCCTCTCCTCTCACAATGTAGCTTTGTCCATCTCACCCATGGATTTTGTCTATAATACCAAGGAGCTAACTATCCTCTACTAGGTCTCCTTAATCTTATTTACTCAAATCTATCTGATAACTGGCATACATTAAATCGATCAGAAATACAGATATAAGTGAAGGAAGCATGGTAAACAAATAGAACTGAGTTCTCAACTCAAATGATTATATGGTATAAATCAAAAATAAAGTTTTTTACAGAACTAGCCTTGCAGGTCCACAGCAGCAAGCATGTTACAACTTGGCAAATGTTCTTGTTGATGGGCCACATGGCCTCAACAGTGCATGTCATTCCCATGGAATGGCTCCATTTGAGAGCTGCCCAGTAGATCCTAGCTTCCCATTCATCTCAGGCAGCTGAAAATCTAGCAGATGCAATCCAGATTCTGCCAGAGTTAACTCATGCCCTTCTTTGGTAAACAATTCGAATGAATTTGACTGTGGGACTAACATTCCAAATTGCACCTCCATATAAGGTGTTAACAATGGATGCATCTGACCTGGAATGGAGAGCTCATGTAGATAAGCTTCACACCAAAGGAACTTTGCTCAAGAAACAGATCTTCATATCAACCTCCTTGAGCTGAAGGGCCATTTGGAACATAAAGGCTTTCAGAGATTGGCTTAAGAATCAAATACATTATTTACATTTAAATGGACAATCAGGTTGCAGTGTTCTATGTAAACAAGCAGGGAGCGTATTAGCTAAGATGATGTCCGGTGTGAAGCAGAATAAAATTGACTCTGTTTTCCTCCCACATACAGCAGTAAATGTCCCAAACAAGATCTACTGACACCCATAAAAATCAAATCAAATTAGCACTTGTATACCACTAAAATCCCCTATTGAGGAGGGTTCAGTGTGGTTTACATGAATTAAATTGCATTGGAAAGTATGGCTAGAGAGGGGACTATTGTGAACAGCATAGGGAATGTCAGAGCTTAACCTTTCTGTACATAATCAGTGGAAATAGGGCTAGAGAGGGGGACTATTGTTGTGAACAGAATAGGGAATGTCGGAGCTTAACAGTTCTGTACGTAGTTGATGGAAAAAGTTCCTTATTGGGTGATTATTTAGCATCTTTGGGAATAAATGTGTTTTTAACTTCATTGTCAGATTTTATATCAGCAGAGGGAGTGAATTCCATAGAGAGGTGTCTGATATTGGGAAGAACGTGTCAAACATCTTTTGGATTTGAATGCTCTTGTGTGACTAGGATGATAGGAACAGAAGGTCTTTTAGTCTTTCTGAACAAGCCAAGCAAAAAGATGATATTTTGATCAACAGAGCAGATGTGGTTCCAAAAAGAGTTTGAAAGACTATGCAAGCAGTTTTGAACTTGACCCTTTCGGTTATGGGAAGCCAATGTAGTTTAGCAAGGCATGGTGAAATACTAGAGTAACTGTTTAGCTTGAAGATCAGCTGGGCCGTAGTGTTCTGTATCGGCTGTAGTCTCTTCAGGTATTGGGTTTCTATTACACAATCTTTATTTTTTTTGTAATGCATTGTGTCATTTGGACTCCTGGCAAATTATTTCAACTCAATGTTCTCAAATCTCTGATGGTCTTGTCAAGCCTCTCGAGGAGCTCTGGATCATCTCTTGGTTTTTTTCTGTATACATACTCATAACGTTTGGACTCTAGTATGGGAAAACATCCCACAAGTGTTGTCCCCTAACATATGAGAATATCTTTCTTTGGTCACCTTCATTTTCTGCCTTCATTTTCTTTGAAGTATGGCGTACAACATTTAGGGGTCCTTTTACTAAGGTGTGCCAAAAAAATGGCCTGTAGTGGTATAGGCGCATGTTTTGGACATGTGCAGTTCCATTTTTCAGCACACCTGTAAAAAATGCCTTTTTAAAATTTTGGCCGAAAATGGACATGCAACAAAATGAAAATTGGCACGTGTCCATTTTGAGTTTGAGACCCATTGACTTAGCAGTAAGGTCTCGTGCGTTAACCGGATGGCAATGGTCTACGTGCATAGACTGCTTTTTACTGCCCAGTTAGTGCAGCACGCTGGAAAATAAAAATTATTTTCTGGTGTGCACAGTGGACACATGTAAAAAATGAAATAACCGTCCAGGCCACGCGGTAGCCGGACAGTAATTCCAAATTGGCACGTGTAGGTGCCTACGCGGCTTAGGAAAAGGGCCCCATATTTTGTATTGGAATTGGAAGCCATTGAATAAGTTCAATAGTCATATGTGGTGGGCTTCAGTGTGTCTT
This sequence comes from Microcaecilia unicolor, assembly GCF_901765095.1. NCBI lineage: Eukaryota > Metazoa > Chordata > Amphibia > Gymnophiona > Siphonopidae > Microcaecilia > Microcaecilia unicolor. The sequence continues at coordinate 253,680,237 of NC_044031.1, read as the reverse complement.
ATATATAAATATGAATCGCTTGCATATGAAAAATTAGGGAGTTATCGGAAACTTTTAGACGCATGGGGGTGTGTTTACTATTATTATTTATTATTATTATTAGCATTTGTATAGCACTACCAGACACACGCAGCACTGAACACCTGACATAAAGAGACAGTCCCTGCTCAAAAGAGCTTACAATCTAAATAATACAGACAGACAAGACAGTTACAGGTGAGGGAAGTAATGGGTGAGAAGGAAGGGACAAGGGTGTGTTAGCGTTACTAAGGTGTGTTAGCGTTTTTAATGCGCCTGTAAATTTAAGGGGTGTTAAACACTAATGCGCCTATACATTTCTATGGGCGTGTTAGCGTTTAACGTGCATAAACCATTTACGTGCGTTAAAAACGCTAACGTGATGGTCATCTATGATTACTTTTATAGACTCAATAAGATTTGCTTGTTGTATATTTTGCTCAAAATTTGTCCTTTTGTGTTTAGACTCATGTGTTTAACTCTCCCTGCATCCTTTGAACAATTTCTTTCTTATTTGAGTTATGGCGTTTTTTTCTCTTATGATTGAGGTTGTTACTCCTTTGTTTTTGTACACCGTCTGGCTACAATATTTGTAGATTCTTTGATCAGTCTGCCTTTTTGGTTTTACTGATCCTTCCTATATATTTTGTTTTTCCTTTTCTATTTTTTATTGTTTTATAAATATCAATAAAAAAAATATTGAACTTAAAAAAATAGATGGTGTTAGATTTTTTTGAGTTGACCTTACAAGATCATTTTTCTTCTTACATTAAGGGTAATCAACTAGACTTGTTTGCTATTAAGTTTTACACATTTAATATTTTTGTTTTGCAGAAGTTTTGTTGACGATTGCAGATCACAGTAAACTGTCCTTTACGATGAACTGGAAGGAAAATGGCAGGAATCGCGAGCGTAGTTCTTTGATTACTTTTATTTATTTATTTATTGCATTTGTATTCCACATTTTCCCACCTATTTGCAGGCTCAATGTGGCTTACAGAATTTGTTATGACAGCAAACTTATGCTTCCCAAAGTAAAACTGATGCTCATGATTTCTGGACCAAGGTGTCTTTAATAGAGAATTTTTCTAAAATCTCTTCCCCGTCTATTTTAAAGAACTGGGATATAATGAGTAAAATAATTTTGGATAAAATTGCACCTATGAAAATCAAGAAAAGACCCTTGGTTCAGAACTCTCCCTGGCTTTAACCAGGAAATTTTACTGGCAAAAAGATCTGTGCAGGAAATTAGAAAACAAATGGTCTAAAGACCAATCTGAGTCTAATAAAATGGCTTGAAGGAAAGCTGGTCGAGGATATAAACATAAGATTAAAAAAAGTTAAGTTGAAATATTATGATGCCTATACAGGACATAGCTTTATAGATACTAAAGAACTATTTGAATTCGTTAACAAGTTATACAGCAGCACTAAGGAACAGGTATTGATGAATGAAGCATTATCTTTGGCTATGGGGTTAGCTCAAATTTTTTAAAGTTAAGATTGTTAAGATTATGCAGTCTCTTCCTCTGCTTTTTCTGAATTATTTGGACAATCTAGCCTATAGTTGGATGAATTCCCTGGTGACAGAGTCTGATCATCCTTCCGTCTTTTTCTTCTTATTCAGTTCAGTTATGTTTACAGCAATATGCTGTTGCCTCTTGCTCTTTGGATGTTTATCCCAGATTTTTATTAAGACCTACTCCGTTAGATTTTTAGACTGTTTCTGCTTTATTTATGAGGCTCAGATGATGGTGTTACTTCCTCCTTTTAGTTTCATATTCTTAATTACTTTTTTAATATTTCTATAATTGTTTCACACTGACTTTGCAGAGCAGGTTGTGTAGATTTAGGCAGCAGAATGTGAAAAATGTACAAGGATATGAAAACTTTTTTAAGGTGCTATAGATCATTCACAATACTCAGTTTATTATTAGTTGGCAACCTAAGTTTACTGATGCTCATATTAACAAGCAATTGTTTTTTGTTGGTGGTTGGGCTTCGAGACAGGTAAATCTAAGTCAGAAAACAAAACTACTATACTAGTTTAATAAATTATGTTCTCTCATGCTTGAATAACATTGGAGTAGATATTCAAAGAGTTGTTAAACATCAGAGTTAACTGTCTAAAGCTACAGCTGAATATCTGGTTAAATCTACCCATACAAATACTGTATAGTTTGATACAAGGCAGTCTTTCATGCATTCACATTTAGGAAGACATATTTAGCAGGTAAGCACTAAATATTACAGTAACTAGCTGAGGTCCTTCTACTAAGGTGCGCTGAAAAATGGCTTGCGGTAGTGAAGGCACGGGTTTTGGGTATGTGCCGATCCATTTTTCAGCGCACCTATAAAAAAGACCTTTTTAAAAAACTTTTTGCAAAAATGGACGTGCGCAAAATCAAAATTGCCACGTGTCGTTTTTGGGTCTGAGACCTTACCGCCAGCCATTGACCTAGCAGTAAAAACTCACATGGTAACTGGGCAGTAATGACCTACGTGTGCCAAATGCCACTTGGCGTGTGTCCAATACACGCACCTGAAAATAAAAATTATTTTTCGGACGCACGTATCATATGTGCACCCAAAAATGAAATTACCGCAAGAGCCACACGGTAGCTGGGCGGTAACTCCATTTTGGTACGCATTGGGCATGCATAGACGCTTACGCGGCATAGTAAACGGACCCCTAAATTTAAAAAGCCCATTCTCGCCAGCTGGGCGGTAACTCCATTTTGGTACGCATTGGGCATGCATAGACGCTTACGCGGCATAGTAAACGGACCCCTAAATTTAAAAAGCCCGTTCTCGCCAGCTAATTCTGTGCACCTAGTGAGGTTGTACAGACAGACTTTAGCTAAATAGGGTGTGGAATTTTCAACTGTTGGATTATGTGAATAAAGGCTAATTTGTCTACATAAATCCTTTGAAAACTGACCCTGTTATCTTAGGGGTTCTTTTACTAAAACTGTGTTAGGTACTAATGCGAGTCTAACGCAGGTAAAGACTGAGTACCACAGGACGCGCTCTGGCATTCTGCAGTAACTTCAAAATGTGCCTGTCCTAACTGCATGCTAAAAAATTCAGTTTTTTAAGGGGGCATGTCGGAGGCGGTGAGTGGGCATTCCTGCGCTAACCAGTTAGCACATCTGCATTAGCACATGCTAACTGGGATATTGTGTGAGCCCTTACCGCCAACAAAATGGGTGGCAGTAAGTACTCACGCAGTAATTTTTAAAAATGATCATGCGCTAATGGCAATATTAGTGCATTAGAGATTACAGCAGTGATGGAACGAGTGAGCAGTCAGTATGACCTACAGAGAGCAGTCATTGCACGTCCCCTGAAGAAGCAAGTGTGAAACAGGTCTCCGTTGGGATAATCCTTATACAAGATAAATGCTCCTCTTTCCGCAGTCAGACAAATCATTAATGCAAGCAAGTTTGGGAAATTTCATAATGTTTTGATAGTGAAATGAAAAAAGAAGAAAATAAATGAGATAAAGCAAAAGTAATATCATAAAAACAGAGGTTTTTTTTTTTAAGCCAATGATAGAGTTCAGCCGGATTGAGTTAGACGCTTGATATAGTTCCTACAAAGATACACACAATATATTCAGCAGCATCTGAGGCTTTTTTTTCCCTCTGTAATTACTAGTTCCCTTAACAATGTTTAAATAGATCACTTTTTGGCTAATTAAGTGGAAATTTTGGTTGATATGATTACTTTTCTCCCATAACCTTTTTGTTATATTAATATTAGTGTATGGCCATTAATTCAAATAAAATAGAATAGGCCATTTTACAGCTGCAGTAAAAATTTTATTTTATTTTTGTTACATTTGTACCCCGCACTTTCCCACTCATGGCAGGCTCTATGCGGCAGGCAATGGAGGGTTAAGTGACTTGCCCAGAGTCACAAGGAGCTGCCTGTGCCGGGAATCGAACTCAGTTCCTCAGCTCCCCAGGACCAAAGTCCACCACCCTAACCACTAGGCCACTCCTCCACAAAAATGGCTTTAGCATGCAGAAAAGACTCACATACGGGCAAGCAAAGGCTACTTTTTGTTGTAGCTTTGTAAAAGGACCCCTTGGAGGGGCATTTTTGATATGACATCTAAATCCGATTTTGGACGTTTTGCAAAAAAACATCTAAAAATCCAATAGTGAACATGGCCATTTTCAAACCAGAAAACATCCAACTTTTTATATTGAAAATGTTTTTATGCTCAGTGCATCTATCTTTTAGGACTATTTTTGAAGCAAAAAGAAAAGTCCAAGGGACAAAAGCACCAAAACAAGCCATTGGGATGTATCGGGGGGGGGGGGGGGGGCAGCATTCTTAGTAGACTGACCACACACACATCCTAGCACAGCAGTGGGGCACCCTAGGGGGTACTGCAGTAGACTTCACATAAAAGGTGCCAGGTACACATCTCACCATTACCCTCTTATAGTGTATGGTGAGCGCTTCAAAACCCACGTAAAACCTACTGTTCCGAACTGTACACCACTACAATAGCCCTTACGGCTGCAAGTGGGGTGGATTGGGGAATGGTTTTGAGTTTAGGTGCATAATTACAGAATAAGAGTGCTCCACGCATCAGTTTAAGCATGGTCATTTGCACCATGTTTTCGTTGGTGCAAATGGTTGTGTTGACCATAACGCTTAAGCGCTATTCTCTAAATTGTGCTGAGCTTTAGGCACAACTTATAAAATACCGCTTAAGCATTTTTTTTCTTGACGCCATTTACTGAATCTAGCCCTAAGTGCCATGCAGCCCATAGGTATATACAGTGTTCTGTGCGGTATTTAGCACACACTAATTTTTAGGGTGTGCTAAATCCGTTAATGCACCTTAGTAAAAGGATCCTCGAGTGTTGTATTCTGGTTAGCCTGCTTTTCTTTCGAACTGCCTTATTCCATACCCACCGTTGTAAGTTCTTTGATCTTCCAGTTAAAATCTGTTGGTTATTTCTTTATCTGAACAAATTAAATTTGACTTCGCTCAACGCTCCTGTTGCATTGCAGTGGTCCTACTCTTCGTTCAGAATTATCATTCTCACTTAAAACCTATTACTTTCCATAAGCTTATCTCTCTAATTAGACCATAAATGTTAGCACATAAAGTCCATGCATAAATCATGACTCTACCCACGCTCTAGTCAAACTCTTCCCCTGATCATGCCTACTCTAATGTCACACACTAATGTTCACCTCATTGCACTGAACATACTTTTACACTTGAAGTGATTTTATATGAGGCCTTTTACGTATGAATACCTCAAACCCTTCCTGCAAAAGCTACACTGGCTACAACTACCTTATAGGGTTAAATTTAAAACTGTATGTTTGATTTTCAAGGTGCTCAGGGCCAGAGTACTTTAAAGTAGTCCTTTACACACCTTTCAGACCTCTAAGGTCCCCTCATGGATCATCACTACCTGTCCCCTCATGAAAAGAAATTGTACAATGTAATACCCGCCAGCGACCCTTCTCAGGTGTTGCCCCTATGCTCTGCAATTTACTCCCAGAGGGGCCACATGTAACTTGAGACTACCTCTACTTCAGGAAGCAGGTGAAAACCTGGCTCTTCTCCCAAGCCTTTACTACATAGAGTGACTGACTATACACTCATTCTGCACCTGGACTAGCTTGCTACACACACTGTAGCTTAGATCAGTTCCTTATATCTTGTTTAACTGTACAAAGAACTTACCTTGAGTTTAGCCACCCATTTATTTACCCCCAACTGACTCGGTACCATAAATCTTATCCCCATCTATATATCTGCATTTGGTCCCTCAGCTATATGGTCAGCTGTACCGTAGAAAAGCATTAGCATCATATCTATGTTACTTGAATGTTCTAATGTGTGCTTATTAGATGTTTCATTAGTATTATACTGACATTGTATTATATCTGTTATCTGATTTGATACTGTTTTATGGTAATCCTATCATTAGGTTTTAATTTGCTGTTCTCGTTTACCTCATTTACTGTATTCATTTTTATATTTGGTCATTTTAGTTAAACTGTACCTGCTATACAGCGCCTTGTGTGAATCTCTTCATAAGGGCGGTTAATAAATCCCAATAAATAAAAATAAATCCATTATGTAAGTAAAACTGTGTAGACATCTTCCCTGGAAAACACTGTCATGTTTGTTTTCCATTTTTATCTACACGATTTGCTAATAGCTCTGTACATCAGAAAGCAGACATGGAAACAAGGTAAATTTTGACTTCATTCTTTTCACATAGGGATTATACAGCTTCTGTTGGAATTCAGCTGTGCTTTAGGATTAATAGTCTTACTTGCAGACAGGGTCATGGGACTTACAAATATTTACACAACATTAAGAAACTCGGTGCACCTTTTTGGAAATGTACAAGCCTTGTCAACCTAATATTCCCTACTATCATGTTGAAGTGTTAGCTCACTATTGATCCAGGTTGGAAAGTACCCCATATCATTCCTGTAGCGCCCAATCTTTCTGTAACTCTCCCATCCAAATACTGGTCATGCCTTGACCTACTTCGTGTTTTTAGATCCACAGCATTAAACCTCGAGGTACGATAACCGCAGACAGTACCTTTTGCACTAATACTGCGAAGGTCCGTGATTTTCATTAAGATCTTTGGAAACATGTGAGGTTTATTAGGTCTTCTCTTCCTGATATATATCTTCAATGCTTCCAGCAAGGGTTCTTGTAGCTTATCTACTTTTGTGGGTTCTTCAAGGTCCTGGCGATCTGAATTGGAATGAAGAATGCATCTCTCAGTACAAACACAGCAATTATTTTGTTCAGCTGAAATACTCCAATGATGCTGTAAGATTAGCAGTGCATGCACAATAACAGTTTGCTACTTGCAGCTTCTGAAAACCAGCAGGTGGCAGTACTGAACCTAAAAACTACAACTTCAAGGTATTTTAATAATGAGATGAATGCGTGGCCTTGACCTTAGAAAAATCAAATAATTATCAAAGGCAAGAAACTATGGTGCTTGCTTCAGGGTCACTTTATGACAGTGCTTATGCTGTCATGTGAATTGCTTTTAAGAACTCAAACACGTCTTTTGCTCTCTAAATATTTGGATGTGTGTGTGTGTATATATTATGTTTCTTTTTAATATTGCATGAAATAAAGTGCTCTTTTAGAAGCAGAATTGATTATAAAGGGGTTTTGAGCAAGGCTTACAAAGAACGGTTTAGTGCTTTTCACTTTTGCTGACAGGGACAGTGAGAGGTTTGTGAGCTTGGTTTAATGGAAGGGTTTCTTCTATTCTTTCACTTTGGAGAGGAGTCCTTGATAAATCAAACCCTGTGCATGGTGGAAGCAATGAAATAAATGCACTGCCAAACACCTTTGACTAAAATTAAAAACACAAGCAAGATACTTCAATAAATATATATACAAACCCACTTGATTTCATTTCTCGTCAAAATATTTCTTTAAATGCGTTTGACTCGTGGGGAACACTAGAGTGGCAGATCAACCAAGACAAAATGGACCTGATATTCAGTAGCTCCAACCTGGATAAGTTCTGCTCACGTATTTTTAGCAGCCTTATTCAGCTGCTGAAATCCTCACTGACCACCTCAACACTGTCCGGACAGAGCAGGAAGTAATCAGGGCATCTGTCCTAACTCGTCTGGATAATTATCCAGGTACTGAATATTGGTGGCAGCCACCTTATTACCCAGATATCCAGCACCAGTATCTGGCTACAGCCCAGTGCTGAATATCCAAGTATGATTTTAAATATTGTGATTGGCATTTTACAGAAACACTGATTGGGGGAATTTTTAACATTTTTTTTTAGGGAGAAGTTAGGGTGCTACTATCAAACGGCTGTAGAGGATTAGGGTAGGAGTACCCACCCTTTTGGGAAGGTGACTCTATGAATAATGCTATGAATTAGGCGCCAAAAGTCTGTGCAATAAGATAGTATTCCAGCAAGCAAATCCAGAAGAGGAAAACAACAGTTCTGCAGAAAAAGCAGTACAGTCCACAAAAGCAGAACATACGTCTTCTAATAGTTATAAAGGCGGCTTTTATTCTTGCCACTTTGAAACACAACCCGACGTGGCCATGTTTCGCCTCTCTAGAGGCTGCTTCAGGGATTATCAACTATTGGGGTCCCAAAGGGCACAAGCACCTAATAGTTAGTAGAGGTAGCAATGAAAACGGCTCAGCAGCTAGCAGCAGAATAAAAAGAGTGACTCCTCCTTTCCCAATAGTCGGGTTGTGTTTTAAAGTGGCAAGAATAAAAGTCTTTTTAACTATTAGAAGTCATGAGTTCTGCTTTTGTGGACTGTACTAAGGTGGTATTCTACAATGGCATCTGGTTGCCCCGGATTCCATTATGGAACAGACTTAGGCACCAACAATTATAGCATGTAAAAGACGGGTGTAAATGTTAGCACCCAAATGTTAGAAACACTGTCCCAGCATCTACATGCTACTTAACAATTGTCGCTAATGTCCAAAAGCATGAAAATCTTTTAACACATTTTTTAAATTTTTGTTATGGATCCTCAGAAATTTGGCTAGCTGCATGCATGTAACTTTCTCAATTGCATACGCTGCCCTTTCATCATTTGATCCAACTTTTTTTCACTTTATTATTATTTTCAATATATCCCAACAAATGAGATAATACAGAAATTAGGAAATATACGTATCCCTTAATAGAAATACACTTTGGAACAGTGGCGTAGCCAGACCTGACATTTTGGGTGGGCCCAGAGCTAATATGGGTGGGCACTAGGTTCCCCTCCCCTTACTTACTCTTGGGATACTCCTTAATAATGCCTTAGAGTGCACTTGATGATGGATTTCCAAGTAAACAGGCTGTGCAACAGCTCTCCTGCATTAACACAAACCTGGTTCATGGAACACCAACATTTTTAAATATAGTGATTTAATCCCATATTATATATATAAAAGTACCAGTAGTTTAAAGGAAATGCAAATCTCCTCTGCTCATATATAAACCACCCTTGTGGCAATAGAAGTGAAAAATTACTAGCATACTAATTATTATAGGCGCACACAAATTCTTAGTTATAGCTTCATTATTTCCTTCACAATCCAGTTCTGTCACATCAAATGCTTCACTTTCTATAGTAAAACCGATTTTTAATTTACATTTAAAAAGAGCTTTGAAGCACCTCAGAACACTTATTAATCAGGTATCTAGCTTTCCGTTTTTAGGCTGTTGTGCCACTATTATGCCAAGGATGCAGTTTTCCTGGCGTGCTTTTATTCTGCAAAGTGCACAATGGGTAAATGTCTTTTTGTCACGCCAAGGCTGCATCTATCTTAATATCTCGAATACAGTGTGCAATATGTTCTTTTTAGTAAATCATCTGGTACCCTATCGCCTAGAGTCAGGTGCCCTGGGCTATTAGATGAGGTAAGTGCAAGCTTCATGGTGCTATAATTCAATAGCAGGGAACTACAGTACAATCAGAGCAGTTTGCGGGGAAAGCTCCTCCCAGAGTAAATCTGATTTTCTGCAGGTAGAAAGCATTCAATTATATGCAAATCAGTGCTTCTAGAGGCGGGGGATATGAATATAATAGAACTGTTACCTATGGGAGCCATTATGTGACAAATAAGTGAATTTTATGTTCAATTGCAAGAAAATGTTAAGTTATCTATGGCATTGTAAAAGAAGCCTGCAAACACAGCCTCTTCTGTAATTCAGACATGAAAATGACATTTTGGTAACCACAAGATACAACTGTGGTAGAGATTTAACTGCATTGAATCTGTTTTGTATAGATGAGCTTGCCTTTTGCTTATTACTTAACACAGTTGAAAGAAATCTGCTCCTTCATGGAGATAAGGGGTAATAGTCTGTTAAATACCATAACAACAGGCTAGCTTGACACCGTGAAACAGAAAAGTCTTATACATTGTTGCCCCAAATGCAATATAACTCAGTAACAACTTCTATCTGACAGTTTATAGTGCTTTGTGATTAAGAACGAAGTTAATCCCCTCATCCTAGCCTTCCTTATGTTTACAACAAAATCCAGTACAGCCTATTTTCTTAGAAAGATACCACACCACATGATATGATTTGAAGACTTACGTTTAGTGCAGCAAACCAAAAACAGTTAAGATAATCGGCACACAAAGTGGTAATCTGCATTGCAAAATTTGTCCTACAATGATATTAGAGATTTACGGTGTTACCCTGCTCTCTTGCAAATATAAACACATTGCCTCAGTGGGGGGTCTTTTTTTCTTGAAAGGTGTTAATTGCTTTAGGCAGGGGGGGCAGGGAGGGAAGAAGCATTCCATTAAAACCTAACTGTGCTTTGGTGCTGTGTGGAGTAGGGCAAGGAGGATGGGAAGAGGTGGGGCAGGGCCAACTTCGGCCGGTACTATATCATCACATCCTAGTGGCAGGGATGGGTCTGGAGGTGAGTCGGAGCTTGGCACACTTCTCTGCCCCTGCTCCTCCCGTGCCAGATCAAGACAGGCCTTCTTACCTCCCACTTTCTCTCTCCTCCTTTCCTTCCCTCCTGCGGTTTCTGAGTGTGAAGCTGCAGAGGGAGGCTCAATCCGTCCTCCTTTTTCTGGAGCCATATGGTAACCCTGAGAACACATCCCTGCAGCTGTGCCAAATCTTTCCTTCTGCTGGGTCCTTCCCACGCGGCAACAGAAGTTGTAGCAGAGGGCAGGACCCAGGGCTGGCCGGAGAGAGCCTGTTACAAATGCTGCTGACAGAGCCAGGCCCCCTTGGCAGTGGCGGGGAGGAGCAGAATCTGAGGCAGGCAATGCTCCCGGCCGGCCGGACCCGGAGCCATGAGAGAAAACACAGTGAGGGATGTTGGGTTGGGGCTATTAGGGTGGGCCTGAAGCAAAAGTGGCTGGGCCTGGGCCCGTCCAGGCCCGCCTGTGGCTACGCCCCTGCCCAAAAGGAGAAACCTTATATACTTTCATCCACAATAAATGCAATGTGATCCAAGAATTAGAAATTAACATTTGATCCAATTTTTTTATATGTAATATGCTACTTAGTTTTCAAAATGTCAATCTCGAGGCCCCTGCCAACATGGCCAAGTTTCGATAACTTCATCAGGGCAGAGGTCTGAATCACATCACTATAATACTTCTTCCAACAGTGGTTGGAACAGTGATTTTTCTGTTGTTGGAAGACGTATTACAGCTATGTGATTTGGACATTTTACCGGTTGCTATACAGGAAGTACCGCCGGGCTACCGCAGCAGCCCGGCGGTACTTCCCACCCCTAACGCGCCGTCATTTCTGGCACTACAAAAATTTATTTATTTTTGTAGCACTGGTAATCGGGCAGTACTGCAATGGGTGGCGATAAGGGCTCCCCCCCCCCCCCAATGATCACACATGGCCATTTCTTGCAGGAACGTGAGACTTCCCTTTTACCAGCTGTGGTAAAAGGGGGCCTCGGCGCACATGAAAAACAAGCGCTGATGCCATCGCAGGCCCCCTTTTGCCGCAGCGTGTGCTAAAAATTAGCATGCGCTAATGCTAGAGACACTCATAGGAATATATGGGGTGTCTCTAGCATTAGCGCACCTTAGTAAACAGGGCCCTATGTGCAGCTAAGCATCTAACTGCCATTTACCCCCATTGGGGCATTTAACTTGTGGCACACTATATAGAATTACGGGGTTGGCATATAAAAATACATTTTTTAATCAACTAGAAAATTACCAGAAGTAATCAGCATCCATCAGTTGATACTGACTGCCCTTCCTATAGGGCTGTGTGGGCCAGCCTATAGTACACATAGCTCTTTAGGAGTCCTTGGGGGAGATGCTTTATTATAAAGCCACAGAAGTGCACGACAGCTGATGATTTTTGATACGTTGTTTTGTCAACTAAAAAATCAGTTTTCTTTCTCCTGTAAAAGCTAAGGATTGGTATGGTGATGGGGAAGGACAGAGGTTGTTACCAGTGCTGATCTACGGTTTGCTGCACATCATAGAATTAGAAAGATAACACTTTGAGCTCTTGGACAACACAAATTATGCAGAGTTCTGTTTCACAGCAAACGTTAAACCTTTAGTTGAGATCTTTCCCAAGACTATGGAGAACTATTTTATCAAGAAGCACATTTCAAGGTGTTTACTTCTGCAATTAACATTCACTCTTTGTTCCCTAGCACAACTTTACAGAGAGATGGCTATATACAATGGTAGTTATAAGGTTGATTCTGAACAATGACTTTGATTGCTATAATCAGACAAAGAAGGGCAACCTTCGAAAGCTAATCAAGAAATGTATTAAGTTATGTCCAATAAAAAAGGTATCATCTTATTTTCTTTTCCATGTTTTATTTTGTTTGATTTCTATTGATAACCTTAAGAGTGGACTAGCATGGCTACCACACTCCTCTACTTATAATCAGAGGGAAATCAAAGACTCATTCTCTGAAGACAATCAAACAATAGGGTCATGTGACTGTCTCGAACAGAACCTCCAGAACTTTCTAGTAGAAACTGAAACATCTTCACTAAGTATGTGAAAGACTCACTACACAATGAGGGCCCTCAAAGCTCTTTCCAGATCTATTCTTCCACATGGTCTAATCATATACCACTCTAATCCTATGTCGAGAACGATCTCTCTATAATTGATGACCTAACATATGTTACAATCTAATCTACTCTATAATGTATTATTCTTTGCCATGTATGTACGCACCTTAATGCACTACCATTTGAAATTCTGTAAAGCGGAAATGGCAACCGCCACTACGGCAAATGTAAGCCACATTGAGCCTGCAAATTGGTGGGAAATGTGGGATACAAATGCTACAAATAAATAAATAATATAAATTCTTAGCTCTGCTACTGCTGCTTCAGCAATTTCTCACTTTTTATTTACCTCTGGCAAACAATTTATTGTCTCCTATTAATTTCCTAGTTGGATATTCAGCTTTATGATAAGTACTAGTAAGTACACTTTTTGTCAACTTTTTAACCATATCTTTTCTCTGAAGAGAGGATTTCCTGTTCAGATTTTTTTTAACTTCTCTTTATTTAGCAGTCAATTGTAGGAGAAGAATGAACAACCAATCATAGATTTAACACAATAAACATTAACGGCATGTATCGACAAACTCATCTGAAAGGAACAGGCTACAAAATACAGCGCCCATGTTATCATATAACACCATCTATCCCCATGTCGGTATACTCTTATCCAAACAGGGGGTCCAACTCTCCATCCCCATGACAGATAGTTTACATTTAGAAAACCCTACAACATACAGGCAAAGCATCCAGTCATCCATCTACCCTCCCCTCCTCATTCCTCAGAAACTTACACACTGAATACAAAACATAATCATAAATCAACACTCTTTAGTTCTGTTTAGCTGGGTGTCTGCCATAAGTTTGGAGAAAACGTTTCCAAAGACATCCATATCGCATAGCATGTGGCTTATTGTCATTTTGAAGCTGTTGGAGCTAGGGCATTCATGCATGCAGCCACATATGAAAGTTTGGGGGTTCTTCCTGCTTCCATTCATACAAAATAAATTTGGGAAACTACCAATGAAGCATACAAGACAAACTTCTTTTATACAAAGGTCAACCTAGGAACTGGATCAAGTTCCCCTGCCTCCTCCCAGTCCCTTAGAAATGGTCAACTGTAGGAGCATGGCAAATTCTCTATAACATGTTTGAGGATTGGGATGAGACATTGCCCTCATGTGACAATATTATGCCTGCTTGTCCGTGGAGAACACCTGCTAAAGGTAAGTAACTTAGCATTTTCTTTTTATTTTAATCAATCACCAGTCTCCCTTGGACACCTCTTCCAAACCTCTTCTTTTTAATTTAACACTGTTAAAACTCACCCTGAATTGGAGGAGGTCACTTGACAAGATGGCGGCACGATAGTCTGCGGCTTGTGAGCTCCTGAAATCTGTTTCCCACAACGTTACTTCGTTATCCAAAATGCCCCATACCAAGCGAAAGGGATTGGTCAAAGGTGAGACCTCGAAGCCTAGACCTCCTGGTGGGCAACAGACGATGGAGAGATACGCCACAACTACATCTACCCCGATATCCGGAAATAATCCTGCTGCCTCGTCGGAAGGAGACCCTCGGGGCTTGGGACTCGATGTCACCTTGTCTCCCCCGGAACTCGAACCGCCGCCCCAACCCGAAGGACCCCCTCTCCAGCGTGTGACTCTGGGACCGGAAGTGATGATACAGATCCAGGGGCCCCCGAACGGCCAAAAGATAAAGACATTATGAATCTAACCGATTTTCTAGAAACTTCTATGTCTGAAGACTCTGAAAGACTGACACTATTAGTGAACTTTGTATTTGAACAAGATCTGGAGGCAGTTAAACGTCTTTACTTTAGAAATGCAAATTCACTCTTCTTAGGGAAAAAAATATGGATGTTCCCAGACGTGACCAAATTAACCCAGGAGAGAAGGAAAGCTTTTCTGTCTCTTAGGGCTGAAACCATAGCTCTGGGAGCATCTTTCTATCTTAATTAACCCTGTAAATGTGTGGTTAAATTCCTAGGGATAAAATATGTGTTTTTTCAACCAGAACATCTTAGTGAATTTGTTAAAATAAAAAAATTGGCTACTGGGTAGACTTAGCTTGATGATACTTAGTTGATTAGATGTCTGCTAAGCTATATAATTTGATTTTGTTTTTGCCTTAAACTTCTCCTGTTATATTTCATTCATGTGGCCTCCTAATATTGTGGTCTAAAGAGGACAAAGTGCTATAATTTCTTCTGGTTAAAGAACTTATGTTTTTGTAAGTATTCAGGTCCGCATTACCAACGCAAGTTTATGTATGACTTGTAAATGTATTGTAAAAGCATTAATAAAAAAAAAAAACTCACCCTGAATTAAGAGTTCTTCCCACACCAGGGATGCTTATAGCACTGACAATTTCTCTTATGCAACTTGAGCACAGCCAGAATCTGTCTACCATACTTCCATAAAGCTAGTAGCAATAGCAGGAATGCTATGGCACTGATGAGAATGACCCATAGATAAGAGAACCTTGGTTTATTGCTGATATTTTAAAGTCAAAATTTCTCAACTTACACATGAATGCATACAGTATACTTCCTCTTGCTCATCGTTAATTTATGGTAGCTCAACCTGGGATTTTTTTTCCATGTCATAGAAACTGCTGCACTATGCTTCTATAAAGTCTTCCATCCTGTCCCAGGATCGAAAAAGGGACCATTTGAAGAGGGTATAATATCTTAGGAAAGGCTATCTTTTTAATTAAAGCATTTTGACCCCAAAGGGATAAAGGTTAATCTTTCCATTTATCATATAATTGTTTCACCCCTTCAAGATTCTCTCTGATGTTTAGCCGGATCTGTGTCTAAGTATACCCCCAAATATTTCAAACTCTCCTGTGCCTTTCTTAATAGTAAATTTGGTGTATTCCTTTCACTTGCACCATCAGCATATAAAATTTCACACTTGTCAAAATTAATTTTTAACCCAGAGAAACTGTCAAACTGTTCTAGTAATTGCATTACTTTTGGCAGAGTCTGTTCTGGAGAGCTCAAGAACAAAAGCATGTCATCTGCAAATGTATCTTCCATTCATGACCTCCCATCACAATGCCAGCAATCCCTGCAGTTGCTCTTAATTTAATCGTTAAAGGAATGAACAAAAGGTGAGACAAAGAGCAACCCTACTGAGTTCTCCTGTGAATCTCAAAGGAGGGAGCTTGTAATTCTGGTTTGGCATATAGAATGTGTATCCAGTTCTGAAAATGGTCACCAAGATTATATTGACCTAAACCCTGGTCCACATAATCCCAGGCTACATGATCAAAAGCCTTTTTAGCATCTAGGTTTACCAAAGCTTTCAATCTCTGACCTCGCTGCTACAGTGTCACTACTGAGCAAATGATGTTCACTGAGGAGTAATGTCCTGGGACAAAACCAGCCTGATCAGAGTGAATCAGAATAGGCAAGAACCAATTTAGTTGAGTGGCAAGTAAAGAGATCAGAATCTTTAGGTCCTGGTTAAGAAGGCATATAGGCCTGTAAGAACTCACGAATTCCGTGTTTTTGCCCAGTTTGGGCAGGACTATAACATGTGTTGTATTCTGATGGGTCCCCAACATACCTGTATCTTGAACTTCCTGGAACATCTAGTGTAGGGGCTGAACTGCTAAATCTTCCATAATTTTATAGAACTCTCCACCATAACCATTTGGGCCAGGGTTCTTAGCCAGCTTCAGCCAACAGATAGCCATACGGATCTACTCTATCTTGATAGGGGCATCAAGGAATGCAGCTAGTCATCCATTCACGCCGCATAGAGCTCACCATAAAACTGCATAAAAGATTGCACAGTCCCAATCTGTTGAGTTGTGACTCCCTGTGGAGTCTGACCAAATTAGATAAAGGTCATCCTGGTGTTTTTTTTTACTCCCATCTAAGCAGTTTGTATTTATACAAGAAAATATCTGTTTCCACTTGATGGGTTAGGAGATCATTCACCCATCGCTGGAGCTGAAATATCTTCAGTTGCTGTGACTCCATCAGGGTTCTGGTATGCCTACGCCTAGCCCCCCATTTGACAAACTTCCTCATGAGAGACTCCTGAGAAAAATAAAGAATCATGGGATAGGAAGCAAGGTTCTATTGTGGACTGGGAATTGGTTGTTGGACAGAAAACAGAGGGTAGGGTTAAAAGGCCAATGGAGTAGGGTGAATAGTGAAGTGCCACAGGGATCAGTACTGGGACTGGCGTTATTTAACATATTTATAAATGATCTGGAAATCAGAACGACGAGTGAGGTGATTAAATTAGTAGATGACACAAAACTACTCAAAGTTGTTAACACACGTGTAGACTGTGTAAAACTATAGGAAGACCTTAGGAAATTGGAAGACTGGGCATCCAAATGGCAGCTGAAATTTAAGTGATGCACATTGGGAAGAATAATCTGAATCATAGTTACCTGATGCTAGGGTCCACCTTGGGAGTCAGCACCTAAGAAAAAGATGTAGGTGTCATTATAGATGATATGCTGAAGTCTTTTTCTCAGTGTGCAGCGGCAGCCAAAAAAAAAACCCAAAAATGGGATGCTAGGAATTATTAGAAAAGGGATGGTAAATAAGACCAAGAATACTATAATGCCTCTGTATCGCTCCATGCTGTGACCTCTCCTTGAGTATTGCCTTCAATTCTGGTCACAATTAGAAAAGTTTCAAAGAAGAGCAACCAAAATGAAAAAAGGGATGGAATTCCTCTCATATGAGGAAAGGCTAAAGAGGTTAGGGTTCTTCAGCTTGGAAGAGAGACAGCTGAGGAAAGATATGATTGAGGTCTATATAATCTTCGAGGAAATTACTTGGAAATACTTTTAAAACAAATAGGAGGAAATATTTTTGCACTCAAAGAATAGTTAAGCTGTGGAAATCATTGCCAGAGGATGAGGTAACAGAGGTTAGCATATCTGGGTTTAAAAAAGGTTTGGACCAATTCCTATTGAAACAGACATAGGGAATTGCTTGCCCTGGGAATGTTGCTACTATTTGGATTTCTGCCAGGTACTTGTGACCTGGATTGGCCACTGTTGGAAACAGGATAGTGGGCTAGATGGACTATTGGTCTGACCCAGTATGGCTATTCTTATGTTCTCATAGTATACCACTCTATCACGTGCACTTCAGTCTTAAATGGGGAACAGAATCATAGGGAGAGACATGCGCACCATAGTGACAACTCATTAACTAAGTGAAACAAGACAGGGAAGAATGAATAACACAACAGCATATACCTTTTGACTGTTAGTCATATAGCAGTAAAACAACAGGAGGGCCTAAGACAGGAGAGGGAGAGACCGCTAATGTACTGATTGGTACAGACGATTAACTAAAACCATGTTTTAAGAGCTGAATTCTGCTCTGAGAGTTCGGTGTGAAGAATCTTTGGGAGTAAGTTCCACAGCGAAGGAGCAGTGCAAGCACAAGCTGTTCCAGGCACTACTTTGTAGGTATTGGCCCTGATATGAAAGACTCTCCTGATGTCCCTTCCAAGCTTAATTTCTTTGATGGCAATAGTGGACAGCAATTGGAAGGGGAGGTAAATTAAGTCTGCTGTCTGGCTGATGTGAGGGGTGGCAGGCTAAATGAGGGGACACTTGGAAAATAAGGAGATGACGGGGGCTGGCTAACTAAAGGGGGTGCCTGGATGTTAGGTTGTTGGGACTATTGGGGAAAGAAAAAACTGGATGACAGAATTTGGGGGGCATGAGAGAAAGACATTAGATGCAGGGTGTGGAGGAATGAGAGAGAGCAAGACTGGATGAAGGGAAAGTACAGGTGAATGAGAGAGAGAGAGAGAGACTATGAGGAAAGGGTGTGAGGAACAAGAGAGAGGGAGAGACTTGTTGAGTGAAGGCGGGCCATGGTGGTAAGTGAGTCATGAAGGCACTTGTCTCTGGCACACTTATTGGGTGTCACTGGCATGTTGCTGATAATATGCCATGTGAGGAAGGGAGAGAGGAGTTGCTGGCTTCTGCCAGCACTGTGCACTGATACAATAAGGACCTGATTTATTAAGCTTTCTTTTCCTGCAGACAATGGGGAAAAATCAGGCCCTAATGGAGCTATGGTAGACCTTAGGAAGTGGAGGACTCCTTCATTGAATGAAAATATATGGAGGTCGGTTCTAGAGCAAGAAATCATGTTATGAAGCTGTCCAAGGGTCAAGCTCAGCAGCAACATCAGGAAAGTGGTGGATGAATGTAACAACCTCCCAATAAAAGTGGTGGGAACAAATATATGGTCATGGAAACATGGTAAAGCATAGGAGATAAGCACAGACAAACCTAGTTGCAAAAGGTGGCAATGAACTTGGGCAGACCAGATGGGCCTAATAATCCTTATCTGCTGTTACAGTCTATGATTCTATGTGGAATGATTATCAGCTCTCTCAAAATCAGAACTTCAAGTTGGAAACCACTTCCCTCATGCTGGCCAAAGTAGTTAAATGTGTTGTACCACAGGAGTAAAGGGTGGAATTTTCACTCCAGGTACCCATAAGACTGGGCTATATAGACTTAACCTAGTCCTATGGATCTTGGACAAATTCCTGAAGAAAAAAAAAAGAAAGATTCAAGATGATTTCTTCTAGTACTATTCTTCCATTTATAAATAAAGAAAACTGATTATATGCATTGGATCTCAAGGTCGCTATTCATACCTTCTATTACTAGAAATTTGCAGTAGGGATATTGCACCTCTAGGATTATGTTCTGCCTTTTGGCCTTGCAATGGTTTCACAGGTTGATTGAACTTTGAAAGCTATGTCTGGTCCACCATGTTAGGTCCATTATGATGTCAGTTGGCAATTGAACATCTAGCTCCCCTGAGGAAATTTGCAAAACTGTGAAATTAAGTTTGTATCACATTATTCTCTGGACACATCCTCTGATCAGGGAATGATAAGTTGAACTTCCTGTCCTCTGTGGCTTTTTTGAAGGGTAGATCCCCTTTGATGCTCATTTTTATGATTTTTGGATTGCCTTCCCCCTTCTTGTCCTTGTTACAAATTAAAGAACAAAACAGAAATGGAATAAATTCCCAACACAAATATGTGTCTTGCTCATTGGTGATTGGCTTCTTTCTTTATTTATTTTGAAGCCAACTCTTAGAAAGTCTCAGTAGTATGATAAGTGAACTGCTCCTCTTCTGGGAAAGCAAAGTCCTCTTTGGAAGTTGTTCTTTCCCTAATTTTTACTTGGTTCAATGGGAACTGAAAACACCAATATAGCTGCCCCTGCGACATTTGAAGATTTATGCACGCTCAATAAAGACTTTTCCATACTTATTAGAAATCTCTGCTCAGTACTATGTGCAGTTATGCAATTCAGTGATGTAACTAATAAACTGATGCCCTAGGAGTACAGTTGTTACAAATAAAACTTTGTTTCTTAGCCTAGCTACAGGAAATCAGCTTATAGGATGCGATGTCACTTTCCATACATTATAAAAGTGACCCTACAAGTTGTTCAGTCAAATCAAGTAGTACACTGTAAACCAAATGTGAACTATTCTATGTTTCACAAAAATTGTCTAAAGAAAACACATTGTACAACAGGGAAGGGAAACCGTACGGATGTACTTATGAAGAAAACAGATAAATAAAAAGCTTTCTCATTAAATAAAACACATGAGATAGTATCTGTGCTTGAGGGAGAGGCTTAAGAGCTCAAAGCCCAAAGTATTTATTGATTGGTAGGGTCATGTAGGGTCATGTACAATCACATTTTGTTTGTTTGTTTTATGTTGTTTTTTACTTTAATTTTATTCTGTTTCTGGAATATCATGCACTAACTTTCAAATACTGTGTGCTATTCCTGAAATGAAATGAAACACAAGAAAACAAATTTAATTTCTATTTTGTCCATTTCTTTTGAAATTAATCGAAACAAGGCTGATTCATTGTGTTATTCACTATGCTTCAAAATAAATGCGCATTCCTGAAGAGAAGTAGTAACTTTATCCATCAAGACTCATGGTAGAAACATTCTTTACTGTGTCATAGTCCACATTAAAAAAGCATGAATTAGATATTTTAAATCAAAATATTTCAAAATAATCTGCATAACAATGACAGAAAATCCTATAAGTGTATGGAATTGAATATTTGTTATGTGTGGAACATCTGTAAGAACAAACTTCTCTTAAAGTATCAAAATAAAACCAATATAACCAGAATTACCAAATACACTCATACATGTTTCTTTGATGTTGTGTTACAACTATGGAAAAAATATCACTGTAGTTTCTGAAGAATGGCACAATATTGCAGAACCATACCTTCACAAATTAAACAGATGGCACTAAGCAGGCCTGTTTCTGTGTCATCCATTTCCAAAGGCAGAAGCTGATTGGCAAATGTGAACACGAGGTCAGTTAGAGGACCAAATCCAGCATTGTGCATCTGAGTTCGGTTTAGGGTAAGGCCATCTGAAAAAGTCATTGTGTCTTGCTCTGGTGTGTACCTTGTGCAAATTCGAAGAATCTGTGGAAGGAGAACAAAAGTTTTATGGCTGATGGCCTGAGATCTCTTTTCCAATTAAAATTATTTTTAAATCTCTTTTATTCAGATAGGAGTTTTGTCAATAGTGCTGGATGTCTGTAGCTTGAGTTCTACACTGGCTGGATATTTTTCAGTTCAGATTCATTTTCTGGATTTCTGAAATAGCTACGTCTAATTTGAATCAAAAACAGTTTTCACAACACATTTGGATTGGGTAGCCTCAGTCTGATTCAAATTGCTTAATATGGCTTGGCTCAGGTTTTGATTGGGCTAAATTGTATGTTGATAAGAAACAGTTAAGATTTGCTCAGCATACACTAGTTGGGAAGATTTTTTTTGGTTGGTTGTAATTTGTAATCTGTCTTTTGGCATCAATTGGCCATTCTAGGTGTGTGTTTTGCTCAGTCATACACTTGAGTATTCCTAGAAAATTCTGGGATGTGTCAGGCAGGCTAGAATGCATTGTCCATTTTCTGCTAATATCTCTGAAATTCAGCACCCAGTGTTTTGTCAGAGACTTGAGTTGCACTTAGTTGAAATTTTGGTAAGCATGTGTGTGAACTAGAAAGCTATATAGGAATAGGGATCATGGGAATCCCATGGACACCACAGGATTCCCATGGGGATGGAAGAAGTTGCCGCAGGATTCACAGGGGAGTGTGGTAAAAAAAAAAAAAATCTCTGGTGATGCCAGAATGAGGTTTGGAACACACTGAGTGAGGCAACTGGTGCACCAGAACAAGGCTTGGAATGCCCAGAGGGGCACCTTGGAACACTCATCCAAAAAACCACAGGAGACTGTTGGGGTCAGGAGGAAATGGAGGGCTGTGAGTGAGTGAGTAAGTAATAGCATTGACTCCTATGGGTGCAGGTGGGGATGAAGAAGATTAATTGCATGGGTGGGTGAGGATGGAATAGATCATATGGGGTATGGGTTAGATTCCACTGGGGACAGGCGGGGATGGGTCCCCATGCAACTCTTTAGTGTGAACTGGTTCTGTGAAGCACTGGGATTTAAAGGACTGTTCATTTCAAGAGAATTCATTAGTTCCACTCTTTTCCATCTGGACTTGGATGTAGGGTTGGCATAAAAGGGGGAGGAGCACGCAAACAGGGCAACTGCCCTGAGCCCCCATGCCATGGCGGGGGGGGGGGGGGGGGTGGCAAATGTCCAAAATAGAAAAAAAGTGAAGCCTGTCAATATGCCTTTGGGGCTCCTTCCCAAATTTCTGCTCTGGGCCTCAGCACATCTAACACAAGTCCTGCCCAGCACAATGCAACCTGCCTACAATCCATATTTTTTAAAAAGCTTTATACAAGTACAAGTTAGCATATGAAGAAATATTATTTTGAATACCACAGAAGCATTGAGAATTTTTCAGGTACTCTGCTTCAGTCTAGTCTGTGGCTTATTCTGTGCTTTCATTTCATCCTGGCAGCAAATTTTCATATGAGTGTGGAGAAGAGTCAAAAGTGGACTGTATCCAAAAGAACTAACTATAGTCTTGATTTTCTCTGCTTATTTTTTCAATTCCTAATGGTAAAAATTAATACTGTATAAAGATTCTACTATTTCACCATGTCATGTCCTGTACAGCAGCTATTCATTGTGCTTCACATCAAAGTATGTGTCTAACAGGCTTATTTTCGAAAGTGATCGCCGGCCATTTCCCGACATAAATTGGGAGATGGCCGGCGATCTCTCAAAAGCGGCGAAATCGATATAATCGAAAGCGGCGTTTTTAACAGCATCGCTGCTTTCCCATCGCCTCGCCGGCGAAAGTTCAAGGGGGCGTGTCGACGGCTTAGCGAAGGCGGGACATGGATGGGCATGGGCGTGGCTACCAGATGGCTGGCTTTCGCGGATAATGGAAAAAAGAAGTGGCGTTAATCAGTATTTCGCCGGGTTTACTTGGCCCTTTTATTTTCATGACCAAGCCCCAAAAAGGTGCCCCAACTGACCAGATGACCACTGGAGGGAATGGGGGATGACCTCCCCATACTCCCCTAGTGGTCACCAACCCCCTTCCATACTAAAAAAATAAAAACCTTTTTTTTACCAGCCTGTATGCCAGCCTCAAATGTCATACCCAGCTCCCTGACAGCAGTATGCAAGTCCCTGGAGCAGTTTTTAATGGGTGCAGTGCACTTCAGGCAGGCAGACCCAGGCCCATCCCCCCCTACCTGTTACACTTGTGGTGCTAAGTGTTGAGCCCTCCAACCCCCCCAAAACCCACTGTACCCACATGTAGGTGCCCCCCTTCACCCATAAGGGCTATGGTAAGGGTGCACAGTTGTGGGGAGTGGGTTTTGGGTGGGATTTGGGGGGCTCAGCACTCAAGGGAAGGGAGCTATGCACCTGGGAGGTTTTTTTGTATTTTTAAAACAGTTTTAGAACCAGTGCACTACAAATGCTGGCTCCTCCCATGACCAAATGCCTTGGATTTCGCCGGGTTTGAGATGGCCGGCATTTTTTTCCATTATTGCTGAAAAACAAAACCGGCGATCTAAAATCCGGCAAACTCTGGTATTTGGCTGGGCAAAACCGTATTATCGAAAGAAAAGATGGTCGGCCATCTTTTTCGATAATACCGTTCCGGCCAGCTCTAGCGCCGCCGCCAAAATAGATTGCCGGCGAACTATTTTGCCGGCGACGTTCGATTATGCCCCTCCACGTGTGAATCACATCCATGGTCTGCATTTGTGTGCACCTACCTGTCAAATACATGTATTTACAGACATATGCAGTTATATCAGGGGCGTAGCTAGGTGGGGCCACGGGGGCATGGGCCCCCACATATGTAGCCCTGGCTTCCTCTATTTTCGACCCCCCCCCACCGCTGACCCTCCCCCGCTGCTGCTGCCTGGTACCTTTGCTGTTGGGGGTCCTCACCCCCCGCCAGCTGAAGTCTTCTTCAGAGCCGGTCTCCAGCACCTTCGCTGATCTGTTTCTGTGAGTCCTGAGACCGGCGCTGAAGAAGACCGCATGGCGGGGGTTGGTGACTCCCGACAGCAAAGGTACCAGGTGGCGGGAGGGGGGATCGAAAGTGGTGGTGGGGGAGGGGGGTTGGCGGCTGGGGGAGACGGGCTAAACTGTGCCCTCCCACCTCAGGCTCTGGATCTCCCCTTCTGCCAAGGTCTGGCTATGCCCCTGAGGTATATGCCATTTTTCTAACCATTTATAGGCATATTTGGTGCATAAATGTTAGAACTCGTTTTGTAGAATTACCCCATGTGCATTCTTGAACTCTCTTCCATAAATAGAAAAAATTGGGGTTCTTTAGTAAGAAGTAATTAAAGAATGGAACAGCTCAGTTGTCCACTGAGAGAAGGGAAACCACATTACAGGAGCAGATGGAACCCTCTAGGGCATGTTTTATGTCAACGCTGTCCCGATTTAATATAGTAACATGAGTAACATAGTAGATGATGGCAGAGAAAGACCTGTACGGTCCATCCAGTCTGCCCAAAAAGATGAACTCATATGTGCTACTTTAGATGTATACCTGACCTTGATTTGTATCTGCCATTTTCAAGGCACAGACCGTAGAAGTCTGCCCAGCACTTGCCCCGCCTCCCACCACCGGTGCTGCCACCCAATCTCCGCTAAGCTTCTGAGGATCCATTCCTTCTGAACAGGATTCCCTTATATTTATCCCACACATTTTTGAATTCCGTTACTGTTTTCATCTCTACCACCTCCCGTGGGAGGGCATTCCAACTATCCACCACTCTCTCCTTGAAAAAATACTTCCTGACATTTTTCTTGAGTCTGCCCCCCTTCAATCTCATTTCATGTCCTCTAGTTCTACCGCCTTCCCATCTCCGGAAAAGGTTCGTTTGCGGATTAATACCGTTCAAATATTTGAACGTCTGTATCATATCACCCCTGTTTCTCCTTTCCTCCAGGGTATACATGTTCAGGTCATCAAGTCTCTCCTCATACGTCTTGTAACGCAAATCCCGTACCATTTTTGTAGCTTTTCTTTGCACCACTTCAATTCTTTTTACATCCTTAGCAAGGTACGGCTTCCAAAACTGAACACAAACAGATAGGGAGCTAACAAAGTGTCTTGAGGAGAGGACTAATATGAGCGTAGCGACACTGGTAGAATATAAGTTGTGCAGCAGAATTTGGGATGTGTCCAACTTTTGGTGACCTACATATAATCTGGGGGTAATTACTGCCATCTACATATACATGTTCTTTCACACTTATGCAAGTATTTTATAAAATCAACTAGGCATATTCTTGGCTTTATTAAAATAGGCATAAATAGGTGCATGAAAATGCATATTACCTAGGTGCAACTGTAAAAAATTACCTTTGGCATTTCTGTTTCTAGTAATTACATTGTTGTTTTATGTTCAAGACCAAAAGATGCCACCCACAAAACACTCAGCTATAACTCAGAAGAGGTCAGGCCTCTCCCAAGTAGTGAGTCAATGTCACAACCCCTAAGAAAAAAATAATAAGCACTTAGTCGAGTTACATGGTAGGACCTGATGGGTGCTTTTTAAGGCCACAAATATTTGAAAATATTTATAAAGCATATTCTTGCAATAACGTTAACTATTTGGAAGCACCATGTGATGATAAATAAGTTCTCTTCCCACAGCTTTGTAGCAGTAGGTGCTTGAGAAAATGTCACAGTTTATAAATTACCGTCTGTCTTCTGCTGCAAGAGGGACTTAACTGTGACTTATCATAATAGTGGTAGCAGTGACAGGCATGCAATCAGTAATAGATGGCTCTGTCTTTTCGAGAGACCACACACAATAATGATGAGACAATCTGCAATGAATGAAGGCCTCTCAGGAAAGGGACAATGAGAGGTAAATACCGAGGACTGTAGGGCAACCTCAGCCTTTCCCTTTTTTCACTGCCTGGAGAATAGTTCTCCTCTCTCTTTCTCGCTCTGTTTATCCAATATATCACTGTCTTAGATAAGGGATGTTCAAAGCTACTTCTGACAGAAAAAGAAGAAAAGGTCAAAGCAGTTAATACTCTCTTCATAATGATGGGGCTTGAAGCTGCACATTTTCAGTATGGCCATGATTAATGGCTTCGGCTATAAATTATCTGGAATGGACTCCAGGCAGAGACCAAACAACAGGTATACAATAGTGAGATCTGATGAGATAATCATGGAGCGCGCTCCGCTAACACCAGGCTATTAGAGGCACTTTGAGATAGTTATTGGGTTGTTGGATTTTTTTTTTTTTGGTTCCAGTATCTAAGCTTTCTGGGATATGTAGTTCTACTTTTTCATACAAATGGAAGGTTAAAAAAAAAATCCCAGAGTATGTAGAAATGAGCCAAATAACAGGATGTGCCTGAAATGATCCTCAGTAATGTAGTGGTGCTGGGCCACTGTGGACAGTGGTTTTCCCTTTCTTTGAGCACTCCAGCATATATTCGGAAACTAAGCTAAGTACAGCCTTTCGTCCTATCCAGCTTCCTGCATTTAAGCATATATTTACTTGTGGGATATTTTTTTGACTACTAAGTGTTTGGATACAGTGGTAAGCAGACATTGTGATTATTTAGGGTGTTAGTTTATTCTTGCTGGCTTTTTTTTCGGCAGTGGCTTTTTCTCCCCCTGAGGTGTTTATTAGGGGGCAGTTGTTTTCCACTGTTGTTTTTACAGTGGGACGAAAGCCGATGATAGACATCCCATTGAGGTTTTCAGTAAAGGTCTATGACTCTCCTCAGGACTGTTGAGGTTTATTTTATTTAATTATATATATATTCACCCACTACACAATATCTGCTTCCATAGAATATACAGCAAAGCATATTCTTTTGTTAAGATTACTATTCTATGACCTTCATGTGCAATTTTGCACACTAACCCTGGGATTCTATATATCGTGCCTTAATTTGCGTGCGGAAATCGAAGTGTGTTCTATAACAATATGCATAACTCAATTGGTAAACTAGCTAATCAGCACTGTTAATTGGATGGTAATAAGCAATTATCAGCACTAATTATCATGAATTAAAATGTATGCACACAACTCGTTAAGCATATTCTGTAACATGGTGCATTTAAATTCTACGTTGCATAGTTGAAAAGGGGCCATGGGCAGGACATGGGCATTTTTCTAAAATATTTGCTCATTGTTATTGAATACACCTGCTCTGCGCCTAATTTAGGCATTGGGATTTACGCCAAGTAAAACATGGCTTAAATGGCCACGACTAAATTTGGTCATGTGGAAAGGCGCTCAGCGTATTCTATATACCGCATGGAAATTTAAGCCTATTCTATAAAATATAGGCATACTTTATAGAATACGCCGAGGCATATTTTTTTTTCTGCATGGAATTTTCAGGCATCTCATTTGCTTAGGTACTTTGAGTGGAAGAGTAACCTAATGGTTAGTGCAGTGGACTTTGATCCTGGTGAACTGAGTTCAATTCCCACTGCAGCTCCTTGTGACTCTGGGCAAGTCACTTAACCCTCTATTGACCCTGGTACAAAATAAGTACTTGAATATATGTAAACCGCTTTGAATGCAGTTGCAAAACCTCAGAAAGGCGGTATATCAAGTGCCATTTCCTTTCCCTTCCCTTATGCCTAGGCTGGGCTGACTCTTGAAGGACATGTCATCACTCACAATATCAGAGCCATGGCTGCGTTGGTAGCCCACTTAAGATCAACCTCCTTAGAGGAGTTTGCAAGGCTGCAACGTGGTCTTCACACCCCACTACTGCTTGGATCAGGACACCCGATGCAACTGTTGGTTTGGACAGGCAGTTCTGCAGAATTTGTTCAGTGTCTAGAATCCAACTCCACCCTCCTAGGCCCGGTTTTATTCTGTTCCAGGCTTCACCTACACAGCTAGTATGTATATAGTTTCAGGTTGATTGGAGTTTTAATCTTGATGTTTCAAGACTCTATTATCCTAGCTTTCTTGTTTTCAGTGAGACCGGTAGCTAGGGATTCTCAAATGTGAGAATAATGCAGCCTGCTTGTCCTCGGAGAAAGCAAAGATACTTACATGTAGCTGGTATTCTCTCACCTCCCATAGGTGTATTTTTTTGTTGTACTTTTTATGCTTTTCACCTGACTGAGGGATCCTTGCTTGAGTGTCGGGCGGGAAGGTACTAATGCATGTGCGGTGGGATACTGCTAGAACTTTCTTTAGTGCTAGCGATTCAGCGTCCACACCAGGGCTCTGTCAGATGACATCACCCACATGTGAGAATAAGCGGCCTGCTGTCCTTGGAGAACACCAGCTGCAGGTAAGTATCTTTACTTTTTCCCTAATTCCTGACCTATCTCAAACTAACCCCTTATTACTATCAAATAAAATGTAATTGTATAACTGGGCATGTCCATTTAGACTCCCTGATGTGACACAATGAGATCCTATTCTATAGGAGCACATAAGTGCCCAGATCCCATTTTAGAATACTAGAGCAACCCAGCATTGGCACACCTTACATTACATGCGCTCAGGTTTAACTGCCGGCATCTGGTTGCAGGTAATAATGGTCACGGAGCAGGCTGCTCAGGAGACCTAGAGTGGACGGCAGCTTCTGACCCGGTCACGGAGTCCAGTGAGATGAAGCCTGATGGTTGCTGGACCTGACCGAGGGTACAGACAGGGAGATGGAGTGAGAGGTGTTAGGGTGGTGGACTTTGGTCCTGGGGAACTGAGGAACTGAGTTCAGGCACAGGCAGCTCCTTGTGACTCTGGGCAAGTCACTTAACCCTCCATTGCCCCATGTAAGCCGCATTGAGCCTGCCATGAGTGGGAAAGCGCGGGGTACAAATGTAACAAAAATAAAATAAAATAAATAAATAAAAATGACACCCCCCGGACATCCAATCTGAGCCATGCCATCCCTGTGGGACGACCGCAACCCACACTCCCTCAGGTCCGTGGCGCGAACGATCCTGACCCTGATGCCCGCCATCCCAAAGGAGAAGTGTTGGACGGATGGTGGAGCCCAGGCCCCCATAAATAGGGTGAAGAACGCCGACAGCCACTCACCCACCCCACTGCATCGCCAAGCAGGCGCTGGCGGCCCAGGCCCCCCGCCGTGCGCAGTGCGAACAACCAGCCACCCACCTGGAGCGAGAGCCGAGAAGGAGGACGGGGAGCACTGCATGTGCCACGTGTGCGGCGGCAGAGTCGGTGTAGGGAGCTGCAAACAGGAAGGAGAGATGACCGACCGCCGGACCGGGGCAAGAGGAGAGGTGCAGGCATATCACACACGTTGCAGCGTGAGCGATGGAGAGCAGTCATGGGAACAACAGTCACATGTGCCGCATGTGGGGAGCCGCAAACAGGAAGGAGAGATGACCGACCGCCGGATTGGGGCAATAGGAGAGCAGAGGTGCAGGTGCATCGCACATGTTGCAGTGTGAGCGACAGAGAGCAGTCATGGGAACAGCAGACATGCGGGACCGAATCCCATGTAGCAGCGTACTGGTCCAGTAACAAAGGATTAAACACGATAGGGGTGTGGCGTGAAATATGAAACTAGGAGTCAGGGATCATCTGGTCCCAAGCCTGAAAAGTCACCACTGGAGCCGGTCAGCAACGCTCAGAAACCTGCTGATGCTTCAGCAAAAATCACATTAAGTAGGATTGAGGAACTGAACCCACCAACCACTGTTCCAAGGGAATCCATAATTTAGAGGAGTGATTCTGAAACCATTCAATAGCAGCATAAGCCTGATCAGCCCAATGGTACAAGATGAAATTAGGGATACCCAGCCCATCCCTCTTATGAGCCCTATAAAGAACAGAGCAAGACAACCGAGGATGCTTGTTCTGCCAAATAAAGCAAAAGATCTTGACATGCAAAGAAACAAAAAAATTTCCAAGGTGGGGCGATGGAAAGCACATGGAAAAGACACATCAGGCGAGAAAGTATATTCATTTTAAAAATAGAAATCCTAGTAAACCGGGAAAAAGGCAACAAGGACCAATGCTGTAAGTCAGCCTGAAAAGCGCACAACAGATGAGAATAATCTGCCTGAAAAAGATCTCGATAAGGCGAATCCCTAAATACTTAAGACAGCCCACAGTCCACTTAAAAGAAAAAGATGCCTGTAACGGCTAAGCTCATTTCTTAGCATAGCTTAGTAAAAGAGCCTCGTAATTCAGATATTAAAATATTCTTTTGGTTTATGTTTGATCCTACTGTTTAGGCCAGTGGCGCAGTTACGTGGGGCCTGAGGGGCCCAGGCCCCATAGATTTGGCCCTGGTCCCCTCCCGACGACCCCTTTGAACTCCCCTCCTGCCACCAACCCACCCCCACCGTCGCCGCCCGCCCCGCCTCTTCAGGTACCTTGTTTGCTGGCCCGCCAGCCGAAGAGAGTCTAGTTCTTCAGCGCTGGAGTAGCGCCTTCATTCAAGGAAGTTCCTGGCGTGATCAGCTGTTTCTGACACCTTACGTGATGTAAGGCATCAGAAACAGTTGATCACGCCAGGAACTTCCTTGAATGAAGGCGCTACTCCGGCGCTGAAGAACTAGAGACTCTCTTTGGCTGGCGGGCCAGCAAACAAGGTACCTGAAGCGGCGGGGCGGGTGGCGATGGCGGGAGAGGGTTGGTGGTGGGAGGGGGGTTCAAGGGGATCATCGGGAGGGGGGGTTCAAAGTGGTTCGGCGGGAGGGGGGTGCAATATGGCGGTGGCGGTGGCGTCGGCTGGGGGGGCGTCGGCGTGGGGGGGGTGACTAAACAGTGCCCCCCCACCTAGGGCTGTGGCCCCCGCTCCCGGCGTGGTCTGGCTACGCCCCTGGTTTAGGCAAAAGACCACAGACATTTTTCATCCTCTCTTTCATATCTGTACAAAGCACACAAGTACTTGTTCCTAAACTGAGTCATCACTGAAGGATAAAGGGTGCTATCTTTCATATGACTTTCTCAGTTCTAGTTGATAGGGGCTGACAGCCAGGGAAACCCAGAATACAGCAGCCAGATTGATATTTGGAAAACCAAAATTTGAAAGTGCCAAACCCCTTCGCGAAAAACTGCATTGGCTTCCCACCAAAGAACGTATTGCCTTCAAGGTTTGCACTCTTGTCCACAGGATTATTTACGGTGAAGTTCCTGGATACATGTTGGACCTCATAAAACTACCACCCAGAAACAGTACCAGCCTATCCCGAACATATTTAAATCTGCATTATCCAGACTGCAATGGACTTAGATACAAATCAACTTATGCATTCAGCTTTTCGTACATAAGTACACAACTGTGGAACGCTTTGCCCAAAACCGTGAGATCTATCCATAACCATCTTAACTTCAGGAAACTACTGAAAACCAACTTGCTTAAGAAGGCCTACCCCCATGACCCAAATTAACTTTCTACTTCCTGTGACACAGCAAAATATGGACCGTACTAGACTTCTATCACCATCCCCTCTTTATTTCTTTGTTGCTTTATACTTATGTTTCTTACATGATTACTACTATACTATGTATTTGTATTATTGAACCGGAGACTACCTCTACGGTATTGTGTAAGCCACATTGAGCCTGCAACTAAGTGGGAAAATGTGGGATATAAATGTGTTAAATAAATAAATAAATCCCACTCCTGCTCTTTGCGAGACTGAGCAAGTCAATTAGGGGCCCTTTTACTAAGGGCCATGTGCCACTTGGTGCTTGCTAGTGTCTAATAGCAGGCATTAAGCATTAATAAAAGGGTACCTTAACCTTGTGATCCTGAACAAGTCAATAGCTCAGGTATAAAATTAGACTGTGAGTTTTCCAGTGACAAGGGAATATGCACTTTACCTGAATGCAACTCACCTTAAGCTACTACTTATCATTTCTATAGCGCTACTAGACGTACGCAGCGCTGTACACTTGAACATGAAGAGACAGTCCCTGCTCAACAGAGCTTACAATCTAATTAGGACAGACAAACATGACAAACAAGAGATACTGAAAAAGGTGTGAGCTAAATTCAAATAATAATAATAATAATAATAACAATATACAGTTCACATATATTATACTTATAAGACATACTTATACTATGATGAGAAAACTGATACATACCAAGATATCCAGGCACGCCGCTTTTAGTAACGTGATCTGGTCTGCTATGGTCAAACTTGTAAAGCCAGGCAATCGCTTTGCAAATTCCACTATTTTAATAATGCACTTTGTTGCAAGTTCACTGAATTTGTCCCAGAGTCCCAGGTCCAGTCGAACACGGTGGTCTGCACTGGAGTTCTAAAGAGGACAGAAGATATAACATGTTACCATAAATCACAGGTAGCAGCTGATTGACTAAAACAACTGTGACAAGTCCAGTACCAGAAATCCTTTAGATCAGTGTTTCCCAAGTTGGTTCTGGAGTACCCCTTTGCCAGTCAGGTATTCAGGATACCCACAACGAACATGCATGAAATAAATTTGCACATAGTGGAGGACGTATATGCAAATCAATTTCATGTATATTCATTGTGGATATCCTAAAAACCTGATGGCAAGGGGGTGCTCCAGGACCGACTTGGGAAACACTGCTTTAGCTCAGAGGCTCTCAACCCATTTCTTAGGCCACAATCAGCCAGTTGGATTTTAAGGATATCCATATTGAATATGCATAGGATGGATTTGCATGCAGTGGAGTTAGTGCACACTAATCTATGTCATGCATGTTCATTGTGGTTATCCAAAAAGATTGACTGGCTGGGCATTTCCTGAGGACTGGTATGAGGGAGTCTATGGGACGGTGCCCCTATCCCTTAAGAATACTCCGTCACAGAGTCAGAACCACCTTAAGCCCCATAGTTCCGCCTAAAGAGGAAGTGACACAGGAGGGGTGGCACCAGGAGGACAACTGCCAGAAAGTATAAAAGGCGGGACCAGAGTTGGGTTAAGGAAACCCAGGGAACTGAGATGCTGCCCTACAGCATATGCCTTCACTACTTATGTGTAGCTACCAGAACCTGGCTCAGGTAGGCCAACTTTAACTTGAATAGTTGTGAGAATCCTGTTCTTGAGGCCTGGCTGGAGCCAGACCTGCTTTTGTGAAACCTTGCAGAAAGAGACCACATATACTATGCGTTTTGGCCTGTCAGCCACAGGTTCATGTAAAAGATTGACTTTGATTCTCAAGAGACTTTATTCCTCATTTTCTGTACCTGTGAAGTTCCTTTGTGTTAACAAAGAGTTTTGCTTTACTTTTGTAACCTTGTCTGGCTATATAATCCGAAGGCCCACCCTCAATCCTCGTTCACTTCACACTATCACAACTGGGTTGAAAACCACTGCTTTATATTAATGAGGTAATATTTCCTGTATTTTCTGGAAGTGTTCAAGTTTGGATGCTGCTGTCTTTCGCTTGGTTCAGCTGCCTAAAAATTCTAGAAATATTTCTCTATTACTTATGACTGCAGAGCCCATCTGTGCTGGAATACAAATGAATTTAAGAGTTCCCAAATGTCACTATCATTTTTCTCTGCCATTCTGTAATGATCGCATTGAGCGAGACAATTTACTGATGTACCTTAGAAAAAATGCACAGCTGAACTCAAATATTCGTTCTAGCATTGATATAAATGTAGCTGGATGTTTTGGGGCATGTGGTATTTGTCTGTGTCTGGATAAAGTCATTTCTGCGAGCCTTCTACCATTTACTTCACTTTGGGTCTGACTTCTAAAAGGTTTTTCCCATAGGCACAAAATGTGAGAAAACCATTTCCAAATCAAGCCCTTTGTGTGTTGAACATTTCTCTTCCCTTCCGACAGTCAGGATACAAAAAGGGGGGGATTTATATAACTATATCTCTATCTGAATGGATCATTATTGTAGAACAGTAGTTTCCAAACCTACCAGATTTTCAGGATATTCATAATGAATATTCAGGAGATATATTTGCATGCACTACCTCCACTGCATGCAAATTTTGCTCATGCAAAAGCATTGTGGGTATCCTGGAAACAAAAATACCGGGGGTCTCTCAGGACAGGTTCAGGAATCACTGTTCTAGAGTGCTGTAATATGTTTTATGTTTATGTTTTTAAAAAAAATTGATATTCAGAGATCTAGGTATTTACATTAAAATCAAAATACAAAAGGAAAAGAATGCCATTAATGATAGGACAGAATAAAAACACTTATACATCAAATCAGATCACTACAATGCCCAGAGCCAACTGCTACAGTCTTTAGCCAAAAGCTTGTTCGTAATAAGTCTTGAGGAGGGATTTGAAGCTGGGGAATGTTTCTTCACTGCCAATGTGCCCAGATAGGTTATTCCACAGTTTGGGAGCCAGATAGTAGAAAGCAGTAAGGTGAGTAGACTCACAATGAGTCTTTTTAGGCTTAGGAAAAACGAATCGTTGGCGTCGAGAGACCGAAGTTCACGCAATAGTGTATAGGGAGTGATTAAGGTAGACAAATTGGGGGGGGGGGGGGTCCCCCCGGTGTAGTAAGCCATATGTGCAAGCATGAGAATTTTAAAAGAAATACAATATTTAACAGGAAGCCAGTGTAAACGGGACAGCAGTGGTGTTGTGTGCTCAAACCCAGAGGCTTTACCAAGGAAATGAGCTGCAACATTCTGTAAAGTTTGAAGCCGTTTATTGCATCATACTGTATTATAATCAAAGCACATGGTACAGTATTGAAATATGGTGATCTATCACGCTTGGGATACTCATTCTATTAAATTTCCTTGTCTTTTGTATTGCAATATTTAGAATAGTTATATCCCCCTCCCCCTTTTTCAATCCAATGGAAGTTGGAAAGAATTATATAAAAGGGACTGGCAGCAAAATAACTATAAGAATTTAATGGAATAGGGTGAAAGTTGGCAAGTGGGAAAAACCAAAACATCATATTCAAAAAATGGGTCATATAGGACTGAAGGTACCAGAGAAAAAAGCTCCACCTTCAAAATGCATTTCTATCTGAAACGGAGTTCTAGCTTCTGTAGAATAGAAACTTAGATACAGTGAAACAGAAGTTAGGAAATTCCTCCTTTCAAACCGTTTCTCTGCTGACCTCTACTCTCCCTCCCCCCTAATGGCTCCCACACTTGAAAACTGCCCCCCCTCCCAGCAACTGCCTCACCCTTACTAAAATGCCCCTGTAATGCCCCACTCCCTCAAATTGCCCCAATCCCCAAAACTACCCCTCTTCATCTGCCCTGCTACCTTGCAATATCCCTACCCACAAAACTATCCCTGCACACTGCCCTCACACCCAAAACTACCTCCTGCAACTGTCCCATCACACCACAAACCACTCCCACCCCCTCTCCCAAATCTGCTGCACCATTCCACAAATTGTCCCACTCTGAAAAACTACCCCACCCACAAAACCTATCCCGTAACTACCACATACACATATATATGTGTGTGTGTGTGTGTGTGGGGGGGGGGGGGGTTGGAAAAAAATACCATGAACCTTGATCTGCATGCTTTCTCCACTTGTTTTGCATATTAGTTTGCCCTAATTCCAAGTTGTTTATGAGCTAATATTCTCATTCTAGTATCACCCGATCTCCTCCAGTCCTCCTGCTCCATAGGTCAACATAATGGACTCCACAAACTCTGGACCTAATTTTATAACCAGCTGCATAAGTGGATGTGGTCAGTATACAGTATGTAGGAAAAGCAGCAATTTAATAAAGAGAAATACAGATATACTTTTTCCTTAAAAAATCATCACTTTTAGGTGTAACTCCCAGCAAAAGCAGGGGTAAATATACATGCGTAAAGTAACTATGTAAATGTTTTGGAGTATTGTGTTCAGTTTTGGAGGCCGTATCTTGCTAAAGATGTAAAAAGACGAAGTGGTGCAAAGAAAAGCTACAAAAATGGTATGGGATTTGCGTTGCAAACCGTACAAGGAGAGACTTGCTGACCTGAACATGTATACCTTGGAGGAAAGGAGAAACAGTAGTAACATGATACAGATGTTCAAGAATTTGAAAGGTATTAATCCGCAAGCAAACCTTTTCCAGAGATGGGAAGGTGGTAGAAGTAGAGGACATGAATTGAGATTGAAGGGGGCAGACTCAATAGTAATATATCAGGAATTATTTTTTCACGGAGAGGGTGGTGGATACGTGGAATGCCCTCCCGTGGGAGGTGGTGGAGTTGAAAATAGTAATGGAATTCAAACATGCGAGGGATAAACACAAAGAAATCCTGTTAAGAAGGAATGGATCCATGGAATCTTAGCAGAGACAGGGTGGCTATGCCAGTAATTGGGAAGCAAAACCGGTGCTGGGTAGACTTCTACGGTCTACGCCCTGATCATGACTAAATAGATATGGATGGGCTTGAATGTAAATTTTAAGGGGCTTCAACATTAGCTTCAGAACTTTTAGTACAAGAAGAGTGCTAGGCAGACTTCTACGGTCTGTGCCCTGAGAATGGCAAAGAGAAATCAAACTTGGGTATACATATAAAGTATCACATACCATGTAAAATGAGTTTATTTTGTTGGGCAGACTGGATGGATTGTACAGGTCTTTATCTGCTGTCATTTACTATGTTACTATGTTTTGTTACTTTTAGTTATAAAGAAGTACAGGAAATGGTTACTTTTACTGAAGTAATAATTTTACCAATTTTTACTACTTTTACCTAGTTACTTCTGATGCTTGCAGTTAAAAGTAAAAGTGGCGGAGAGACCTAAGGACCCTGTTTGCAAAGATGCATGTTTTTAGCGTGCACTAACCATGTAGACATCCATAACAATATTATGGGCATCTACATGTTAGCATGGACTAATTTTTAGTGCACGCTAAAAACGCTGCTGGTCATCCCATGGAAAATGTAACATTGGTGCGACAGTCCACTGGATTGTCTGCTTGTCTGGCCTTAAGAATGAAGAGTTTCCATACATATGATATTCAAACAGAGTTTGCCATCAGATGAAAAATAGGACAACAGATAATGATTTCAACTTTCTCTGTAATTGGACAGCATGACAATGATAACAAAGATGCAAGTGATGAATTAGCACTACTGCTAATGCAGATGATAATGACAACGATGATGATAAGGAAGTCAAGTGCTTCAGAAAGACATTCCTTCGATTAGTACCTGCAGACCCAGTTAAAAGGCATCAGTAATATTGTGGCCTGGCCTGATTTGAAGGAACTTTTTATCACACTGAACAATCCACTTCCTGAGAGTGCTGTGGTGAATTAATGACTCACAAGCGCACTCACATGAGTGACTGTCATTTTCAAAATTTAGTTTACTAAAAGTGAAGTAGATTGAATTGTAGAGCAATAAAATTGTTGGGATAAAAATGTTAACAATAGTTGCATTCACTGAAGTTATGATACGTTTACTTTTTACTCAAAAAGTATTATATTAGGCAGTAACTTTTTTTACTTTCACTTATGTAAATGTTTTAATGTGTTCTTCATTGTATTTTTACTTAAGTAGTAAAATATACATTTATTTTTACATTTAACTTAAGTACTTTGACAACACTGTCTGCGGGTTATACATGGGTGCTTTGCACTTTGTAAAATAGTTGTATGTAAAACTGAGACTCTGCCCAGCTCTCTCCATGGGACTACCCACTTTAAATACATATAAAAGTATGTGTATTCTATTCTCAGCAGGTTTACTTTACTTTTACGTTTATTGGATTTATATCTCACAATCATCCAAGTTGGGGACTCAGTTCGATGTGGCTTACATAAACTCAAGCAGATATACAAATACAGATCAAGGAGTGTAATAGGGCAGTGAGCAGATACATTTGTGGAAACAAGAGTAGGGAAGGGGATCTAGAGGAGGGTAGATAGCTCCTTGGTATTAGGCATGAAGCCCATAGGTAAGTTAGCAGAGTTAGCGTAGGAGAGGGAAGGTATATGTGTTCAGATTGTGATTATCAGGGATGCCTTGCTGCACAGATTTAAATCACATCTCTCAACAGGAATTTCTTGTATAAAAAAAGTTTCCAGTTTTTTAACGAAAGCTTTCGTAGGAGGTGTCGTGTCATATGCCTTTGAGTGATGCATTCCACCATTTGGCTGCGTTATATGGAAGGACGGCAGTATGGGCTGATTTGTAGACCACCCCTTTGCAGCTGGGGAAGTGGACAATTAGGTGGCCTCTCAGCTTCTCCTTAAGGTTTGGTAGCGGTAGCTCTACTAATGACGTCATATAGCTTGGCGCAGTGCCATAGACAACCTGGTGTATGGAAGTACAGAGTTTGAAAACCACTCTCACTCTTATAGGTAGCCAATGCAGGGATAGCAGCAGTGGTGTTGCTTGGTTGTATCTGGATGCGCCACAGATCAGGCGCACAGAAGTATTTTGCACTGTTTGTAGCTTTTTGAAGATGTATTCCCTGCATCCCACAGAGACTACATTACAGTAGTCTATCTGGGACAGAATAAAGCTTTGGTCCAATAAGCAAAAGGTATTTTTTGAGAAGTGGGCTTTTAGTCATCATAGTTGTCATAGCAATCTGAATACATTTGACATTAAGACAGATACTTGAGGTTCTATATGTGCTGGTCCAGCAGTATTCCCAGCACTTTGATGTTTGTGTCAAGAGAATATTCTATTCAATCTCTTGAAGAAAATTTGTTACTTACTATTGGTTTGGATGAGCTGGTTATCGTCATGAACTTCATCTTTTCTCTGCTGAGTTTCAACTTAAAGGCCATGACCCAAGATGCCATCAGTTCAAGCACAGGTTTGGTGTCTCCTAGCATATCTAGGATGTCATTTACGAAGGGGATGCACATGGTTGTGTCGTCTGTGTAGATGTATGTTTTAAAACCGCTCTCTTCCAGTTTGTGGCCTAAACGGGCCATCTGAATATTAAATAGTGATGGAGATACAGGGGAACCTTGACGCACACCGCATTCTGGGATCCATTCTGATGATAGAGATCCTGACATCTTCACTTTGTAGGATCTGCTGATCAGGAGTCCCTCAAACCAGGCTAGAACCTTGCCCCCTATGCCTAGATTGTCTAGTATTGCCTAGTATGCCTGGATTGTCTATTACGCAGTTGTCTACATGTGGAAAGCAGTGTCGTAGCTAGGAGGGGAAGTCGTTCCTCGAAACAGATTTTAGAGAAAGTGGTCCCTATGCCACTAACTTTTCCTCCTGGCTGCTGCCTTCTTCAGTCTGCGGCAGGCTGGAGATAGTATGAACTTCCCTTCCTTCCCCTAGCTGACTGACTTGCACCACTGCCTCCCCAACTTGGCTGCAACAAAATGAAGCCGTGCATTTTCAATATGGTAATACTAGAGCCCAACTAAGCAACTGGTTATTTCACTGAACCAAACTTGCTTTCCTTATGCCATCACCATCCAGCTGGATAGGCAGTGTCTTAAAAAGGTGGAGGATACAGGATTTTTTTAAAAAAAAAACATTTATATCGCACATTATCCCAAGCAAACATAGGTTCAATGTGGCTTACATTTGAAAATACAGCGAGAGAGAACAATAGAATTCAGCTATTTGATGGGGCAAGTACATGGATATGTCTGAAACATTTGACAAAGTTGAGATTATCATATATACCCAGCTGGGCATTTAAAAGTCTGTCCTTTAATGATGCCACATGTTCAGAAATCATAGCCATAAGTATAGACAGTTATTCAAATATTATCACATGCATACACCAGAACAGGCATCCATACACACATTGCAAAAGTAAACAACTTCTACAGAGTACATAAAAAAAAAAATTCTCTGCACGAATACAGGGAGTCCCTCTAACGAGCCCCTCCAGAAAACACAATGATTTAAAATGTAGAGCAAATTAGTACTGTAACTGATGAAACCAATTCTTCTGCTGCACAAGCCAGCATGTTTAAAAATATGAGATCAAATAAAAATGCTACCAACAATGAAAAAAAAAATGACAACTTGGATAGAGCAGCTCCTAGATTTGCTTACTTTGTTTTGGGTAAACGAGGATAATAGATGCACGGAGAAGAGGGAAAGGGAGACCTACCTCATGGCTTCAACTTTTTGATGTCAAGCTCTTTCTTTGCGCATTTGCATCCCCAACTTGGCTAACAAAAATGCAGTGTGTGGGGCCACTCCCTCCCAAACAGGAAGTTACATCTTTTGGGGGGGGGGGGGGCAAGTGAGGAGGGAAATCAGCAGAGGTGGCACCGGTGCACATAGGGCTGTGGCCCGGCTGGCACACAGCTTCATTTTGTTGCAGCCAAGTTGGGGAGGCAGTGACACAAGTCAGTCAGAGAGGGGAAGGGAAGGGAAGGCTCTTGGTTCCTCCAGACTGCCACGGACTGAAGAAGGGAAGGGAAATGGGACTTGATCTACTGCCTTTCTCAGGTTTTTGCAACTATATTCAAAGCAGTTTACATACCGTATATTCAGGTACTTATTTTGTACCAGGGGCAATAGAGGGTTAAGTGACTTGCCCAGAGTCACCATGAACTCAGATCCCCAGGATCAAAGTCCACTGCACTAACCACTAGCCTACTCCTCCACAGGCAGCAGCCAGCAGGAAAAGTTAGTGGCATAGGCTCCACTTTCTCCTAAAACTTGTTTGGGGGAGCGACCAGCTATGCCACTGGAGGAGATGCCTTTACCACCATATATTCTAACTCTGTCTGACTCTGGCATCTGCCTGGGAGGGGGGAGTCATATTCTGACAACTAAAGGCATGTTTAAGGTAAATCTTCAAAAAGGCGGTAAATAAATCCTAATAAATAAATAAATAAATCTAACCCTGACAGCAAAAGAAGTGAGTTAAACGTGCCTCTGTCCCATGCAATATGAAAAAAATCTTGAAATACTTTAGCACAGTCCAGAGGTGGGGATGATGGGGGGGGGGGGGGGGGGGGGGGGGAGAGTAAAGGGTTAATAGCCTTTGATTTTCTCCCTTGGAAACACTTCTTTCAGCTACTGAGTACGTATCCGCCAGGATTTATTTTATTTCTTCTTCAAGGACCTGGGCGACATACTGCACATTTGAAGAAATATAAAATAAAAATGTGCAGTCATTCAGGCTGTAATTAAATTTAACAGGCAGTTTATCCAGTTCATAGCATGAAGGCATAGCACAGAGCTGCACAATGCAAGGCCTGGAGCAGGAAATCATTTTACAATAGGGCATCCATCTGGAAAAAAGGACATTGCATGAAACCAGCTAGTGTGAACAACATTTTCCTCAGTATCGTATGAGATTACTTTATCATGCAGCTGCGAAGGAGAAGCCTGACACATCTATTAAAAAGGAATGCACACGAGCCTGCACAAAATGTAAATCTAACTCAGCATTATACAAACTGGAGAAAGGAGGCAATTAATAAACCACGTAAGAACTCGGTGCTGTATTGTGCTGGTTGCTGGATTCACCGGCACTAGAATGTAAAATTGCTTTTGCCTTAGCTACAAGAATGCTGCAGAAACTCAAAAAAACATTTTTTAAAATTGTATTTCAATCATGGCATCTTCACTGAGCTATGGAGAAAAACTGAAGCTGAAGTCTATCAAATGGTATTTTTCAAATCTGAGGAACAAGTGCAGTGCAGGGGTGCTCAACCCAGTCCTGTGGACACACTCAGCCAGTCAGGGCACCAGGTTTTCAGGACACGCACAATGAATATGCATGAACTAGATCTGCATGTACTGCCTTCATTCCACGCAAATCTAACTCATGCATATCCTGAAAAACAGGACTGGCTAGATGTGTCTCCAGGAATGAGTTAAGAACCCCTGTTGTAGACAGGAGGAGTGGCCTAGTGGTTAGGGTGGTGGACTTTGGTCCTGGGGAACTGAGTTTGATTCCTGGCACAGGCAGCTCCTTGTGACTCTGGGCAAGTCACTTAACCCTCCATTGCCTGCCACAATGAGCCTGCCATGAGTGGGAAAGCATGGGGTACAAATGTAACAAAAAATAAAATAGAAATACATATTGGTAATAAGCAGTTCAAGTGCTCTCTGGCAGCAGCACTCTGAAGTAGAGAGTTGCATGGGGACAGAAATCCAACCTTTCTCTGAAAAAGTACTATTAAAAAAGGCCTTTTTTAATAGTAAAGTGCATTTTTATAATATACCACTGTAAATCACAAAACAAAAGGAGCAAGTTTTCACATACCATCTTTTTCTTTAGACGTAGGCACAGGAAGAAAAAAAGATTTAAAATGCTCCCAGGTTTCAACTTAATTCATGTTTAATGTGGGATATAAATGTCATAAATAAGAAAATAGATAGAAACTCTGAATGTTGAACACCTGAAGTCTCGTGAGGCCGCCACTGGACGTCTCGGAAGCCATTTTAAAAGATCAGAGAGGAGAGGATCAGCGCTGTGGCAGTGGGCAGGAAGGAGTGGGGATCTTGCCTGCCCTGAAGAAGCCACTCGACCACCAGGCTTCTTCAAGGTATGTGCCGGAACGGCACTCTACGCTCAGGGGAAGGAAAGCACTTCCATGGGGATCCCGCAGGATCTAGGTCCATCCCCATGGGATTCCTGCGGACCTGGAACTGTCCCTGCAGGATCCCCGCAGACATGGAGGGGATCCCCACAGGAATCCCGCTATCCCCGCTCCCGTGCAGCTCTGTATTCTGAAGTCATCACTACCTGTCAAGAGACCTTAAGAAACGCATGAAGAGCATCTCTGTAACTGGGCACCAGGCAGGTGCCTACTCTAAACACTTTTCCCCCGATATTCAAAACCATTTAGCCAGCCAGGAATGGCACCTGGCCTGTTAAATGGTACAGAGTTGGCTATCTGGCGAT
Source organism: Microcaecilia unicolor (assembly GCF_901765095.1). NCBI lineage: Eukaryota > Metazoa > Chordata > Amphibia > Gymnophiona > Siphonopidae > Microcaecilia > Microcaecilia unicolor. The sequence goes on along the minus strand of NC_044031.1, from coordinate 253,637,450 downwards.
ATTCTGCAGGGGATAACCAGCTATCTCCAATTGAATACTGCCGGTTAGCAGCTAGAAGATAGCTAACTGGCTAGCGCTAAATATCACCTTCCCTCTTCACTTGTCTACAGCAAATTTAAATTTTGAGGTCACTTTTAAACTCTTTTTTTATTATTTTATTAAGATTATAAGATATTAAGAGATGACTGCCTTCAGTGAACTGCAGCAAACGTTTGGTAAAAAGTTAAATTATTCCTGATTCAGTGGACCCTGATGCAGCATAAGCGAAACGTGCCACATGTCGGCTAGCGGTCCTACTGTCAATAACTGCAAACAAAAGCTAAGTCATACATTATTGAAATTTTTATGAGCTAAGCTAAGCAACTCAATGATTGGATGTGAATTTGTTTTGAAGTTACAAATAGATGAAAAAGAGAATTTAAAAGTGAGCTCAAATTGAAATTCACTGTAGAGCAGTGAAGAGGCAAGGTGAGCTTAAGAGTTGATCTGGCTCTTACGAAACGAGTCACCACTGAGGTCTATGACTTTTTTCATTCTAAAAAACCTGCTCTAATTCTGGTTTTTAGAAGTAAAAGACGCTGGGCTTTATGAGACTGTAACTTATAGATACATGCATATGAGTTCTGTCAGGTTCTCAGGTTCAGAGCCCGCGGGGCCGGGCTCTGGAGCAAACGTGAGCCCTTGGGCTGCTGACGAGGAGCGACAGCAGCAGGCAAAACCCACCAACCAACGCTGGGCAAGCACACCGGCACCGGCAGGGACTGCAGGCACCGCCCAGTGAGCCGGAACACATGGACTGGAATCCCCCAGACTGGAGGACACAGAACTGGAACACTGGACTGCAATCCCCCGGACTGGAACACACACCGGACCGGAACACACTGGACTGGAGCACACTGGACTGGTTCCCCGGACTGGAGGACACAGGACTGGAACACGGGACTGGAACACACTGGACTGGTCCACACAGCTTCACCTGCACTTAGCTACTAAGTCCCCCAAGAGTTGAGCTCCTGGGTTCGAGTAGCCGACAGGACTTACTGGACGACCGGATGACATAGGGACCAGGACTGGAAACAGAAGTGCACCTAAACCTAAACTGATCTACGTGCTCCCAAGCCCTAAACCAGCAGGAGTGTTCCTAACAGTAAACTGACAAAAGGACTTCCTAAGCCCTATACTAAACAGGAGCTCCTAATCCCTGCTCAAGAAAGGGACTTCCTAAGCCCTAGACTAACAGAGCAGGGAACTAAACACAAAGCTAACACAGGTGCTACTAAGCACCAAGCTACAAGCAGAGCTTTACACTAATAAGCTAAACACAGAACTAACCAGCTACCTAAGCACTGCTCTAGCAAGCTAGATACAACTAACAAGGTGCTTCCTAAGCACTACTCTGGCAAGCAACCAGAAGAGCTCCTAGCACTAAAAGGGAAGACAGGGGAGCCACAAGGAAAAAGAAGGGAAGCTAACACATAAGCCAAAAGTGATTCTAAATCACCAAACACCAACAGCAAAGACTGCAATGCTACCAATAGCACAAACACCAGAAGTACTTCTAACAGCAAACTCTGCAGTGTTCCTAACAACACCAAACCCTGAAGTACTTCTATTAGCAACAGAGCTTCCAAAGCCCTACACACAGCAATGCTTCCAAAACCAAGAGGGAAAAGCAGGGGAACCATAAGGGAAAAGCAGGAAAGCTAAACACACAACCACCAGTGCACACTGCACTAACACTAACCTGGACCTTAGCAAAAGCAAGCAGGGAAACTAGACACAATGTCAGAAGTGCACACTGCACCACCCTACCTAAAGCCAACACAACTGTTGCAAAGGCCCTGAAGGAAAGAACCCACTTCCTTATCAAGGCCCTCCCTGATGATGTCACACTCCCTAGACCTAGGCAAAAGCACACTGACCCAGAGAGGCCCAACCCACACCAATGCAAAACCGTGAAACACTTGAAGCCAGTACACCCAAAGAGAGTTAGAGCAACTCAGACTACACCCACAGCTGCAGTGAAGAGACAATTAGAGCCTTGCTGCTGGAAGCTGCCAGCACAGAGAGACAGAGCCAGCTCAGAAAGGACAGAGAAAAGAAACAGAAGCCAGCTAAGAAGCTGACCCCCAGGAAAGAGGTAAGTTTGAGAGGGGTTCAGACCCCAATCATAACAAGTTCCACCCATGCTCTATCTATGGGTATCCAAAAAAGGTTTGAAGAAGTGATGTAATACCAATTATGTGAGGTCCACGTGATTATGCATTATAAGACTCCAGGAGCAGGCAGGAGGGTCCTGCCAAAACATTACGTTGTTAGCCATTTTGGTTGTGGCATTTGATATGAATTTTTCCTGTTGGCGTGGAGTCCAGTTAATGGTGAAGATGAACAGCTGTCTGTTCTTTTTAAGTTAAATGCTTCCTTTGGTCACTTTTTTTTTGTAAAATATTTTTTTCTAATAAAGTAATATGATGTTTAATTTGTATTGTATGGGAAGGATAAATGATTGATGACTGGGGGCTTATGGTTGTGTCCCGACATGGGATGACTCATAAGAGGTCTTATAACCTACAACAAAGTTCTTAAGAGGAGTGGAGGAGTAGCCTAGTGGCTAGTGCAGCGGACTTTGATCCTGGGGAACTGGGTTCAGCTCCTTGTGACTGTGGGCAAGTCACCTAACCCTCCATTGCCCCAGGTACAAAATAAGTACCTGTATATACATAAACCACTTTGAATGCAGTTGCAAAATACCCCAGAAAGGTAGTATATCAAGTCCCATTTCCCTTTCCCATAAGTATAAAACTGATATCCTTCTCATTTAGGTGTTAGTTTAATAGGTTATTTGTACGCTTTAGAATACTTTGCTTAGTTCCACTATTTTTTTTTTGCTTTTTTGAATATTTTATTTATAGCATTTATATCCCACAATTTCCCCACCCACGGGCAGGCTCAGTGTGGCTTACAACAGTTTACAAAAACATACAAGTCAGCAAACAAACAATCAATTTCAAAGGAGTGAAAGAGAGAAAGGGTAGTGGTGATCAAAATGCCACTATGACAGTTACAGTTCAGGTGGGTTTGGAGCGTAAGCGTTTCCAAATAAAAAGGTCTTGAGGTGCTTTTTGAAGGTCGGGTGATCAGGGGTAAGTTTGACCAATTTAGGTAGACCATTCCACAAATGAGCGCTAATAGAGGAGAAGGTGGATGCATAGGTGGTCTTATACTTGAGGCCACAAAGTATTGGGTAATGGAGATTTAAGTACGAACAAGCTGATCTGTGAGAGTTCCTAGGTGGCAGGTTGATTAGGTTGTCCATATAAGCTGGGGCTTCACCGTAGATGATTTTATGCACCAGAGTGCAAATTTTAAAAGCGATGCGGTCCTTGACAGGAAGCCAGTGCAGTTTCTCACGCACTTTATATATTCCTTTGAAATAGTGGTTAATTTCCCGTCTTTGTGATATTGGGCCACCTATATGTATGCCTACCTGTAAAATACACGCTATGTAAGATATGTGCAAGATTACAATTTAGAACTGTGGCGTATATATAAATCCCAATAAATAAATAAATATGTATATATCTGCACATATAAGCGGCATATCACTGCGAGCATATACTTTATTGAAGTTCCTTGATGGTGACCAGGTGTGGGGTAAATCTGTTTCTCTAGTGGGAATATTTTTAGCTTTCCCAAAAGATCCACATAGAAAATTATTTTATAACAGGTTGGAAAGTGTACAGAGGCCCGTGTGTCTTTATGAAACTGCCTTATGAAAGCAGCTGAAATCGCAGCTATAAAGGACTGTTTACATGTACACCTTCTGCAGAGCTGGTATAAATGTAGCTATGTAAAGTACACAGGAAGAATGGGTATAAATTGTGAATCCACCAAGTCTCTGCCCACAGTTCGACCTCCAGAAAGCTTTAAAAACTTGGTTGTTTGAGAAGAGTTGTGATTTAACCTTGCACTGATTGTTTATGTCTATACTTCGTCCTCTTTTCATTCATTGATATATTTAGGCTCATTTGTTCCGCCGCCCTTCAAATTCATATCAAAGCAGTACAATAAAATTGTAATAATCAAACACGGCACAATTAAAACAATGCAGAACGTTCAGCAAATTAGAGACACATGAGGAAGGGAAGTGAGTAGCACAACAATTATTAATCCTAACCTTACTAATAAAACTATACACAAGAGGAAACAATGATAGTTTACTTGCTGGTTCCCCAAATAGCTAAAATAACCCTATATTGTTTTCTAACTTAAAATTCTATTTATCACATGCTTGTTGAAATAACCATGTTTTCAAACCAATCTTGAATTTCTAGTATTATTATGCCTTATATATTTTGTAATCATTTATTGTCTTGTTTGAGGTGTTTTCATTTAAATTCATGCAATTATAATTTTGGAAATTTTAATATTGTAAACTGCTTTAGAACAAATTTCTGTGTTAAGCAGTATATCAAGTCAAGAAATCAAAATCAAAATATACACATGTTCTTGTACTTTTTACATAGAATCCTTTTCCATATATATACTGTCGTACACACACACATAAAAGCCTTTATAAAATGAACCCCACATTAGAAAGAAGTCTGTCACACGAATGCATCCTCTGTATGGCTCGTTTCACTGCGGTACTTCTTTGGCTATGGAATGCTCTGGAGATTTCAGTCGGTTGTCAGAGAGAATGAGCAGCCACTAACACATATAAGAGGAAGCAAAGGCACCACAGCAAATCAGGTATCAAGGACATCAGTGTATAATGGTGGACCAATTAGTTTTTCAGCTAACTGCTATCTACTGTGGCCTGGAGGGGAATTTTTGAAAGAAACATCTAAGTTGGAATTTGGATGTCTTTGTAAAACGTCCAAATTCGGAGGCGGGGAAAAGGTCATTTTTGAAAAAAGATGGACATCCATCTTTCGTTTTGAAAATACCAAGCACAGCCTTAGATTTGGATGTCCTTAGTTTTGGATGTCTTTGATTTTCAGTGATTTTCGAATCCAAAGACATCCAAGTCTAAAATGTCCAAATGCAAGCTATTTGGGCATGGGAGGAGCCAGCATTTGTAGTACACTGGTCCCCCTGACATGCCAGGACAGCAATGGGGCACCCTAGGGGGCTCTGCAGTGGACTTCATAAAATGCTCCCAGGTACATAGCTCCCTTACCTTGTGTGCTGAGCCTCCCAAAACCCCCTACCCCCAACTGTACACCACTACCATAGCCCTTACGGGTGAAGGGGGGCACCTATATGTGGGAACAGAGGGTTTCTGGTGGGTTTTGGAGAGCTCGCTGTTTCCTCCACAAATGTAACAGGTAGGGGGGTATGGGCCTGGGTCCACCTGTCTGAAGTGTACTGCACCTACTACTAAACTACTCCAGGGACCTGCATGCGCTGTCATGGACCTGAGTATGACATCTGAGGCTGGCATAGAGGCTGGCAATCAATATTTTTAATGCTGTTTTTGGCGGATGGGAGGGGGTTAGTGACCACTAGGGGAGTAAGGGGAGGTCATTCCTGATTCCCTCCAGTGGTCATCTGGTCATTTCGGGCACCTTTTTGTACCTTATTCGCAATAAAAACAGGCCCGGGTGAAAACATCCAAGTTTTAGTCTTGGACGTCTCTGCTTTTTTCCATTATGGCTCAAAAACATCCAAGTCTTAGGAACGCCCAAGTCCTGCCTTCACCATGCCTCCGATACACCCCCTTCAGATTCGGATGCCCTTGCAACGGACTTCTGCTAGAGACGTTTAAAATCGGGTTTCGATTATACCGATTTGGACATCTCTTGAGAGATGGCTGTCCAATTGCCGATTTATGTCGGAAGATGGACGTCCATCTCTTTCGAAAATGAGCCTGCTGGTCTCCCTCTGCCCCACAGGCAAAGGATTAGAAGAGCCTCCAAATGCTTCCAAGGTGCAAAAAATCATTGGACTGAGGTAATCAGTAACAAAAGATTGTTAGGGTGAGGGGGAATCCAGATTTTTTACTAACATTGGAGAGAAGCTACTTCTAGACTCTTTCAGTGTTTTCAGTTCATACTGTGACACTTAATAAAACATTTTGTTAAATAAGTTGGCCTGATTTCATTCCTTTCAGAAAGTTGGGATCCTGAAGTTGGATTTTCATGCCCTTCTCTCTTTCTTACTTTCCTTGTGGCCTCTCTTGCTCTTTCTGCCACAGATCTCTATGGAAGAGTTTAGATTTTTCTCAAGCTTTTCCATAATTACTGTTGAACAAAGTCACATTAATTTCTCAGGTTGTCCCCGTGACACTGCCCAGCAGAGATGCTACTTTTTCCTGTCATGGTCTCAATGGAACAAACATTGGCACGAAGCACAGCAGGACTTTAGAAATAAACAACTGTTTAATGAAAAGCATAGCAAACACAATTTGCAAATCTCACTTCTTTGTGAAGCCAAGAAAAATAAAAGGCTTGTTTTATTAAAGATTTCAATGGTTAGCATGTTTGATGGAATCAAAGTAAACACAAAGGGCCTGATATTCAACAGTGCCAGCAGCACTTTTGCCTTCCACCACTGATGTTAAACCTGGATATTCAATACCAGACCATTTCCAGTGAATATCCGGGTTATTTTAACTGTTAAAAAGTTAACTGGTTAGGCCGATATTCAGTGCTAACTGGTTAACTTTTTAGCAGTCCTTGCGGCTAAATGTGAATAAAACTGTTACTTCGGATGCATCCACTGCACTTCCTTCAACCATTTCCCTGGCTGGAGTTTCTATCTACTAAATGCTGGCTACTTCTCTTCCCTGGCACTTCCCTCAGGTACTGTAGCATCAGTTGCCACTTCCTTGGAGACTTCTTGACTCGGGGCCTCCCTGATCTGTTCTAACTCAGGGTATTTACCTCCCTGTCTGATCCCTGCCCCTCTGACTCAGCAGAAGTAACTCCGCCTTCCCGAAGGTTGCTTACTCTCAGTCTCAGTAAGGGAGTGATCTAATGGCCATATACCACCCACTCCCTCACAGCCCGGTTGACTTCTGGGTGACTGCACATACCTGGCTATTCAATACCAGAGACTAGACATGGACTAGCATTGAATATCCAGGCTTAATGCAGGCTGTGGCTGTAAGCAGCTTACAAACCACTTACCGCCGAGGTATGAATATCTAACCCCAAATATAGATGCTTCACATAGAACTAAAGAAGCCTATTTGATGAAATGTGAATGCTCTCTCATACACACATCTATGTAGATATGGTGGGAAAACACTCATTTCTAATTCTTCTTGGATTTCCTCTCCAGCATCTCTTGAAAATTTGAGGTAGATCAGAAAAATTCAAAGATCGCTGGGATCTCAACCTAGGAGCCTAATTTCTGGACTAAAAATAGGCATCTGACTTTAACTTTCGGAAAAAAACTGAGGTGCCTAAATGTAGGCCACTTATTGGAATCTCAGGGCTGAACACCTAACTTTTTTGTTTTCCTGACCTGTGGCACATCTACTTTTCAGGTTCCCAAGTTTTATTAAAATGAGGTTCCTCGATTTGTTTTTAAACAGGGGCCTAGAAGTTTCATAACTGCATGTTCATTCATGGAAAATGCAGATTGAGCCAAAAATATTCCCATGAGCCTCACAGACCCCATGACATATTCTGAAACTAAACTCTGGTATTTCTGACATACATAGACCTCTTCTAAAGTGATCTTGTCATGATCCTCGTAGATCTCTCGTATTTGCTGAAATATTGTGTGGATCAGATGTAAAACAAATATGTTTACAGGTGGTATAATTGCATGTATGTAGCCTTGGAATATATGGACCCACAATAAATATCATGTCATGCTACGCGTAGACCCTACATACTCTAAAAACAGTTACAAGTGTGTGTTATGGAATATGTGGATGCCAAAGAGATGTTCTGTCTGAATTCTCATGTCCCTTTTCAAATGTGACCAAATTTTGGTGTTCACCAGAAGGGCAAAGCAAAAAGTTACTAGTTTTAATAATTAGCAAGCACGTATTGGGGGGGTATAATTGGACATGTGTATTCATGGAATATATGGATTCCACCCAAAAATACCTCTTTATGATCCTCGTGTACCCCTGGAATGTGTGACTCAAATGAAAAATACTTGCAAAATTCAAAAACTTCTTAGCTCTATTTGTATAAAATGTACATTGAAAAACAAAATACTTCATCAGAATCCTCATGTCCCCCTGATATACCCTGAAAAGTTGGTAAAGATAGGATTCACATACAGACATGCACACAGGGTTATTCATATCAGCCTCCTTCCCATTGGAAAGTGGGATATAAAAAGCACTTTTGTTATTGATTTGTCTGTCCATCCACCTGTGACACTGATGTTATAGGCAGGCATACAAAATGGAAACAAGTGCTGGTACAGGATCAAAGCAGTGTGTATGGTGCCAGCCAGAGAAGAGTAAATATCAGCCATGAAGTAGGAGGGCTGTTTGGGTTTTATATTATTTGTGTATTAACCAAAAAAGAATATATACAAAATATATTAATATAATAAATTAATTAAAAGCAAAACAGGTTCATGCAAACCATGATTGAATGTATGTTAGATTTAAAGTTTCTGTATAATCCATGCATCCAAGGTGATAGTGCGTTATATTTAACTAAATATCTATCCATAAAAGAATGTACACGTGATGAAACCAAATTCAAAGCCTTACCAAACTGCAAGAAAATCTTCACGAGCTACAACAGGAAATCAAAAATGGTAATGGAATCTCTTGTTTGTGTATCAACATCGTACAGTTAAGAAACGTGCATATATAATGTTGCTAGCTCTTTTAATAAATCATTTAGAAATACTTACAACGATACGGATATCCAAATGCCCTGCATTATAACTCAGAGAGATGCGATTGTCATCATCTATGCTGACATATTGTGAAACCAAACTATTATAAATAAGTAAACCAATATTGAAAGTACCTTATTCATTCCACAGCGACGTTAAATTACTGCTGCATGATGTTTATGCTAGCATTATCCATTTCCTAGTAAATGCAATCTACAATATAGGCATAAAAGATAAAAACACAAAGATAATTGGCGTTCTGTTACTTACTTTGTGTTTAGGAAACGGATAATCGAACGAGGGCGACCATCTCTAAGGACATTCCGGAGAAGGGGCGGGGAAACCCGTATAATCGAAACAAGATGGACGTCCATCTTTCGTTTCGATAATATGGTCGGGGACGCCCAAATCTCAACATTTAGGTCAACCTTAGAGATGGTCGACCTAAATATTGAGATGGTCGACCTTAGAGATGGCCGTCCCCGGTTTTCGGCCATAATGGAAACCGAGAACGCCCATCTCAAAAACAACCAAATCCAAGCCATTTGGCCGTGGGAGGATCCAGCATTTGTAGTGCACTGATCTCCCTCACATGCCAGGACACCAACCAGGCACCCTAGGGGGCACTGCAGTGGACTTCACAAATTGCTCCCAGGTGCATGGCTCCCTTACCTTGGGTGCTGAGCCCCCCCAACCTCCCCTAAAATCCACTCCCCACAACTGTACACCACTACCATAGCCCTTAGGGATGAAGGGGAGGCACCTACATGTGGGTACAGTGGGTTTCAGGTGGGTTTTGGAGGGCTCACATTTACCACCACATGTGTAACAGGTGTGAGGGGGGGGGGGTGGGCCTGGGTCCGCCTGCCTGAAGTGAACTGCACCCACTAAAAACTGCTCCAGGGACCTGCATACTGCTGTGATGGAGCTGGGTATGACATTTGAGGCTGGAAAAAATGTTTTTAAAAATTTTTTTAGGGTGGGAGGGGGTTGGTGACCACTGGGGGAGTAAGGGGAGGTCATCCCCGATTCCCTCCGGTGGTCATCTGGTCAGTTCGGGCACCTTTTCGAGGCTTGGTCGTGAAAAAAAAGGGACCAAGTAAGGTCGACCAAATGCTCGTGAGGGACACCCTTCTTTTTTCCATTATTCCCTTTTGAAAATAAGCTAGATAGCGTTACGAAGGAGAGACATAATCCTGCGCAAACTGATACCATGATATTCTCAAAATAACGTAGCGATGCATTTTTCTAATTTAGACAGACAAAATTCTTTCTCAAATGTTAAAGTGTGTATATAAGCAATCTATTAAAACAGCAAGTGTTAACATTATGTATAATGTTCAGTTCGCAATCACTTACTGTTCCAGCTGACTATACCAAAATGCTGATAATCGCTGTCACCGTTCTTCTGAAAGAACCGCCAAAAAAGGGGGAGGCATGCGCAGTGCATTGCTTAAGAAACGGACAGGGATCATGACGTGATGCCAATTAGGGTAAATAAGCGCATGAATAAAACGGAGGGAAGGTTTATTATTTATTATTGCTTTTCGTTAGACCCCTGAGGCAGGCGTGTTTGAGCACCGAAACATGGCCCGTGTTGGGTCTTCTTTCAATAAAGGTTGTACCAGTTCTTGAGGCCCATTTGTGCTTCTTTTGTTTGCTGCTTGACGTGGTGTACTTTTGGACCCTCTCTTTGATTGCTCATAGAGGCTGGCACAAAATATTTTAAAAGTTCTTTTTTGAGGGGGGGGGGGGGGGGGGGGTTAGTGACCACTGGGGGAGTAAGGGGAGGTCATCTGGTCAGTTCGGGCACCTTTTTGTGCCTTGGTCGTAAGAAAAACTGGACTAGGTAAAGTCGTCCAAATGCTCGTCAGGGACGCCCTTTTTTCCCATTATGGGTCGAGGACGCCCATGTGTTAGGCACGCCTAAGTCCCGCCTTCGCTACGCTTCCGACACGCCCCCAGGAACTTTGGTTGTCCCCGCGATGGAAAGCAGTTGGGGACGCCCAAAATCGGCTTTTGATTATGCCGATTTGGGCGACCCCCATGAGAAGGATGCCCATCTTGAGATTTGTGTCGAAAGATGGGCGTCCTTCACTTTCGAAAATAAGCCTGAAAGCCTCTTCAGATACAGCTGGAATACCAGTGCACTGAAATTTATACCACTGTCCCATACCTGCCTCTGGCTCCTGCATCTGCAGATCTGTGAGATTATTTCAACCTCGTTTCAGTCACGGACTGGTTAAATACTAACAGACTGCTTAGGCAATGCACTGAATATAAACGTTCCTTGAAAAAAGGTACGTTGTTTAATAATGAAAGAAAATGTACATTGCTTTAAATTTGGGGAACGTTTAGTTCAGTTAGCAGCTGGCTCTTATCAGCCTCATAATCCAGCATGCTGCATGGGTCTCAAGAGAGCCACATATGTTTGGCCAGGGCAGTAATTCCTGTTATTTGACAGCATGCCTGCAGTGACTGTTTGCATTAAGATCAGAAATAAGGGAGCTACTACCAGATAGGCACGTAGCTAGGGGCGGGTTTCCCTAGTACCAACAATTCTGAAGTAATGTAGTCTCAGAAAGAAAAGCAGTTTGTTTTACTTGTGTGTGTGTGTGTGTGTGTGTGTGTGTGTGTGTGTGTGTGTGTGTGTGTGTATGACAGGGGCAGTTCAAGAACTGATATACATCTTCCTGGTAAAATGCAGAGAAGTCCCTGGAACCGAAAGGGCTCCAAATACACTCTACCTTCTCTATTTATTTTTCAAAATACCGGGCACTGGCTAAGGCTTTCTAAAAGGAAAAAAGCTCACCCTATACTGTGGGGTTCAACAATACTGAGCCATCCTGGATTCGGGCTGTTTGTATTTACATGAATGTTGATATACTGTTTAAATAAATTACATTTTACTTTTACACGATCTGCTTTTTTTGTTTTCCATCCTGGATTCTGCCTTGAATATTCCAAAACTTTAAGGGGTCCTTTTACTAAGGTGCATGGTAGTGTCAGGCACGGATTTTGGGCGCGTGCCAATCCATTTTTCAGCGTGCCTGTAAAAAAGCCCTTTTTAAAATTTTTGCCGAAAATGGATGTGGAGCAAAATCAAAATTGCCGCACGTCTATTTTGGGTCTGAGACCTTACCGCCAGCCATTGACCTAGCAGTAAAGTCTCACGCGGTAACCGGGCAGCAGTAATGACCTATGTGCACCAAATTCCACTTGGCGCGTGTAGCTGACACACGCCAGAAAATAAAAAACATTTTTTGAGCGAGAGTAGCGGAAGCATTCCAAAAATGAAATTACCGCAAGAGCCACATGGTAGCCATGTGGTAACTCCATTTGGGCACATGTAGATGCTTAGGCGGCTTAGTAAAAGGGTCCCTAAAGTTTTTGACAGTACCTTCCATATCAGCGGGCAGACCAGGGCATCTCGTACCTGTTACACTGAGAAGAGCAGCTCTGATGATCCAAATCAGACTCTCCCTGCTGCTGTAGACTGAAACACCAAAAATACAAACCAGGGTATAATATCCTGGAAATGTTCTCAGTGAAGGAGTTGACCCGGTGGTACACCAAATCAGGGTTGTGCCTTTATGATCAAATATAAGGAGAGACCTCAGAGTAAAAACTCACCCAGATCAATCAACACAAAGTGTTTAATGTCTCCAAGGGTGGACAAGCATCTCAATCACTGGTCTACTCCTTAATATATTTTTATATATAATTTTTATGCTTGCTAATGCACCCCCGTGCTATAATACAAATCAAACCCTCCTATGGCACACTCCTTCCACCAATATAGGCTACCAATAGGTCAACTCCGTCACTGGTTTCCAATGACCTCATATGCACCAGAAAATCTTTAAGTGCATGAATACTATATCGATTGTTTTTTAACTATCTACTAAATAAATAGAATAAAGGCACTTAGCGTAATGGAGTAAGGAGGGTCTTCATTTGATCAAGCGAGCTCCCGGTAAATGGAGAAAGTTTAACGTGCTTGTTGCTCCACTAAATCAACCATTTCCCCTCAATAGCTCAAGTTTATCCAGTGTCACTCGACTTGAAACCTAATTCTATTTGGTGATGTAATTCCAAACACGCTTGTAAAAATGCAATGCGCGTATGCAATCAACTGGCTTAAAACTGGGTAAACTTGCTTTAAATCCCACTCTGCTCCAGCATAGTTTCCAAAAGTAGAAATAACGAGAGTCCGACTCTGCAGGGTTTCGAAAACTTCTTCAGGAACTCATCGCATCATAAATCCACATTTTCATCTCTGTGACTTACAAGGTGAGCCTTCTCAGAAGAAATAATATTCTGGGTAAAAAAATTTATGGATTTTTTTTTGAAAGGGTCAGATGTTGTAAGCATTTTTCCCATATACACAAATGAGTTTAATTACTGAAGTGTGTTAATGCAACATTTCCCAGCAGTTTAACACAAAGAATATTTTAATGAGCTGTATAATTTGCAAATGCATATGAATATTAATGAGATGCTTAGTATGCAATTAGTGCACATCCAATTGATTAATGCGATTTGTGTTAACCAGCTGGAGCCACCAAACATCTCTGAAAAACCAAATACTTCCCGTTAACTAGGTTTTTCAATCAATATGATGCCGCTCTCCTGGAATGTAGGAGAAAATGTGTTCTAAGTAGGTTGCAGCCATGATGCCATTTTAAACTTGACAAGAAGCTACACTTCAGTGACGAGATGATATAGAGAGGCATTTTCGAAAGAAATGTCTAAGTTGGAATTTGGACGTCTTTGTAAAACGTCCAAATTCGGAGGCAGGGAAAAGGTCATTTTCGAAAAAAGATGGACCTCCATCTTTGTTTTCAAAAATACCATGGACGTCCTTGACTTGGATGTCTTTGAACGTTTTGGACTTGGACGTCTTTGCATTCAAAAATCGCCGAAAATCAAAGTAAAGCCATTTGGATGTGGGAGGAGCCTGCATTTGTAGTACACTGGTCCCCTGACATGCCAGGACAGCAATCGGGCACCCTAGGGGGCACTGCGGTGGACTTCATAAAGTGCTCCCAGGTACACAGCTCCCTTACCTTGTGTGTTGAGCCCCCCAGCCCCTCCCCCAAAACCCACTACCCCCAACTGTACACCACTACCATAGCCCTTACGGGTAGAGGGGGGCACAGAGGGTTTCTGATGGGTTTTGGAGGGCTTGCTATTTCCTCCACAAATGTAACAGGTAGAAGGGGTATGGGCCTGAGTCCACCTGTCTGAAGTGCAATGCACTTACTACTAAACTACTCCAGGGACCTGCATGCGCAGTCACGGACCTGAGCATGACATCTGAGGCTGGCAAGTAATATTTTTAATCATGTTTTTTGAGGGTGGGAGGGGGTTAGTGACCATTGGGGGAGTAATGGAAGGTCATCCCCGATTCCCTCCAGTGGTCAGCTGGTCATTTTTGGCACCTTTTTGTGCCTTATTCGTAATAAAAACACGTCCGGGTGAAAACGTCCAAGTTTTAGTCCTGGATGTCTTTGCTTTTTTCCATTATGACTCAGAAATGTCCAAGTCTTAGGAACGCCCAAGTCCCACCTCAAATACACCCCCTTGAAATTTGGACATCCTTGCAATGGACTTCTGACAAAGACGTCCAAAATGCAGTTTTGATTATACCGATTTGGACGTCTCTGTGAGAAGGACGTCCAAGTGCCGATTTATGTCACTTTTTGGACATCCATCTCTTTCAAAAATGAGCCTGATAGTCATGTTTAAATATGCTCTAAATACAGTGGGGAATATTAAACAATGGTAGGACAATAGCTATTGATTTTACTAGGCAGCAGTGCCACTTGCGTAAATATGTGTGTTTGTGTTTTTAAAGAATTCCTGGGATTGAATGGATCATTCTGGACAGATAAATTGTTTCTTTTTAAAGATGCTTTTGATATGTTAAGTATAAATTACTTTCTCACAGATCCCAGTGAACTGTCCAATCGATTAACGGTACACTCCACCATTGTAACTTGTGGTTCCACAACTTTCGTCTCAAGTCTGTCCCCCTTCAATTTTACCTCTACCTTCCTTAAAACTCTCTACCCCCTTCCAGAGGTTTAGCCAGAAGCTGATTGGAGGGAAGAAGGTGGAGGGTGGGGGGGGGGGCGGCAAGCATTTCCTTTCAGTCCCCCTCCCCCCCGCTGCCATCCCGCCCATGATCATACCGTTGCTGGCAGGGATGCTCAACCCCAGAAAGCTGAAAGTTTGCCACCACTCACCAGAGTCCTGCCCTGCCTCTACTGTCTGAGACGCAGGGAAGCAGGCAGGTTGCTTCAGCGTCTGACACCAGTACTTCTGCACAAGCTCAATTCAAATACATGAACTGAGCATGCACAGAAGTGCCACGGCCTCAGCCACTAGAGCATCCTGCCGACTTCCTGTTACTGAAGCAGCATAGGCAGGGCTCTGACATTGAGCACCCCCGCCAGCCATGTATTGGATGCCACAGTGTTGGAGTGGGCCTGAGCCCGAAGTGGGAGGGGGGCAAGGTGTCCCCCCCCCTGTGGCTATGCCACTACCCCCTTCGTGTCCTCTTCTTCTATAAAAATTAATGGAATAAAATATTAGAACAGCCAGGGAATTGGTATGCCCTGTTAAGCCTTAAACCTATTGGGAGACATTGCCTAGAGAGATTTTAAACTTTCCTATGTTCAGAAATCAGATCCAAAATATGTCTTCACTGATGAGTGTGGAAAAATGCCCCCATCTACCTCAGAAAAGGCATTCCAAGAGATAAGAGAAGCAGGGATGTTGTATAATTATGTTCATCTCCTACAAGCATGTTAAACTCTCCAAATACAATCAATTCCTACAAAGTCTTGCTGCTAAAATAAACTATACTAATATCTCCCACTTCCTCCTTATGAAACATCAGTACGTTAACAATATTCCTTTCTTCAAATCATTCTTAAACTTGATCAACACCCCCCTCCCCCCTCACAGGAGAATCAGTTAAACTGTACTAATCAAACATTATCACAAAAAACCCAACGATACTCTTCCCCATACATTTTCCCCTCCTTCTGAACGCCTCTTCAGATATAGCAATAATTATTGGAGCCATCTACTTCCATTAACCACATCTCCTGTATAATAATATCTTATATATTCTTTTTATTAGGGCTGGCTATTTCCATTATGGTTTTTCAAATGAATGTTGTTAAGAACGCGCACTATGAGGCCCGATTTAACTGTTAATAAAATTGTAAGTTCTATGTTAAACTGTACCTGCTGTACACCGCCTTGGGTGAATCTTTTCATAAAGGCGGTTAATAAATCCCAATAAATAAATAAACTGTTAGCTACTGCATTTGAGGTTTATACTCATTAATGGCACTCCCCTCTCTCCCTTTCCTTACCGTGGTATATTTGCCCAGCTGGCAAAGTGAGGGGAAGGTTTCCTGGTGAGCTTTGCGAATTTTCTCTGCAAGATCATCCAGCTCCGCTGTCATTTCATAGTTTTCTGTACATTCTTGCTTTAACGTCTCCTTCTTCTTTTTGTTTCTGTCATTTCTGACTGCTGCAGATGAGAAAGACACAGTTCAAATATTGGGAATACTGTGATGTGATGGTGCATTTTAAGTTTTCCTAGAAAGTGCCAGAGCCGGTGGTTGGGAGGCGGGGATAGTGCTGGGCAGACTTATACGGTCTGTGTCCTGAAGAGCACAGGTACAAATCAAAGTAGGGTATACACAAAAAGCAGCAAATATGAGTTATCTTGTTGGGCAGACTGGATGGACCGTGCAGGTCTTTTTCTGCCGTCATCTACTATGTATATGTAAGTGTTAGTGCAGTTGTATTTTGTTTTGTTTCTTTACAGAAATGGTAGACAATGGTATAAATCAAGAGACAATGTGGAATGGGTGATTCGGTGACAGAATGCACAATAGGGTTAATTCCCAAACTGTACTCTTTGAAATAATACTTATAAATAATAATAATAATAAAAAAATAAATGACATTGCAGGCCACAGGGTAGCCAGATTGGAATCAACAGACTACAACTCCCCATACACCAACCAAGTCAATCCTAATGGGTTGGTGACGGCCAAGGACAGTCTAACCAAACTATAGGGCACAAATCTCACTAGTTTTGGTAGATGGTTGGATTATTACAAGGCTTGGAGGTAAGACATAGGGGTGTGAGCAGGTATGGCAGTTGGTTGGATTATTATAAGGCTTGGAGGTAAGACATAGGGGTGTGAGCAGGTATGGCAGTTGGTTGGATTATTATAAGGCTTGGAGGTAAGACATAGGGGTGTGAGCAGGTATGGCAGTTGGTTGGATTATTACAAGGCTTGGAGGTAAGACATAGGGGTGTGAGCAGGTATGGCAGTTGGTTGGATTATTACAAGGCTTGGAGGTAAGACATAGGGGTGTGAGCAGGTATGGCAGTTGATTGGATTATTACAAGGCTTGGAGGTAAGACATAGGGGTGTGAGCAGGTATGGCAGTTGGTTGGATTATTACAAGGCTTGGAGGTAAGACATAGGGGTGTGAGCAGGTATGGCAGTTGGTTGGATTATTACAAGGCTTGGAGGTAAGACATAGGGGTGTGAGCAGATATGGGAGTTGTTTTAAACATAGAAACTTGTATAGTGATCTACCCAAGATGGCAAGGAACCAGAGTAAGACATTGAATTTACATTTTTTTCTTTTCATTGAAATTATAAGTAAGTACAACAGTACTCAATATAAGCAAAAGAAAAGCCCTCATTATGAGAGAGAACAGGAGAAAAATGCAAAAAAAAAAGTTTTCAACCAAACTCCAATTATACCTGGCAAATAATGGATCATGTTTACTAATGTGTGTTAAACTGTTAATGCACAGTTTAGTATTAGCACATGCTAACAGCAAGCACACGTTAAAACATCCAGCCTGCTCAAAGTCTGGCGCTAACTGCTTAGCACGGGATGGGGTGTGGACTGGGCAGAATGCGGGCAGAGTTTGGGCGTGGTCTCCATATAACAGTCAGGAAATGCACACTAACTGACAAATCTGCAGTTAACACTGGTTCCCTTAATACCATCTTTCAAGTTATCCTGGCTTAAAAAATACATAATGGGCTAGATTCTATTTTTGACGCCTAATAAATTGGAGCAGAAAAAAAAATACGCTTAGGCGTATTTTATAAATGATGCCTAAATTTAGATATAGTTTATAGAATACGCTCAGCACCTGTTTTGCGCGACTATATTTAATCATGGCCATTTACGCCAACTACAACCTGGTGTAAACACTGACGCCTAAGTTATGCATGTAACGGGCATATTCTATAACACTGAACGTAAATTCTAGGAATGCCCATGACCCTCCATTGTCCACACCCCCTTTTCAGATCTGCGTCTTAGAAGATACATGCACTACTTAATAGAATATGCTTAGAAAGTTGTGCAGATAAATTCTAAATTAAAGCCCATTAGTGTCAACAATTGCTTAAGTGGCAATTATCAGCGCAGATTGGCTTTTCATCCATATAAATTACACATGCAAATCAGAATAAGACCAGATTTACACACACAACTTAGGTCACACTATATAGAATTTGGGGGAATTTGTATCAGGAAATGTAAATAAATGTTGACAGGGGAATTTCAAAAAGAAACTACCACCAATCACAATTACCTTAGCCTTCAATTGAAGAAATCCTTTCCTTCATGCTTGTATAGCTTTTGACAGAGCAGGAAATATCTGAATTCCCCCCCCCCCCCCCCCCCCACAAAATAGGAAACTATTTTTCTTAAAATATGATCTCAGTACAGACAATTTATCTCTCTCAGAAGAGAAAATTACCTTGATTATTGTAATGCTCTTTATGTGGGTTTATATGCTAGATATTTAAAGAAACTACAATTAATACAAAATACTGCAGCTCGATTAATTTTTGGAATTTCTAATTTTTTGAAAGAAATCAGATGAAACTGGCCATAGCACCAAACCTTGAAATATCCCACAGCGGATTTCCCTGATCACCACTTTCTAAGCTTTATTGCTTAACCAGTTGCTCATCAGTTATCTCTCTGTCCTGTTCCAATCATAGCTCCATTATTTGACTGACTTATATGTACTGTAGAATGTTTAGCTAATATAGATTTAAAGTTGTATTTTATGATTTTTGTTTAGAATGGATACTTTTGGGGTAATTTTATAACAGGATGCCTATGTGGAAAGTTAAAAAAGCACTTATGTTATATAGGCAACACTGGAACCCAGAACCAGCCTCAATAGCACAGAAATACCCCCCCCCCCCCCCCCCACACACACAAAAAAGGTGTAAGTGTGTGCGTGTATAGTACAGGAGCACAATTCCACCTCATCTTCAGGTAACACCTACCTGATGTGTAAAAGTAGATGCATCTATAATTTTCGGCATCTATAATTTTATATAATTACTAGTAAAAAAGGCCCCTTTCTGACACAAATGAAACGGGCGCTAGCAAGGTTTTCCTTGGAGTGTGTATGTTTGAGAGACTGCTTGTGAGAGTGACTGTGTGAGAGACAGAGTGAATGTGCGAGTGTGTGTGTGTGACAGAGAGAGAGTGACACTGGGTGCGAGTGTGTCTGTGAGAGAGAGAGAGAGTGTGTGTGAGAATGAGAGTGTGTGCAAGTGGGTATGTGAGACACAGTGTGAGAGAGAGAGTGTGTTTCACACAGATACAGTGTGTGCGAGAGAGAGAGTGTGTGTGAGACACAGACTCTCTGTGAGACTGAGTGTATGAGACCAAGAGAGTGTGTGAGTGACTGTGTGGCACATAGAGAGTGAATGTGAAACAGTGTGAGACATAGAGTGTGTGAGACACGGTGTGTGAGCGTGAGAGAGAGAAAGACATTGACTGTGAGAGAGAGAGAGTGTGTGTGTGTGACAGAGATATCTCCCCCCCCCCCTCTCTGGTGTCAGCCCCCCCCCCCTCTCTCTGGTGTCTGAGCGTTACTGTGCAGGACGCTGAGCTCTGGCTGTGCTTCAAGGAACTGACCAATCCTATTTAACAGAATGCACCTCCAACATTCTGAAGCTGAGAAACCTCGTGTGGTTGGTCACTTCTGCTTGTGACGAACCCGGAAGTACATGATGTCAATTCAGGAGATGGATACAGAGAGCAGGAATGCCTCAGCCATGCAGTCAGCTTCAGAATGTTGGAGATGCATTTATTATATAGGATATGGCCACACAGTTTTATAAAAATCTTTTTTCATGTGCAAGCCTGACTTTACATGCAGAAAAGCCTTTACAGAAGTGCCTCCTCAATGCATTATCTATTCACATTAGTTGATCATATGAGTTTTTAAGTTTGTTTGCATGGGTGATATCTCCCCTTTTTTGTAGAACACTGTAGTCTATATATTTTCTATTTTAGTTTGGTTTCAACAATTATTTTATTGAGGTATGTTTTGTTTTATATGTTTTATGATATTGTAATTTATGTTTTATGCTAGTATGATGCACCTTGGTTAGTTCTGGAAAGGAGGAAATAAATTTAAATAATAAAAAAAACCCTGATAACTCTCCACTGTGGGGCTCTTTTACTAAAGTGCATTGGGTTCTGCACTTACTGCATTTAACAGCAAAAATTTGCATGCACTAAGTACAAAGTCTGTGCAATAAATGCAAGGAGTGTCTTGCATGTGCCTGGCATTAACTTATAACTGTACCTATTTCTAGTCCCCCCTCCCACCCGATCAAATCCCTTCTCAATCCCCCCACCTCCTCAATCACAAGTTCCGATCCCCCACCCCGATCACAAAGTCCAATCCCTCCACCATGCCTCTCTCACCTGTTCACAACCAAATTCTCCCCCCATCCCTCAACCTTTCCGCAAACCCCCATTTACCTCTGTGACTTACTCTGGCAGGCTTCGGGTTCAAAATGGCATCACTCATCCCTAGTCTTGTGATACTACCACTAGGGATCAGCCTCATAATTTACCTTTATATGAAAATAAATTTGTTCGATAGATTCTTTCCTATGTAAAACCATGCCGTATGGGTTCAAACTTCTGTGTAGCACTTTTTTTTTCAGCAGTACTTCCATCATTTTCCAATCCAGAAGTTAAACCGATAGGTCTACAGTCAGAAGTGTAGCCAGGTTTTGACATCTGTGGGAGAAGACCTTTTGTAAAACAGGTGCCGATGTGAGGCTTCAGGCCCAATTCATGTAGGCGCCATTTCATTCAAAATCTGTTTGGGGTAGCAGCTGCTTCCCTTGAACCCCACCTAGCTATACCTCTGTCTACAGTTACCTACTCGTCCTTGCTTCCACTTTTGTTGAGTGGGACTGTATCTGCTCTCCCCTGGGCCCTTGGAACCTCTCTTGTTTCTAAAAACAAGCTGAGCAGAGCTACGAAGGGTATACTAAGCACTTCACTGTCCCCCCTGTTTACTAATGCTAGCGGCTGGCGGTGTGGTAATGCCGACAAAGCCCTTTCACTTTGGATGGGCTGCATCGGTATTGCCGTGTGGCTTAATAAATAGCGGGGGGGGGGGGGGGGGGATTTTTAAGTCCTCCTTCCAATGTCAGTGGGTTTGTGATCATTTCTACATTCATTGTTTTCTGCTTTATATACATCACCTCCTCTTCTATAAACAGCGAGCAAAGACTTGTTCAAGATTTCTGCTTTCTGATGGTCCACTCCCCACTAACCGTACTTTCTTCTTTTATCTGAGCTAATCCCTCTGTTCTTTGTACAATCGCTCTCTTCTATAATCCAAAAAGAAAAATGTTTTTTGCCTCCTTTTATTGATGAATAGTGCTCCCTGTTAGGTCCTTTATTCATCTGTCTCCACTGGTTTTTCCTGATTATTTTGCCTATGTAGGTTTATTTTTATGTATATTCTGAATGTTAGTTTCCTTGCTCTTACTATTTCTGGAAAAAATGAATCCTCAAGTTGTCAATCATGAAAGAAGTTGGTCCTGATACTACTTTACTGTTCCACAAAAGGTCTTTCTCAAGACCAGTTTCTTTCACGATTGATAACTTGAGGATTCATTTTTTCAAATACAGATAACAAGACTCATGAAGAAGGAACCATGTGTTCCGAAACAGGGTTCCTTGTCGAGTCATCCTCCATTAAAGACTATTGTTTGACGTTTTGTGTCCCTGGTCTGTTTCGAAGCACCTGACTCCGTTCCCACTCCTTGTTCCTCTCCTGAGTTTCTCAATGGGATACCAGTGTTCTTTCCACTTTTAGTGGCTTGTGTTGTGGTTTTAGTTGGCTAAGCCATTATATCACATAGCATCTGTGTGTAGGTAAAGGAATCTCAGAGGAAAGAAGATACCGGAAGCTTATCTGAATCTAGCAATGGAGCTGAGGAGTAAGAGGAAGCCTTGAGTAATCCTGGGGGAATCCTGAACACTTTATTTATAATTTTCTTGTGCAGAATTCCACCATTATAAGGGCTGAGATCTCTCTCTGGGCATGAAATAATCCTACCACCACAGCTGTTTCTTTCCTCAGGTTCCAAATTCTCCAGCTCTCACTTAGCTTGTATCCTTTTCCCTCTCCTCCTCTGGTGGGTTTAGTCTCCACCTTTCTTTGCCTCATCTCCAGGGTGAATACCTCCCATGTTTATCCCTTCCCCCACCCACTCTATGTTCATCTATCCTGTACTCACTAGCAGCTCTCTGTCTTCTACAGTTCTCCATCCCTAACTCCCAGCAAGACCACAGTTCTGTCTGTCCCTGAGGTCTCTTAACCCATCCACAAGGCAAACCCCTACCTCATCTTTCTCTACTATAATGCCCATGGCACACAGCCTCCTAAGAGGCCTAGGAGATTAAGTTTCTCTAACTAGAGATAGAGAAACTTCATCTCCTAGGCCTCTTCATTCCCAGGGCCAACTCCTGAGACTGCCACAAAGAAATAATATCTATATCTCCTTGTCCATACCAGGCAAATAACTTCAGAAGGGGTAAATGGACTCAGGCTCTGGCTCCAGGTGTCTCTTTCTCTCTCTAGGACCCTGAACCTTCTGGTCCTAACTACTCCTGAGTGGTGAGGTAGGAGTGTGCCATGGGAAGGGGAGAAAGCTGAAGAAAGTGATAGAGATGGAGGCAAAAGAGAACTGAACTGTGACTTCAACATTTTATCCTCTGAAATCTTTTATTAATTTATAGCTGTTCAAATATTTAAACTTTAAGTAAACTTTTTTTTTGGTTCAGAACAAATATCTGGACAGGACTGTGCCTTGGGAGTGGAAAGTGAGAGGAGTGAGTGTCCCTGAAGCCAAAGGCTGGTCCTGTCCTATGAACCATGTATCCCAGGAGTTGTGGCTGTGGCAAGTAGACAACTGCCTCCCCTCATGAATGTAGCCACAGTCTCCCCACCAAATTAACTACCTAATGAGGGGCAACAGATTCAGGGAAGTGATGGTGGTGTGGTGGAGTTGAAGAGGGTACACTGCATACAGAATCACTCACCATCTTGTAGTCAGCTCTCTTGAAGTCTAACCAAGCTATAAGGAAGAATTCTGCACAGACTCTGAAAGCACAGTTCTCGGGTAGAAGTTAAAAACATTATTGATTACTTAATAATTTTACCAGCATGGTGGAGGAGTGGCCCAGTGGTTAGGGTGGTGGACTTTGGTCCTGAGGAACTGAGTTCAATTCCCACTTCAGACACAGGCAGCTCCTTGTGACTCTGGGCAAGTCACTTAACCCTCCATTGCCCCAGGTACAAATAAGTACCTGTATATGTAAGTCACATTGAGCCTGCCATGAGTGGGAAAGCACAGGGTACAAATGTAACAAAAAAAAAAAAGCCTTGTAAATTGAAAGCTATATAGGCACGGGCTCTATAGTCCTTGATGATACCTCTATTTAAGGGTGTGAAGAGAAGTTCTTGTTTTATAGTTTTTCTACACTTCTTCCATTTGTTTTATGATTTTTCTGCACTTTTTCCACATGTACAGTTCTATGCACCTTTCTAAAATTATGTAACTCTTAAACAACTGTAACCAACAATCAATCCTTTGTAATAAAGCCACAGTTACTTACATAGCTACCTAAGCTGTGTGACAAATTTGCTAAACATACAACCACTGCAGCTACTTAGCTCAATAGCTTTTAACGGCCTGTAGAACACAAACACATTATTTAGGGCGATCATATGAACTGCTGCCAAGAACTCTGAGATACAAGGAGATGATTCACACGGGAATCGGTCTCCTATTCCTTTGCAGCCACTGTTCTTGCTGCTATGGCTCTCTTTGGTTTTGCATGAGGTTCCCAGCCTTCTGAAGACCTCACAACAAGAGGAGAGCTGCCAGTCAGCATAAAGGCACTGAAAGATTGCTGCTGTATGAACAGAAATAAAACAATTATGTTTATAAATTGTATGCAAAGTCAAAATTGTCTGATTCTGTCATATTAAAGGAGTATTGCTATCAACAATGGAACCCCTTCCTAAAAATCCCCCAACATTTCCCAGTTAAACATACAAACTCATTAGCACCTACTTGTCTCTCTCTGGCCCCTGTGCACATGCACCAAGCTGCAAATGGCTTATGGGGTCGCCATAAATGTTTTTGTGGCAGGCCCTAAATGGTGTGAGATCGCCAACCCAGGGCAATGGAGAATCACATGGCTTGCTCAGGGCCACAAGTTGCGGCTGCAGGATTTGAACCTGGGCCAGAACATTACATAAGTAATGCCACACTGGGAAAAGACCAAGGGTCCATCGAGCCCAGCATCCTGTCCACGACAGTGACCAATCTAGGCCAAGGGCATTTGGTGAGCTTCCCAAACGTACAAACATTCTATACATGTTATTCCTGGAATTGTGGATTGGTGTTTAAAGTTTCAGAATGTTTCTCCTACATGGCTGCTCCAATCAAAATCTTGAAATACTTTTGTTTTGAGCATTATCAGACTCCCTTACAGGTATCTTGTCGCATCAAATGGATGACTACAGCCAACCCCTCCACTGACCTCAGATAGGTCAGGGGTATTCTGTGGCAAAAGCTAGAAAATTCTGCAGCATGCTTACATACATTTGCATCTTCTGAATAATAATTATTTTGCATAATAAAAATAAAGTTCCCATTCTTTATTGGTCTGTAAAACGTACATATTTTTTTAGTTTTTGGGATTTGTGAATTGGGGTACCTGGGATATTAATGATGGGGAGGACACGAATGTAGGGATGGTGAAGAGAGAAAGGGAGAAGGACTATCAAAGAAGGGGGAAGAGGGAGAGATGATTGAGAACTGGGATAGGGGAAAAAGGGAGGGGGTTGGGGAAAGAGAAGGGAGAATGTGAGACATTCTGAGATCAGGGGTGAGGAAACTGGATGGGGAGAGGGCAGTGTTCTTCTCACAGTTCTGGTCTCACATTTCCAGCCCTCTCTTTTGTTGGGGCGGTGTCCAGTGTATATACTCAATTTTTATGTGTTTGCCTGTGATTAACATTGTTTATATATGGTTTTGTGTCTTAATTCTATACATGAATTGCTAGCTTACTGCCTTGTATGTTTTAAAAGTTATTTATTCATATATGTTTATGTTTATTGACAATTTTGTCTTTGAAGCCCCTGATGCAGCCCTGGATAGGGTTATACAAGATCTTGTTGGGCTTTCATTTATTTTATGACTTCATATTTTATGTGTGGTGAATAAATTGAATTTTTTGGATCTCATCTTTGTGATCTGCTCCTTTTCTGGTCTGTTAAGATGTTTTGATTCCATTCTCTTTCCACACAGGAATTCTTTATGTTCATCCCATGCATGCTTGAATTCTGTTATTGTTTTCATCTCTACCACCTCTTACGGTAGAGCATTCCAGACATCCACCACTCTCTCCCTGAAAAAATACTTCCTGGCATTACTTCTAAGTCGACCGCTCTGTAACCTCAATTCACGTCCTTTAGCTCTACCACTTACCCTTCTCTGGAAAAGGTTTGACACATATCTTTTAATTAAGCTATTGCTTGATATATTTTAGCCACATTTCTCTAGAGTAAGACCACTTATTTAAGAGGGTTGTTCTATCTGTCTGTCTACACACATCATACACACACCATAAGGTAGGAATATGTGGCTGTGCAACCTTTGTCAAACAGCTGTACAGATCGTATATAAGACTCCACCGGACCAGAGAGATGACTGGGAGGAATAACGGGAGTCCATGCTATGGTTTGGCACAGATGAAGAAGATACCGATAATAAAAAATGAAGAGATTAAATATATATACGTCAAAAAATCAATCAAAAATAATAAATAAAACTAAACCTAAATAAATATTAAATAAACTTCTAAATACATAAACATGATTTTAAATATGGTGCTCAGTATCCAATAGTAGTCTCAGCTGGAACAACTCCAAGAACTAAAATAGCTGATAACACTGCACTCAATCATTGCACCATCTGTTACTAAATCTATCTTATGTCTACAGAGATTATTTTTATAAAAGGCCACTTATCTGATTGAGATGCTCCTAGTTGCTTCAGCTTCTTATAGATGTCACTAAAGAGACCACCAGAAACAAGTATGTGCTCAAATTGTAAGCGAATGCTCAGTGACGAGTGATAAAGAAAGTGTTCAAAATCAAAATATTAAAATCCAAAAGGCTGCAGCCAACAATTTTTCAAAATACTCTGTTGATTGAAGAATCCTCAAGATCAAACAACACTGAGATGGCTCTCACTCGCGCTAAATTCAAATCCCACTTGCTGCTGATTCAGTTCAAATATCAAGATCAAACGTCACTCAGATGGCGCTCATCCATGCCATATCCAATATCGCTTGCTGAAGACACTCACTAGCAAATAAATCCCGATGGGCCACTTTTACCAAGCTGTGGAAAAAGGGGGACAGCGCTGGAGTCGGTGCTTGTTTCACACGTGTGCTGAGGCCCCCTTTTACCACAGTTGGTAAAAGGGAAGTCTCGCTTTCCTACAGGAAATAGCCAGGTGGCAAGTAAAGTACTTACCGCGTGGTCTTTTCGGGGGGGGGGGGGGGAGCACCTACTGCCGCCCATTGAGGTAGCGGTAAGGGCTCCCATGTTAACCCGGCAGAAATGACAGCACGCTAGGGGTAGGACGTACCGCGGGGCTGATATGGTAGCCCGGCGGTACTTCCAGTATAGTGAGCAGTAAGCCCACATTGGGCTTACCGCTGCTTAGTAAAAGGAGCCCAATGTTTGTAACCTTAAAAAAATATTCTTCAATAGTAACTGCTGATGAAGAGGAGCCATATGTTTAAAAATGTGTCAGATTTTCCTGTGTGGTGATTGCAAGATACACATAATCATCACATAGAAAGTGGTAGCCCACAAGTTTTGAACATACTCACAGAACTGATACAAACAGGCAGGAGAAGACACCATCATGGGCTCCCCGACCCAGAAAACAGTGGAAAGGTGATGAAACACATTTTCAATGTGCTACGTTATCGGCATACATGTTTAAAACTTGCAACTTTATGTTTTTCAGTACTCAAAATAATCATGGGGTCCTTTTACAAAGCCGCGTAAGGCTCTATGCGCGCCAAAATGGGGTTACTGCCTGGCTACCCCGTGGCTCTTGTGGTAATTTCATTTTTGGTACACGTCCGATACGCATGGCCGAAAAATAATTTTTATTTTCGGATGCGCGCCAAATACCACTTGGTGCGCATCCGAAAATAAAAATTATTTTTCGGCCATGCGTATCGGATGTGTACCAAAAATGAAATTACCACAAGAGCCACGGGGTAGCCAGGCATTTGGCGCGCATAGGTCATTACTGCCCGGTTACCACGTAAGACTTTACTGCTAGGTCAATGGCTAGTGGTAAGGTCGCAGACCCAAAATGGATGCGCAGCACTTTTGATTTTGCCACATGTCCATTTTCGGTAAAAATTTTAAAAAGGCCTTTTTTATAGGCACACTGAAAAATGGATCGGCGCGCGCCCATAACCCGCACCTACACTAACGCAAGCCATTTTCAGTGCACCTTAGTAAAAGGACCTCCATTTTTCTTAACCTCAATCGGATCTGTAGAAAGATATCTTAAAATCTAGTTAGATTTTGTAATCCAACAATAGTTCAAGCTAATTGGATAAGTATTTGCAAAGTAACTCTAAAACTCTTCCCTGGTATACATGATAGGGACTACTTTGCCTGAATATTTTCTAATCCAAATAAAGAACTAGAAAAAGAAATGCAGGTTGGGTCTTGTGGTTCAAATGGTAAATGCTCTGCATATCCTTGCAGAGTTGCCAGGTCAGCTGAGAATGCTTATTCAACAGATCTAGAAGAACTAGGGGATTGTTATAGGCGGCTGAGTTTTAGAACAATTATACTAGCAATAATAGAAAAAAGAACGTGTATTATCCACTTATCCTGCATCCTGTAAAATCATAGTGCTCCTGAAGAATGAATTCATCACCAGTGTGAATTTGTATATTGGTTTCCAAAAAGAGGTTCAACGGGAAACAAAATACAAGACTCAGACAATTATTTTTCTCATCAATATTTGGAATCATTTTAATTTTTATTATAATGTCCATTAATTGTATTTTTAAACTTCACAGTTATGATCCACATTAGGCATTTATGAAGAGATCTAGGTTTCTAGTACTGTAATGCTGTCTTCCTCAAAACTTGAGGATTTTCATAGAACTTTCTATTTCCTCTTTAGACTGATTTATATTTCAAAGTCTTAAATATACTCCAAAATGTACTGGAAGTAAACATGGCTAGTCTAATTATAATCCGCTGCTTTCTAAAGTGGTTTTCATATGAATTATGAAGTTTGGTTTAAACATGTTCAAAGCTGGAAAAAGTACAATTAGAAAGCAAAATTACAATATGGTGACATGAGTTAGCTGCTGAATTTCATATCTTATCCTTGCAGGGTGCCTGCCCGCTCAACGTTCAAGATTTCTCATGAGGTATGTATAATCTGTTTTTATTTATTTGGAAACTCATGCCTTTTAATCACTAGGTCAAAGCATGGACTGGATTCATGAGGAGATAGAGTCATTCCCTCTCATAGTTTTTGGAATAAGTTGCTCGCATCACCCCTTTTTGCCATGAGTGGTTGCGGAGCACTGCTGCTCAGGAACATGCAAAATCAATGGTGTGTTCTGACACAGCGCTCCTAGAAGCAACAGATATATCCTAAGGCGAAATGTGCCATGTTGGTGATCACTCCTTCTC
Organism: Microcaecilia unicolor; assembly: GCF_901765095.1. Classification (NCBI taxonomy): domain Eukaryota; kingdom Metazoa; phylum Chordata; class Amphibia; order Gymnophiona; family Siphonopidae; genus Microcaecilia; species Microcaecilia unicolor. The sequence continues at coordinate 253,608,460 of NC_044031.1, read as the reverse complement.
CAGAGACCAGTGATATTTTCCCTCATGGTGCTCCTTTGTAGGACAGAGGGTAGTGACCAAAGCTGTCTGAGGTCAAGGGTGTTCTCCAGGAAAAAGATACAGTGACAAGAGGCTCCAGCATTTACTAAGAGCAAATAGACATTCCCTCCCCCCACCCCAACCTATGATTCTCCTCAGCACAGCAGATCAAGTGAAGCAGTACTGAAACAGGTACCAGTTCCTTCACATTTGCTCTTAATTCTGTTGCTGATAAACTGTGGACAAAGTTATTGACACATTTAGTCTCAGACAAAAGGATGAGGAATGTGCTGCACTTTCCGTGAACAGCTATAGCCAGGTCAAGACCTCACTATCAGGCTTATTTTCGAAAGAGAAGGGCGCTCATCTTTCAACACAAATCAGGAGATGGGCGTCCTTCTCTCAGGGTCGCCCAAATCGGCATAATCGAAAGCCGATTTTGGGCATCCCCAACTGCTTCCCGTTGCGAGGATGACCAAAGTTCCCGGGTGCGTGTCGGAGGCATAGAGAAGGCGGGACTGGGGTGTACCTAACAGATGGGTGTCCTTGAGCGATAATGGAAAAAAGAAGGGCGTCCCTGACGAGCACTTGGCTGACTTTACTTGGTCCATTTTTTCTTATGACCAAGCCTCAAAAAGGTGCCCAAACTGACCAGATGACCACCGGAGGGAATCGGGGATGACCTCCTCTGACTCCCCCAGTGGTGACTAACCCCCTCCCACCCTGAAAAAAACAACTTTAAAAACTTTTTTTTGCCAGCCTCAAATATCATACTCAGGTTCATCGAAACAGTATGCAGGTCCCTGGGGGGGGGGGGGGGGGGGGGTGAGGTGTGTATGTGTCAGCGAAGGCATAGTGAAGGCATGGATGTCCTTCTTTCAAACATTTTGGACGTCCTGAACTGCCCCCCCCCCCTCACCCACAGGGACAGCCAAATTTCAAAGGAGTGGAGGAGTGGCCTAGTGGTTAGAGCACTGGTCTTGCAATCCAGAGGCAGCCAGTTCAAATCCCACTGCTGCTACTTGTGATCCAAAATCCAAATAAATAAAATAAAAGGGGTGTCAGAGGCATAGCAAAGGCATGCATGGACATCCTTCCCACAGAAACATCCACATTTTGGGCATCCTCAACTGCCCGTCGCAGGGACGGAGGCATAGCAAAGGTGCCTAACACTTGGACATCCTTCGTCCATACTCAAAAAAAAGACATCCCTGATGAACAATTTTCACCTGGGCTTGTGTTTTTTTAAGGTTGTAGATGGCTATTATACATGCAGCTTGCCTGCGTGTATGAAGCCATCTTTGGCATGTGCAGAGCAGCAATGCATAATGCTTGGCTGCTCTGCACTGGCTTCCCCTCCTTAGGAAGGAAATCGTATGCAAAGAGCTAACAGCGAGCAGCTCATTTGCATGCAATTTCCTTCATGCATGCCCGTTCCTTTCCGAATCGCTAAGGGATCGGTAAGGAAATGGCTTTTTCCGTTCAGTTAGTGCATCAGTTAGTCCACTGCAGTGCCCCCTAGGTTGCCTGGTTGGTGTCCTGGCATGTCAGGGGGACCACTGCACTACGAATGCTGGCTCCTCCCACGACCAAATGAGTTGGATTTGGTTGTTTTTGAGATGGGCGTCCTCGGTTTCTGTTGGAATGTAATTGTATTTTACATGCATTGCCTGTCACCTATTATTTCTCTGTGATTACTCTGTGACCTCTGATGTGAATTACTTAGAGAGGTCACACAGCTATGTAACTTCCTGTGGGGGTTAGACACATCAGACACAGCAGATGCAGCACATGGAGCACATGGAGCTCATGATCTCTCCTAACCTGAGAGGATCTATGGTGGTGTGAGCATCCATTACCATCTAAGCACATGGAAGGAGCTGATAATACAAATGTATAATAATATGTATATATAAGCCTGTCTGATTATAATCTAACTACAAACTGTGAGTAAACAGATGTTTTGTTACTTCAACTTTAAAGTGACTCAGCAGTGAATTATTCAGGGGTGAATGAGAGAGAGATGAAGAAAGAAATTAACATTTCTAAAGCTGAAGCTGTGTGTACTAAAATCTGCTAATTATTTACTACAAATAATCCAACAAAAGGGTTATGGGCCCAGGGTCCAGGAATTGAAAAAGAAGAGAAATATTACCAGGCAGAAAAAAAGGCCACATTTTTCTCTTAAGTTTTAAAGGAAAGATTCAGTCTGTCTCTCTCTCCCCCCACACAGCAGACAGAAGGCTAAGAAAATGGCTGAGGGAAGAAATTCACCATTTTTCTATTCTCTCAAGGTGCCTAGATTAACTGAGTTTAATTATCAGCAGTGGGAATTAAGATTCATATGTTTCCTTCGAGCAAAAAGATTAGATATATGCTTAGACCAAGACAGAACAGCTGAAAATATGGCTGAATGGGACAATGCAAACTATTATGTGAAGTGCATGCTTTTGGAAGCTCTCTCAGAGAAACAAGCCATATTAGTGGAGGGAAAAGATACACCAAAGGACATTTTATATAAACTGAGAACTATGTATGCAACTACATATGCAAAGCAGCAACCAATTTGGCTGGCAGAGTTGAATGAAACCAAATTAAGGGATAAAAGTAAATGTAATGATCACATTATGCATCTTATGTCTTCATTTCAAAAGCTAGAACTTTCTGGAATTCCCATGTGTGATGCATTGAAAAGAGCATTTCTTTTTACCTCACTATCAAAGAAGTTTGATGTTTTTAGGTCTGTAAATGAGGCCATTGAAGGGCAATCTTTTGAACAGGCAACATCAAAACTAAGGCAGGAATGCATAATAAATGATTCTGAGGAGATGTGTTCTCAAAGTCAGTCAGAGAGAAATGAAACAAATTTCTTGGCAAAGAACAGAGGAAGGCGGAGCTATGAGAAAACTCCACCCAAGGGCAAGCTGATTTGCTACTCATGTGGAAAGGAGGGACATGTATCTAAATGGTGTAAGGAAACACAAAACACTCCCTCTAGCTCACCTAAGCCAATGGAACTAAAGAATTTTCAAACCAGGAAATGTATGAAGGACAAAGATAAACACAAGGGCTTTCTAATGGCAGAAAAATCTTTGACTATGGTAAATAATAATTCAAATGAAAGTACTTGGATTTTGGATTCGGGGAGCACATACCATTTAACCAATTCTAAGGATTTCTTTCAGGAAATGTGTCCAGAAGAAGGTATTCTTAAAACTGCAAACGCAGGGACTGCTAAGATCCAAGCAAAAGGTATTGGATTCTTAAAATGCAAAGTGTCTAATGAAGTTACAGAAATTCCTGTAAGTGATGTCTTGTATATTCCCCAAGCAGTTTGCAATATGCTTAGTGTATCTACATTAGATAAGAAGGGATTTGCGATTCATTTTGAAAACAGTAAGTGCACAATCTCTAAAAATGATGAAGTGTATGCTGAAGCTTTTATGCATAATGATGTTTATAAACTGAACATTTCAGGTGAAGCCTCACATATGGCGCAAGTAAGGAAGAATGATGGTAAATGTAGTCTGGAAATCTGGCACCGCCGCCTGGGACATCGTGATTCTAAGGTGATCCAGGATCTTTACAGTAAGCAACTGGCCACCGGCATTCAGATAAGTGCAGATGCTGGTAAAATGGAGAAATGCATAGACTGTGTTACTCAAAAAGGTGTGAGACCCTCATTTCCTGCATACACAGGAAATAGGAGTAATAAAGTACTGGACTTAATACACAGTGACTTATGTGGACCGTTTAATATCCCATCATTGGGAAATAACAGATTTGTGCTAATATTCTTGGATGATTTCTCTAGATATTGTGTGGCCTATTTGCTGAAAGAGAAAAGTCAAGTCACAGACATGCTGAAGAAATACGTAGCCATGGTGAGCAATAAATTTGAAAGAAAACCAAAGGTTCTTCAGACCGACAATGGTGGTGAGTTCACTTCACAAAGCATGCGCACATTTCTAGAACAAGAAGGCATTCAGCATATCACAACAGTAGCTTATACACCAGAGCAAAATTCTGTTGCAGAGAGAAAATTTAGGTCACTTGTGGAAATGACCAGATGTATGCTGTCAGATAGCAATCTCCCTAAAAGACTATGGGGGGAAGCCATTCTCACAGCAGTGTACCTACAAAACAGAATGCCAACTAAAGGCGCTGAGCGCACACCACATGAGACATGGCAGGGTAGGAAGCCAAACCTGTCACACATAAGAACATTTGGAAGTACAGCATATGCTCATGTACCAAAGCAAAGAAGGCATAAGCTGGATTCCACAACAGAAAGGGGCATTTTAGTTGGCTATGCTCCAGGACACAAAGGATATAGAATTTTGAATCTGAAAACTGGCATTGTTGGCATAAGACATGTTACATATTTTGATGAAAACAAAAGGGTTGATAAAGGCTGGATTATCCCAGATGAGCCTTATCATCCAGAATATGAAACTAGAACCATAATAGACATGCCAGTGTATATAAATGCCATACCAAGGCAGATGTCTGAAAGCAACTCATCTGTATCTAACGAGGAACAGGCAGAGGAAGCAGACACAGAAAGGATCATTGAAGAAGACAGTACAGTTGGAGAAGGGGAATCAATTGGAGAAGAACTCTCAGATTTAGAGGATGCAGAAAGGTCGGACCAACCTGTAGTCAGACGCTCATCCAGGGAAAACAAAGGTGTTCCACCCCCAAGACTGTCTTACCTAACAAAGTCAGCAGAAGCTCAAGAGCCCTTAACATGGGATGAGATTGAGAAAATGCCAGCAGAAGAAGCTGCTGAATGGCATAAAGCTGCACAAGAAGAAATTGATGCATTGGATAAAAATAATACTTGGATTCTTACAAAATTACCTCCTGGCAAGAAAGCTATAGGATGCAAATGGGTATTCAAGTTAAAAAGGAATGCACAAGGAAAAGTGGAAAGGTATAAAGCCAGATTAGTGGCAAAGGGATATCTTCAAAAATATGGAGAAGATTTTGATGAAGTGTTTGCACCTGTAGTGAAACACACGACAATAAGAACACTTCTGAGCATTGCAGTCTCAAAAGGCATGCAAGTCAACCACATTGATGTGAAAACAGCGTTTCTTCACGGAGATATAACTGAAGACTTGTACATGGAACAGCCAACAGGTTTCATAAATACAAAACAAAGACAGCTAGTGTGTAAATTAAACAAAGGTCTTTATGGATTAAAGCAAAGTGCAGAATGTTGGAATGATAAATTGCATGAAATATTGACAAATTTAGGATTTAAGCAAGGTGAAGCAGATAAATGCTTGTACACTAGGTGCACAAATGGACAATATGCATACATTTTAGCTTTTGTTGATGATCTGCTCATTGCAAGCAAAAGTGAGCAAGAGTACAAGGGCATTGTAAAGTGTTTAAACCACAATGTTGAGATAAAAGAACTTGGTAATGTGTCATACTATCTTGGTATAGAAATTGAGAAACAAAATGATGGTTCTTATCTTCTAAGCCAGAAGCAGAAAATAAATGAGCTTATTGAAAGTTTAGGTATGCAAGATGCCCAAGTTGTAAGCACTCCCATGATCACTGATTTTCTGAAGGATGAAACAGTAAGAGAACCTTTACCAGATAACATCCAATATAGATCAGCCATAGGTAAGCTTTTATATCTAGCTACCACATACAGGGCTGATATAGCAAATGCAGTAGGAATTTTGAGCAGAAGGGTCAGCTCACCTACCAAATCAGATTGGACTGCAGTTAAAAGGATGGTAAGGTATTTAAAGGGTACCATTGATTGTAAATTAAAGATTTCAGCCAATAGTAATCCAAAACTAATATGTTACTGTGATTCAGATTGGGCAGGGGATCATTCTGATTATAAATCCACAAGTGGATATGTGTTTATGTATGGAAATGTACAAATTTCATGGGCCAGTCATAAACAAAGTATTGTGAGTTTGTCTTCTACAGAAGCTGAATACGTGGCTGTATCGGAAGCGTGCAGAGAACTGATGTGGATTGAAAAACTTATGCTGGATTTCGGAATAGCTGAAAAGAGACCAATCCAGTTAATGGAAGATAATCAGAGCTGCATCCGACTGTCACAGAATGACAAGGTTCAGTCACGCACCAAGCACATCGCAACGAAATACCACAACGTGCGAGAGTTGGCGAAAGAAGGGGTCATCAGTCTACACTATTGTCACACCAGTGAGATGACAGCTGACATCATGACCAAACCGTTACCCAGAGAACATTTTGTGAATCTGCGTATAAAGCTTGGACTTTGTATGAATAAATAATTGCATGACAGTTATGCATGAGAAGGGGTTTGTTGGAATGTAATTGTATTTTACATGCATTGCCTGTCACCTATTATTTCTCTGTGATTACTCTGTGACCTCTGATGTGAATTACTTAGAGAGGTCACACAGCTATGTAACTTCCTGTGGGGGTTAGACACATCAGACACAGCAGATGCAGCACATGGAGCACATGGAGCTCATGATCTCTCCTAACCTGAGAGGATCTATGGTGGTGTGAGCATCCATTACCATCTAAGCACATGGAAGGAGCTGATAATACAAATGTATAATAATATGTATATATAAGCCTGTCTGATTATAATCTAACTACAAACTGTGAGTAAACAGATGTTTTGTTACTTCAACTTTAAAGTGACTCAGCAGTGAATTATTCAGGGGTGAATGAGAGAGAGATGAAGAAAGAAATTAACATTTCTAAAGCTGAAGCTGTGTGTACTAAAATCTGCTAATTATTTACTACAAATAATCCAACAGTTTCCATTATCGCCAAAAACCGGGGACGACCATCTCTAAGGTCAACCTAAATGTTGAGATTTGGGCGTTCCCAACCGTATTATCGAAATGAAAGATGGCCGCCCATCTTGTTTCATTAATATGGGTTTCCCCGCCCCTTCGTGGGGACATCCTGCGAGGATGCCCTCAGGAAAACTTGGGCGCCCCGTTTGATTATGCCCCTCCATGTGGTTTTATATCCAGTCTTCTGTCTTTCTTTGGCTTTACTGTTTATCAATTTTTATTCCAAGTAGATACCCTTAAATTTTCTATAATCCTCTCTTCAAGAAGGTGGCTGAGGGAAGCTTAGTGCAATCTAACCCTTTGTCCACAAAATTATCTACGGCGTAGTCCCAGGATACATGACAACAACCTTGTATTTGTTATCAACCGACTGGCGAACGCCTTTACGGTATTATGTAAGCCACATTGAGCCTGCAAATAGGTGGGAAAATGTGGGGTACAAATGTAACAAATAAATAAATAAACCCTGCTGAAATTGTTTTTGTCTTGGGTCTTACAATGATGGACTTAGGTTTGAAGTTGTCTGTTTGCTTTCTCCACATTTGAAGGGGATGAGGCATGATATACCTTACCTTTATCTTCACCTTAAAATGGAAATAAATGGACAGATAAAAATATATCTATAAAATAAAGAGAGTCACCTTGGATATCCATAAAGCTCTCACCAAACCCAGAGAAAGAAGAGGGGTAGAATCCAACAGCCATAGTTATCAATGAGTGTTAACACGTTAGCACACACTAGCACTGTTAATGTGCATTATTTTACCACAGGTCCCATTTCATGCTAACCAATAATACTTGTTAACAGCACTAGTGCAGAATACTAACTCTCACAAATGGCAGGTGAGCTTCTGCTATCCTTCAGGGCATAGTCAGAAGTTGATTTGGGAGGGAGGGGGGTCCAGGGGTGGACTGGAGAAACCAAGCATTTTTTCTCAGTCTCCCCTCCCCCTCTGATTACATCTTTGCTGGCGGGTATGTTCAAGCCCCACCAGCTGAAGCTTTGCCACGCCACGCTGAAGCCCTGTCCTGCCACTGCTGTCTGAGAAGCAGAGAAGCAGGCAGGCTGCTTGAACTGCTTGAGCCTCAGTTCAGCACGCACTGCTAGAGTACTCTGCTGACTTCCTGCTGCTCAGGGAGCATAGGCAGTGCTCTGGCAGGGAAATTGTTCGGCTGGCGGGGCTTGATCCCCTGAACGCCATGTATTGGATACCACAGTGTTGGAGTGGGCCTGAGTCTGAAGTGTGTGAGGACCCCGTGCCTACGTCACTGCAGTTAGGTAGCAACTCTGTAAATCAGGAGCATTCATACCTGTCCTAGGGGTTCACAGGCCAGTCAGGTTTTTAGGTTACCCCTAATGAATATGCATGAGAGAGATTTGCATGCCTGTCACCTCCATTATATGTAAATCTCTCTGATGCATATTCATTAGGGATACCATGAAAACCTGAATGGCCCGTGGATCCTTTTGAATACCCCTGCTATAACTGGTAAACTTTAAAACTCCTCTGTTCCTACTCAGCTATTAAATTTGCTTCTTTAAACGCCTGAAGTAAGGTAACAATTCATTGATAACAAGGAATATGGGACTAATTCCCCTTTCTACCTTATCACTTCTGGTCCTCCTAATCTTCAGATACTCCAGTGGGATCGTCTGAACCCACAGACTCTCCCTCTCTTGGGAGAGTAAAGAAAGAAAAAGAATGAAGAATGAGCCAAAATAGACTCATGAGGTCTACAGAGACCGTGATGGAGCCAGTTTGGACTTCACCTTATAGATAAAAGTATAAAAATATACAGGAGAAAAATATTTAGAGGGCAATGTTCAGCCCACAGTGGTCAGCTGCCTTGAGCTTTTTATATCCAGATATTGAGCACTGGACCATACTTGGATATCGACACTGAATATGTGGCTGGAATGTGGCCCTGGCACTTCTATTCAGACCAGTACACAGATATCTATCCAGATAAAGTTAGAACAGTCCCATCCATTCAATGCTCCAACATGGCATTTTCTCTGTTGCATGTTTACCATGGCAACTAGTGTGTGCTATTATTGTGGTGCTGCACTGTTAATGTGGGCTAAAAACTATGGGGGTCTTTTACTAAGCGGTGGAAGGCCTTACTGCTCGCTAAACCAGAAGCATCGCCGGGCTATCGCAGCAGCCTGGTGGCAGTTCCCACCCCCAGTGAGCACCATTTCCGGCACTACAAAAATATTTTTTATTTTTGTAGCTCTGGTGTTTACCCCGGTGGTAATCGGTTACTGCTGGGAAAGCACAGAAGCCTTTACTATCACTTCAATGGGTGGTGGTAAGTGCTTTCCCCCCCCCCCCCCCCCCCCCCCCCCCAAATGGCCGCATAGCAAGTGCTTCACTTGCCACATGGCCATTTCTTTTTTTAAAAAACAGCCTTTTACTCGCTGTGGTAAAAGGGGCCTTAGAGCGAATCAAAAACACGCACTGACGCCAGCGCAGGCCCCCTTTCGTCGCAGCTTGTAAAAGGACCTGTATAGGAACATTAGTAGATAAGCACCACCACAGTAGGATAAACTGAAGGTCCATCAAGCCCAGTATCCTGTTTCCAACAGTGGCCAATCCAGGTCACAAGTACCTGGCAAGATCTCAAAAGAGCAAAACAGATTTTAGGCTGCTTATTCTAGGTATATAAGCAGTGGATTTTCCCAAGTCCATCCTAATAATGGCTTATGGACTTTTCTTTTAGAAACTTGTAAAATAGCTCTCATATTTAGTAAATGGGCCCCCATCAGTTAGATATCTATGGGGCCTTTTTACTAAGCCATGACAAAACGTGGCCTGCGGCAGTGTGAATGCGTCTATTGGGCATGTGCCGGGCCAGTTTTTGCCACATCCTGGAAAGAGGGCTTTTTTTTAAGGGGCTGGAAAATGGACATGCGGCAAAATAAAAATCAGCATACAGCCATTTTCAGCCTGAGACCTTACTGCCACCCATTGACTTAGCGTTAAGGTCTCATGTGCTACCCGGGCGGTAGGCATACAGTGCGCGTCCATTGCTGGTTACCGCTGGGTAAGCACCAAGAAAATATTTTCTACTGCGTGTTTTCATCATGCAGCAAATTCAGAGCTACCACCCGGAGCATGTGGTAACCGGGCAGCAGGGGCGTAGCCACGGGTGGGCCTGGACAGGCCTAGGCCCACCCATTTTCCCTCCAGGCCCGCCCATCCTTTGCACGCTGTTGCTGCCCTTTTGTCCCGCGGAGGCAGCGTTCAGCGTTTCCTTTCTGCCCTGTCTTCTCCCCAGGCTTCGCTGCATCGTCCCTGCAAGTGGAATCCTTCTCCTTTTCGGCCGTCGCGCTGCGCTGCCATACACACAGGCAGCTTCGCTCCTCCCCCGCTGCGTCCATTCTTGCCCTCTCTGATGCACTTCCTGTTAGGGCCGGATGAACGTGGTGGGGGAGGAGCGAAGCTGCTTGTGTGTATGGCAGCGCAGCGCGACGGCCGAAAAGGAAAACGATTCCACTTGCAGGGACAATGCAGTGGAGCCTGGGGAGAAGACAGGGCAGCAGGAAGGAAACGCTGAATGCTGCCTCCGCGGGACAAAAGGGCTGCGACAGCGCAGGAAGGATGTGGATTCGCGGGCCTGGGGGGAAAGTGGCTGAGCTGCTGGGACATAGGAGGGAGAGGAGGAAGGGACTTGAGGGAAGGAAGAGAGAGCTACTGGACATGGGAGGGAGAGGAAGAAGGGACTGGAGGGAAGGGAGAAGCTGCTGGGACATGGGAGGGAGAGGAAGAAGGGACTGGAGGGAAGGGAGAAGCTGCTGGGACATGGGAGGGAGAGGAAGAAGGGACTGGAGGAAAGGGAGAGAGCGTCTGGGACATGGGAGGGAGAGGAAGAAGGGACTGATGGGAAGGGAGAGCTGCTGGGACATGGGAGGGACTGGCGGGAAGGGAGAGAGCTACTGGACATGGGAGGGAGAGGAGGAAGGGACTGGAGAGCTGCTGGGCAAGGGAGGAAGAGGAAGAAGGGATTAGAGGGAAGGGAGAGAGCTGCTGGACATGGGATGGAGAGGAGGAGGGGATTGGATGGAAGGGAGAGAGCTGCTGGACATGGGAGGGAGAGGAGGAAGGGGCTGGAGAGCTGCTGGACAAGGAAGGAAGAGGAAGAAGAGACTAGAGGGAAGGGAGAGAGATGCTGGACATGGGAGGGAGAGGAGGAAGGGGCTGGAGAGCTGCTGGACAAGGAAGGAAGAGGAAGAAGGGACTAGAGGGAAGAGAGCTGCTGGACATGGGAGGATTGGGAGAGAAAGAGGGGAGATGGATGAAAGGATGCAGAGAGAAAGGGGAGAAACTAGAAGGATGTGGAGAGAGGGAGGAGACTGAACAGAAAAGGGTAGAGAGATAGACACTGGATAGAAGGAGAGGGGAGATAGAGACACTAGATGGAAGGATCAGGAGAGAGGGTAGATGAGTGGAAGGATAAGGAGAGAAAGAGGGAAGACACTGGATGGAAGGGTAGGGAGAAAAAGGAGACGCTGGATGCAAAAGAAAGAGGGGAGACATTGGAAGGATGGGGAGAGAAAGAGGGGAGCTGCTGGATGGAAAGAGGGAGAGGACAGAGTAGGGAAAGACTGGAGAATAAGAGGAAGGGGTATGTGGCGAACAAGGGTGAGGAAAAGATGAAAAGCCATAGGTGATGAATGGACAGGAAACCCTGGCAAGAGAAAGACGAAGGAAAGCAGAATCTAGAGACTGGGAGCAACACAATGAGAAAAAGTAAATGGCCATACAACAAAGGTAAAGAAAATAATTTTATTTTTAATTTAGCATAAAGTAATATGGTACCTGTGTTAATAAAGTTTCAGAGACCAATACTTCCTTCCTTAGGTCAGGAGAGGATACCGTAACAGCATTATACTGACCTGAGGCAGGAGGTTTTGGCCTCTGAAAGCTCACTGAAAAGTGTGACTAAATTTTGCTGGGGGAGGGGGTAGAGAGAAAATTTTGTGCCCACCCACTTTGGGTTCAGGCCCACCCAAAATTGGCAGTCTGGCTACGCCACTGCCGGGCAGTAATTCCGATTTGGCGCACACTGGATGCGCATAGGCCCTTACACTCCTTTGTAAAAGGGGCCTATGTTTGCAAATAACTAACAATCACACATTTGTAGCATCCTAAATATATTTTAACAAATATTCATTGTTAGAACAACTTACAGATACTGGATCTTCTTAGAGGATAAATCTTTGTAATGAACACAGATTAATTTCGCCCTACTTTCTTTTTTTCTTGATCGAACACAGTCCAAACTATCAATAACCCCAAAGCTGTTCAGAAGGCAATTACTCTTCTAACCTGCATTATAGTTCAGATTTACATGTCAAAATTAAGTAACATTCAATATTTTCAAACTCTCCACTTTAGGATAAAGTAAATGAGCACTTTCTAACCATGGGCTTTTCACCACTTTTCAAAACAAAAGTCAGCATATTTCCACTTTGAAAATTCTTGTACATGCAAAATACCTGTGTATATTTGCACCTACTTTTTATGTGGGCATCTTTTCTGCTGGTAAATTTTGGTTGTAAAAAATGTCCATGGATGTACAGGCATTGTTTTCTCACCCCACCCTTTCCTTACCCTTAGAAATACCTTCCTTACATTTGTCTATAAACACCCTCAACTATCGAATAACATGCATACATCCACCCATATGGCAATTTAGATGCATTTACCTATTTTCACATGGCCAAATTGCTTTAAAAATCATCTTCCCCACATCTTAGCTCACATGCAAAAGGTTTGTCCCAAACCAATTTTAATCAGAATATTCTTCATGAATGCAGTGAACTCTATCAAATGTGTCCTCAGCATCTAATGAGAGATGCTTGGATGGGAATTTTCTCTCTTGGGTGATATGTGTTAGATTTATAACCTTTCTAATGTCATCACGTGATTGCTTCCCAGGATGAAGTCCAGATTAACTAGCTATGCTGTATGCTAATATTTATCAAGTACTTCCTATCAGAGTTGAATTGAGACTTTGGCAGATACGAGCTGAAATCCATTTCATATTTTTCAGGTTTGGGAATGATGGTATGCCTCTCCATCATTATTAACTAGGGAAGGCTATTTCCATGTGGAAGTTAATTTGATAACTTGCTGCCTATCTTACGCCTGTTTTATAATTGGAAGTTATGAGGAACAGAGGGGACTGTGAACATCAGTTTAACTATAGGTAATAGTACTGGATTTTTAATTTGTGCCATGTTCATTCATTGGGTCTCAAACCAAGCACTTGGCATGGGGCCACTCATCTGCACACCTCTCATTCATGTCAATAAACAGGCAAGACCTGCATATGTATTTCAAGTGGGCATTATTTATAGCCTGCAGCATAAACCATATTAAGAAATAAATTAAACTCAACATCTGTCATTAATCAGCACAACTCCTAGCACATTAAATTATTACATTGTGGGTGACTTTGTCCTTTCTAACAAGATACATAGCACTCACAGTTGAATTCTGCTCAATGGTGGGCTGAAGGAAAGAGAACATAAAAGTCACTTCTTCATCAGAACATAAGAACTTAAGAGTACATAAGTACATAAGTACATAAGTAGTGCCATACTGGGAAAGACCAAAGGTCCATCTAGCCCAGCATCCTGTCACCGACAGTGGCCAATCCAGGTCAAGGGCACCTGGCACGCTCCCCAAACGTAAAACATTCCAGACAAGTTATACCTAAAAATGCGGAATTTTTCCAAGTCCATTTAATAGTGGTCTATGGACTTGTCCTTTAGGAATCTATCTAACCCCTTTTTAAACTCCGTCAAGCTAACCGCCTGTACCACGTTCTCCGGCAATGAATTCCAGAGTCTAATTACACGTTGGGTGAAGAAAAATTTTCTCCGATTCGTTTAAATTTACCACACTGTAGCTTCAACTCATGCCCTCTAGTCCTAGTATTTTTGGATAGCGTGAACAGTCGCTTCACATCCACCCGATCCATTCCACTCATTATTTTATACACTTCTATCATATCTCCCCTCAGCCGGCTCTTCTCCAAGCTGAAAAGCCCTAGCCTTCTCAGCCTCTCTTCATAGGAAAGTCGTCCCATCCCCACTATCATTTTCGTCGCCCTTCGCTGTACCTTTTCCATTCTACTATATCTTTTTTGAGATACGGAGACCAGTACTGAACACAATACTCCAGGCACCAGTCGTCAATCTTACTTTGAACTTCTTCCATTTATTTTGGATGGTGAAAGGAAATTTTATCTTCCCTTCACATTGCAAATAACTCTCCTCATGCCCTGTGATCGGAGCTGGATCCTTATTTACATCTAACCCTCCTGGGCAACAAAGAAAAAGCCTATAGCAATCTGCATCAATTGGACCATCAACTGGACCATCCAAGGATATCAGAACCAGAAACTCTAAAATTCATACCTGCAATCCGTGAGTCAAAACTTTATTTTAACTGTATAGACAGAGTGCAGATGGTGGACACATGGGAGGTGGGAATTGGGAGACAGGAGATTCTGGACATAGGCATGGGGGCATATTAATATGGAGGGGAGGTGTTGGACATGAGGGGCATAGGGAGATGGAGGGAAAATGTTGGACACTGGGTAGCATATAAAGTTGCAATATCACTTTGTATTTCTCATTCCGGAAATGGCAATCACCATTATGGCATAATGTAAGCCACATTGAGCCTGTAAATAGGTGGGAAAATGTGGGATACAAATGCAATAAATAAATAAATAAATAAATAAATAAATCTATTTCTAAAACTCTGAATCTGTTAGATTCCTTAAAACTAAAGGCAAATATCATCAATCCCTTCTACAAAGCAATTCACATAAAAGTACTAAGTGTGCAGCCATTTGCTTTCTTCTGTTGCTAGAAGCCTTTGATCTCACAGGCCTGATCTGAATTTACAACTTTAAAAAGGTCTGCTTGTTTCAGATTATTTAAAGCCTTAACCCTGCATTTGCCAGCTAGTAAGATAGTAAACTCCACAGAGTGGACAGTAGTGCCATCCAGTGAAATTTTGCCTAACTAATTTCTGACACAAAAAATGTGCATTGGGCTCAAACATCAATCAAGTATCCCAGTGGTGTGTGGGAGAGGAAACCATAACCCCCATAAACCAAAGAGAAGGCAAAACTACTACTACTACTTATCATTTCTAAAGCGCTACTAGATGTACGCAGCACTATACATTTGAAAATGAAGAAACAGTCCCTGCTCGACAGAGCTTACAATCTAATTAGGATAGACAAACAGGACAAACAAGAGATAAGGGAATATTAAAGTGAGGATGATAAAATAAGGGTTCTGAACAAGTGAATAAGGGTTAGCATCAAAAAGGTGGGCTTTTAGCTTAGATTTGAAGACGGCCAGAGATGGAGCTTTACGTACTGGCTCAGGAAGTCTATTCCAGGCATATGGTGCAGCAAGATAAAAGGAATGGAGTCTGGAATTAGCAGTGGAGAGGGGTGCAGATAAGAGAGATTTACCCAGTGAACGGAGTTCCCGGGGAGGAATGTAGGGAGAGATGAGAGTGGAGAGATACTGAGGAGCTGCAGAGTGAATGCACTTACAGGTCAATAAGAGGAGTTTGAACTGTATGCGGAAACGGATAGGAAGCCAGTGAAGTGACTTGAGGAGAGGGCTAATTTGAGCATAACGACACTAGCGGAATATTAGTCGTGCAGCAGAATTTTGAACAGATTGAAGAAGAGAGAGATGGCTAAGTGGGAGACCTGTGAGAAGCAAGTTGCAATAGTGTAAGTGAGAGGTGATAAGAGTGTGGATGAGCGTTCTGGTAGTGTGCTCAGAAAGGAAAGGGCGAATTTTGGTGATATTATAGAGAAAGAAACAACAGGTTTTAGAAGTCTGTTGAATATGTGCAGAGAAGGAGAGGGAGGAGTCAAAGATGACTCCTGATGAGACAGGAAGGATGAGAGTGTTATCCACAGTATTAGAGAATGGGGGAGGAGGAGAGGTTGGTTTAGGGGGAAAGATAAGAAGCTACTACTACTACTACCACTACTACTACTATTTAGCATTTTATAGCGCTACAAAGCGTATGCAGCGCTGCACAAACATAGAAGAAAGACAGTCCCTGCTCAAAGAGCTTACAATCTAATAGACAAAAAATAAAGCAAATAAATCAATTAACATGTAGAGGAAAGAGGAGAGGAGGGTAGGTGGAGGCAAGTGGTTACAAGTCAAAAGCAATGTTAAAAAGGTGGGCTTTTAATCTAGATTTAAAAATGATCAAGGATGGGGCAAGACGTAGGGGCTCAGGAAGTCTATTCCAGGCGTAGTAGGGTGCAGTGAGACAGAAGGAGCGAACTCTGGAGTTGGCAGTAGTGGAGAAGGGAACAGATAAGAAGGATTTATCCATGGAACGGCGTGCACGGGAAGGGGTGTAGGGAAGGACGAGTGTGGAGAGATACTGGGGAGCAGCAGAGTGAGTACATTTATAGGTTAGTAGAAGAAGTTTGAACGGATGCGAAAACGGATAGGGAGCCAGTGAAGGGTCTTGAGGAGAGGGGTAGTATGAGGAAAGCGGCCCTGGCGGAAGACGAGACGGGCAGCAGAGTTTTGAACCGACTGGAGAGGGGAGAGGTGACTAAGTGGGAGGCCAGCAAGAAGCAGATTGCAGTAGTCTAAACGAGAGGTGACAAGGGTGTGGATGAGGGTTCTGGTAGAGTGCTCGGAAAGAAAGGGGTGGATTTTACGGATGTTGTAAAGAAAGAAACGACAGGTCTTGGCGATCTGCTGGATATGAGTAGAGAAGGAGAGAGAGGAGTCAAAGATGACCCCAAGGTTACGAGCTGAAGAGACAGGGAGAATGAGAGAGCCATCAACAGAAATAGAAAACGGGGGGGGGGGGGGGGGGGAGTGGAGAGGTGGGTTTTGGTCATGTTTAATTTCAGGTGCCGTTGAGATATCCAGACAGCAATGTCAGAACAAACACGCTGAAACTTTGGTTTGGATGCAAGGTGAGATATCGGGGTAGAAAGGTAGATTGGGAGTCATCAGCATAGAGATGGTAGAAAAGCCATGGGATGAGATTAATGAACCAAGGAAGAAGTGTAGATAGAAAAGAGGAGGGGACCAAGAACAGAACCCTGCGGTACGCCGACAGGCAGAGGGATAGAAGTAGAAGAGGATCCACCAGGGTGAACACTGAAGGTGCGGAGCGAGAGGTAGGAAGAGAACCAGGAAAGGACAGAGCCCTGGAATCCAAGTGAGGATAGTGTATTGAGGAGTATGCTGTGATCGACAGTGTCAAAAGCGGCGGAAAGATCAAGTCAGTCTTGGTCATGTTTAGTTTCAGATGGCGCTGAGACATCCAGGCAGAAATGTCAGACAGGCAGGTGATACTTTGGCCTGGATTTTGGCTGAGATTTATGGTGTGGAGAGGTAGATCTGGGAGTCATCAGCGTAAAGATGATACTGAAAACCATGGGATGAGATCAGAGTACCAAGGGAAGAAGTATAGATGGAGAAAAGAAGAGGTCCCAGGACAGATCCCTGAGTTACACCAACTGACAGTGGGATAGAAGTAGAGGAGGATCCACTAGAGTATACACTAAAGGTACGCTGGGAGAGATAAGAAGAAAACCAAGAAAGAACAGAGCCCTGAAATCCAAGTGAGGACAGCGTATCAAGGAGTAGGCTGTGATCAACAGTGTCAAAAGCAGCAGACAGATCGAGAAGGATGAGGATAGAATAGAGACCTTTGGATCTGGCCAGGAACAGATCATTGGAGACTTTAGCAAGCGCTGTTTCAGTTGAATGAAGGGGGCGAAAGCCAGATTGAAGTGGAACATGAATAGCTTGAGATGAAAGAAAGTCAAGGCAATGGCGGTGAACAGCACATTCAAGTATCTTGGATAGGAAAGGGAGGAGGGAGATGGGGCGATAGTTGGAAGGACAGGTAGGGTCCAATGAAGGTTTTTTTAAGGAGTGGTGTGACTATGGCATGTTTGAAGGCATCAGGAACAGTCACAGTGGAAAGTGAAAGATTGAGGATATGACAGATAAAAGGGATGACAGTAGGGGAGATAGTGTTAAGTACAAGAGGTCAAACACCTACATAACAGTACTTAAGAGATCACCTCATTGCCACACCAAAGCTACCCCCAGACCACCCTTGAGAACTATAGAACTGGTGAATGCCAGATCAGCTGCAAAGAAATCCTCGGTGATCCATGATGCCATAAATGAACAGCATCTTGACATCCTAGGAATAAGTGAAACCTGGCTAGATGAAAGTGGGGGTTTACCACTGGCTGAACTATGCCCAACAGGTTTCAACATCCAACATCAACCAAGACCAGGAAGATGGGGTGGAGGGGTACCAGTCTTGATTTTGGATACATTCAAACTGTGCAGAATATCCATCCCCCAGCTACATGAATGTGAAACTCTTTTAATACAACTTGAAGAGGAGAAACCAATCTGGTTGCTCATGGTTACAGAGCACCTCGTAACAACACATTATCTGTGCAAGAACTCCTAGACCTGATTACTCAATTGACTCTGAATTATGATACGCTGGTGATCATGGGAGACTTCAATCTACACATTAAAACCCCAGATACCACCACAGCTGCCTTCTTGGACACGATGACAGCACTAGGATTTACACAGGTGATCAATTCTCCAAGCCACGAAAAGGGTCACATACTAGACTTGGTATTCTACAAAGGGGTAGATATCCTAGAATTCTTGGACAACAGTATTGAAATAACACCCCTATCATGGTCAGACCATTTTCTAATTAAATTCTCCATAAGTGACCACCTAAAACAAATGGCACCTCCCAGAGTTTGGAAAGAGATCAGAGACAAAAAAAAGCTGACCGCTGAGAATTTCCTAGAGGCCTTGGACTATCCACATGTGGGTGAAAAGACAACAACAATGTCAGAACAAGTTGACATCTGGAATACACACTTAGCCAAGACCTTAGAGAAAACAGCACCACTAAAAAAGGTCTTATGCCCTACTCACAAACGCTCACCTTGGTTTTCTCCAGAACTTCGGATCCTTAAACGTGAAGGACGAAAACTGGAAAGGAGATCGCGCAAATCTTGCCTGGACGAAGACAGACTAAACTGTAGGAAGCACATGGCAAAGTACTGCCAAGCATTAACAGCAACCAAAAAACAGTATTTCTCGCAATGCATTGCACAGGCTGCAAATTCAACCAAGCAGTTGTTCAGTATAGTAAACAGGTGACTGCAGCCCCCACGACAGAACCAGCCTTGCCAGTCTAAACTGAATTGCAATGATTTTGCTGCATACTTTGCCAACAAAATTAAAAGTCTCCTCCAGGATTTACAGGCAATCCCACCCAGTTCCCAACCAGTCAGTCAGGGATGCACAAACTTGCCCCCTCCTGACAGAGACAGATGGGACACTTTTAACCCAATGACAGAGGAGAGTCTTGACAAAATCCTAAGAGACCGTCGACCAACTACCTACTCCCTCGATCCCTGCTCATCAAAGATAGTGCAGCAGGCAAGTATGGGCCTCATAGAAGGCGCCACAAAAATTGTGAACACCTCTCTTTCTAATGGGCAGCTACCAACAGCATTAAAAAGGGCAGTGGTCCGCCCTCTGCTGTAGAAAAACAGCCTTGACCAGGACAAACCTGAAAATTACAGGCCAGTATCCAACATCCTGTTTCTAGGGAAACTCTTAGAACAAACAGTCTGTGTTCAGCTTATTGACTGGTTAGAAAAGAAAAACTGGCTAGATCCATGTCAATCTGGATTCAGACCTGGTTATGGTACAGTAACGGTCCTTGTATCCCTACTAGATGATCTTCACAGAAACCGAGACAAGGGATTTGCCTCAATGTTAGTACTGCTTGATTTCTCTGCAGTCTCTGCTAGCATGACTGACAGAAACAGGCATCAATGGAACAGTACTTGATTGGCAACAATCCATAATGTTTGGCAGCAACTCATCACCACCATGGACACTGACCTGCGGGGTACCACAAGGATCGATACTTCCACCTATTCTGTTCAATATCTACCTCAAACCACTAGCTGAGCTGATTCGGTCAATGGACACTCAGTTCTACATCTATGCAGATGATGTGCAGCTACTCATAACCATTGAACCTGACTTACCTACAGCCTTGAATAAACTGATTACCCGTCTAACATCAATTCAAGAATGGGCTAAACACAACAAACTTTGCCTGAACCCAAGTAAAACCGAGTTTCTCTGGGTCCCTAACACAAGTGGATACATACTTGACATCAAAATCCCTTTTGGGAAGTATGAACTCCCCCTCAAATCACAAGTCAGAAACCTTGGAATACAGTTAGATTCAACACATTTGCACTGATTCCCCAAATCCAAGCAACCTTCAAGAGCTGCTTCTACTATTTGCGACAGCTACGCTGCCTCTCTCCTTACATCGAAAAGGTAAATCTTATCCCAATTGTACATGCCATGATAACATCAAGACTGGATTACTGAAATGCACTATACAATGGTCTGACTACAAAGGGCCTGCACCAGCTCCAGGTGATTCAGAATGCAGCAGCAAGACTCATAGAAGGTTGCAAGCAACGTGATCATATCATACCATTTTTGCAAAAACTTAATTGGCTACCAGTACAATACAGGGCTAAATTTAAAACTCTATGTCTGATCTTCAATGCCCTTAAAGGAAATGGCCCTGAGTACCTGAAAAATAGGATAATCCTCCACACACCGCCAAGGACACTAAGATCCTCCCAAGGACTTTCACTAACCACACCCTCTCCAAAAGACATTGCACGATGTGATACCCGCAAGCGAGCCTTCTCCGGAGTAGCCCCCACACTCTGGAATGCACTGCCTGAAAGGCTCCGCTTAACACAAGACTATCTTTACTTCAGGAAGCAGGTGAAAGCTTGGCTCTTCAACCAGGCCTTTACTGGAAAAAGTAACTAACTCATTAGTCTTACTCACACACACAAGGAGTACTCAGGCTGCATATACTGCAGCAGGACATGTTTATCCACTTCTACCCTAGCTGAGATAATATTTAACCATTTCTTTGACCTCATGTGCAACTTTCTTTAAATCAACCACCTTACTTTCTAACTCTTCCTACTTTCTTACCCTTTTATATGTTACATCTTTGCTTTACCCTTTGCTATCAATTATAATGTTCTATTACGTATTATGTTGACATTGTAAATAGTATATCATGCCATACTTTGTATTGTTTTTGAATATTTTTACTGCTGTAATTGTCTATTGCTCATGTTTGATCTGTTCTTACTGAACACCGCCTTGAGTGATTCCTTCAAAAAGGCGGTAAATAAATCCTAATAATAAATAAAATAAAATAGTTATTGAGTGAAGCTCTGGAACTCTTTGCCGGAGGATGTGGTTTCAACTGAACTAGGGGAGTTTCAAGTCCTATGGTTCTTTTCTGTTCTGTCCAGTCACATTACAGCCACCTGCTTTATAAGCTGGTAACCATATCATGCCATCCTACTTTTAAATTAGGAGAAAACACCAATAGCAAAATTGTGATTTGAACCAAAACTCACTACGTTTAATCCTTTTCAGCACATACTGTGCACTTGTGGCCCTCGTTAAACCCATCTGACTTGTCTATGCTGCAAGTTGGGAGATCCTGCCGACTGTGCCAGTGGGGGAAAAACAATAGGGCAACATCAGAAAGGGAGGGCAGGAGGGTTAGCAGTTACAGGCAGAATGAGAACTACTTGCCGAAAAGCCTTCCGCCACATGGTGTTTGCTTTTGCATGGCCCCCTCCCCCATGCATCTCAATGGTTAGTGCTTTCAGTGGTAGCAACACTCCCTAAGTGTGAATTGGTAGGCAATTAGGTACTCCTATGTGCCCTATCGATCAAGCTTTCTCTCCTCCCTCCCTACCCTCCTTATTCCCACTTTTCCCTGCCTCTGCCCCCCCCCCCACTCACGTATCCACACCAACCTTATTATCCCTTCCTGAGTGGCTAGCCTTCTTTAGACAGTTTGTGGATGCCTACCCTTATAAATTGCAGCATACCTAAATGCAAAAATTGGATGTGTGATGCTGGTGTGAATATATTAAATGTGATTACCCGCGGGCGGTGGTGGAGATGAAAACGGTAATGGAATTCAAACATGCGTGGGACAGGCATAAAGGAATCCTGTGCAGAAGGAATGGATCCACAGAAGCTTAGCTGAAATTGGGTGGCGGGGGGAAGAGGGGTTGGTGGTTGAGAGGCTAGGATGGGGGAGGGCAGACTTATACGGGGTCTGTGCCGGAGCCGGTGATGGGAGGCGGGATTGGTGGTTGGGAGGTGGGAAATACTGCTGGACAGACTTATACGGTCTGTGCCCTGAAAAAGACAGGTACAAATCAAGGTAAGGTATACACATATGAGTTTATCGTGGGCAGACTAGATGGACCGTGTAGGTCTTTTTCTGCCGTCATCTACTATGTTACTATGTTACTATGATTGGTTTATTCAAATATAAATTAGCAACTGGATGAATTGGATCATCTCATTGCGCTTATGTAAACACACTGACGTCAACTTTATTTTCATTATAGCAATGAGTGACTCAGTGAAGGGCCACATTATGTGTTAGAGGTCAGACTATCCCTGAAGCAGAGCTAATTGCTCAACGTGATGCAATGATAGGGTTACCATATGACCGGGTTTCCCTGGACATGTCCTCTTTTCGAGGGAACTGTCAGGCGTCCAACCGTTTTTTTTATTTTGAGAGTTTATCCAGTTACCAGGTAACTAGGAATGTCGCACACGACTGAAGACACACACACACACAAACACACACACATATGGATGCGTCAGTGAGGTCATGGTCACCTGATCTACTGGTGTATGCGTGCTGCGACTGAGGAGCAAAGTCAGCTTGTGGAGTGTGCGTTAAGATCATCCATCTTGCACGTAGTCTACCGGCAGCCGCAAGGTATCAGCAAGTCAGTATGAGCCATTGCTCACTTGAGGTCAGTTTTTTTTTCGGACCAGGACTCAAGTACTCTGCGGCCACACACACTCCTGCTGCAGTGCTCTCACTCTGGCTGCTGCATGGTGCCCCCCGCCCCCTCCCTCCAGCCAGCAACACACATACAGGACACAGAGGCTGGTGCTGGCTGAGCATAAGAGGGAAGAAGGGAAGACAGCAAGCAAGTGGTGCCGGAGCCTGACATTGTGTACTGTTGTTGGGCCAGCCCTTGTTGTGAATGTGATCTGTTCTGCTGGTTGAACCAGCTCCTGTGAATCCTGCAGCACTCAAGGACAAGGTCAAGGAGAGGTGAGGAATCTTAATTTTGCGGGCATTCAAGCCCCCGGGTAGGGGGTGGAGGGAGCTGTATAAAGGTGGATGGAGAGTGGGTGCAGGGAGGCGGGTTGGAGAAAAGATTGGTGATAAGGACGTACATGGAGTGGGGGGGGGGGGGGTGGAAATACAGCACTTGGATAGAAGGGGATGGAGAGGAGAGGGAAAATGCTGCTCATGGATGGGAGGGAAAGGGAAGGGGGACATACTGCTCATGGATGTTTGCTTTTTTTTGGAAATGTACATCTTTTCTAATTTTGTATTTAGCAGTTTACAGAAGAAAATGCATTTCTCTTTACATTTACCAGTATTTTCACTGCTTATAGAATCTGGCTTTCTTAGGGGTCAAGGTGAAGCAGGGCGGGGGTGGGATGGGCCGGGCGGGGCTGGGGGCTGTGTCCTCTTTTTTTGTCTCCACAAATATGGTAACCCTTTGCCATGTAGGAGCATATTTTGGAATACAGGTACATTTTCAAATATACAGTTTTTTAAAAGCTATCTGAATGATGCATCATAATACCGAAGAAAACTGCTGGTACTAATATGTTTAGTGAAATCTGGATGATTAAAATAGAAGACAGAAGTAAACAAAGACATTGGGGCCCTTTTACTAAGCCGCGTAAGCGTCTCAAAATGGAGTTACTGCTCGGCTACTGCGTGGCTCTTGCGGTAATTTCATTTTTGGCGCACATCCAATGCACACATCTGAAAATAATTATTTTCAGATGTGTGTACTGGGCATGTGCCAAGTAGCATGTGACATGTGTAGGTCATTACCACCCGGTTACCGCGTGAGACTTCACTGCTAGGTCAATGGCTGACGGTAAGGTCTCAGACCCAAAATGGACGTGCACCAATTTTGATTTTGCCACACGTCCATTTTCAGCAAAAATTTTAAAAAGGCATTTGTTACAGGTGCACTGAAAAATGATTCTGCACACACTCAAAACACGCGTCTATACTACCGCAGGACATTTTTCAGTGCACCTTTGTAAAAGGGCCCCTTAATTTTATGAGATCTCCCTAAATATGATGATCCAATACATTGAGAGAAAAGAAGACTATAAATGAGAGTGATTGAATTTAAGTAGGGAAAATAATATTAATTTTAAAAGTACACAAGTTCATAATTAAGATGAACACGAGGGCCATTTTATAATAGGGCGCCTTGTGAAAAGTACAAAATAGATCCTTTTTTTACAATGGTACAATTTCAATCTTCCTTAGCATCTACAAGCTTCCTATCTCCTTTGAACATCTGAAGGCTATTTAAATCAAATTTCTCCTCTCAACAGCCTCTTTATTTTGAATTATTCTTGACATCCTTAGCTCTCTGCCCTTACACCACTGAAGTCTGCAGTTTCTCTGTATTACTCATTCAGACAGTTTGTGATTGCCTTCTGGCTGTGGTCAAGGTTTTGAGAATGTATTTAGATTAATTTTATTAATGTTTTTCTAAAATGGATATTTGCATTTCTAAGTATTTTATCATTTTAGAACTAATTTTCTTGAGTTTTTCCTGTACTCTCTATTAATTGACCTCCCAAAATTACTTTCAACCAGGGTTGTCCAACCTTTTTCTATCGTAGACCACATTTTATATTTTGCAACATTCGGAGGGCCAAAACACTTGTGTGTGCTTACGTGCACTCACACTCTCTTTCTGAGAATCCCATGTGCCCCCCCCCCACCTTCACCCATTTTCTCTCTCTCTCTCTCATATGTGCCCCCTGCCTTCACCCATTCTCTCTTTCTCATCTGTGCCCCCATGCTATCACCTATTCTCTCTCTCTCATATAGACCCCCACCTTCACCTATTCTCTCTCCCAAACTGACGTCACCCATTCTCTCTCTCATATGTGCTCCCCACCATCACCCATATTCTTTCTTTCTCATATGTGCCCCCAACATTACCGATTCTCTCTTTGAAATGTGCCCCCCTGCCATCACCCATTATCTCTCTCTCTTTCTCTCTCTTTCATATGCGCCCCTCACCGTTACCCATTCTCTTGTTCTCATATGTTCCCCTTTACTTTCACCCATTCTCTTACTCTCACATGCAACCCTCCCCCCCTTCATCCATGTTTGGTTCATTATTCTATAAAGTAGCAGAGGAAGAAAAAACTGAAAAAAATGAAGCGTCCTCTTTTGTTTTAGTTGGACTCGTCATGCCTCACCTGACTTTAGCTGCATAGTCTTCTGGCAAGATGCCTGCTACCCTGCTGTGACTCCTCTGGCTGTGAGCTTGAGCCATGTGGTGCTGGAAGTTTGGGTTGGTTTCATGGTATCAAGTCTTGCAAGACTTGAAACCACGGGACCAACCCAACCTTCCAGTGCTGCGCAGTTCAAGCTCGCAGTTAGAGGAGTTGCAGCAGAGACGCAGGGATCTCATCTGAGGAATGTGTTTCTACTGAGCTTCTGTGAGCCATAAAAATTAAATTGACGGGCTGGGTTTTGGCTGCGGGCCATGTGTTGGACAAGACTGCTTTATATGCATCGTTTGGTTAACTTTACCATTATTATTAATCCAGAATGTTGTCTTTTTCCTCTATCTAATTTTAATTTCTCTGTTAGGGGGTTGGTACTAGCTTGTACCTTGCAGTAATGTGTTCTATCAGTGAATGGCCGCTACTGATGATATTGGGAGCCATAGCAAATAATGTAATATGTGTTACTGTGCATCACAGTTTAGTAAACAATCCCCTTAACATCCAATCATTTTACTGTCAAACTTTCTTTGGATGCTGGCATTTTCTATGTTATTACTTTTTGTTTTGCACTGGCAGCTTCTTCTCCTCCTTTGGGCTTACACTTTTAAGGAGAACAGGCTTCTCTGAGGCTCCAGTGCTAGGAACCTTCATTTGCAACTGCTGTATGATTTGGTGCATCTTTAACTCTTCCTTTTTTGGCTACTCTAAAGCAGTTTTTGACCAGGAGCTTGAGACTGCGGTTTCTTCTCGAACCTTTGTACTCTTGACTCTACTAGGGGCTGGATTCAGTAAATGGCACTGAAAAATAGGCACTGGGAAAAATCAACACTCAGTTGCAGCTCGCGGTACAATGCTGCTGCTGTGAGAAGTTGTGGCAGCTATTTTGTGAGGGATAAAAGCAAGAGGCAGGCGATATAAGAAGGCAAACAGTCTTTATTTAAAATTCAAAGGCTCCTAGAGATTTAAACATCTGTGCCCGATATGGCCATGTTTTGCCTGGAAATGGCTGCGTCAGGGGGCAAAGTTGGTGGAAAATTACAAACGTCACCATATCTTGTTCAAAAGATGAGCATTGCTTTTAACTTTTGTGGTGAAGTTTTTAATTTTCAATCAGCTGATTACTTTAGCGCAACACGGTAAGCATGGTAGGGGGTGCCGACCTTTACAGGGCACCAGAACTGCCACAAGCAGCACTGCCTCATGCTGATCTCCCTTCATGTTGTTACTATTGCCAGAACTGGTACCTCCACTTGAGCTCCAGATCTGTTGGCAGCAGCAATCAAAGCACTTCACACCCTGTGCTCTCATCACCCAAAGGCCCTCTCTGGAACAGCTCCCACTGACACAAAATTCCAGTTGTGAGGGGGCGGGACCACAGAGAGCATGAAATATCTTGATTGCTGCTGCTGCTGCCGGCAAACCCGAAGCTCAAATATAGGTTCAGGTTTTGGCAGTGGCAGGCAGCAGCAGCAATTTTAGGTATAATGCAAAGGGAAACAGTGCTGGGGGAGGAGGGGGAAAGACTCTGGACCCATAGAGGGAAGGAGGGAGGGAGAAAGAAATACTGAACCATGGGGGGGGGGGGGGGGGGAGGGGACCGGGAGTGTGGAGTTCCAATGCAGGATTGGGGAGGAAGGAAAGAGAGAGAGGGACAAGAGGGATATAGACACAGACAATAAAGAGTTGCTAGAGAGGCAGGGAACATAGGAAGAGGGATACAGAGGGGCAATACTGGCCATAGGGGGAGGGATAGGGACACAGAGGGGCATTGTTGGATGGAAGGGAAGGAAAGATAATAAGAAGGGGGAAATGCAGCACATGGATGGAGGGAAGGAGAAAGAGAGGAAATGCTACAAATGAATGGAGATAAAGAGAAGAAAAGAGGGGGGATGCTGCGCATGGAAGGAAGAGTATTGAAGAAGGGGAAAATGCTATAAACGGAAGGAAGGGAGGAGAAGGGAAGAGAGAGGGAGGATATGCACACAGATGGAGGGAAAAGGAAAAGAGAAGGAGGAGATGCTGTGTATGGATGGAGGTGATGGGAAAAGATAAGCTTCCTTCTCAAATCTGTTTAGTTTTCTAACATGAAAGATCAGTGCCAGAGATGAATGTGACGTGAAGAAGAAAGGAGGAGAAAATGGGCAGGAGGACTTGGAATCAGAGTTAAGAGCATAGGCAGGGAGGAGAACCAGAGACCAGGAACAAGATGACTAGAAAAGTAAAATACCAAACAACAAAGGCAGAAAAAATAATTTTGTTTTTATATGTCAGTTTTGAGAATTTACATCTGCTGTCTTTATATTTTGCACTATATAGGGGGAAATGCATTTCTTTCTATTTCTTTAGTGTTGTGCTGCATGCAGAGTCTGGGACTTGGGGGTTCAGTTTAATTTTTGTCTGCATTAGTACTTTTAATTTGTGGTCACTTATCCTGTATTTGAAGAGGACTATCTGTGTTCCATACTCATGACTGAGGCCAGGTGTTCTGGAGGAGATGAGTGTTGTGACCCAGTATAGGAAGATATTTTTTGGCTCTCCTTCAGTCTTTTTGGACCCAAAGCAGCCTTGACTGAAACATTAATAAAGACGACTGGTCTAGTAGGATGTAGAATTAGCCAGCATGTGTTGCATGGATGTGGTGAGGGATAGGAGTGTATGAGAATCAGGATGTATGGAAGTAACAGTGGTATTAGTGCAGAGAAGTTGGTATGTGTGGATATATATGTGGATGTGTGTGTGTGTGTGTGGGGGGGGGGGGGGGGGTAGTGTGGGCATGGAAAGCATGTAGATGGAGATGTTTTTGTGTGAGGTGCATGTTGTGATGAGTATCATTCTAAGACTATTACACTTGAGAACAATATATGTGCCCAGTGAGACATCGGTGAATTCATCTTTAATTTTGTAAACGGGAAAGCACAAAAAGCTAAGTAGCTGTAACCTTTAATTTAATAGTAGCATCATATGAACCGAGCTGGTATAGGAGTTTTGGGAAAAGGGGTGTGGATGACCTGCTGGAGTGGAGGAGTAGCCTAGTGGTTAGTGCAGTGGACTTTGATCCTGGGGAACTGAGTTCAATTCCCACTGCAGCTCCTTGTGACTCTGGGCAAGTCACTTAACCCTCCATTGCCCCTGGTACAAAATAAGTACCTGAATATATGTAAACCACTTTGAATGTATTTGCAAAAACCTCAGAAAGGTGGTATATCAAGTCCCACTCCCCTATTAATATGTCTGTCTTTCCTCTATGCGTAAGTGAATATTTAGTGTTATGGGTCAACAGCTGCTCCCATAGCACTCTGGTTTGAAACTTCTTTAACAGCACTGGAATTCAAATACCAGAGATATAATACAATGTTAGCATAATTCTAATGATACACCTAATAAGCATGCATTAGAACTGTCTTATGCAGGCCCTGGCTAAATATTGGCCGGGCCCGCATAGCCTCCAGCAGCCTGCCCGACTGCATTTAGCCCCCAATATTCAGTGCCAGTGCTCGGACATGAACTGGCACTGAATATCGGGGGCTAATTTTGCCAATGATGATCAGTGTTTAAAAAATAATTCTGACCACCACCGGCTGAATATTGGGGGGGGGGGGGGGGGGGGGATGTCTGCAATAATCTGATCTAGACTACGACAGCCTGCAAATTTTTCTTAGATGTGGGATTAACGTATAGTAAAAGAAATACATGTGCCAACTACTTGCATCTCTCTTATAAATCAACTCAGTGTGACACAATAGAAATACGCAGTAATCAGATGACTTTTACTGTATATAGAACTCAGTAAATTAGTTCATCTGTAGGCCTCTGCAGAAACATTATTTAAAAATTAGGTGACTCCAAACTCTGCCTGCTGCAGTTGTGTATTATTCATCATGATTACTCTATTTTATTATAAATTTATTATAAATATGACCCATTTCACCCATTCTAGCTTTAGAGACAGTACATTAAATGACAATGAACATTAAATTATTCTGATTATTTAAAAACTGAGATATACACCAAGCACTTGTAAGCCTGCCAATGAATCAGTGTACCAATTTGGAGCACTGCAGAGATCAATCAGGAGGCACCCTATTTACACCTAATTCTTTTTGAATGTGACATTTTCTTCTGAGCCTCTTTCTTAAATGTCACCCCCATTATGCAGCTGTGATAGATTTTATCCCCAAGGATCATCAACCACTCCAACTGCTCCCACCACTGCACACAAACGTTGATCCAAATTTGTTTTAGGGCTTAGATTAATCACCAGAATAACAATATGTCTTCATCAAAATTCATGAGAAAACTGTACCATAAATATACATATATTTAATTAATCTCATTTTTTTCCAATAAAATGCTCAATGGCTCAAAGCCACGTGACATGCTGACAGCTTACAGTTAAAAAATGAAGCTCATCACTTGCCAGTCTGTTTCTTTAATCATTTCAGACAGTTGTTCTTGTCATCCATTCCTCTACTTTTTATTCTAGATTAAGCAACTGTGAAATACCGGGTTTAAAAACAATATAAAAAAAATAATTAAAACCAGGGGAAACAGGTAATAAATTATGTACAGCCTGGCATTTGGTCTGTGTTTCAGATGGGCACTCCCCTGTGTATATCTACCAAGTACCACTGACATATTTATTCAGTGTACTGATGCATAGCTAGGGCTTCAAATGGATTCAGGCCACCCACAGAGGATGGTGTCATACTGGTTTTACCTTAATATATGTATGGACATGCATTTTAGATTCCTAATCAGATACAGCATGATGCGATCAGCTTCTGGTTGAGTTGGGCTAGCTGGAGTGCAGAACTGGGGAAGTGGAATAATATGATACCGCAACCTGTTAAATAAACTTATCTAAAATGTTAAACAAACATTTATAAATCAAAATAGGAAATGATTATTGACAATAATTATTAGAGCATATTACTCTATTTTAAATTATGGCTTTTGAGTTATAAATGTCACACATGGGGGAAGTGATGTCACTTGTCTTGGAGACTGCCTAGGCTGGGAGCTCCATGGAGTTTATAGTTAAAACCATACCAATCCCCACTAACTTTGAGTTCTAGAGATGGTATTGCAATGGTAAGCAAGAAATAGCCAACCAATTTAGAAACCTTCTTCTATGCTGGTGCGGTGAGAGAAGGTACTGGCAATTGTGGCGATGAGTTGGCACTTGCTGGGAGCAGCAATTTTGGCCTTCAGGTATCCTATGGAGGAGGAAGACAGCAAGTCGAATGGGACAAAATCTACACAGTCAATAATTTGAGCTCTAGGAGTAGAGGGGGTGGCCTGAAGGAATGTGACTTGAACCTCAAATAGGGGTATAAAGGGGAGTGCATGAGGGTTGGGACATATGTTGGAATGAGTGCAATTAAGGTCAGGGGAGGTTATGAATGAGATGTGGGGAAGGAGGCTAGGATGTTGTTGGGAAGAGGTGGGCAAGGGTGAGCATGGGCAACAATGTGCTGGGAGGGGGAGGGCCAGCCTGAAGAATAGAAAATGGGGGGTGGGGGGGGGGGAGGGGTAGTGGAAGGTAATGACTGCAGCTGGTAGGACCCTGAAACTGGTTATCCATCAATGCCATGGGTTTGATTCCCTTCAAAAAAGGAGCATGTGCTTTTGGAAGTTAAAAAGGCAAAGGCTGATATATGCTGGATGCAGGAGACTCATTTAAGGAAGAGGATGGAGCACCTTTTGTACCATAAGGATTATCCCCATAGGTTTTTTTGCATCTAACTGTAGGGGCAATAAAAGCAGTGGGTGGGTGTATAATTTACTGGTTAAATCCTTAAATGTAAAATTTCAGCATGCTTATAGGGACTTGGAAGGGTGGGTACAGATGTTAGACACAGAAATGCAGGGAGGCAAATTATTCTGGTGAATTTATATGCCCTCAATAAGGGACAGGGGAGGTTTTTTGAGGAACTTAAGGGGAAGATATGGGAATTTAGCAATGGTCCCTATTATCCAAGGAGGAGATATTCCCAACACTGAACCCTCCCAGAGATAACACAGGAGGAGTGACAGTGAACACAGGAGTAGGAAGGCAAAAACTTGATCAGATGCTGGAGGTATTAGGAAGGATAGATATCAGGAGACATATGCACCTGCATCAAAGGGATTACACTTTCTACTCTCAGGTCCATCACTCCTACTCCTGGATAGATATATTTATGGCATCTAAAGACATAACTCTGGAGGTGCAGGATTGTGAGATAGACCTAATATTATGGGCTGATCATGCACTGGATTTGGGCAAATATGAGGTGGGTTCCCAAAGGCTGGGGGAAAGGTACTGACAGCTAAACAATAACTTGTTAGATGACTCAGAGGTGGTACAGCAGTTGAACGGGGACATTAGGGAATACTTGGGCCATAATAGGAACGGAGAGGCTTCCCCATCTGGGAGCGGCTCAAAGCTATCATATGGGAATAAATTAATTGCACTGGCTGGCCTACAAGAAAAGGTCAAGGGCATTAGAGAGTATTCTGTAGACTTTTCCTACAGAATTGGAGCAATGCCATAAGCAAAGCTTAAGGGACAAGAAGGTGTGGGGACAACTTTCAGAATGAGAAAGCCTACAGACCTGCAAATGTATAAATTATAATAATCAGTTAGATAAGGATAAGCACAATACTTTCATTTAGCAGTAGGAGCGGAGGAGTGGCCTAGTGGATTAGGGGTGGTGGACTTTGGTCTGAGGAGACTGAGTGCAATTCCCAGCACAGGCTACTCCTTGTGACTCTGGGCAAGTCACTTAACCCTCCATTGCCCACCACATAGAACCTGCCATGAGTGGGAAAGTGCAGGGTACAAATGTAACAAAAAAAAAGGTCAGGAAATTGTTGGCCTATAGGTTAAATATACAAGAAATACAAAATAATATTTTAAAGATTAAAAGTAAGGGGTAAGAGGTGCAGATTAGGAAGCATTTTATAAGCTATTATAGGGAACTCTATACCCCCGAGTCCCACTCTGGTCCATAGATATTGATGGCTATCTGGAAGAAGGCACTTCCACAATTAACAGAGGACAAACTTCAAGGGTTGGATATGGAGATATTGGAAAGTGAGGTAGAGAAAGCAATTAAGCACCTGAAGGTGGAAAAATCACCTGGCCTTGATGTCTACACAGCCAAATTCTATAAAAAATTCAAACATTAGCTGGTGGCTCCGCTAACAGAGGATTTTAACTCTCTATTAAGAGAGGACTTTTTAACCACATTTCCCCATGCATTAACTATACAACATTTGCATAATCCAACCTAGAAATTACAAATGTATGACTTAATGTATGCAATGCACCTTCATCCAAATATTGTTTCACTGATCTCAGTTGCCTAAGAGCATCACATATCACCTGCAAGTTCACGGAGTGATACGATATAGGTGTCCTTCTGTGCCCGAGGGTGGTCTGAGAGCTACGTGTGTGCAGTCGATGACTCCTAGGACTGAGGGGAAGTGGTCTATGGAGTAGAACTGGGTATTTAGATTGTAAGCTCTTTTGAGCAGGGACTGTCTCTTTGTATCAGGTGTTCAGCGCTGTGTGCGTCTGGTAGTGCTATACAAATGCTAATAATAATAATGTTATTCTGGTGGGCCTGAACAGTACTGGGAAAGGGGATGTACTGTGAGCTCTGCATGAGGAAGGCATTAAGAAACTGAGCCAGACAGTTGGCGAGCTGGTGAGGCCTGCAATGACTGCCAGCCCTAACTGAAAAGTACCAGTGGCAAGAAAGGCGAGGGAGGCTGTGTGCACAAGCACTGGATTATTATTGTGGCGTCCTCGCCTGGAGGATGGGGCCCTAGCTGCTGACACGGGTGCTCTATGGCAGCCCTATCAAAATGGTACCTGGTCACTGAGGTCCAGAACTGGGTCCTGGCCCTGAAAACCCTCTGATAAGGGTACCTCTTCCTAGCCCTCCCCTCCAGATTCTCAGCCATATCCAGCAAAGCTTCAACCATAAAGGCATTCAGCAGTTTCACACTTTTTGTGCAGGTGTCCCACCACCACAGGTGCAAACCTACTAACCCCATTTACACTACTGGGCACACTGCCACCTACTGCAAATCTAAGCACCACCTAGTGAGACATTGACCCACCAGCAGCAACAGCACCATCACACAGCACACTGACAAACAGGGACTGGACAAACACAGAGGCACAAGAAGAGACACAGTAGAAGCAGGTAAGGGGGTGCAAAGGGCAGTGAGGAGGTTTGGGGACAGTGAGAGGTTGTTGGGCAAGGGACACAGCAAAGATGGAAGGGAGCATGAGATACAGCAAAGGATGATTGTGGGTGGGGGGGCTAGCAGGTGTGGTCAAGGGGTTCAGGAGATTAGGTAGTGAAGAGGCAAGGCAGGAAATGTGGAGGACAAAGGTTTCAGAGTGAACAGACAAAGCCAGCAAACAAACTACTGTTCAACTGTCTACTCTCTTTCACATCGTGACCAAATCCACCTCTCCACTCTCCAACTCAGCAAAAGCACAAATTGGTCCAAAGACAGGTTATGGCTTGACTGACTCACATTTATAGCAGTTATAAATTGAGACGTTTTCATTTCCACCCCAGGACATCGCCCTGCTATCCATTATCGATAGAAAACGTGCATCTCATAACACTGCCAATGACCACCCACCCCAAATGCCCCTTCTCCAAATGTCCTTTTTTGCGCAGCTCGCCCGCTTGGAGGTTTTCTGAGCGAGTGTTTGATTGTGGTGATTTGGGCAGATTTGGCAGAAAAATGCCTTTTTGGCCCTTTTGAGATGTTTTTCTGCTTTGAAATTGAGCACTATACACTCTGTTGCTTTACTCTGCAGAAAATCCCATAAAGGATCAGGGTTAGTGTATATATGTATATATATATATATATATATATATATATATTGGGCCAGATATTCAGTTGTCAGCGCATTTACTGTCTGCCACCGGCGTTAAACCTGGATATTCAATGCCAGGCCATTTCTGGTGACCGGCATTAAATATCCAGGTTTATTTTGGTCGCTAAAAAATTAACTGGCTATGCCAATATTCAGTGCTAACTGTTAACACTTTAGCAGTCAAGATAGTCCTGCTATTTTGACTGCTCAACATAGCCGGTTTGGCACTGAATAAATAAGAGTACGACAGTGGTAGACTGTGCAAACTGCAAACGCTTTAATGAAGATAGAGGTAAGGACGGCGGGCCTTTAAGAGGGACGTCCTTCGGCAGTTCTGCGCGAAACACGTCCTTGTTACTGTACTTTACACTTATGAATGTTCCTTATATTTCCCTACCTGGATGACCGCAACTACATGCACTGTACTTGCGGAACAACCAGGTACATCAGAGAAGTCCAAAGAATAGTAAAAAGGACATCTTTCTCATAGAACCGGTGAAGGACGTTGATATGGCAAATTGGCAAGTACAGTAAATGTTTTAGGGACGTCCTTTTGCGGTTCTGGAAGATGGGCGTCCTTTTTACTATACTTTGGGCGTCCCTGATTTGGGCGTTTTGCACTGTGATAATGGAATGTCTAAGGACGTCCATACTATTTTTCGATTATACCTACCTAATTTTGGCCGACATTGCGAGGACGCCCTAATTCATACTTGGACGACCTTTCGAAAATGCCCCTCCACGTGGATAAAGGTAAGCCGGTTAATGTAGTGTATCTAGGTTTTCAGAAAGCTTTTGACAAAGTTCCTCATGAGATACTGCTGAGTAAATTCAAGAGTCATGGGATAGGAGGCAATGTTCTATTGTGGGTTAAGAATTGGTTATTGGACACAAAGCAGAGAGTAGGGTGAAATGGCCATTTCTCTCAATGGAGGAAGGTAAACAGTGGAGTGCCGCAGGAATCTGTACCGAGACCAGTGCTATTTAACGTATTTATAAATGATCTGGAACCTGGAATGACAAGTGAGGTGATTAAATTTGCAGATGACACAAAACTATTCAAGGTTGTTGAAACACATGTGGACTGTGAAAAACTGCAGGAAGACCTTAGGAAATTGGAAGACTGGGCATCCAAATGGCAGATGAAATTTAATGTGGACAAATGCAAAGTGATACACATTGGAAATAATAATCCAAATCCTAATTACCTGATGCTAGGGTTCACCTTGGGGGTCAGCACCCAAGAAAACGATCTAGGTGTTGTCGAACACAATATACTGAAATCTTCTGCTCAGTGTGTGGTGGTGGTGACCAAACAAGAAAAAAGGATATAAGGAATTATTAGTAAAGGGATGGTAAATGAGATAGAGAATACCATAATGCCTCTGTATTGTGCCATGGTGTGACCTCACCTTGAGTAATGCATTCAGTTCTGGTCGCCATATCTCAAAAAATATATAGTAGAATTAGAAAAGGTTCAAAGAAGAGCAACCAAAATGATAAAGGGGATGGAACTCCTCTCATATGAGGAAAGGCTAAAGACATTAGGCCTCTTTAGCTTGGAAAAGAGATGGCTGGGGGGTGGGGGGGATATGATTGAGGTCTACAAAATACTGAGTGGTGTAGGATGGGTAGAAGTGAATCAATTATTTCAAAAGCACAAAGAGTAGAGGACATTCAATAAAGTTACATGGAAATACTTTTAAAACAAATAGGAGAAAATATTTTTTCACTCAACGAATAGTTAAGCTTTGGAACTCTTTGCCGGAGGATGTAGTAACAGTGGTTAGCATATCTGGGTTTAAAACAAAGGCTTAGATAAGTTCTGGAGGAAAAGTTCATAATTTGCTATTGAGACAGACAGACATATGGAAGCTACTGCTTGCCCTGGGATTGGTAGCATGGAATGTTGCTACTAATTGGGTTTCTGCCAGGTACTTGTGACCTGGATTGGCCACTGTTGGAAGGATACTGGGCTAGATGGACCATTGGTCTGACCCAGTATGGCTATTCTTATGTTTACTGTTCCTGAAACTTACAGGATTTTTATAGCACTTTATCAATGTTTTTATAGCCAAAATTTATATAATACATTAATATAGGGTAATGCTGAGCAGAATGGCTCAGCCTTATTGTGACATTTTGGGCAAGTCACTTACACCTTTATTGTCTCAGGTGGAAATTTAGACCCTAAGCCCTTCAGGGAAAGGGAAATACCTATAGTACCTGAATGTGACTTATCTTGAACTAGTACTGAAAAGGTGTGAGCTAAATCCTCTCCAAAATAAAATAAAATTTGCATCTACTAAGTATTCTCATACTTGCCCTTCTAGTTTCTGAATTATAAATACAAAGTAGAAATAACAGATAACAGAATATCTGTCTAGTGACCAACTCAAAATGTTCCTGATGGCTTGAGAATTACAGGTTGGCAACACAGATTAAAGTTTAGGAAGACTGGTGGTAATTTACTGCCAGAACTGAAGCAAAACAGATATTCACTTGTTTCTACTAAGCATCAGATTCTAAAAAAAGAAGGTATTTTACTGTTAGTTTGAAATCAAAGTGATGGCTCTTAGAGCTTTCACTGAAAATCTAATCGCACACCGGGGACTTTGTTTTTATAAGGCAGAGAGACAACAGCTCATTGAGAGAGTGAACTCAGAATGATACTTTCTACTTGGATAAACTGACCCAGTTTTTGTTGCCTTTATATGTGGAAACAAAGAATGCAACGTGCCTGTTAGATGACATATGAAATGGAGTAAAAGAGGTTGGGGGTGCTGTGTGTGTCTGCTTGGTAGGAAGACCTGTGTAGATTGAACACAGAGAAATAAAATGAGTTAAGTTTGGTATCCTTGTTTAGCTGCAAGATAATGTATGTATGTATTTATTTATTTATTTATTGCATTTGTATCCCACATTTTCCCACCTATTTGCAGGCTCAATGTGGCTTACAGAATTTGGTTATGACATAATCATTCCAGGATGTCAGATACAAGTAGTAATGTACAGAGATTAAGTAAGGGAAGAGAGAAGGAAAGTGTTAGGCAGGATAATGTAAACGGTGGACTTTAATAACTGGGTGGGTTGATTAGGTAGTTTAGTCTGGCTATGGGATCTCTTTGTAGGCCTTGTCTTCAAAGATTTGCGGAAATTAGTTATTTCGTCAATAGTTTTCAGGGCCTTAGGTAGTGCATTCCACAACTGTGTACTCATGTAAGAGAAGGTGATGGCGTGTATCAGCTTGTATTTTAGTCCTTTACAGCTGGGAAAGTGCAGATTGCGAAATTTGCGGGCTGATCTTATAGCATTTCTGGGAGGCAGGTCCACGAGGTTTAGCATGTAGATTGGGGCGTCTGCGTGAATGATTTTGTATACAATCGTGCAGATCTTGAATGCAATGCGTTCCTTGAGTGGGAGCCAGTGAAGCTTCTCTCTTAGGGGTTTTGCACTTTCATATTTAGTTTTTCCAACTACGAGTCTGGCGGCGGTGTTCTGGGCTGTTTAGAGCTTTTTGATAGTCTGTTCTTTACAGCCAGCGAACAATGCGTTGCAGTAGTCCAGATGACTTATTACCATTGACTGTATCAGGGTACGGAAGATGTATCTCGGGAAATAATGGCTATTTTGTACTGCAAATGATTACACAAAGTATGGTAAAGGCTGGAAGAACTTGTATCTTCTACTTATCTGAACTAGCAGAGCTTTCCATAGGCAGCTACATTTAGCTACTGAAAACAAAGCCAGCGCAGATGTTTCAAGGATTAGGGGAAAAGTGATTCCCAATCTTTTTTCTATACAATATAAGATACCAGGGTAATATATTCTTGTATATTTGTATCAATTGTTCCAAAACATTATCTTCATTGCAACTATGCTTACTCACAAATGCTTTTATTATCAATCTTTTTCCTATGGCAGAACCCCTAAAATATTTTTCATAGTCTGAGGAACCCCACTTCCTCCCCCTCCCCTCCTCCTTCCCCTAACACAAGGAACCCCTCTCCTGGAACCACAGGTAGACCCCCCACCCACCCTAACGGGCCTACCATATTGTTGGTGGTCTAGAGGGGGCAGAAGCAATCCCCAGTTGCACCTGCTCATGTTGGCTCTGCTGACAAAATGGCTGCTGGGATCTCAGGATTGGAGCCAGCATGGACAGGAGCGATCCGCAGTGCTTCTACCTATGTCAGCTCCAATCTCAAAATGGCTGCTGGACCTCCAGCGGCAGTCTCATGAGACTGCTGCAGGAGGTCCTGGCTGCTATTTTGTCAGCGGAGCCAGGATGGGCAGGGACCCAGTTTGGGGCATCTCTGCCTTAGGGAATGAACTTCGTTAGGTCTCATAACTTTCAAGTCTCCACAAACCTTAAACTCTGGGCCCAATACTTAAAGCTATTTATCCAGGTAGGAGGCATTATTCGGATAATGCAGGATCACTGACTGCCCTGGTGCTATCCAGATAGTACTGGGGTTGCCCAGGAAAAGAGCTAAGGCAGAATTACCCAGTTAGTGTCAATATTCAGTCCACTAACTGGATAACTTAGACAGTAGTAGAGACAGCACAAGAAGAGGTAAAAAATCTGCAAATTGGAGTGGATGGTATTATTACTCAGCTACAGATGGTGGTGCCAGCAACATCAGATACTACATTTAGACCTGAAGAACAGTTAAGCGTGGAATTAGCGTCATTGGATCAATACTACCATTCCTTACGACAAAACAAACTTAAAAAATTTCAACGGGACCAACAAGATTATACATTAGGACCGATCTACGCATGGCTTGAACAAGACCATTACCCTTAACAGGGAGCCGTAGGAAAAATAGTACCAGAAGGTTTTACAATACCCCTGGTCCGTGCCTAATTTAAGCATCAGCATTTACACCAAGTTTTACTTGGCGTAACTGCCTGCGACTAAATTTAGTTGTGTGGAGGGTGCTTGCCTTATTCTATAAACCGTGCTGAAATTTAGGCATATTCTATAAAGTACGCCTAAATGTACATGTATTTTATAGAATACACCTAGGCGTATTTTTTTCGATGCTGATCTTTTAGGCCTGATATATAAAATCTAGCCCTATGTGTATGTGAGGTTGAGTTCTACCCAGATTCTGCTCATGTGTATGCCTACTTCTAAAATACTCCCTATGTAAGATACACCTGTAATTACACAATAGTGCTTAGATGAGTTTTTGGCATTTACATATGTATGTAAATGCCATTATAATCAGTGCATAAAATTACACCTAAATAATTACTTCTCCTATTATACACTGGCTCTGAACTGCTATGGTGTTCCTGGTCTAAGAGATGTAGAGTGGGTAAAAAAAGTGGGAGAGCGACCAAGGATACCAGAAACTGGAAGATGTTCGTTAATAAACAACTTTATTAATAATTTGAACACTCTTCAAATTGAGTCTTCAAATCATTAATAAAGTTGTTTATTAACGAACATCTTCCAGTTTCTGGTATCCTTGGTCGCTCTCCCACTTTTTTTACCCACTTGTTTTTTCCGTGGGGCGTTTGAGTTCTCCGTGTTTTAGCGGATTTCTTCTCTCTAAGAGATGTAGAGGCCAGTGATGTAATGATTGCTTTTATATAGCTAATCATTGTATATGTGCTAACCATTATATATATATATATATATATATATATATATATATATATATATATATATATATATATATATATCTTAATCATTGTAGAATTTAGCTTCCCTAATAAAGGTTTCATTTACTTTTTACGAATCCAAAAGGATCCACGGTAATTATTGGGCAGTCTGTGTCAGTGAGATGGGCTGTAAATCCATAGCATTTCAGGCTCTCTCTGTCTCTTACATATGATAAGAAGAGAAAGTGAATACCTACAAACTATAACTCTTCACAATATAAAGCTAATAGTGAGAAAAGACTTAATAGCTACACTTATATTAGCATGCTCAACTCCAAAAAAAAGAAGGAAGGAAAAACCCTATGTGCCCGGACCATGACATTGCACAAACATATGTCGGGAACCTCCAGGCCAGTCACTTCACAGACAGAAAAAACCGTCCATACCAACAATTAAATTGCAAAATAAATCAATTCAAACATTTTTCAAAGAAAGCGAAACACTTATCTGTATAGTAAATCAAAATGAATGTACATAAGTATATAAGTAATGCCATACTGGGACAGACCGAAGGTCCATCAAGCCCAGCATCCTGTTTCCAACAGTGGCCAATACAGGTCACAAGTACATGGCAAGATCCCAAAACAGTACAATACATTTTATGATGCTTATTCTAGAAATAAGAAGTGGATTTTTTCCCCAAGTCCATTTTAATAATGGTCTATGGACTTTTCCTTTAGGAAGCCATCCAAACCATTTTAAAACCCCGCTAAGCTAACTGCTTTTACTACGTTTTCTGGCAACAAATTCCAGAGTTTAATTACACATTGCGTGAAGAAATATTTTCTCCAATTTGTTTTAAATTTACTACTTTCTAGTTTCATTGTGTGCCCCCTAGTCCTAGAATTTTTGGAAAAAGTAAACAAGAAATTCATGTCTACCCATTCCACTCCACTCATTATTTTATAGACCTCTATCATATCTCCCCTCACACGCATTTCTCCAAACTGAAGAGCCCTAGCCGCTTTAGCCTTTCCTCATAGGGAAGTTGTCCCATCCCCTCTATCATTTTCATTGCCCTTCTCTGTACATTTTCTAATTCCACTATGTCTTTTTTGAGATGCGGTGATCAGAATTGAACACAATATTCAAGGTGTGGTCACACCATGGAGCGATACAAAGGCATTATAACATCCTCATTTTTGTTTTCCATTACTTTCCTAATAATATCTAACATTCTATTTGTTTTTCTTAGCCACCGCCACCACACACTGAGCAGAGGGGTTTCAATGTATCATCAATGATGACACCTAGATCCCTTTCCTGGTCGGTGACTCCTAATGTGGAACCTTGCATTACATAACTATAATTCAGGTTCCTCTTTCCCACATGCATCACTTTGCACTTGTTCACATTAAACATCATCTGCCATTTAGATGCCCAGTCTCCCAGAGGCGAGTGGATAGACAAATTGATCAGGGAGCTCAAAGATGAAAAAGTTAATACCACAACCAATTTATCCTCATCTGTACGTTGTTTATATTGTAATAATAGCTTTCATTGTATTTGGCTCATAAATAAACTTTTCTGATTACCTTACATGGATAGCCTCTTTCAAAACATCGTTGAGACATTTTACTGGCTTGATCCTCGAAATCCTCCCTCCTGGAACAAATTCTCTTTAGCTGTAAGAATTGACTAAGCGGTAAACTGGTTTTCAGATAATAAGGCTGTGAACTAGAGAAGTGTAGTAGGATATTGTGAGCCGAGGGCTTTTGAAAAAGAGTGGTATGAATTTCATTATTCTCCCTATATATCCATACATCAAGAAATTCTATCCCTTGTTGGTGAGAATGACAAGTAAATTTCAAATTCGGTTGTAAGGAATTCATCCATTCAACAAATAGTGTAAGTGTCTGAGGAGATCCATTCCATATAAAGAAAATGCCATCCAAGAAACATTTCCAAATCAAAATATTTTTGAATTCCTCTGAATTATATATAAATGTCTTTTCAAATTTAGCCAAATATAATATGGCTATAGAGGGCGCTAAATGTTGCCCCCATAGCAATTCCCTGGATTTGTTCGTAAAATTCTTGCTGAAACCAAAAAAAGATTTTTTTGAATGACTAGCTCTGCCAAGGCAATCAAAAATTCAGTACAGATATGCTGAGGTGCAGGCCGCTTGTCCAAAATTTCTGTCATAAGGGCTAAAGCCTCCTCTTGAGGTATGACAGTAAACTACAAAGAACAAAGTCGGATTTTCACTTTAAACACATTATACCCTGCGGGGCTGAATTCTGAGTTAGACTGGTGGTCCGTGATTTGATTGGGTTAAGCCATAGACCAATCCACCTATCAGATGTTGCAGTTCACTAATCAGCTGACATACATTTAAAGGCGAGTGTTCTAGGGAGATGCCGTGACCATTTTTCTCACTAAGAAGAGTGAATGTGGAGAGAATTATGTAAGTTGTGAAGGGTTCTTCATATGTATAGAACAGGGGGGTATCCAGACTTCGGTGGGAAGGGGGTCCAGAGCCCTAGGTGAGGGGGCACATTTTAGCCCCCCCCCCTGGTGCCACCGACCCCCCCCACCGCCGCCAACTTTGATGAACTCTGCTGACAACCCTCTCGACCCCCCCTCCCGCTGCCAACCCTCCTCCGCCATCGCCTATCTTAGCTGGCGGGGGACCCCAATCCCTGCCAGCTGAGGAGGTCCTCTTCTTACCGCGAAGGCTTCGTTCTGTTTCTGACGTCCTGCATGTTGTACGTGCAGGATGTCAGACTCACAGAAACAGAATGAAGCCTGGCAAGTCTTCATTCTGTTTCTTTGAGTCTGACGTCCTGCACGTACAACATGTAGGACGTCAGAAACAGAAGGAAGCCTTCGCGAGAAGAAGAGGACCTCCTCGGCTGGCGGGGATTGGGGTCCCCTGCCAGCAAAGGTAGCCCAAGGTGATGGCAGGGGAGGGTTGGCGGCGGGAGGAGGGTCGAGAGGGTCGTCGTTTTTTTGAATTGTTATTGTTTTCTCCACAGTGACGCATGCTGGCAGTGAGCTTAGTTCCCCTGAGGAAGCCAAATATTGAAACGGGTCACTGTTGGGACCGCTTCTGCTACAAGAAAGAGCTAAGTTATGTTCTTTTTTATTCTATCAGCAAAACAATTGTGGATGAAGCATTGTTTTATATTGAAGCCCAAAGTTGCAAGAAGTTTTAATGATTAAATTGAAGAGGTTGATAATTTTGTTATTAGGAGTAGATGGACATTAACAAAATACTTTGCAGGTTTTTTCTGATGATCAATTCTGTGTATTGTGTTATGGACAATATTGTAACCCAGTTTGGGTAATTATCAAATTGTCATTGTGTGTAACAACCACAGTCTACTGAGGTCTGTTTTCCTCTTTTGCTCCTTTTTTACTTTTAGTAAACAAATTTGGGCTTCTGTGATTAGTATGATAATTATTTTATATCTAAATTGCAAAATATTATTTTAAAAAGTTATAAAAAAAGTGCATATACAAGAGAGACTTTTGTCACACTGCTCTTTGGTTTTTAGCTCATGGTAGAGGAGTGTGGTAGCCGTGTTAGTCCACTCTTAAGGTTATCAATAGAAATCAAACAAAATAAAACATGGAAAAGAAAATAAGATGATACCTTTTTTATTGGACATAACTTAATACATTTCTTGATTAGCTTTCGAAGGTTGCCCTTCTTCCTCGGAAGAAGGGCAACCTTCGAAAGCTAATCAAGAAATGTATTAAGTTATGTCTAATAAAAAAGGTATCATCTTATTTTCTTTTCCATGTTTTATTTTGTTTGATTTCTATTGATAGCTCATAGTAGAAATCAGCTCACAATAAACTCTGAGACGCCCATAGGAATATTTTCTTCCCTTGAGGATAATTGTGCTCGTGTTCAAACTCCACATACTCCACTCATTGTCCATTCATCCTGACCACTCTCACAATTTCAAATAGTAGTTCCCTTTGACTCAGGCCGAGTTTCACGTTGCGTCATCAGAAAGGGAATCTGCAATCAACACAAAGTTTAACACATATCTAACTCACAAGCAGGAACATACACTTGCCAAGCAAGAAAAGGAGTAATCAAACTCCACGAGAGCACAGAGCTAACAGCGTTTACCTTCATTGAACTCTACCTGTACTTCCAACTATCGACCCATCTCCCTCCTCCCTTTCCTATCCAAGATACTTGAACGTGCTGTTCACCGCCATTGCCTTGACTTTCTTTCATCTCAAGTTATTCTTGATCCACTTCAATCTGGCTTTCGCCCCCTTCATTCAACTGAAACAGTGCATGCTAAAGTCTCCAATGATCTGTTCCTGGCCAGATCCTAAGGTCTCTATTCTATCCTCATCCTTCTTGATCTATCTGCTGCTTTTGACACTGTTGATCACAGCCTACTCCTTGATACGCTGTCCTCACTTGGATTTCAGGGCTCTGTTCTTTCCTGGTTTTCTTCTTATCTCTCCCAGTGTACCTTTAGTGTATATTCTAGTGGATCCTCCTCTACTTCTATCCCACTGTCAGTTGGTGTACCTCAGGGATCTGTCCTGGGACCCCTCCTTTTCTCAGTGTGCTGCTGCGGCTAGGAAAGCGAATAGAATGTTGGGTGTTATTAGGAAGGGTATGGAGTCCAAGTGTGCGGATGTTATAATGCCGTTGTATCGCTCCATGGTGCGACCGCACCTGGAGTATTGTGTTCAGTACTGGTCTCCGTATCTCAAAAAAGATATAGTAGAATTGGA
Organism: Microcaecilia unicolor; assembly: GCF_901765095.1. Classification (NCBI taxonomy): domain Eukaryota; kingdom Metazoa; phylum Chordata; class Amphibia; order Gymnophiona; family Siphonopidae; genus Microcaecilia; species Microcaecilia unicolor. Next base: position 253,563,788 of record NC_044031.1, on the reverse strand, counting down.
AAAGGTACAGCGAAGGGCAACGAAAATGATAGTGGGGATGGGACGACTTTCCTATGAAGAGAGGCTGAGAAGGCTAGGGCTTTTCAGCTTGGAGAAGAGACGGCTGAGGGGAGATATGATAGAAGTGTATAAAATAATGAGTGGAATGGATCGGGTGGATGTGAAGCGACTGTTCACGCTATCCAAAAATACTAGGACTAGAGGGCATGAGTTGAAGCTACAGTGTGGTAAATTTAAAACGAATCGGAGAAAATTTTTCTTCACCCAACGTGTAATTAGACTCTGGAATTCGTTGCCGGAGAACGTGGTACGGGCGGTTAGCTTGACGGAGTTTTAAAAGGGGTTAGATAGATTCCTAAAGGACAAGTCCATAGACCGCTATTAAATGGACTTGGAAAAATTCCGCATTTTTAGGTATAACTTGTCTGGAATGTTTTTACGTTTGGGGAGCGTGCCAGGTGCCCTTGACCTGGATTGGCCACTGTCGGTGACAGGATGCTGGGCTAGATGGACCTTTGGTCTTTCCCAGTATGGCACTACTTATGTACTTATGTACTTCTTCCCTTGGTACTCTGATCTCATCCCATGGTTTTCAGTATCATCTTTACGCTGATGACTCCCAGATCTACCTCTCCACACCAGAAATCTCAGCTGAAATCCAGGCCAAAGTATCAGCTTGCCTGTCTGACATTGCTGCCTGGATGTCTCAGCGCCATCTGAAACTAAACATGACCAAGACTGAGCTTCTTATCTTTTCCCCTAAACCAACCTCTCCTCCTCCCCCATTCTCTATTTCTGTGGATAACACTCTCATCCTTCCTGTCTCATCACCTCGTAACCTTGGGGTTATCTTTGACTCCTCTCTCTCCTTCTCTGCACATATTCAGCAGACTGCTAAAACCTGTCGTTTCTTTCTCTATAATATCACCAAAATTCGCACTTTCCTTTCTGAGCACACTACCAGAACCCTCATCCACACTCTTATCACCTCTCGCTTAGACTATTGCAACTTGCTTCTCATAGGTCTCCCACTTAGCCATCTCTCTCCTCTTCAATCTGTTCAAAATTCTGCTGCACGACTAATATTCTGCCAGTGTCGTTATGCTCATATTAGACCTCTCCTCAAGTCACTTCACTGGCTTCCTATCCGTTTCCGCATACAGTTCAAACTCCTCTTATTGACCTATAAGTGCATTCACTCTGCAGCTCCTCAGTACCGCTCCACTCATTCCTCCCCGGGAACTCTGTTCACTGGGTTAATCTCTCTTATCTGCACCCTTCTCCTCCACTGCTAACTCCAGACTCCATTCCTTTTATCTTGCTGCAACATATGCCTGGAATAGACTTCCTGAGCCAGTATGTCAAGCTCCGTCTCTGGCCGTCTTCAAATCTAAGCTAAAAGCCCACCTTTTTGATGCTGCTTTTAACTCCTAACCCTTATTCACTTGTTCAGAACCCTTATTTTATCATCCTCACTTTAATATTCCCTTATCTCTTGTTTGTCCTGTTTGTCTGTCCTAATTAGATTGTAAGCTCTGTCGAGTAGTGATTGTCTCGTCATGTTCAAGTGTACAGTGCTGCATACGTCTAGTAGCGCTTTAGAAATGATAAATAGTAGTAGTAGTAGTACCACAGGCAGCTAATTGCCTTTTCTGCTATCAATTTGTTTTCTATCTTTCTGTCATTACATTGCACTTAGCTGTAATGTTCAATGAAATCTGGAGCTTTTATACTTTCGATAATGAACTGGAGAGTTAAATAATTTCTCTTCCTTCAGGCCCACGACCAGAGTTTAATTAAACAGTGTTTTTGCTAAGTCTAGGAATTCATTGGATTCAACTCAAACAGGTTTTCGTCTTTCTAGAAATTAAGACTTCAAGAATTCAGTTCCTTCAGAAAGAAAGCTTAGAAAGCCAAAATCATTTTTATGAAAGTTTCAGGTATTGTTCAGAAGCAGAGAGCAAGAAGCTTGTGAAACCGAGGCCAGATGCAGCCCTGTCAAAGTCTCATGCCTTGCAGATGCTGCATGTATTAGTGCTTAGCACTTGAAAAGATAATAATTTAAAAAAGGTTGTACAAATTCCACTTACATTCTTTGGACATTCCAACTTCAAAGCACCTCTGCAGTCGGCAATACTGGCAACGATTCCTGGTAACTTTATTAATAACACAGTTCTTATCTCTATGGCAAGTGTAAATCATGTTCTTCTGAATACTCCTGCGAAAAAACCCCTGTAATCAGAACAGAGGAAAAAATTGAAATGCAATATTAGAAACTGGATACAATCGTATCACATTGCTAATAGCCCCCTTACGTTAACAGAATGACTACATCTTAAACGCTGGTTTTGTGGACCTTAAAACCTATATAAAATATTAAAGCATGGTATCTATTTTCCTGAAGTGAAGAGTGTGCTGCTTAATCAAAATTATACAGAAGTTTCCCACCCAAGTAACGTAAACTGATACTAAGGCTAAGTATTTAGAGAATGTAACACCAGGTTATGTTGTGCCAATCAAGCTCAAATAATAAAGGTCAAGCTGAGTTTATGTTCTGTTGATTTACAGAATGTACATAACTCGCCTGTCATATAATTACAGAGAATCAAATCTCTGGACGCTGCAATCTGTAAATTTGCATTTTGTATATACTGTAACTCTATTTTGCACACCAGGCAATAAATCACAGCCTGGAGAAGAGCAAATGTAGTCCCTCTCCACAAAAGCAGAAGAAAAGAAGACATTGGGAACTAGTAAGTTTGACTTCTGTGGTAAGTATATTAAAGGAAACACTTTTAAAACAAAAATAATAAAGTTTCTGGAATCCAATGGGCTACAGGACCCAAGGCAACATGATTTCACTACAGGCAGGTCTTGTCAGACAAATTTGATTAATTTCTTTGGCAGAGCACTAGATGTGGTGTATTTAGATTTTAGCAAAGCCTTTGAGGTAGTTCCATATAGATGACTAATCAATAAACAGCGCGCCCTCTGTATGAGCCCTAAAGTGACTGACTGGGTTAGGAACTGGTTGAGTGGAAGGTGACAGAGGGTAGTGGTAAATGGAGCTCATTCTGAGGAAAAAGATGTTACCAGTGGTGTGGAACAAGATTCAGTTTTTGGGCAGGTTCGTTTTAACACTTTTGGAAGTGATATTGCTGAAGGGCTATCTGATAAGGTTTGCCTCTTTGTGGATGATACTAAACTCTAAAAGAGGGTAGGCATCCCTGATGGTGAGGATAACATGAGGAAGGACTTAGCAAAGCTATTAGAATGGCCTGGAATGTGGCAGTTTAGATTTAATGCTTAAAAAATGCAGGGTCATGCATCTGAGCTGCAAAAACCAAATGGAACGGTACAGTTTAGGGGATGGAGAACTTTTGTAGATGAAACAGAAGCGGGACTTAGGTATGATCATATGTGAAGATCTTAAGGTGGCCAAACAGGTAGAAAAGGTGATAGCAAATGCTAGAAAGATGCTTGGGTGCATAGGGAGAGGAATGGCCTGTAGGAAAAAGGAAGCGATGATGCCCCTGTATAAGACTCTGGTGAGACCTCATTTAGAATATTGTGTACAATTCTGGAGAACGCACCTTCAAAAATATATGAACAAGATGGAGTCTGTCCAGAGGGTGGCACTAAAATGGTCAGTGGTCTTTATAAAAAAGCGTATGGGGGCAGACTTAAAGAACTCAATGTTATACTTTGGAGGAAAGGCAGGAGGGGGGGAAATATGATAGAGACATTTAAATACTTAAGCAGCATAAACGCACAGGAGGTGAGTCTCTTTCAACTGAAAGGAAACACAGGAATGAGCGGGTATAGGATGAAGGTGAAAGGGGATAGACTCAGAAGTAACCTGAGGAAATACTTCTTCACGGAAAGGGTGGTGAACTCATGGAATGGCCTCCCAGTGGAAATGGTAGAGACAAAAAAACATTATCTGAATTCAAGAGAGCTTGGGACAAGTACATAGGATCTCTAAGGGAGTGATAGGGAGAGTAGATGGCATGGTTGGGCAGACTGGATAGACCACATGGTTCTTATTTGCCTCCATTTTTCTCTGTTCTTGTTTTTAGACTGAGAAAGAACAAGTTAGGAACCCTTCACAAGAATTGTAATTCATAAATATGACACAGTGATGCTAGTATTTTGATATCATGAACTCATTGATCTTTGTGGTCTCCGACTAGCACCCTTGTACCACCAAACTACCTTGTGTGCTGAACTTGGACATAAAATACACCACTTTCTTCAAGACCCCTGGAAGAGGTGGTATGAGAACTCCTGGCTCTGGCTAATTCTATGGGAACTTAAGAAAGTAATTTTTCATTATACCAAAGTTAACTCTCTTCTGCTGTGGCAACTGAGACTGATTTCCTTTTAGTCTGAAATTTTATAATATATTTGACAGCTTGATACTCCAGTGGTAGTACCGCAAGGATAATGCTAGGGGTTAGGGGCTGGGCTGCCGAGAGGGGGGGCAAGGGGGACAAAAGTTCCTGGGCCCAGGCCTCCAAGGGGGGCCCAGCGCCACAGTCCCCTCCACCCGCCCCCCTCCGTCCGCCACCGGGCTGGGCCCCCCTGAATTCAAATCATAGCGCCTCACCTCGACCTCGCTCCGTGTGAAAGAAGCGCAGCAGCGGCAGTCTGCAGATCAACTCCCTTGGGGCCTTCCCTCCCTGTGTCCCACCCTTGCGCAAGTTACGTCAGATGAGGGTGGGAAACAGGGAGGGAACGCCCGAAGGGAGACGATCTGCAGACTGCTGCTGCTGCGCTTCTTTCACACAGAGTGAGGTTGAGGTGAGGCACTATGATTTGAATTCGGGGGCCCTGCCTGGTGGTGGAAGGAGGGGGGGTGGCGATGATGATGACCTCGGGGGGGGGGGGGGGGGGCGGCCTTGCCCTGGGCCCGGCCCAGTCTCTCGGCGGCCCTGGTCAGGGGCACCATTTTGATCCTATGGTACTGATGGGTTAGAAGCATCTAAGGATCATTCCTGCTCCCCCAACTAGCCACATGAGAACTTCTCATAAGAGCAGGGGGAAGGGAGTTGTCAGGAGCAGGAGAGTTTTGTTGAGACTATCAAGGGACTGTTGGGGGGGGGGGGGTGGAAAGGTTTTGTTGAGCTTGTCAGGGGGTCTGGGATGGTAAAGAGGAGGGGTTGTGTTAAACCAGTTAGTGGGAGGTCTAGGGGCTATGGGGTTATATTGAGGTGCAGGGGGGATCTGAGAGTGCGGTTGTGGGGGGGAGGGTTGTTGAAACTGTTGGCCCATTTTACAAACGTGAATGCAAAAGTGCTGCCAAGTAAGAACTGAAGCAGGAAATTTTATTTATTTATTTCATTTTGGAAGCAGAAATAAACAATGAAGGATTAAGGACATTACATTACATTACTTCTTATATTCTGCAACTACCACGGAGTTCAGTGCAGATCATAGAGAATAAACAGGCAAACCCTGCAAATGGACAACAATTAGGTGAACATAAAGACAGTAAAATAAAAACTTAATATAGCATTACATTAAGATAAAAATTTATTTTAAAAGTTTTTAACCAAGATAATTCTGGATTTTTCTCAAATATAGAGAAAATGTTCCTTATTATAGGTGCTTGATGCATAAGGCTAGCAAAAAAAATGAACTTATATTTCAGCCTGCTTGGATTAGAATAATGAAACAATAAATTACCTCAAAGACCTCCATCTTTACTGGTAATTTGGACCCAGTTAAGCAAATATGCTGGCGCTAATCCATAAAGAATCCTGTAAAACATCAGGCAAACTTTAAACTGAACTCTTGCCTCAACTGGTAACCAGTGGAGGTCCCGTAACAGAGGGGATATTCTAACATTCTTATGAGCTGAAAAAAAATTAAGTGTGCTGTGGTATTTTGAATAGTTTGGATCTTCCTCACGAGGCCCTTATGACAACCTGTCCCGATTCGCCCATGTTATTCCCATAGCCATGTCCCCTTTTTGGAGCCATGTGTAATATTTATGCATGGATCTGAGCACATAAATATACACATAATTTTAATTAATGCCAATTAGCATAGATAATTGATTGTTAGCATCCAATTATTGGTGCTAATTGGCTTATCATTCAATTAAACTGTGTGCACAAATTTGCACAAACAACTTAAGCACCATTTCTAGAATTAGGAGATTAATGTGTATACAAATGAAAATCACAAAGTTCCAAATTTGTGCAGCTTCCCAGCATAAATGAAAAGAAGCAATTTCTCCTTGCTTGTTGATATAGAATATGGCAATTTGATTGTCCATCTGAATTAAAACTAAGGGGCCCTTTTACTATGACACGTAGGCGCCTATGCATGTACAACTTGTGTTAAATTAGAACTACCGCCCAGCTACCACATGCCCTGGGTGGTAATTCTAATTTTGAAGCGCATCCAAAATACGCAGCAGAAAATAATTTCTATTTTCTACTGCGTGGTGCTAACCAGGCGGTAATTGGCAGTGTGCACGCGCTGATGATTACTGCCCAGTTGACGCTCGAGCACTTACCGCTGTCAATAGGTAGTGGTAAGGTCTCAGGCCCAAAATGGATGTGTGCTGATTTTTATTTTGCCGCATGCCCATTTTCGGCAATAAAGGCCTTTTTTTGCAGGTGCGCTGAAAAATGTACCTGTGTGCATCCAATACACGCGTCTACACCAGCGCAGACCATTTCTCGGAGCGCCTTAGTAAAAGAGCCCCTAAGTGATCCTGAAAAAGATGTATGAACATTTGGAGGAAATAGAAGATTATTCTGAGCTGCAGATGATTGATGTGGAATAGTCTTGTGGCTTGTAACCAGATCCCCTGAGTAACTGAGAGCCCAAGTGGCCTCTCCATCCACTGTTGGAAAGATCTGTTGTGAGGATGCTGTCCCAGCACCGTCAAATGACATCACATAATACTGCTTATCTGATTATCAAACATAAACAGTTGCTGGACCATGCACACATTTTCACAGAGTCACATGAAGGGCAGGACTGAAAAAGTCCTGGCTTCAGATAACAGCAGAATTCTACACTGTATCTTTTCCTCACAACATTTGACACAAACTTGCCCTTTTGATGGACCATACTGAATCTCTCATTTAGTCCTTTCTAATGTTGGCGTGGGTAAAGAATACAGTTTGAACAGCATCTGCTTGAAACTGCTGGAAAACAGGAAAAAGAAAGGGGGGAGGGTCCACAGCTTCCACAGAGGGAAAGCAAGCACAAAACAAGGGGGTGGAAGCAAATCCCAAATCCAATAGACCAGCGAAGACCAAGAGTAAGAGCGTCCAAACTGTTTATTTATCCAAAAGACCCTACACGGGCCGTGTTTCGGTATGTATGGGTTTCTTTATACTTCAGCCACCAGTTTTAATTTTTAATTATTATTTTATCACGTTTCATCCTATTCTCTCTTGATAGTGATAATTTTACATTCATATACCCATGGTTGCTACCACCTTTTACATTTATGATGTCTGTATATATTTACACCTATGTACCTGTGTTTATAATAGTTTTAATTTTTAAGTAGAATTATTGGTTGACTTTTTATACCCTTTTACTGGGTATGTTTTTATTTACCTTTTTATTTACTTTTTTGATTTTAAATTTGTCTCTGTTTTTAGACTCCTGAGGAAGGCTTGCTGCTGAAACACGGCCCGTGTAGGGTCTTTTGGATTAATAAACAGTTTGGATGCTCTTAACTCTTGGTCTTCGCTGGTCTATTGGATTGGGATTTGCTTCCATCCCCTTGTTTTGTGGAACTGTTGGAAAACAGAGTGAAACACAAGCTATACACACTTGAAGATACAACTTTTAAATGTTATGTAGAAGACAGACTGACTTAGCAGTGACAAAAGTCACCGTTGAAAACAAACTAATTAATATTACTTTAATAATTGAGGCCACCCTAGTAAAACTTTAGCCTTTGAACTTAAAGCCACATAAAAACGTGAACACTCTTTCTAGCATTAAAATTCAGACTCCTAATAGCACTACCTGATAATTGTATAATTGCTGATTTGCTATGGGTATTGTCATGGTATGTTGTTCTGCCTTTTTATTTTTGGTTATTAACTTTGCCATGGATTATTGTTACTGTTTCTTTTTGGTTGTTTTGTGTTATACTTGTAAAACCTTAATAAAAATATGAAAAAAAAAAAAATTCAGGGGGGGGGAGGGGCAATGGTTTACAGCACAGAAAGATACATGATACTTTTGCCAATTACTGCAAAATTCTCTATAAAATAGATGATCCCATTTTACTTAATCAGATTTATGATTAGAAAATCTCAGTCTACCTGTACTGAATGAACTGAAAAGTGATTTGCTTAATGTTCCCCTTACAGAACAAGAAATGCAGACATTTATAATGAATATGGAAAAAGAGAACTTCCTTAGAATCATATGACAAATTAGCCTCTGTGCTGACCCTCATTTTACAGATTGTTTTTCAGGAAATTGAAGAATTTAGTAATATTCCTCAATCTGTGCAAATGGCAAGAATTACTGTCATTTCTAAGAAAGATAGTTCAATAAGCAGGGTGCTGAGTAGGATCTAAATCTCACTGCTGAATGCAGACATCAGAATCCTTGCAGTATTATTGGTTCATCGTTTGAAGATTGTCTGGTCAACCTAATGCATCCAAACCCAATCTTCTTAATAAAAAGACACCCAACTGAGCGAATGTGCCACCTTTCAAGTCTGTTATATTATTGCCCTTTCCAGGACCACTGTCATAGCTCAGCGTAAAGATGATGTGGGAGCAAAGGCTGAATCTTTGAGAAAGGAAATTGGGAATCGGAAATTACATTAACTGTTTATTTTTGGAATCTAACTTTCTGTAAGAAAAAAATGCAGAAAAAATATAAATGTTAAACATTTCAACAAACAGTACTGAATAACAAGGCAAGAACACTAAATCACTACAAATTATTCACTATTAAGGAATATATAATAAAATCATGAGAGATAAAAAAAATGGAATAGAATAGAACAGTCTAAAAACCCATGAGAATAAAATGTATCCTAAAACACAACTTAAAAATAAATCCCTTTTCCCCCAAATCAGTCACTTGTGTAATAGTACATAAAAACATAAGCATTGCCATACTGTGACAGACCAAAGGTCAATCAGGCAGGGTAGCCTGTTTCCAACAGTGGCTAATCCGGGTCACAAGTTCCTGGCAAGATCCCAAAACAGTAGAATACATTTTATGCTGCTTATCCTAGAAATAAGTAGTGAATTTTCCCCAAGTCCATCTTAGTAATGGCTTATGAACTTTTCTTTTAGGAAAGTACCCAAACATTTAAACTCTGCCAAGCTAACTGCTTTTAGCACATTCTCTGGTTTGTGTTAAATTTAGTACTTAGTAGCTTCATTGCACACCCCTTAGTCCTAGTATTTTTGCTAACCCCTTGATAGAAAGAGTGCTATAGATTGAAGCTATAGCTGGAGCAGTGCAGGTAGGATTCAGACTAGGGAATGTGCATTGTTTTAAAATGACTTGAAAACTGTCAACGGCATATCTCATGTTACTTCATATCTTTTTCTTTTTGCCTGAAACAACAATAAAAAAAAAACCCATGGGATTGATATTCAAAATGATTTTAAATTGCTTGCCTGGAGAGTTAATCGGGCATATTCAGTGGCACTTAACTGGACAGTTCCACTGAAAATGTCCAGCTGGCACCTAATCCACAACTGGCTATTTTGTGGACGTTCTGGGGCAGAGTTGGCACTTAGGGGCCCTTTTACAGAGTGGCAGTAAGCCCAACAGGGGCTTACAGCTCGCTTTTCCGGGAGTACCGCCTGCCCAACATGGATGGTAGTCCCGCCCCGAGTGCAAGCCATGACCACTAGACTACTCCAGGGATCTGCATGCTGTTCTAATGGACCTGGCTATAACATCTGAGGCTGTCATACAGGCTGGTGAGTACTATTTTTAATTCACATTTTTGGAGGGGTGGGAGGCAGTCAGTGACCACTGGGTAAATAAGGGGGGGGGGGGTCATCCTTGATTCCTTCCAGTGGTTATCTGGTCATTTAGGGCACCTTTTTGTGCCTTATTCATTCTACAAACAGGTCTAGACCAAAGTGTTTAGATTTTCACCCTGGATATTTCAACCAGGCCTTTAATGGAAGAAGTAACTAACATACAGGCTTATTTTCAAAAGAGATCGCTGGCGATCTTCCGACACAAATCGGGAGATCGCCGGCGATCTCCTGAAACCGGCCAAATTGGTATAATCGAAAGCCGATTTTGGCCGGCTTCAACTGCTTTCCGTCGCAGAGCTGGCGAAATTTCAAGGGGGCATGTCGGTAGGGTAGTGAAGGCGGGACAGGGGCGTGCTCACGAGATGGCTGGCTTCGCCTGATAATGGAAAAAAAAAAGCCAGGCTTGACGAGCATTTTGATGGTTTTACATGGTCCCTTTTTTTTCACGACCAAGCTTCAAAAAGGAGCCCCAACTGACCACCGAAGGGAATTGGGGATGACCTCCCCTTACTCCCCTAGTGGTCACCAATCCCCTCCCACCGAAAAAAAAAATCAAAGTGACGTCCTAAATCAAAAGCATTTTTCCTCAGCTTTTTCAGTAGTACTTGAACCGGCCACCTCTGGATTATAAAACTGGTGTTCTAACCACTTGGCCACAGCTCCACTTACTTGGTGGCCACAGCTCCACTTACTTGGCTGCCCCTCCCTTTTGATTATGCCCCTTCAGGTCTCTCTTAGCCAATCACAGACCCGGGGGGTCTCTCTCAGCCATTCACAGACAGCTAAATGCACTATGCTTGTCTGAGAGACCCCTGTCTGTGACTGGCTGCGAGAGACCTGAAGGGGCATAATCAAAAGGGAGGGGCAGCTAAGTAAGTGGAGCTGTGGCCAAGTGGTTAGAGCACCAATCTTCCAATCCAGAGGTGGCTGGTTCAAATCCCATTGGTACTATGGGGGGGGGGGGATTCCACTTTTTTTGAAGCCGGCCATCTGTAAACCTGGCGATCTATTTAGCCAGCCCCAACCGTATTATTGAAAGAAAAGATGGCCAGCCATTTTTTTCAATAATACAGTTGGCACCGCCCCTTTGCAGAGCCGGCCCCGAAGATGGCCGGCGCAGTTTGATTATTCCCCTCATAATCTCACTCACACACACACGGAGTGACTCGGGCTGCACATACTACAGCAAGACATGTTTACCCACTCCTACCCTAACTGGGATAATATTTAACCATCTCTCTGACCTCATGTGCAACTTTCTTTAAATCAGACACTTTACTTTCTAACTCTTCTTACTCTCTTACCTATCTATATGTTCCATCTTTGCTTATACCTTTCACTATCAATTAAAATGTTCTATTACGTATTGTATTGACATTGTAAGTAGTATACTATGCCATACTTTGTATTGTTACTTTAATATTTTTACTTCTGTAATTGCCTATTTCTCATGTTTGATCTATTCTTACTTCAAAAAGGTGGTAAATAAATCCGAATAAATAAATAAAATGGATTTTTTTTTTTTTAGTTCCATTATGGCTGTAAAATGTCCAAGTATTAGGCTTTCCCTAAGCCTACTCTAATCCTGCCATTGAAATGCCCCTGACATGCCCCCTTGTGATTTGGACTCACTGCAGATGAATTGCTTAGACAGATGTTACATTTTGAGAAGACTTTCGTCCAAATGCTGCTTCATGACACTTCTTAAACGTTTTTCTCTTTTGGAAATGTGCTCCTACGTTACCTTTATCAAACAAATTTATATTAAATGTACTTTTTAAACATAATTTTTATAGGCACTCCGTTATAAAAATTACTCCAACATGACTACTTTTAAATATGCTCTACCCTACAAAAACAAATTTTCTCTTCTCTGCTCACAGGTCTTCTTCTCTTCCTTCCGAAAAAAAAAAGAGATGAAGCACACAAAACCTGAACAAAAGGTCGTGTGGGGGAAGGAGAAGGGCAGCATTTACAGTTCTATCAGAAATTAAGCACCAGAGATAAAAACTGTGGTCCTACCATGTTGATGTGACCGTGTTCCTCCCTGCTATCTATGCAATATGTGCACCTAATATTTTATTGATAGAGCATGGCTTAAGCAGCTGTGAACATGAGATCAACCCTTATACATATAAAATAAAACCTGTTTCTCCAGGCACAGCTTGCAATTTAAGAACTGCAGTTATGTGTGGATGGGGAAAGGAAGGGAGGACAAGAGCATTGAAAGAAACTAACCCGAGCTTGCCAAATCAAGAGATCAGACTCGGGTCAGGAAGAGTAACAATGGAGTTTTAATGTGATGTGGTTTAAAACCCATCCAAAATCCAGGTATTATTATTATTATTTTTGCATGTGTACCCAGGGCCACCAAGAGGGGGGGGGGGCTGGGGGACAAAATTCCCCAGGCCCGGACCTCCAAGGGGGGCCCGGCGCTGCAGTCCCTGGTCTCACCCACCCACCCTTGGCTCCGTCGACAGCCCCCCTCCATCCGCCACGGGCCCCCTGCATTCAAATCACAGCGCCTCACCCTCATGTGACAGCGCAGCGGCAGATCACCTCCCTTTGGGCCTTCCCTCCCTGTGTCTCACCCTCGTCTGATGTAACTTCCTGTTTCCGCGATGACAGGACACAGGGAGGGAAGAAGGCCCGAAGGGAGGCGTTCTGCTGCTGTGCTTTCACACGGAGGTGAGGCGCTGTGATTTGAACACAGGGGGCCCAGTGGCAGATGGAGGGGGGCTGGGGACTGCGGCGGCCTCGGGGGGGGGGGGGGGCAGGGGTGGCCTTGCCTCGTGCCCGGCCCAGTCTCTCAGCAGCCCTGTGTGTACCCCACATTTTCCCACCAGTGGTAGGTTCAATGTGACTTACAGGAGACTAGGTTGAATTGGTTACAGTTTAGATAGAACAATGTTAACGTTCACATGGAACAGTGGGATTTACATTTTTCTTCTGTTTTTGCAGGTTGTAAGTGTTTTACATTTGTTGTGGGTAGAATATCTTGGGTATTCGTGTTTGGGAGTTTAGGTTGTTGGAAGCCTAGGTTGGTTCTGTCCATTGTCTTGGTCCTGCAGTTTTTGCAGGAGGTCTGCGTGGTTAGATCGGTTCGTCCAGGAGGAATGTTCTGAATAGATGGACTTTCAGATGTTTTCGGAAGATTAGGTATTTTCGGTCAGGGTCTTTTTTTTTTTTTTTTTTTTTTAGCAATTGTGTTCTGAAATCACATTTAAATGCTCAGAGAAAGCTATGGTGCAAACAACCAAATCCCCAAAACAAGTGACAATGAGTTCTGTAGCTCTCTTGATTTTGTTTCTGATGATCACCTACTTGGGTATTTTTCTTTGTGGCTGAAGCCCTGTTCTATACTATAATAATTTGGATTATTAAATAAACAATCTTTTCAACCTGAATTAACAATTCAAAATAATAACATCAATGAGTCAGGCTTACCAATTTTTTTTATATCGCTAAATAAAATTTTTATGCTCAGACCTTCACCATATGACTTTCACTATATCAGTCACTGTTATCTATCATCGCACATGTCCAGAGTTCACAGGAACTCAAAAACGTTTTAAATAGGTGGGAAAATGTGGGATACAAATGTAACAAATAAAATAAATAAATAAATCTAAAAAAACCCAACAAAACCACTTATCTTCCTTATAGGATCAATTCAAAGTCTCATGGTTACACAGCTGCTCAATTCTCAAAATCTTGGTTATTTCCTTCAAGTACGAGTAGTAACAGTGCTCATATTTCCCATATGCCGCCATTTTTTTTAGAGTACGCTGACCTGGAGTGCTTGCAGGTATATCACCCTCGGTCATCATATCAGATATTATTCCTTAATTGGGTCTATTGTGATTGGTATTTGTCTTTTTAAATGACTCTTGATGCAGGCGCTGTGCGCTGAAACACGGCCCGTGTTGGGTTTATGAATTAAGGATCTGACCTATTTTTGAAAGCTCAATGCTTTTTGTTCACTTTGGGGGTCTTTTAGTAAAGATTAGCTCAAGTTATCTGCAGCAGGGTCCATTTTATTCCTATGGGCCCTGCTGCAGATCATTCGAACTAACCTTTAGTAAAAGACCCCCTTTGTGTGGTTTTGTGCTTTGATCCTTTCCATGTTGCTGTATGCTGAACACTTTTTAAAGATGAAATACTACAAAGTTACTGGGAAAGACTGAATGGGAGGACCAGGAACATTTTCAACTGTGGTTCTTACAGCCACCAGTGATCAAGTTACTGTAAAAAAAAAAATTCTTTACTTTTCTGTTACAACTGGACCTGTCAGTCTGTATTAAAATACGTAAGGATATGTTTATGAAAAAGCAGTCAACACCTTATGGGGAGGGCTATCCCAGGAGTTATGAACTGCAGGTTTAGTTATTTTCCCTATCTAGAAGCGTGAGCAAATAATGAATACTAAACACTTATACCTTTTGGCTACAGTCTATGATGAAAAGGTATTAACATGGTTACTAAAAATGTTTACTGTTGTGAAAATACTGTTAGAAAGAAGGTTCCCATCTCTTCATCGGAATACATTTTTTTCCTCTAGCAGCTATCATTCCAGTTCCATTTCTTCACCATCTTTGCACTCCAGCAATCCAAGAACCCCTACAGCCCAGCTTTTTTGAACACAAATCAAAATAATTCCCTGGAGCTCTAGTTGAACTCCACCTATGCCCATCCCTGGGCCAAGTTGTGCTTGGTATTTGGCCAGTTGTTCAGTGCCAGAACTAAGAGCCTCCTTGGAGCTCACACTCCCCACCCTGTCTCACTGGATTAGTGATAAGAATGATCAGCAGAGTAGAGTCTGCAGTGCATCCTGTTTCTAGGAATAAACCTGAATGTGTGATCTCTACTCAGTCTTCCAGCTTTCTAATTTGACTCCTTGCTTCAGGGTCAGAACCTCATAATGTATTGCATAAGTGAAAGTGACAGGCAAGAAATGTTTAACCTCTTAGAGTTGGCATTAGCATCTAATGGATCCTATGTCCTGATTAGATAATCTGTTCAGGATTCTAGCACAGAATTCATTCTAGTTCTGAAACAAAGTGCAGAAGCCTCATATAAGAGTATGACAAGAATGTGTATTCAAGAATATATATTTAGTTTAGGTGATTAAAAATCTAAAGTGTGCACAAATCCCTTGTACATGTGTGTGCCTACGAGTCACTGCATAAATATTCTGTGCACACAAAAAGGGCATAGGTGAAGCAAACATGAAAAAATGCATGAAAATTGGGGAAAACTTCTTTTAAACAAACCAGAACAGATACTTTTTTTGGCCGTGCACACTCCTATTGTAGTGGTTCTCAAACCTGTCTTGAGGGAACAACAGCCAGTTGGGTTTTCAGGCTATCCCTAATGAATATGCATAAGACAGATTAGCATACTTCTTACCTCCAATATATGCAAATTTGTCTCATGCATATTCATTAAATCCCTATGAAAATAACTACATTTATTCTTATTATAGAATTTTTTTTATTGATACCAATTACAAAATTCTAAACCATATATTAATAATAAACCAAATTCTTCTTGCCCATCAATTCTCACACACACTCTTTCATACCCTTTCATACTCACTCAACATCCCTTATTAAAACATAATGTCACTTTTTCCCTTGAAGAGATACAGTAAGAACAACTGCATGTTAAACAACTCAATGGCAAAAAGAATTTTTTGACAAGGATCTCATTTGCCGTTAAATCTCATTGTTCTTTGTTTATTCCTCAATTCATTTGGATCTACAGTCCTTGTGCTTGCACTGAGTCTCTCCTCCTGTTATCTCAAGTATGCAAAATTCACCAGTAGTCTTTATGACAATTCACCATCCATTCTCTTCTTCAGTTGTTAAGTGACTATAAACGTCTTCCAAGTTTATTTATTTATTTATTGCATTTGTATCCCACATTTTCCCACCTATTTGCAGGCTCAATGTGGCAGTTCAGTTCTGTGGATATGTATTTCTCACCGCTCCTTGTGATTACCCTACTGGATTCACTCAAACATGGAAACAAGCATCAAACTCGACGCAGTCGCTGTATTTCACTCAGGCGTCACCAGGGGTTTAACTGAACACAAACACATATGTTGCATTTTTGTGTGAATTTGAAGCAGTTTTGTGTTCCAATGTGGCAGCAGATTGCGAGTGTATTAGAAATTCGGTCTGATTTGCATTATAAAGTAGTTATTTGGTGGTCAGTTGCTTTATCTCATCTAATAAATAAAGAGAGGGCTAGACTGTTAGATGTTTTTCTGGAGGCTTATGGGCACTCGCCTGAGGTTGTATGGAGCAGCAGCAGTTATACTATCCTACTGTTTTCCCCTTTTCCCCTTCTTCCTTTCCTGTGAGATATTGTTGTTCTTCTCCTGTTCCTTTCGTGTCAGTATCTTTTTGACAGTCTGCTCAGAGTATGTTTTTCTTTTCCCCTTATTAATTTTTAAGCTGCCTAGATACACGATTGATGGGTGGGATAGAAAGTGTTTAATAAACTTGAACTTGATGTACTTAATGCTACAGCAATACTAACCATATTGTCTGAGTGGAAGGATAATACTGCTTTGACCATGAGTGCTTGGTGGAATGCTGTATGTCTCACTAGAAAATATGAGGAGGCTGCTGCAATTAAAAGGCGGAGCTTCTTAATGTTTTAAACAAAATATCTGGGCTCCTTTAGATTTGCTTTGTCAAAATGCTACAGTATGATTTTGAATGAAATCTCAGCTTATATGTAATATTGGACAATGTAATGTGTTTGTATGTTCGAGATGATCTGGTTGTGTTTCTGAGTGGTAGGTCTTTAAGTTCTGTCATATATCCTGGGACTTGGCCGTAGATGATTATCCCATTACAATGGGTTCCTGAATTAATAAGGTCCTTTATAATTCCAAATAATCATTTTGGCCAATTTTGGTTGTTTGAGCAATATAGCTCTTTCATTAAGAGAACAATCTCTCTATATAAAAAGCAACACCAACGTTCTATGAAGCCTCCAGCCGGAAGTGTGAAGGGGGCGAGATATCCGGTTTCCCTATGAGTGTCTGCCCCGCCCTCTCTGTAACACAGTCAGTGAAGGAAAACAGCAGAGCACGAAATCAAATCGCTGGCTCTGTAACAGTGAAGGACTCAGAGGGGGGAGGGGAGAGAGGCCAGAGGGCAGGGACACACACACTCCCACATGCACACAGAAGAAAACATTGCTAGCCCCTGTTTCATTTGCATCAGAAACGGGGCTTTTTTACTAGTTTCTTTATATTACTTTACATTTTCTCTAAAAATAGTTTCATTTGATTGCTTACAATACCTCCTCTCAGCCATATGCTGCTTCTTTTTCATTCCATGTAATTTATTTATAACTCATAGGGGATGCTTAGTTACCAGAACATTATGGGGCCCTTTTATAACGCCGTGGTAGAACTACCATGATGTTGTCATATGCCAATCTGGAACTAGCCTGGCAGTAGTTCACACCCCCAGCTCGTGTCATCTCCGGCATGACCAGGGCTCTGTCCAGTTACCACTGGGTTATTGAGGGAGCCCTTACCATCACCAAAATAGGTGGCAGTAAGGGCTCCCCCAGAAATGGCCGCATGCCAATCACTGTGATTAGTGCGGGGCCATTTTTTTTTTTTTGGCTGAAAACAACCTTTTACCTGCTGTAGTAAAAGGGGGACTTGTTGTGTAGGAAATCCACATGCTGATGCCACCACAGGCCCCCTTTTACCACAGCTTGGTAAAAGGGGCCCTATCAGACTTCAGAGGAGCAATGGATTCCATAGCTCTTACCCATTCTTTATCTCACTTCTTGACTGTACTCCCTCATTAAAACATTTAAAGAAGAAAAATTAAAGCAGACCGAAGACGATGTCGGCAAATCATAGAGCGAGTTCTCTACATGCAACAAGAACAAGTTGCTGCTGAGGTCCTGAATAGTGATGGTGCCTATATGAACATGAGAGATATTTAGATGTGATTAATGTGAATTTCTGATACAGCATTGGTTTTTTTTTGCATGTTCATGATTGTTTGCCCCTGCTGATAACATTTGGACTCTAAAATTGATTTATCATTTGAAGTGACACAACTCATGTCATCTGATATTGTTACGAAATGAAAATGAGCAGAAAAAGACCCACAAAATGTTGTGTTTTTTTCATTTATCATTAATGCACGTACTATTCGCACATGTGCAGTGCCTCATACATACATGCACATTTTTTGTGAAAGTTGCACAGTCTTCCAAAAGAGCACGCAATTTTAACAACATTGCTCTCACAATGAAAAAATACCAGAAAAACCCCGAACACAGGAAATGACATGAAATGAAAATGTTCTGTCCGTCCACCCCTAGTTCACTCTTAGCTGTTTGGCATGTACCAGTAGGAAGAGTAAAATGTAATGGCTACATGGGGTTCTGATGAGGGTCAGCAAACAGTACCATGACCTACATAGATCAATAATAGTAGGAGGAGCTTCCAAAACCTTACACACTGATATCTCCTGAGGGTTTAAACACAATCCAGGATGAAAGGGGGGGGGGGGGGAGGTATCTTAATGATTTTGTATGCCTACTGAATTATCTAAAATATTTATATTTATATCTACATCTATATAGCTGTATCTACACTGTATTTCACAAAAAAATATACAAACCTTGTTTTCTGCATAAGTCTGTCAAAACATGACCAATTTCAATGAAAGCAACAAACCTACACTCATGCTGGCCACCTTACCTAAACAATGTCACCACCATCTAGCAATTATTGTCATTGTAAGTGCAGATGCCATTTTGCTTTTAACATAAACAGTTACCATAAGAACATAAGAATAAGAACATAAGAATAGCCATATTGGATCAGACCAGTGGTCCATCTAGCCCAGTATCCTGCTTCCAACAGTGGCCAAATCAGGGCAGAAACTCAAATAGTAGCAGCATTCCATGCTACCAAACCCAGGGCAAGCAGTGGCTTCCCTCATGTCTACCTCAATAACAGAATATGGACTTTTCCTCTAGGAACTTGTCTAAACTTTTTTTTAAATCCAGATATGCTAACCACTGTTACCACATCCTCCAGCAGCAAGTTCCAGAGCTTAACTAATCTTTGAGTAAAAAAAATTTCCTCCTATTTGCTTTAAAATGTATTTCATTGAGTGTCCCCTGGTCTTTGTACTTTTGGAAAGAGTGAAAACCTGATTCACTTTTACCTGTTCTATCCCACTCAGGATTTTGCAGACCTCAATCATATGCCCCCCTCAACCATCTCTTTTCCAACCTCAAGAGCCCTAACCTCTTTAGCCTTTCCTCAAATGAGAGGCGTTCCATTCCCTTTATAATTTTGGTCGCTCTTCTGTGAACCTTTCTAATTCTGCTATATCTTTTTTGAGATATGGTGACCAGAATTGAATGCAATACTCAAAGTGAGGTTGCACCATGGAGTGATACAGAGGTTTTATAATATTCTTGGTTTTATTTACCATCCCTTTCCTAATAATTCCTAACATCCTGTTTGCTTTTTTGGCCGCCGCTGCACACCGGACCGATTGCAGTGTATTGTCTACAATGACATCTAGATCTTTTTCTTGGGTCCTGACTCCTAAGGTGGACCCTAGCATCAGGTAACTATGATTAGGTTTATTCATCACAGTGTGCATCACATTGCATTTGTCCACATTAAATTTCATCTGCTATTTAGATGCCCAGTCTTTCAGTTTTCTAAGGTCTTCCTGCAATTTTTCACAGTCTGCATGCGTTTTGACAACTTTGAATAGTTTTGTGTCACCTGCAAATTCAATCACTTCACTCATCATTCCAGTTTCAAGATTATTTATAAATATGTTAAATAGCACCAGTCCCAGTACAGATCCCTGCGGCACTCCACTATTCACCTTCCTCCACTAAGAAAAATGGTCATTTAACCCTACCCTCTATTTTCTGTCCAATAAGCAATTTCTAATCCACAACAGGACATTGCTTCATATCCCATGGTTTTCAGATCCTTATTACAAATTTGTAGCTGGAGAAAGGTTAAGGTTCTCAAAAACTGGTGCAAGTTTTCAGAAAAGAGGTGGAAGAGGGTAAGCGTAGAATATGCGTTGAAGAAATTGCAAGAAATGCGCACAACTTAGTACCAATCAGCAGGGCCCAATCAATTCGCACTGAAGAAAACATTGTGACATTGAAGAATCAGGTAATATAGTGATGTCATTTAGGTGAGATGGTTGGCGTGAGTGTAGGCTTATGACAAATGTATCCAGGATGATACATCCCAAATTTCATTGAAATTGGTCGTTTTGATAGAGTTGGGTAGAAAACAAGCTTTGTATAGTTTTTTTCTTTTGTTTTTTGAAACGTAGAGGGGCATTTTCGAAAGGATGCCCAACTTAGAATTGGGACATCCTGCTCTTAACATTCCCCCCCCCCCCCCAACAAAAACAAAGTCCACCTCACAGCTATTTTTGAAGAGGAAATATGTTGGGGATTCCTGTTCAAAATACTTGAAGAAATCCAAAATGAATAGCCATTTTATAAACTGAAACGTCCAAATTATGAATGCCAAAAATCCAGGTACAAGGATATCGGTTTGGCAGCATTTTAACAGAAATGGCCACACAGACATCCTTGCAGAACAGAGGGACAGCCTTAGTGATCAGTGCAGTGGACTGTAAACCAGGGCACCCAGGGTCATATCCACCTACAATAAATGCTGAGGGGAAAGGAAAGGGAAATGGGACTTGATATACTGCCTTTCTGAGGTTTTTGCAACTACATTCAAAGCAGTTTACATATATTCAGGTACTTATTTTGGAGGGTTAAGTGACTTGCCCAGTGTCACAAGGAGCTGCAGTGGGAATTGAACTCAGTTCCCCAGGATCAAAGTCCACTGCACTAAAAATTAGGCTACTCAATACCTACTGTACCTAACTGTACACCACCTCAATAGCCTCCAGGCTTGCAGGTGTCATAATATTTAAATAGGTATATGTCTGTTTCTGGAGGGCTCACAATTTAAAGGAAAAAAAAAGAGAGAGCTGAAATGGGAATTGAGCCTATTGTCTCCTAATTTAGAATCAATTGCACTGATCACTAGGCTACTCCTTCGAGCTGCTTTCTGATTCTTTTCAGAATGTCCATAACACTTGATGCTGTCATAGAGCCTGGTATTCCTTTCCAGTTTCACTTTCAAGGGAGAGGGAGAGGGACAGTAACCACTGGGGGACTCATGAGGTGTCATGCTTAATCCCTTGAAGTGGTCAGCTGCTCAGTCAGAGCACTTTCTTGTACTCTGGATGTGACTGAAACAGGTCTAAATAAACATGTCCTGCTTTTAAGGCTTACAGGTTTCTTCCTGTTGGATTATTTCTGTTGGACGTCCTAATTTTGGGCTTTCCGTGGTCCTGTCCAAAACATGCCCCCTTGCTATTTGAATGAACTGGAGCGTAGGATGCTCAAATATTGCCATTCCAAAATTGCAATTTGGACGTGTTTGGCAGATGGACTTTATTTTGCCATTTTGAGATGTCCATACGCTTCTAAAATGAGTGCCACAGAGTATATATCTATATATATATTTTTGCTGGTCTTTGATGATGGGTTTTCCCTCTGCTACCTATCCTTGCTTGTGAGACTCCTTTGGTTTCACTGTAGGCCATTTAACAGTGCTCATTTGCTACTTGCTACCTAAGTGCAAATAAAGCCAGTAATGTCGTTTTCAGTGTCAGAATGAATCACCAAATTAATATAACCTAGTAATTTAAAATGTACAAAGTGTCCATGGAGGAAAAGCATACAGCTGCATGTGCATTATTTGTTTTCAATACCACCTGGAATACATCTGAATTGGATTAAAGAGCTGCAGAACAACCATTAAGATCTATTATTATACCTCTGTGGGCATTAAAACAATCCTTCTCCAGTGAGAGGAGCTGGAGAGGTAGACGTTCGTCTGTATTTTAACACAGCCAGACGTAAGTAGATGCCCCACTGAAGGGTGTCTTGAATTAATATGCAGTCTCAGGTTTCCTAGTGGCTTGAAAGAGCTGGTTTGCAAATTCCAGTGAAACACCTCTTTAAATTTGTATTCTCTTTGTACGCCAAATGATAACAATAGGGAAAATATGCAGGCAAAATCATTGCGCCTCATCTTGTTATCTTAATGGGTGAAAGTACAGTATCACTGTGACCATGCCTCATTTGGCGTCTTCATTTACAGATTGAGAAAAAAAAAGACAAAACAAATGAAACTGACAGGCATAAATTATTCAAAATCCATTGTATCAGTGTGTGTTCTGTGAGCATTCGGCACTGGAGAAGCAGAGGGATTATTTTTCACTTTTAATTGTGTTGATACCTTATCTGCCCCGAGGAAAGTGGAAGGTGATATATGAAACCAAAAGATCAAATAAAGTGGGGTCTTAGGTCTGTTATTTAAAGTCAAAATAACCTGTTTAGAGGCTGTGACTGTAACCTAACAGCAAAAGCAGAAGGGACAACACTTTTTACCTCAGTTCTGCTCTTGAACGCTTGTTGCTATGTTGAACCCCAGAGAGGTTTTGTACAGGGTAGGTTGTTTAAACAAAACTTGGGTTGACGCCATATGCAATACAAAGAAAATCAGACTATCATATGGGTACACATTCCAGAGGGATTTACCCAGGTATTTGTGTAGTTACTTGGCTAAATTCCTCTGGGTGAAAACTGTCCTGTCAAGTTGGTTAAAATTACATGTGGGCAAGGGTGAGCCAGTGGATATAATTAGGG
Organism: Microcaecilia unicolor; assembly: GCF_901765095.1. Taxonomy (NCBI): domain Eukaryota; kingdom Metazoa; phylum Chordata; class Amphibia; order Gymnophiona; family Siphonopidae; genus Microcaecilia; species Microcaecilia unicolor. The sequence goes on along the minus strand of NC_044031.1, from coordinate 253,541,010 downwards.
CTTCTAGTTCTTGGTTAAAACCATAAAACCCCAATGAAATAGCTCTGATGGTGAAATTTGAGATTTCCAGTTATAGTAACCGTTAAAGCCCCCAAAATTGCTCTACCTTGCAGCACATTGGTGACATCTGCCATCGAGGCCAGATGATGTCATTAGACCAAGGCCAGCTTCTCACTTCTTCCATGACGGGCCGAAACACAGCTGTGTCGAGTCATATCACCCTAATAAATTCGAAGTTCTATTATTATTTTTGTGTCGTCTGTTTTTGATTTTATTTTTGTATCCTGTTTGTTTTATTTATTTTTTATTCTTTTTTATTTTTTCCTTTTTGATTTTTATTTTTATTATTTTTTTCCTTTTTTGGTGTCATCTTCGCTGTTTTTGACAATTGCATGGAGAGACAGCCACACCAAACTAAACAAGGCTGCTGTCATCCCCACTGCACAGAGGAGGAAGCAGCTGCAGATACACCGAACACTAATTAATTTATTCTTGTAACAAAGAAAAAAGAAGGAATGCACAAACACCTATTGGTAACACCACAGTTTACCTATTTATTTTATTCTTATGTTTAATTTCTTGTATGTTGCTATTGAGGTGTTGCATTCAGGTACAGTATGCTACACTGTGATAATCCCTAAGGATGGAAATATACCCTACAACGGTCTTGTCCAACCCACTGCCCGTGGGACAAAACCCAGCCTGCCAACTTAATTTTTCTGGCCTGCAGAAGCTCAGTAGAAAGACAGATTCCTCTCAGATCCCTGCTTCCTTGCTGCAACTCCTCTAACTGTGAGCTTGAGCTGCACAGCAATGGAAGTTCTCGAGAATTGATACTATGAGATCAATGCAAATTTCCGGCACCATGCGGCTGAAGCTCGCAGTTAAAGAAGCCGTGGCAGGGAAGCAGAGATCTCGCTGGAGGAAGCAAGGTGAGGCACGATGAGTCCAACTAAAATAAGAGGACTTGTAATTTTTTTCAGCTTTTTCTTCCTCTGCTACTTTATGCTCAATTGAAATAAAAAAGAACCAAAGATGGGGGAAGGGAGTTGATTATGAGAAAGAGAGAATGGGTGAAGGTGAGGGCATCTATGAAAGAGAGAGAGAAAAAGGGTGGAGGCGGGGGAGGCACATATGAGAGAGAGAGAGAGAGAGAGAGAGAGAGAGAGAAAATGGGTGATGGCAGGGGCACATATGAGAGAGAGACAGAGAGAGAGAATGGGTGAAGGAAGGGGAGAACATATGAAAGAGAGAGAATGGGCCAAGGTGGGGAAGTCACATATGAGAGATAGAGAATGGGCGAAGGTGGGGAAGTCACATATGAGAGAGACAGAATGCGTGAAGGTGGGGGGCACACATGTGATTCTAAGAGAGCGTGAGTGTGCATGTGCACGTATGTTTTGGCTCTCTGAATGTTACAAACTATAAAATGTGGCCCCTGATAGAAAAAGTTTGGCCAATCTTGCCAAGAATAATCACAATCAGAAAGTATTGCTGGTAACAAACTGGGAAAGCATGCAGAAGTATGGCTTTGGGAATGCTTTCTAATCTAACCTAATCTGCAAATTGTACACTGCACTAATCCCAACGTGAGGTTCACAAAGTAAGAAACTCAAAATAACATGAAGAATTACAAAGAATTCATAAAAGCATCTTAAAATTTATCAAGCAAAAGAATTTGTAACTTCCTACCTATTTGTATATAATTCACCTCTAATTGAATGCACAAAGGAAGAGCATTCCAAATGGCAACTGCCCGAAAAGGAAACATAGCATCAAATTAATGCTTTAATCATACACCATTAACTGCTGGAAATTTTAATAGAAGGCTAAAGAAGGAATCTGAAAAGAACTGAATAAGCAATTCTGAAGTACTGGCATACAGAACAAGAAAAATCATGCAAACTACGCACCTTAAAAGGAAGCCAATGAAGGCTTTCGCATATTATGAGATACTATCATATTTTTTCAAGCGGAAAACTAATCACACAACCGTATTTTGTATCAGTTGTAATTTATGTAAAAGTTTGGCATTCAGTCCAACATAAAGAGAATTACAGTAGTCCCAATGGGAGATCACCAACATCTGAACCAGTATGCAAAGTGCGATTCAAAAACGTAAGACCTGATCAGATGCAATTGTCATATATGGTAAAATGTTTGTCTCTACAGATTAATCTGTGATTCAAGAGTAAGTGAGGAAACTAAAATTACTTGGATTGTCCACCTTTAAAACTTGTCAACAATATGGTAGCAGGAATAGCTAGCAGAGACACTCAAGGAAGTTACATGGAAATACTTTTAAAACAAATAAGAGGAAATATTTTTCACTTAACAAATCGTTAAGCTCTGGAACTCTTTGCTGGAGGATGTAGTAACAGCGGTTAGTGTATCTGGGTTTTTAAAAGTTTTGGACAAGTTCCTGGAGGTAAAGTCCATAGTCTGCTATTGAGACAGACATGGGAAGCAACTGCTTGCCCTGGGATTGGTAGCATGGAATGCTGCTACTATTTGAGTTTCTGCCAGGTACTTGTGACCTAGCTTGGCCACTGTTGGAAGAAGGATACTGGGATAGATGGAGCACTGGTCTGACCCAGTCTGGCTACTCTTATGTTCTAATTAGAAACCCAAAGCACTTTGATTTTATTTGGCATTAGTTTAAGCATGTTTTGTAAAGACCATTTCTGAATTTTGTCCATACAAAGAGAAACTCAGATGAACTTATCATCCAGAGTAGAACTTACTGGCACTAACATTAAAATATTGTCTACATAGGAAAACAAGCACTTTCCGCCACTAAGAGGGATGGATCCAAGAGAGCTCATAAAGGATTGTATAGCATAGGTGACAGTGGGGAACTCTGAGGCACCCCACAACTAGAGTGCCAACCCTTAGACAATATACCACCTTTCTAGATATTAAACAAAGATTACATAAGAATTTCCTAAACCAGTTCAGGACAGACCCCACCAGACCAAGTTCACACAATTTTCTCAGTAATAATCCATGATCTACATAAACATAGATTTGTAAAAAGTGTGAAGTGGAACTATGTTTGGTGGAGAATTGAAAGCATGGGTGTACATGAAGGGTATACATGGGTATACACATGCAAAATGTATGTGTGTGTGGATGGCCAAGTAGAGGTGTGCATCTATGTGGGTCAGGTGTAAGTCACATTTGGAGAGATTAGAGAGGGAAAAAAATAAGAATGAGGCTGGAAAAGGGAGACCGCTGAGGATAGGGTGGGAATATGACTATTGGGTATGATGAAGAAGATTGTGAGAGTATGCACAGTATACATTTATAAGGACAAATAAAAAACGAAACTACCCTAAAAATGTGGCTAACATTTAATTTCATAATCTGAAAATACTCACAATGCTGACAATCAGGCTTATTTTCGAAAGAGAATGGCGCCCATCTTTCGACACAAATTGGAAGATAGGCGTCCTTCTCACAGGGTCGCCCAAATCGGCATAATCAAAAGCTGATTTTGGGCGTCCCTAACTGCTTTCCGTCGCAGGGATGAGCACAGTTCATGGGGGCATGTCAGAGGCATAGCAAAGGCGGGACTTGGACGTGCCTAACACATGGGCATCCTCGACTCATAATGGAAAAAAAAGGGCGTCCCTGAAGAGCACTTGAACGACTTTACCTGGTCGTGTTTTTCTTACGACCAAGCCACAACAAGGTGTCCGAACTGACCAGATGACCACCGGAGGGAATCAGGGATGACCTCCCCTTACTCCCTCAGTGGTCACTAACCCCCTTCCACCCTCAAAACCATTATTTATTTATAATCTTTCATTTTACAAGGGTCACTTGGAAACAGTAATACAGAGATGACTGTAGTCTGATACAATACATAAAAAGAAAAAGAAATAAAGGCAAGAATATGTTTTATCCACAGTCAATCGCTTTTTTTGACCACAAAAAGAAGAAAAAGCAGGGGGGGGGGGAGGAAAGCTTTATAAATGAGGAGATATTTATATAATAACACCAATTTAAGGAAAATGGCCTGGCCAGTTCACATACTTTTAATCTTAATCAGAAATCTTATTCTCTAAACCTCTTGATTATCTGGAATCTTTTTACTATCTAAAAAAACTTGAAGCTGATCCGGTTCAAAAAAGACATATTTTATCCCTAAGAACTTTATCAGGCATTTACATGGATATACTAAAGAAAATGTTGCCCCTAGATTTTTTGTTTCTTCTCTCAGAGCCAAAAATCTCTTCTATCCTGAGTTGATTTTGTGATGTCATGGAAGAGACAAATCCTCTGTCCACAAAAGTTTTTTAAAGTTTTTGAAGTATAATTTTATAATCGAATTTACATCTTGCTCAAATACTAAAGACACAATTAAAGTTCTTCGCTGAGTAACGTCAGAAAGAGAGTCTTCTAATAAAGCTGATATATTCAATGGTTCAGTTGGTATATTTTCCATTTTTGAAGATTCTGTTCCAGTTAATGGCCACAATGGCAATTAATATATTTTATTTACCGGAGGAATAGCTGAGTTTGGATAAGCTAAGACATCTGTTAGGTATTTTCTAAATAGCTCCATTTGATTTATACCTTCCACCACAGGAAAATTGAGGATTCTTAAGTTTAAACGTCTATTAAAGTTTTCCAATTGTTCAATTTTTCTGTTAAAGGTAATTTTATCTTTTATCAGTACTTCCTCTGTACTTTTAATTTCTTTTATATCTTGTTGAATTTGCATAATCTGGTTCTTAGATTCTTGCTTAATATTTTTCCCTCAAAAAATAACTTTAAAAATCTTTTGTGCCAGCCTCAAATGTCATACTCAGGTCCAACGCAGCAGTATGCAGGTCCCTGGAGCAGTTTTAGTGGGTGCAGTGCACTTCAGGCAGGCGGACCCAGGCCCATCCCCCCCATGTTACACTTGTGGTGGTAAATGTGAGCCCACCACAAACCGGGACGTTTTGCAAGAACGTCCACAGCAAAACTTGGGCGTCCCTTTCGATTATGCTCCTCCACGTGTAGTACACTCCCAAAGCCCTTATTTGGCTTGGAATATACACCTACATTTACAATTTATAAACATCTAGAATCAGAAGCTCTTGATACAGTGTATCTGGATTTTCAGAAAGTATTTTATAAAGTCCCTCATAGAAGACTCCTGCAGAAATTAAAAGTAATGTTCTATTGTAAACTGGTAATTGGTTACAAGATAGGAAATGGGACTTGATATACTGCCTTTCTGTGGTTACAATCAAAGTGGTTTACATATTATATACAGGTACTTATTTTTGTACCTGGTGCAATGGAGGGTTAAGTGACTTGCCCAGAGTCACAGGGAGCTACAGTGGGAATCAAACCCAGTTCCCCTTAATCAAAGGCTGTTGCTCTAACCACTAGGCTACTCCTCCACTCCACAAGGTAATAAGACTAAACCATTAATTTTGCCAATGGTGAAAGGTAAATAGTAGAGTGCTCCAGGGATCTGTACAATGTCATTCAGGGTCACATCAATGGTGTATCAAGCCCACGATCCTGTCGCTGACAGCCAATCCAGGTCACAAGCACTTGGCAGGATCCCAAACAGTTGTTCATACCTAGAAATAAGCAGTTGCTTGTACAAGCCTACATTGCAAATAATGGTTTATAGATTTTCCTTCAGGAACTTGTCTGAAATCTTTTTTCAACCCAGCTATGCTAACTGCTTTCACCACATTCTCTGACAACAAATTCCATAGTTTAGCTCTGTGCTGGGTGAAAATAAATAAACTGATTGATGATTGATTGGAATTTGTTAACCACCTTTATGAAGCGATTCACCTAAGATGATGTACAGCAGGAACAACTTTAACAACTTAACATTAGTAAAATGACCAAATATAAACATAAATAAAACCAATGAGGTAAAGTGGGAGATGGCAAACTGAATCTTAGTAATAGGACTAACATATGTTTCAGAAATGCTAATTATTTTTCTGGACTGTACCCTAATCCTATTTGAAAGGGTAAATAACCATTCTCTATTTACCTGTTATACCCAATGTAGGATTTCAAAGACCTATATCTTGTCTACTCTCAACCAGTGGCATTCCTAGGGGGGGGGGGTGGTGGGGGCGATCCGCCCCGGGTGCACGCCGCTGGGGGGATGCCGCGCGCTCCTGTCCGTCGTTTGTTCCATGCTCCCTCTGCCCCGGGCAGGGGGTTCTTTCGCGGGGGGGGGGGGGGGTGTCCTTTTGCCGGGGGGGGGGGGGGGGGGTCGTGCTGCACCCGGGGGGCGGGGCGCATTGGCGATCCACCCCGGGTGTCAGCCCCCCTAGGAATGCCACTGCTCTCAAACATCTCTTCCATGACCCTAACTTGTTTAGCAACTGCTTCACAGGAGAGCCATTCTTTCCCCTTTCTCATTTGGCCATTCTTCTCTGAGTCAGGTCCACAGGTCACTGTGACAGTATCGGGAACATAACTGGTTATGTTTCTAAGATTGCAAAGATAATCAATTATGTGTCGGCTTTCTAAATGTCTCTCTCAGTGTTTTTCAATTGGTGTGCCGTGGGAATTGGGTCAGCTTAATATGTGCCGAAACAGAGTGTACCTTTCAAGTTTTCTTGGCTCTAGAGGTTGGCAGCAGTGAGCAGCAATTTCATACAGCCTGCTCACGCCAACCCCGGACGCTTTTCTCTGATGTAACTTCCTGCTTCCGAATAGGCAAGAAGCATCAAAGAGAAGGCTCCAGGACTGGTGCGAGTAGGCTGTATGATTTGCTACTTGCTGCTGCCGACTGCTAGAAACAAGAAAACTTTTAAAAGATACAAGGGGGTGGGGGTGGGGAGTCAAGAGAGACATGGGGAGATGCCTGGTCACTGGCTAGAGAGGAGACAGGAGGGAGAAATGTTGAACTATTTGTGAAGGTGAAGGGAATAGAAGGTAAATGCTGGACTATTTGTGTGTGTGTCTGTGGGGGTGGGGTGGAGAAGGTAAAATTCTAGACCATGTGTGTGGGTGTGCCTTAACAATTTTAGCACCGTGTAAGTGTTCTATAAGATGGAAAAGGTTGAATATCTCTGATCTATCTTCTAAACTTTTGTTTTTAAATGGATGTTTATGCTGCACACACCCGATACATAATGTCCATTTCCCTGCATTTTACAACAGGCTCTATGTCGGCAGATTCTGTTGAAAATACAGGTGAAAATTGAGACTTGTATGTTTCAATTCCAACTTCTACAACCTGTCCAAAATGGTGCTGTATATCTTTTTTGAGGTGAAGCAACCGTAAAGTGAATGATACTTACCTGTAGCAGGTGTTCTCCGAGGACAGCAGGCTGATTGTTCTCACGACTGGGTGACGTCCGCGGCAGCCCCCACCAACCGGAAAGAAGCTTCGCGGGACGGTCGGCACGCAGGGCACGCCCACCGCGCATGCGCGGCCGTCTTCCCGCCCGTGCGCGACCGCTCCCGCCAGTTGAATGACTAGCAAAAGATGAAACACACAACTCCAAAGGGGAGGAGGGAGGGTAGGTGAGAACAATCAGCCTGCTGTCCTCGGAGAACACCTGCTACAGGTATGTATCATTCACTTTCTCCGAGGACAAGCAGGCTGCTTGTTCTCACGACTGGGGTATCCCTAGCTCTCAGGCTCACTCAAAACAATAACCCAGGTCAATTGAACCTCGCAACGGCGAGGGTACAACAGAAATTGACCTACGAAGAACAACTAACTGAGAGTGCAGCCTGACCAGAATAAATTCGGGTCCTGGAGGGTGGAGTTGGATTTACACCCCAAACAGATTCTGCAGCACCGACTGCCCGAACCGACTGTCGCCTTGGGTATCCTGCTGGAGGCAGTAATGAGATGTGAATGTGTGGACAGATGACCACGTCGCAGCCTTGCAGATCTCTTCAATAGTGGCTGACTTCAAGTGGGCCACCGACGCTGCCATGGCTCTAACACTATGAGCCGTGACATGACCCTCAAGAGTCAGCCCAGCCTGGGCGTAAGTGAAGGAAATGCAATCTGCTAGCCAATTGGAGATGGTGCGTTTCCCGACAGCGACCCCTAGCCTGTTAGGGTCGAAAGAAATAAACAATTGGGCGGACTGTCTGTTGGGCTGTGTCCGCTCCAAGTAGAAGGCCAATGCTCTCTTGCAGTCCAATGTGTGCAACTGACGTTCAGCAGGGCGGGTATGCGGCCTGGGGAAGAATGTTGGCAAGACAATTGACTGGTTAAGATGGAACTCCGACACCACCTTCGGCAGGAACTTTGGGTGGGTGCGGAGCACTACTCTGTTGTGATGAAATTTGGTATATGGAGCATGAGCTACTAGGGCTTGAAGCTCACTGACCCTACGAGCGGAAGTAACTGCCACCAAGAAAATGACCTTCCAGGTCAAGTACTTCAGATGGCAGGTATTCAGTGGCTCAAAAGGAGGTTTCATCAGCTGGGTGAGGACGACGTTGAGATCCCATGACACAGTAGGAGGCTTGATAGGGGGCTTTGACAAAAGCAAGCCTCGCATGAATCGAACGACTAAAGGCTCTCCAGAGATGGCTTTACCTTCCACACGATAATGGTAAGCACTAATCGCACTAAGGTGATTCCTTACTGAGTTGGTCTTGAGGCCAGACTCTGATAAGTGCAGAAGGTATTCAAGCAGGTTCTGTGCAGGGCAAGAACGAGGTTCTAGGGCCTTGCTCTCACACCACACGACAAACCTCCTCCACTTGAAAAAGTAACTCTTTTTAGTGGAATCCTTCCTAGAGGCAAGCAAGACCCGGGAGACACCCTCAGACAGACCCAACGCAGTGAAGTCTACGCCCTCAACATCCAGGCCGTGAGAGCCAGGGACTGAAGGTTGGGGTGCAGCAACGCTCCGTCGTTCTGCGAGATGAGAGTCGGAAAACACTCCAATCTCCACGGTTCCTCGGAGGACAACTCCAGAAGAAGAGGGAACCAGATCTGATGGGGCCAAAAGGGCGCTATCAGAATCATGGTGCCGCGGTCTTGCTTGAGCTTCAGTAAGGTCTTCCCCACCAAAGGTAGGGGAGGATAAGCATACAGGAGGCCGGTCCCCCAATGGAGGAGAAAGGCGTCCGACGCTAGCCTGCCGTGTGCCTGAAGTCTGGAACAGAACAGAGGCAGCTTGTGGTTGGTCTGAGAGGCGAAAAGGTCCACCGAGGGGGTGCCCCACTCTCGGAAGATCTTGCGTACCACTCTGGAATGGAGCGACCACTCGTGCGGTTGCATGACTCTGCTCAGTCTGTCGGCCAGACTGTTGTTTACGCCTGCCAGGTACGTGGCTTGGAGGAGCATGCCGAACCGCCACGCCCAACGCCACATCCCGACGGCCTCCTGACACAGGGGGCGAGATCCGGTGCCCCCCTGCTTGTTGACGTAATACATTGCAACCTGAATGTCTGTCCGAATTTGGATAATTTGGCAGGACAGCCGATCTCTGAAAGCCTTCAGTGCGTTCCAGATCGCTCGGAGCTCCAGGAGGTTGATCTGCAGATCCTTTTCCTGGAGGGACCACAGACCCTGGGTGTGAAGCCCATCGACATGAGCTCCCCACCCCAGGCGAGATGCATCCGTCGTCAGCACTTTCGTGGGCTGTGGAATTTGAAATGGACGTCCCAGGGTCAAATTGGTCCGAATGGTCCACCAGAGCAGTGAAGTGCGGCAACTGGTGGAGAGGCAGATGACATCTTCTAGATTCCCGGTGGCTTGGAACCACTGAGAAGCTAGGGTCCATTGAGCAGATCTCATGTGAAGACGAGCCGTGGGAGTCACATGAACTGTGGAGGCCATATGACCCAGAAGTCTCAACATCTGCCGAGCTGTGACCTGCTGAGACGCTCTGGTCCGCGAAGCGAGGGACAGGAGGTTGTTGGCCCTCGCTTCGGGAAGGAAGGCCTGAGCCATCTGGGTATTCAGCAGAGCTCCTATGAATTCCAGAGACTGGGTTGGCTGGAGATGGGACTTTGGGTAATTTATCACAAACCCCAGCAGCTCCAGGAGTTGAATAGTGCACTGCATGGACCGGAGGGCTCCTGCCTCCGAGGTGTTCTTGACCAGCCAATCGTCGAGATATGGGAACACGTGCACTCCCAGCTTGCGTAGGTAGGCCGCTACCACCACGAGGCACTTGGTAAACACTCGTGGGGCAGAGGCGAGCCCAAAGGGCAGCACACAATACTGAAAGTGCCGTGCGCCCAGGCGGAATCTGAGATACTGTCTGTGAGCTGGCAGTATCGGAATGTGAGTATATGCGTCCTTTAAATCCAGGGAACATAGCCAATCGTTTTTCTGAATCATTGGCAGAAGGGTGCCCAAGGAAAGCATCCTGAACTTTTCTTTGACCAGGAATTTGTTCAGGCCTCTCAGGTCTAGGATGGGACGCATCCCCCCTGTTTTCTTCTCCACAAGGAAGTACCTGGAATAGAATCCCTGCCCTTCCTGCCCGGGTGGTACGGGCTCGACCGCATTGGCGCTGAGAAGGGCGGAGAGTTCCTCTGCAAGTACCTGCTTGTGATGGGAGCTGAAAGACTGAGCTCCCGGAGGACAATTTGGAGGCAGGGAGGCCAAATTCAGGGCGTATCCGCACCGCACTATTTGGAGAACCCACTGGTCGGAGGTTATGAGAGGCCACCTTTGGTGAAAAAATTTTAACCTCCCTCCGACCGGCAGATCGCCTGGTACGGACACTTGTAGGGTGGCTATGTTCCCGTGGATCCAGTCAAAAGCCCGTCCCCGGCTTTTGCTGTGGAGGCGCAGGGGGCTGCTTAGGCGCACGCTGTTGACGAGAACGAGCGCGCTGGGGCTGTCCCTGTGCCTGACGAGGCCTTCGGGCCGGCTGGTTGTACCTACGCTTCGCAAAAGAATAGGGTGCAGCCTGCCGGGCCCGGGAAAAACGTCCACCTGTGGAGGTGGATGCTGAAGGCGCCCGGTGGGAGAGCTTGTCGAGAGCGGTTTCCCGCTGATGCAGTTGGTCCACCATCTGCTCGACCTTCTCACCAAAAATGTTATCCCCCCGGCAAGGGACGTCGGCCAGTCTCTGCTGGGTGCGGTTGTCCAGGTCAGAGGCACGCAGCCATGAGAGCCTGCGCATCACTATACCTTGGGCCGCAGCACGAGATGCCACGTCACAGGTGTCATAGATACCCCTGGACAGGAACTTTCTGCACGCCTTCAGCTGCCTGACCACCTCCTGATAAGGCCTGGACTGCTCCGGCGGGAGCTTCTCGACCAGGTCTGCCAGTTGTTGCACATAGGTCCGCATGTGAATGCTCATATAGAGCAGGTATGATTGGATGCGGGTCACGAGCATGGAGGATTGGTAGGCCTTCCTCCCAAACGAGTCCAGAGTGCGAGACTCCCGCCCCGGGGGCGCCGAGGCGGTATCCCTCGAACTCTGTGCCCTCTTGAGAGCAGAATCCACGACCGCTGAGTCATGGGGCAATTGTGGCCGCATTAGCTCTGGGTCGGAGTGGATCCTGTACTGGGACTCTGCTTTCTTGGGAATGGTGGGGTTAGTTAATGGTCGCACCCAGTTCCGAAGCAGCGTCTCCTTAAGGACATTGTGCAGCGGCACCGTGGAGGACTCTCTAGGTGGTGATGGATAGTCGAGGACCTCGAGCATCTCGGCCCTCGGCTCTTCCACAGAGACCATGGGGAAGGGAATGCTGATAGACATATCCCGCACAAAGGAGGCAAAGGAGAGACTCTCAGGAGGCGAGAGTTTCCTCTCCGGTGAAGGCGTGGGGTCCGAGGGAAGGCCCGTAGACTCCTCTGAGGAGAAATATCTAGGGTCCTCCTCTTCCCCCCACGAGTCCTCATCCTCGGTGTCGGACATAAGCTCATGTAGCTGAGTCCTGAACCGGGCCCGGCTCGACGTCGAGGCACCAAGGTCTCGGTGTCGTCGAGCGGTGGACTCCCGCGCCGGCGGGGACGGAGCTCCCTCCATCGACGTCGACGGGGACTCCACCTGCGTGGCGGTCGAGACCGGCACCGCAAGCGGCGGCGGTGTCGACAGCCCCGGCGCCGGGCTAGAGCTCGCCGGCGCCACAGTCATCGGCGCCGAGGGCGCAAGCACCCCCGGCGCCGGCACAGCCTGGCGCATCAGCCCTTCCAGGATCCCCGGAAGGATGGCTCTGAGGCACTCGTCCAGGCCCGCTGCCGGGAAAGGCGGTGGGGCCGGTAGGGGTGTCGGCGCCAGAAGCTGCTGGGGGCCAGGAGACGGCACCGAGGTGCCGGAACCCCGATGCGTCGGTACCTCCACAACCGACGGAGACCTCTCCTCTCGACGATGACGCTTCGGCATCGCCTCCTCTCCGAGATCCGGATGCACCGAGGGCGACCGGTGACGACGCTTCTTATCTTTCTTGCGATGCCCGTCACCGGCGCCGGAGGGCATGGAGGAGGAGGAGGTCGATCCCCCTCGGTCTCGAGGTACCGGGTCAGACAGGGTTCGGTCCCGTGGCCCACGAGCTGAGGGAGTGACCGGGGCCGACTGCCCACGCGGCCTCTCACCCCCACTCTCACCGGAGGACCGGCGGGCCGACGGGACCTGTTCTCCTGGGGTCGCTGCCATCGGTGCCGATGTCTCGGGCATCGATACCGGTACCGAAGGACCGGGCGTCGATACCGATGCCTTCGAGGTCGACGTCGAGGGGCCGGCGCAAGTTCCAAAAAGACGGTCCCGCAGAACTTGCCTCGCAACCTGAGTCCGTTTCCGGAGACCGAGACACAGAGAACACGACTTGATATTGTGCTCCGGCCCGAGGCACTGGAGGCACCAAGCGTGGGTGTCGGTCTGCGAGATCGGCCGGCCGCAGCGACCACACTTTTTAAATCCACTCGGGACCTTCGAGGACATCGACGGAAAAATCGCGTCGGCGAAGTCAAAGTCGTCAATGGTGGCTGAAATCACACCACGAAAAGGAAAAACGACCGTGCGGCCACTAGGCCGCAACGCGGCGTCCCCGCTGGAAGCGAGGGAAAAAGGAGAGCGCGTGCTCCACACGCGCAGGGTTTCTTTTTTTTTTTTTTTTTTTTTGAAAAAAAAAAGAAACCGGACGGTAACTAGACCGAAACAACAAAGAAAAAAGCACGATCGGCGTAAACGCGATCGAAATCCGGCGGCTGAATCCGAGAGAGCGGCGAGGCACGACTCTCTTCAGACGCGGAAAAAAAGGAACTGGCGGGAGCGGTCGCGCACGGGCGGGAAGACGGCCGCGCATGCGCGGTGGGCGTGCCCTGCATGCCGACCGTCCCGCGAAGCTTCTTTCCGGTTGGTGGGGGCTGCCGCGGACGTCACCCAGTCGTGAGAACAAGCAGCCTGCTTGTCCTCGGAGAAACTGCACACAACACTCATGATGCAGTCACATCTTAGAGTGGTAAAGAGGCATAACGATGTTCTCTGTTTTATTTGCCATTCCTTTCTTATTAATTCTTACAATTCTGGTTGCAGTTTTGATTGCTGTTGCACACAGAACTGAGAATTTCAATGTATTGCCACAGTGACCCTAAGCTTTCCAAGAACCTGGCTTTATGCAATTATTTGTTTCCTATTTGCATCACTTAGCAAATGTCCCCATTAAATTTAATTTAGATGCCCAGTCCTCTAGGCTCCCAAGGTCCTCCTGTAATCCCTCACAACTGGCTCATGACTTAACTGCTTTGAATAACTTTGTGTCACCTCACTCATTTTTCTCTTTTCCAGATCATTTATTCTTCATCAAGCAAATGTATATTTGTACTTCCTCCATTTCCCCATCTGCTCAATTTCCAATTTTTGTTTCAGAGTCCTACGGCACTTCCCTAAGCATTTGGGAATTGAATTGTCACTTAATCTGAAACCTCCAGGTAAACAGGCTTTTTTCATCACTAATGTATTTCTCAGTACTTAGGTCATTTTCTATGCTCTCTTTAGCCCAATGTAAATGGCAACTATTCTACACCATAGTCAACCCTTGAAATATTTGTGAGCTAGAAATGAGCCGTCAAACAGGCCAGCTCATAAATGAACAACACATCCATCCACACAGACTGGATACAGGAGAACTACAGCAAGCCATATCGTATGGGAAATTTCTGAACTTCATTTCCACACTGTCAAGTACAATTTGCTGAAGGTGGACCATGAACCAACATTTTCATCAATGATACTATTCTTGCTCTCTTTTTTTTTCAGTCTCATCATTGAAATGAACTCTTAACCCTTTGGGTAATCAGTCAAGATCATCTTGACAGAGCAATCATCTCCTTAAAGCAGCCAGGGCTGCCGAGAGACTGAACCAGGCCCGGGGCAAGGCTGCTGCCCCACCCCCAAATCGCTACCACTGTCGCCGCTCTCTCCTGCTCTCAGGCCGCCAGCACCACAGTCCCCAATCTCCACCTGCCCACCCCCAGCCCCGTCGACAGCCCCTGCATTCAAATCGGCAGCGCCTCACCTCTATGTGAAAGCGGCAGATTGCCTCCCTTTGGGCCCTCCCTCACTGTGCCCTGCCCTCGCGGAAAGAGAAAGTTACATCAGATGAGGGCGGGACACAGTGAGGGAAGGCCCGAAGGGAGGCGATCTGCCACTTTCACACGGAAGTGAGGCGCTGCCAATTTGAATGCAGGGGGCCCAGTGGCGGACAGAGGGGTGCTGTCGACGGAGCCGAGGGCGGGCAGGTGAGACCGGGGACTGCAGCACCGGTGGTCTGGGAGCAGGAAAGAGACCCCAGTGCCGGGCCCCCCCTTGAAGGCCTGGGCCCAGGGAATTTTGTCCCCCCTGCCCCCCCCCCCCTCGGCAGCCCTGAAAGCAGCATATGAAGAGACTGAGATAAGCATATTTCGCTACTGTTCCTTAACAGATCCAAAGATGGTTTAATTTCTAATGGCCACAGAACAGTTTGGTTATAAAAATGTGAATAACAAGTATAAAAATATGGTATGAATATATTTGGGTTTAATTTGATCCAGTGGAGGTCACTATTTTTATAAACCACTGACTGCTTCCAGATAATTTAGACCCAGATTATCAGTGTTGGCCCATATTTGGGCACCAGCAACAAATACCCAGGTCAGTGGCGGTACTTAGAAGTTGAACTAATGCTGGAAAAGCATGAGCTAAATAAATGGTAGCAAGCACCGCCTTATCAAGGTAAAAACATGCAAGAAATGTGTAAGACTGATCATAACTTCAGCAATACACTGACCCTTCTGTCTGAAAAAATGAGGGAAAATAGAAAGTGAGTACACAAATTCAAAAGGAGGTTTCATAAGAGCTGCCAACAAGTCTCCTATCTGAGATAATTACTGATCCCTGGGCTCTGAGCATGCTCAACTTAGGACATTCAAGAAAACTCCAAAATAATCTTTACCAGAAAACAAGTCTTTTCCAAATGCAGTAGCTTGAAATATTAATAGAGGCTGTTCTTCAGCTCACATAACTCGAAATCACTATCTCCTTTCAGGTTCTGCTTCTTAAGAGAAAGAAGGCTAAAAGAGAATATGAAGAGAAACTTGCCACAGAGGCTAAAACTCACAGTAACAACTTTTTCAGGTACATCAGAAGCAGAAAGCCTATGAGGGAATCTGTGGGACCGTTAGGTCATGAAGGAGCAAAAGGGGCGGTCAGGGAGGACAAGGCCATAGTGGAGAAACTAAATGAATTCTTTGCTACTGTCTTTACGGAATAAGAGATCTGCCTGTATCAGAAATGGTTTTCAAGGGTGATGGTGCGGAGGAACTGAATGAAATCTCGGTGAACCTGGAAGATGTACTATAGCCAAATTGACACATTAAAGAGTAGTAAATCACCTGGACCAGATGGCATACATCCAAGAGTACTCAAAGAACTAAAGCATGAAATTGCTGATCTGCTGTTAGTAATATGTAACCTGTTGTTAAAATCGTCCTTAGTACGTGGCCAGAAAATGTGGTAAAGGTGGTTAGCTTAGCGGAGTTTTAAAAAGGTTTGGACAGCTTCCTAAAGGAAAAGTCCATAGACCGTTATTAAATGGACTTGGGGAAAATCCACTATTTCTGGGATAAGCAGTATAAAATGTTTTGTACTTTTTTGGGATCTTGCCAGGTATTTGTGACCTGGATTGGCCACTGTTGGAAACAGGATGCTGGGCTTGATGGACCTTTGGTCTTTCCCAGTATGGCAATACTTATGTACTTATGTATCTGAAGATTGGAGGGTGGCCAATGTGATGCCGATTTTTAAAAAGGGTTCTAGGGGTGATCTGGGAAATTACAGACTGGTAAGCCTGACGTCGGTGCCGGACAAAATACTGGAAACTATTATAAAGAATAAAATTACAGAACACATAGACAAATGTAGTTTAATGAGACAGAGTCAATATGGTTCAGGCAAGGGAAGTCTTGCCTCACCAATCTGCTTCATATCTTTGAAGGAGTGAATAAACATGTGGATAAGAAACTTCCGGTTGGGCTATGGAGGAGTGAAGAGGGGAAATATCGCTGCTCCGGAGCACCCAAGAAATCGGCATAATATTCAGCATCTAAACCTAACCCAAGAGTATAAGAATATATATAAAACGTCCCTGTATACGAAGAAGGTGGTGAGGAGACGGAAAGAGAGTGAATGGCAACGAAATCGACGCGAAAAGAAAGCCGCGAAAAAGGGCGGGCTGTAGACACCAAAATGGCGGAGAAAATTTCGCCGCCGTCCCCTACACCGAGTTCACTGTGGACCGCGGAAATAATCACGGAAGTAAAAGCGGCGGTAGAGCATGCTATGGACACTAAAATGCAAAAAATCATTGACAAATTAGATAGCATGGAGGAGAGGCACGTGTCCATGATGGCGGACATACAAGCGGCACAGCAACGGCTTGGGACGGTGGAGGATGAATTAAAGAGCATAACTACTGAACACCCAAAGTTGTCCAAACGGGTACAGGACTTAGAAGAAAAAATCGACGATCTGGAGAACCGATCGAGGCGGAACAACTTACGCCTGGTCGGTCTCCCAGAGGCCTTGCCTGACAAAGATCTGCAGAACTTTCTAGAAACTTGGATCCCGCAGGCAGCAGCGCTCCCAGAGCTGGCTGGCGACTTCAAGGTGGAGCGAGCGCATCGGTTGGGACAGCGGCAAGCAGGGGGAGATCGACCCAGAACAGTAATCTTTAAAGCGCTCAACTATGCCCATAAAATGAAAATAATACAAGCGCTGCGTGGCGGGAAACATTTGCAATATCAAAACCAAAAAATCCTGTGCTTTCAGGATTACTCAGCTAAGGTGTCGACCGCGAGAAAGGCTTTTGTACCACTCTGTTCAAAACTGTTTGAGATGAATTGTCGTTTTAGCCTCCTTTACCCGGCAAGACTGAGAATTCAAGATGGAGGTAAAGTGGTCCTTTTTGACCGCGTGGAGGAAGCGAAAATCTATGTGAACAAGTTGCAAGACGACAGACAGCAACCCACTTAAGCAATATCATAAAGAAAGACAGATATACTTTGTGGAAATCGAGGTGGTTTGATTTTGAAGCGGATGTAAAACCACCTGTTTGGCACCTGTTTGGCAGTAGTAATTTTTCAGGACATAGGATGGAGGAACTGAACCTTATGTGCACTGCGGATGGATTGCAGCTGAGGCAGAGAGCAAATATGAAGAAGGATATCAATCACTGAAAGGAGTCTAATGAGTGAACATTGCATGGTCGGGACAATATAGCCGACAAGCTGCAATACTGAAAAACATATAATCACTACTGGGATCAGTAGAACAACTATTTGATGAGTATTATAAACACATTGGACAAGATAATGAATGGCAGGATGGCTGAGGGAGCATTTGAATGAATGAAGGATTGGAATGATGAGTGGAGCGAGGGGGGTAAAGTGATAGGTTTAAGGCCATCTGAAATGTAAAAGGTTGTACCCTGCTGTGGTCTATATAACAAAGAGTTTAGATGAAAATCATAATTCTAATACAGGTAGAGTCCCTATGGACCGGGATGGACCACAGTGGGGTATCTACAGAGGTATATAACATATGGTATAGAATGAATGACTGAATGCCACTGAAGAGATTATATGCTAGACTAGGAAGTGGCAGAGAGAAGTCTGAAGAGTGGCTGAGAGGAGGCATGCTCGAATGATCTATGAGGGACAATGCTATGTTTGAAGGAATGGAGGGAGGGGACGGATCCGACTAGCGGAAAGGGATTGGATGACCTGTACATGCAAGGGTGGGTAGCTCTAAGTCCAGAACGGAATGGATTCGGGGAACCGAATGGGAGGACTGGGGGAAAAAGGGAAGGAGGGGGGGGATGGGAGTTTGGGGAGATGGGAGGGGTTTTCGGGGGGAGGGCATTGCGCACAATTTGTAGAAACATTGGATGGGGGTAAAACTAAGAATTTGGAACATTCAAGTCTGGAGGGGGGGCGGAGGCTGGGACGCCCTCTCACAAATAAGAGAAGAAAGACACTAGAGGACACTACCCAAAGGGAGAGATTAGGGATAGGTTAATATGTCTAACCTAAAATTTATTACTTGGAATGTTGGAGGGATTCACTCCCCAATAAAGAGGCATAAAATCTTGAAAGTACTTAGAGATAGGGGGACCTCCGTTGCCTTCTTGCAGGAGACGCACCTTTCCGCGATGGAGCATGCTAAGCTTAAAAGATGGTGGGTGGGCAATCTTGTAGAAGCTCCAGCAAAAGGAAGGAAGGGGGGTGTAGTAATTCTATTCAAAAAGGGCCTGCACTTAGAGATAAAGAAGGTCATTGTGGACCCAGAGGGCAGATATGCTTTGGCCTCGGTAATCCTGGAGCGCCAACCTATGCTATTGTGCAATCTTTATGCCCCAAACATCTTTGATCGAACATTTTATACAAAGGTGATTAGACAGATATTGGACATGGGGGATATACCGATAATATTAGGAGCAGATCTTAACGATGTGGCAGATCCTCAAATGGATAGATCCAACCCTACTGACAGAGAATTAACAAGGATAGTGAGAGGGGTGAACCTATTAGAGTCAGCATTGGGTCTGGTGGATGGATGGCGAACATTAAATCCTTTGGAGAAGGACTTTACACACATGTCAAGGGCACACTCCACACTATCTAGAATAGATTATCTGCTAATATCAAGAGAACTCTTCACGCAGGTCGAAAACACAAAAATAGGGCCCATAATGATATCCGATCATGCTTGGGTGGAGTTAGGCCTTCGGGGAGGGCGTTCTGGGCAAATGGAGAGCGGTTGGAGATTCCCATCGCATCTATATAGAGATAGAAACTTCACTCCATTCTTACTCTCCAAGTGGCAACAATATAAAATAGATAATGAACAGCACAGATCAAATGTAACTCTGTTCTGGGAGACAGCAAAGGTGGTGCTCAGGGGAGAAATCATTTCATATGTGAGTCACCAAAGGAGAGTGAGGAGGCGAGAGCTTTTACGCCTAGAAAAACAAGTGACTGTTCTACGACAGCAATATGGAGTGAGTCACTCATTGCAAATAAAGAAGCAATTATTGGAAACCCAACAAACATTAAACGAGCTAATACATCTAGAGGCCAAGAAATCATGGGCGTACTATAAATATCAACTATATAAGTTCGCGAATAAGGGTAGCGCTCTCCTGGCTAGATTAGCAAAGGGTAGTACGGGTCGGAGTAAGATAGCCACTCTGGTGGATTCAAAAGGGAAGCGGGTGAATGATGATAAAGCAATCAACAAAGTGTTTAGGGAATTCTTTGCTAAACTGTATGAGTCACAGCAATCTCAGTTGGTAGATAGTGACGTTTACCTGAATAGCATAGAGCTTCCTAGAGTAACGAGTGAAGAATTATCACAGCTGAGTGCCCCAATAGACACAGAGGAAGTGGCATGGGTAATTAAGCAAAGTGCTCTGGGAAAGGCGCCAGGTCCTGACGGGCTCCGCAATGAGTTCTATAAATTATTACAGGACGATATTGGTCCGGTCCTGACAGAGGTCTTTCAGGAATCTATTCAGCAACGAGCCCTCCCGAGACATCTGAACACAGCACAGATTATAGTTTTAAGGAAACCAGGTAAACCTGAAGATCAGCCAGAATCTTACCGTCCCATATCCCTACTTAACACTGAGGTCAAACTTTTGGCCAAGATATTGGCAAACAGACTGGCAAGAGTATTACCATCATTAGTAGCTGAGCCACAAGTGGGGTTTACTCGGGGAAGGGTTATAGCCAAAAATATAAGACGGATTCTGGCGGCTTTGGAGACAATTGGAAGGGAAGGACACCCAGCTTTACTCATCAGCTTTGACGCTGAAAAAGCGTTTGACAGAGTGGACTGGGGCTTCATGTTTGGTATATTAAAGGCTTACGGGATAGAAGGCTGGTTTAATGAAGCTGTGCAAACATTGTATAAAGACCCCGAAGCCCGTGTATACGCAAATGGTATAACTTCAGATAGATTTAAGATTAGAAGAGGAACTAGACAGGGATGCCCTCTCTCCCCTCTGCTATTTGTTCTAACTCTGGATCCACTGCTGCGGGAACTGCAGCTTAATCCCGATGTAAAGGGGGTACATATAGGGGACTTTCTTTTTAAAACAGCTGCGTTTGCAGATGACCTATTGGTATTGATAACTGAACCTAGAGATTCCCTCCCCTACCTGATGGAGAGTCTGGCGGAATATGGGGACTTTTCTGGTTTCCGATTAAATCTTTTAAAATCAGAAGCGTTGGCTGGTTCAGATGATTTGCGGAGGTTGTGGGGAGAGGGATTCCCATTGCAGTGGGCAAACGCATCATTTAAATATTTAGGAATCCAGCTGGCAATGGACCCGACGAGGTTATATGACATTAATGTGCAAAGGTTCCTTCGGGAGACAAAGGAGCAACTGATGCACTGGGCAAATTTGCCATTGACTTTATTGGGACGATTGCATTTGTTCAGAATGATGGTCTTCCCTAGATGGCTCTATCTTCTACAAACCCTTCCTCTGTGGCTACTCAAAAAAGATTTAGAAACCCTTAGGAAATTAGTGATGAAATTCTGCTGGGGGGGTAGAAAACCTAAAGTGAGATGGAAATACCTATTAGGGGCACAAAAGATGGGGGGCTTAGGACTCCCAGACATCCGCAAGTATAACCAGGCGTGTCTGTTGAGACATTTGAAAGATTGGTTGATGGACTCAGATACTTATACACATGTGGAGCTTGAGCGAGACCTCTTTAGGCCTTGGCACCTGGTATCTTTGATACACTCTCCAAGGAGAGATTTACCAGAAAAAGTAAGAGGAAGTGTGCTATTAAAGTCAATGAGACATGTGTGGAAAACGGTGCTCATGTATTGGGGGCAGGATAGTAGAGGAAGTGTGTGGTTGCCTCTGAGGGGGAATGTTTCATTCAGGCCCGGAGATGAAAATAGGATTTTCCGATTATTAGAGAGTAGGGGAGTCCATTCGTTGGACGAGCTGGTAAGGGAAGATGGATCCTTGCTCTCGTACGCTGACTTCTTGGAGAAGTGTGGGCAAAAAAACGGCCACTTGGCTGGCGTACAGGCAGTTATATCACTATGTGCATACCCTCCCACCAGATAGTCTACACCCACGATTTGGGAGACAATTAAGAGAATTATTAGAAGGAGATGCAGCGGGACAAATCTCAGTGTCCTGGTTTTACAATAAATTAGGTAGGCTTGCAAGGGAACGGGACCTGACAGAGGTGGCACATAGATGGAGTATAGAGTCAGGCAGAAACATCTCTACACAGTTAATATCGTCAGCTCTTCAGAGTGGGGTAACCATAGTTCACAATGCAGAATTACAGGAGTGTCACTTCCGCACTATCCATCGGGCCTATTTCTCGCAGAGACAAGCTTTTAGAGCAGGAGTCTTGACCACACAGAACTGTAGGAAGTGTCTCAGGTTGGAGGCAAACTTATTTCATGGGATTTGGCAGTGTAGGTCAATATCATCATTCTGGGCGGCAATTGGTAGATACCTGACAAGGGTGTTGGGGCGCACAATCAGCATAACATTTGAAAGAGCTATATTCAGTATGCCCAGACTCTGGATGGGAACCACGAGGGGAGAGAAATTGTTTCTCAGCAAGGCCTGCATATTGGGGAAAAAATGCATCTTACTCCACTGGACTGAGGATTGCCCACCCTCCTTTTGGCACTGGAGGAATAGACTCCAGGAATTATTGACATGGGAGTCTAGAGGAGCGGGACTGTCGCCGGGAAGGCAGCGGAGGTTTCTAGCAATCTGGGGGGCATATATAAACACCATATCACCTAAGGCGAGAAGTCAGATCTTGAATAGACTTCCCTGGGACCAGTGAAGGGAATTGGACTATAAGCAATGCGCAGGGAGGGGAAGGGAGGGGGGGAGGGGGGGGATTTTGGGGGAATAAGGAAAGAGTCTTGGCTAGGTAGGTTAAAGGATGGATGAGGCCCTGATCTCAAGACCATACCTGACATTTGTTTAACGAGGTCAATATATATTACGGTTATTTCCCAGTTCAGGGAAGGTTTTAGATGACTGAGGCTCAGGTCATTTTGAAGTTAATAAAGTTAATAAAGTATACCAACCTGAGAAGGAGGGGGAAGGGATGGGGGGCATAGGGGGGAGAAAAGCTTCTAAAACACAAAATAGATGGTTGTTTTGTATTATCTTTAACCTTGGTCTACAAGAGGATACTGCCGCAATATTAAACGGCTAGGTATGTGATCTGCGATTTCGGTGGATCAAGATAGGCAACCAATCAGCAACATACAACAAGAGTTATTAGTTGAATTTAATTTTTATTTGGATGTTTATGTACAAACAAAGAGATAAATATTCTGTTTATAAGCACAAAGGTTTGGGGGGGGAGAAATGTGGGAGGGAGGGAGGGGGGGGGGGGGGAGGAAAAAACCTAGATAACAGAAACCAATGATTGTTCCATATAAGTATGTTATATTATTTACACAATTGTACATCGAAATGTACACTCATGTTTAACATGCTGAACCATTAATAAAAACTGTTGAAATAAAAAAAACATGTGGATAAAGTTGAGCCAGTTGATGTAGTGTATCTAGATTTTCAGAAAGCTTTTGATAAAGTTCCTCATGAGAGACTCCTGAGAAAATTTAAAGTCATGGGATAGGAGGCAAGGTTCTGGTGTGGATTAGTAATTGGTTTTTGGACAGAAAACAGAGGGTAGGGTTAAATGGTCATTTCTCTCAATGGAGGAAGGTAAACAGTGGAGTTCCGCAAGGATCTGTATTGGGACCGGTGCTATTTAACATATTTATAAATGATATGGAAATTGGAATGATGAGTGAGGTGATTAAATTTTCAGATGATACAAAATTATTCCTATGGACATCACTAACGCTAAGCGTGCCCTAAATATTAACGCGCGCTAAAAACACTAGCATGCCTTAGTAAAAGAGGCCCAAAGTAGTTAATTACATATGTTCCTAACTCAAGTTTTGCTGGTCTAAGATTATATGATATATTTTACTTTCTGTTAATATGTTTTGAATATTCTCAAGCTTTTCTAATTGTTATGTAAGCTACATTGAACCTGAGCTCTGCTTGGGCTAATGCGGGATATAAAAGAAAGAAAGAAAGAAAGAAAGAAAGAAAGAAAGAAAGAGAGTAGAGGAGTGGCCTAGTGGTTAGTGAAGCAGACTTTGATCCTGGGGAACTGGGTTCAATTCCCAATGCAGCTACTTGTGACTCTGGGCAAGTTACTTAACCCTCCATTGCCCCATTTATAAATAAATACCTATATATACTATGGAAACCTCTTTGAATATAGTTGCACAAAAAGGTGGCATATCAAGTCCCATTCCCTTTCCCTTTCCCTAATTAGTGTGTGAAGCTAGAAAACCTGTGCACTTCTTGACTGCCATCATCAAGGGGGTACATCAAGTCCCATTCCCTAATCAGCAACAGATCAAACATGGTTTTCTTGCAGTGTGTGAAGCTGGAAAACCTATGCACTTCTTAACTAACATCACCAAGGGGGTTTGTCAGATATGTTGGATGGTTGGATTAGCCAAGGTCCAATAATCAAGACTGTACTGTACCATATTACACTGCAACAAAAACTGACTGAACCTTTTGGAGAATTATTGGACAGTGATCAAGGCACTTCCTGAAGATTTCATTCTAATATAAGGTGTGACGAAGAAGGGCAACCTTCGAAAGCTAATCAAGAAATGTATTAAGTTATGTCCAATAAAAAAGGTGTCATCTTATTTTCTTTTCCATGTTTTATTTTGTTTGATTTCTATTGATAACCTTTAAGAGTGGACTAACACGGCTACCACACCTCTCTACTTAAGATGGAAATATTAGCAAACAAGCCAGTTTGTTGACAGTCTCACTTTTAGATTTTTGGCTGTTAACATCATTATGAAACTGAGACAGTCAGGCACCTTTATTGACTGTTCAAACAAGTCTGTCATGAAATGCTAGAAAAATGCCACTTCTTTTGTCCAGTGAGCTTCCTACAAATATTTGACTTAAATGAGAGAAATAAAAGCCCCTAGGCAACTTTGTTTAGCATAAAAAACTTGTGCCAGAAAGTCTTGCAGTGCATAGCCAGTGAAGGAATGCTACCATTTCAGTGTTCAGAACAAGGGACAAGGATCTTACAGAAAGAGCCATCTAACAGAGCACCAGGTTCTTTTCATCCTGCCACACAAAGCTGGCATTGTTTGGAAAGGCAGCTGATGGTACTCAGCTTCTCCTGCAGACCTTACTATAAAAAGACATTAAGTCCCAATGAAGAGAAGAGGTGCCCTGCAAGCAGCTGGACACAGGGGAGACAATTCTATAAAGGGCGCTAAAAGTGAGGTTCCCAAAATCTAGGCCAAGCTTGTCCAAGTTCAGCTCTCAAGGGCCGAAAACCCAATCTAGATACTAAGAGGCCCTTTAACTAAGCTGTGTTATGTACTAACATACTAACAAGCATCTAACACAGCGACAAATAAAGTACTGCAGAACGTGCTCAGGCATTCTGTGGTAACTTTGCAATCTGCACTTGTTAACTGCGCTAAAAAAAATTTTAAATTTTTTTGAGGGGATATATCAGGAGAGGAGAGTGGGCGTTCCTGTGCAAACCACTCAGCGCATCTATATGGTTTGCGCACAGATAACACAGGGGCCCTTACTGCCTAGTGGAGGAGTAGCCTAGTGGTTAGTGCAGTGGACTTTGATCCTGGGGAACTGAGTCACTTAACCCTCCATTGCCCCTGCTACAAAATAAGTACCTGAATATATGTAAACCACTTTGAATGTAGTTGCAAAAACCTCAGAAAGGTGGTATATCAAGTCCCATTTCCCTTTCCCTACAAAATAGGTGGTGATAAGTGCTCCCACAACAATTTAAAAAAATGGCCACATGCTAATGGCATCATTAGTGCATGGCCATTAAGGCAAAATTGGAGTTTTTACAACTGCAGTAAATATGGCCTTGGAATGTGGGAAAGACCCATGTAAGGGCATGATAAGGCCTATTTTTACCACAACTTAGTAAAAGGACCCCAAGCTAGTATTCTATAATGGCAAAATTACACACCTAATCTGTTACAGAATACAGTACATTCTCGATTATCCGATGTACACAGGTCTGAGCTGTTGTTGGATAAGTGAAAAGTCAGATAATACAGAAAACAATGGTAACCCCTTAAAAAATGCATGGAAAACATACTTCATGCATAGAGAGCAGGCATAGGGCATCTGTATTTAAAATACAGTATTGTTTATTAACACTAACCAGCAGCGTGTGAAGATGGAAAACAGGAAGATAACCTGCTCATTTCTTAAAGGCAACGTGATGACGTCACCCGGGGTGGGGGTCTGTTGGCCTAATCTGAGGGACAATAAGGAAACCAAATTTTTCCTTTACAAACTTTTTTTTCCATATGTTGTTTTCTGTTAGGAATGGCTGGTCTTGGTGAAAGGCAAAAACAGATATCATATGATGCCGGATTTAAACTGAAGTTCGTGTTGGGAGACAGCAATAACTCAATTGCAAGCAGGGAATTTGGTACTGATGAAGACAAGTATGAAATTGGATTAGATTGTATTAGACTGTAAGCTCTTTGAGCAGGGACTGTCTTTCTTCTATGTTTGTGCAGCGCTGAGTACGCTTTGTAGCACTATTAAAATGCTAAATAGTATTAGTAGTAGTAATAGGAGAAACAAGAAGGCAAAATTAGAACAGATGCCAATAATCCAAAAATGCTTGTTGCAGTTTAATGTCATCATTCTTAGTTCTTGAGGATGACTTGAACATTTGGGTTCTAGAGTGCTGGCAAAATGGAAACTGCATTACAATACACACATTCTAAATATTAAAGCTTCCACCTGATACAAAATTACAATGGTGTATGGGGAAAAGCCTCAAAGAGCTCCCAGATCCAATATCAATCTGTCGGAGCTAGATTGTTACAATACACACACACAGGAATTTACTTACATGCCCTTCAAATGGCAAAACAGAACAAATATAAAGCTAAAGGTATAGACAATTTTGTTGTATCAGCAGACTGGTATAGCCGCTTTATGAACAGGTATAGTCTCTCTTTATGACAAAGAACAAAAAATTCTCAGAACCTGCCACAGGATATTGAAGAAAATATCTTAATGTTATAAATTTATTATAAAAAAGTGAAAATTGTATCATTTTTACTTTAGGGAAATTGGAAACATGGATGACGCCGATGACGTTTGAGCTTCCCAGGAACAGAACTGTAGCAAGCCTGGGAGATAAAACTTTTTTTGAGGACAGCTGGAAATGAAAAGAACCATTTCACTGTTCTCTCATCTTTGGCAAATGGGATCAAGTTACAGACTGTAGTAACCTGAAAAAATTGCCAAAAATATTAAATTCCCTCCACGAATTAATGGATAGATGTAGAAGGAACCAAAATATGGCTTGATGAGGTTTGGAATAGATGGTCAAGGGTTGCTTTGAAGAAAAAACTATCATTGCTTGTTTGGGACATGTTTAAAGCCCACATATCTAAGGACATCAAACAGAAGGCAAAAAGGGGCATAATTGAAAGCGACGCCCGAGTTTTGTTGAGGATGTCCTGGCAAAACGTCCCGATAGAGGGGCGGGGAAACCCGTATTATCAAAACAAGATGGACGTCCATCTTTCGTTTCGATAATACGGTCGGGGATGCCCAAATCTTGAAATTTTGGTCGTCCTTAGAGATGGCCGTCCCTAGACTTGGTCGTTTCTGATTTTCGGCGATAATGGAAACCAAGGACATCCATCTCAGAAATGACCAAATGCAAGCCCTTTGGTCATGGGAGGAGCCAGCATTTGTAATGCAGTGGTCCCCCTCACATGCCAGGACACCAACCGAGCACCCTAGGGGGCACTGCAGTGGACTTCATAAAATGCTCCCATGAACATAGCTCCATTATCTTGTCTGCTGAGCCCCCCAACCCCCCCCAAACCCACTACCCACAACTGTATACCACTACAATAGCCTTTATAGGTGAAGGGGGGAAACTAGACGTGGGTACAGTGGGTTTTGGAGGGGGATGGGCCTGGGTCCGCCTGCCTGAAGTGCACTGCACCCACTAAAACTGCTCCAGGGACCTGCATACTGCTGTGATGGACCTGAGTATGACATCTGAGGCTGGCAAAAATATGTTAAAAGATATTTTTTGAGGGTGGGAGGGGGTTAGTGACCACTGGGGAAGTAAGGGGAGGTCATCCCCGATTCTCTCCGGTGGTCATCTGGTCATTTCAGGCACCTTTTTGTGCCTTGGTCGTAAGAAAAACACAACCAGGTAAAGTCTTCCAAGTGCTCTTCAGGGACGCCCTTTTTTTTCCATTATGGGTCGAGGATGTCCATGTGTTAGGCACGCCCAAGTCCCACCTTCGCTACGCTCCCTTGAACTTTGGCCATCCCTGCGACGGAAAGCAGTTGGGACGTCCAAAATTGGCTTTCGATTATACCGATTTGGACGACCCTGGGAGAAGGACGCCCATCTTCCGATTTGTGTCAAAAGATGGGCGTCCTTCTCTTTCAAAAATGAGCCCAAAAGTCTCTTCACACTACTCTGGAAGTAATACCAGGAAGTCTTATGTTTGTCTTACAACCACTAGATGTTTGATTGAATAAACCTTTCAAGGATCATGTACAAAAGGTGTGGCATAAATGGATGTGTCAAGAATGGATGTCCTCTGGTGAAAAATGCTTGTCAAAAGCTGGAAATCTGACGAAATTAGACATAGAACTGATTACAAAGTGGGTCAGAGATGCATGAGAGGACATTCCAGAAGATATGGTTCAAAATGCTTTAAAAAATATGGTATAAATTTCATGGTTCTCACCATGACCTGAGCCCGAACTACTGGCACTCCTCCGGGTGGTGTCCCTCGATATTCTTCTTGGCCGGGTTGATATTCAAGTATATGGTATTTGTTTAATATGTCTGCCTTTTCCTCATCATTCTTTACATATTGGTAGGTGCAGCGAAGGGCGACTAAAATGATAGCGGGGATGGGACGACTTCCCTATGAAGAAAGACTAAGGAGGCTAGGGCTATACAGCTTGGAGAAGAGACGGCTGAGGGGAGACATGATAGAGGTATATAAAATAATGAGTGGAGTGGAACAGGTGGATGTGAAGCGTCTGTTCACGCTTTCCAAAAATACTAGGACTAGGGGGCATGCGATGAAACTACAGTATAGTAAATTTAAAACAAATCGGAGAAAATTTTTCTTCACCCAACGTGTAATTAAACTCTGGAATTCGTTGCCAGAGAAAGTGGTGAAGGCGGTTAGCTTAGCAGTTTAAAAAGGGGTTGGACGGATTCCTAAAGGACAAGTCCATAAACCGCTACTAAACGGACTTGGAAAAATCTAAAATTCCAGGAATAACATGTATAGAATGTTTGTACGTTTGGGAAGCTTGCCAGGTGCCCTTGGCCTGGATTGGCCGCTGTCGTGGACAGGATGCTGGGCTCGATGGACCCTTGGTCTTTTCCCAGTATGGCATTACTTATGTACTTATGTACTTATGGTTCTTAGCCGCTTTCAGACTCACAATTCCATATCTAGCCTTCCTCTTTTTCCCAATATACCTGAAAAAGTCTTGTCATCTCTGTTTATGTCTCTAGTAATTTTTTTTTCTATCTGTGCTTTTGCCAACTGTATTTCTCTGTTCTCTTCTTTGTTTTATGTGGTATTCTTTTCTGTGTTCTTCTGTATTTCAAAAATGCCACCTGTTCTGCCTTTATTTCTTCAGACACTTTATTCCTTCAGTCACTAGGTTTCCTTTTCCTCTTGCTTTTGATTATTTTCCTTGCAAAAAGATCCGTTGCCATTTTTGTAGCTCCTTTCAGCTTGGACCACTGACTTTCCATTCACTTATATTCTCCTACCCTGCTTGCTCTTTCTTCAGGTACACCCACATTCTACTAAAGTCAGCATATTTGAAACCCAGGACTTTGACATTAGATGCATTTCCCTCATTTGTGAGCATGAGATCCAGCATTGCCCCTTTTCTGGTGAGGTCTGTTACCATTTGTCTGAGAAGAGAACTTTGAAAGGCATCCACTATTTCTCTACTTCTTTCCGATTCTGCAGATGGAATACTCCAATCTGCATCGAGCAGGTTGAAATCGCCCAACATCATCATCTCCCCTTTCATTTCCAGCCTTTGGATATCTATAACTAGATTTTTTGTTTGTATCGGAAGTCTGTAGATGACGTCCGTGTGAACAGAGGTTCCACCTTCTCTCTCCAAGATGATTCATATCGCATCCTCCTGCATTTCAGTTGCTTTTATATTAATTTTCACATACCGTGCTACTCCTCCCCCATTTCTGCCATCTCTATCCTTCCTAAAAAGATCATAGCCCGGTATGGCTGCATTACATTTATGGGAATGATTAAACCATATCTCTGTGATAGCAACAAAATATAAATCTGCCTCTAACATCAGGGCTTGTACTTTGTTGCTTAGACTGCGAACACTCATGCTCATTGCTTTCCAGCTATATTTTATTGACGCTTTCATCTTTTGCATAGCTTTTTGCCTAGTCTCACCTTTCACTTTGTCGATAATAAATGATTTGCTAAAATGGCTTATTTTATTATTTCTCCCACTGGTGTCCAACATTTGCTTTTGATGGGGGAGACTCCAGTTTGCCACCCCCACTCTCTAGTTTAAAAACTTGAAAACATATTGACTGGATTTCTCACGGAGAATCCTGTTTCCTGCCTCTGAGAGATGTAGGGGCTCATTTTCAAAAGAGAAAAACATCTAAAAAATGGCATAAAGTGGCATTTGGACGGTTTTCTCCTAAAAATGTCCAAATCATGATTTTCAATACTCAAATTTGAGCCGTTTTTCTCTGCAGTGCATCCAAATCACAAGGGAACATGTTTGGGACGGGATTTGGACATTCCCAAAACTTGGATACTTTTCTGCCATAATGGAAGAAAGCAAAAACCAGGGCTAAAAGTTAGATATTTTGGCCTAGACCTGTTTCAGTCACGCTTAAGTCACAAAAAGGTGCCCTAAATGATGAGATGACCACTAGAGGGATTAAGGCATGAACTCCCCCTTACTCCCCTAGTGGTCACCAACCCCTTCCCACCCCCCCAAAGATGTGAAAGAAAAATACCAGCCTCTATGAAAACTTCAGATACTATGGCCAGTGCTATTAGGGCATCAAGCAGGTCCCTGGAGTAGCCTAGTGGTCAGTGCAGTGGACTGTAGAGAAGGGGACCCAGGCCCATATCCCACTCTAACTGGTACATTTGTGATGGAAAGTGGAAGCCCTCCAAAACCCACCAAAAAACTACTGTACCTATATATAGGTGACACCTGCAGGCATAAGGGCTATTATAATGGTGTACAGTTGAGTACAATAGTTTTTGGTGGGCTCACCATACAATATAAGGGAGTAACGGTGAGATGTGTACCTGGGACCTTTTATGTGAAGTCCACTGCACTGCCCCTTAGGGTGCTCCACTGCTCTGCTGGGGTGTCTGTGTGGCCAGTCTACTAAGAATGCTGGCCCCCCCATACATCCCAATGGCTTGTTTTGGTGCTTTTTTTTCCCTTGGAAAGTTTTTTTCCGAAAATGGCCCTAAAAGATAGATGCACTGAGCACAAAAATGTCTAGCAAATAGCCATTTTTGAAACACAAAGTTTGATGTTTTTCTGGTTTGAAAATGGCCATGTTCGCTACTGGATTTTTGGACATTTTTCAAAAAACATCTAAAATTGGATTTAGATATCATATAGAAAATGACTCTTGAAGGTTCTCATTACAGTATAGCCTTTTGTTTCTCCGTATACTACCCCATCCTCCTATGTATCTAAAATCATCTTGTTGAGAACAGGTTTTGAGCCACTTGAAGTTTTCTGTATTACGTACTCTTTCTTCTTCCCTTGCAGGAAGCAATTCAGAAAAACCTACAGTCTGTACCAAAGTGTCTAGCCCCTCTCTCAGTTTTTGAAAAGCTCTAGTTTAGACAGACAGGCAGATAGACATTCTCAACCCCTTTTGTATACATTTTTCTAACTTCCAGTGGGTTGGAAAGAATAACAACTAGGTCATAGGTCAGAAAGTAAAAAAAAAGTCTGAAGACAGGTTAGCTGGGTCTGTGATACTTCTGAGAGGAATGATGTCCAGTCAACAGGACTGAGGAAGCCTAGAGATAACCAGCTGGTCTGACTTGGGGTGGAGGACTGCAAAGGTGTGAAGAAGAGTAGGAAAATGCTGAAGAGAGATTTAAAAGGGAAAAGAGTGAGTAAGCAAAGTTCTTCCTCTGTTTTGTGATGGGGAATTTGAAAATGAAGAATAGGAGGGAGAAAGACTGGAAAAAGAAACAAGAAAATGAGACAGGAGGAAAGAGAGAGAGAGAGAGAGAGAGACACTCAGGGGTCCTTTTACTAAGCTGCTGTAAAAGTGGCTTGTGGTAGTGTAGGCGCGTGTATTGGGCATGCGCCGGGCCAATTTTTACTGGAGGAGGAGTGGCCTAGTGGTTAGGGTGGTGGACTTTGGTCCTGGGGAACTGAGTTCAATTCCCACTTCAGGCACAGGCAGCTCCTTGTGACTCTGGGCAAGTCACCTAACCCTCCATTGCCCCATGCAATCCACATTGAGCCTGCCATGAGTGGGAAAGCACAGGGTACAAATGTAACAAAAAAAAATCTACAAAAAAATTTTTTTTAATGGGATGGGAAAAGGACCTGCGGTAAAAATGAAACCAGTGCGCGCCCAAAACCGGCCTGAGCTCTTAACACTACCCACTGATCTAGCGGTAAAGGCTCATGCGCGGTGACCAGTTGGTGCGAACCAAGTGCCGATGCTGTTGGAACCGGCGCGCATAGAAGGAAATAAATAAATAATTCATCCAGG
This sequence comes from Microcaecilia unicolor, assembly GCF_901765095.1. Lineage (NCBI taxonomy): Eukaryota > Metazoa > Chordata > Amphibia > Gymnophiona > Siphonopidae > Microcaecilia > Microcaecilia unicolor. Next base: position 253,508,657 of record NC_044031.1, on the reverse strand, counting down.
CGTTATAGGCGCACACCAAATCTGAAATTACTGCCAGGAGGGCGTGCCGGCCTGTCAGTAGTCTCATTTTGGCGCACGCTGCATGCGCCTAGAGCCTACTGCGGCTTAGTAAAAGGACCCCTAAGAAAAGGGGAGTCTGTTTATAGGGTAGGAATGATGGCTATGAGACATCTGTCACACTGACACAGAGGATGATGAAAGGTGACAGACAAAGGAACATAGAATGTAACAGAGGAAAACACAGCCAGAAATTTAGTTCTCTATCTCCACCTGCTGGTAGACGGATACAACCCACTGGTTCCTAGATTCATCTGCTGCTGACGCAATGGAAACTGTATTTCCTTAAAAGTGGATTTTTAAAATGTACCTTTTGGTCTTTTTTTGTGGATTGTGCTTACATTTTTATTTCAAATGAAATCACCAGGCTGAAGGGAGATCTTACTGAGATCTAGAATTCTTGTCTTACTTATTGGTATGCTGTGTGTATCAGAAAATGTTGAGGTAATAAAAACAACACCTCTTAATATATCTTTTCCAAATATTTCTTTTTCCCCAAGATAACTAAAGTTATTCTCTGAATGAATGATTTGTGATCATTCCTCCTCCATAATGTCTGGTAGTATGGACCTTGCTGACCTGCACAGCTAATATAATGTTGATGGATTTCTAACTGCAAAAGTCAATGCACTTGTAATCTAGCATACTGGAGTTTAGATTTACTTCTCCCCATTTCTAAACCTGAACTTAAGAGAAGTTACATGTTCCTTTAGATTGTAAGCTCTCTTGAGCAGGGACTGTCCTTCCCCATGTTTAAACTTGTACAGCGCTGCGTAACCCTGGCAGCGCTATAGAAATGCTAAGTAGTAGTAGTAGTAGATATACAAGTTATTTTCATTGGCTTACGATCTAGTTGTACCTGTTAAGTAATGAGGGGTGAAGTGACTTACCCAAGGTCACAAGCAGTGCTGGTAGGAGCAGCGAAATTGGAACCCTTTCTCAGATTCACAACTTGCTTTTCTAACCACTGGGCTACTCCTCCATTTCAGAGGGACAACAGACGTAAAATAATATGGGGCCAATATTCATCCTCGATTCCCTCCGGTGGTCATTTGGTCATTTATGGCACATTTTTGTGGCTTGGTCGTAAAAAAAAAAAAGGACCAAGTCATCCAAGTGTTCATCAGGGACGTCCTTCTTTTTTTCATTATCGGCCGAGGACGCCCATGTGTTAAGCATGCCCCAGTCCCACCTTCGCTATGCTTCCGACATGCCCCCATGAACTTTTGTCATCCCAGTGATGGAAAGCAGTTGAGGACGCCCAAAATCGGCTTTCGATTATGCTGATTTGGGTGACCCTGTGAGAAGGACGCCCATCTTCCGATTTGTGTCGAAATATGGGCACCCTTCTCTTTTGATAATAAACCTGATAGTTTTCAGCTTATTGCAGCTCTGTCTGCCTGGGTACTCCTGCCTCCTACATTCAGTCTTTGCAAACTGTTCAAAGCTCCACTGCCCACCTTTGTTCTTCACCACATACAAACTCCTGATGCAGGCACTTTGCCGAAACATGGTACTGTGTTGAGTCCAATTTTAATACTGATTAAAGACTTTTACTTCATCATTACGTCTCCTGGGATTTTTTGGAAGAGTCCTTTAGATTACGCTACTTCTTTTTTTGACTTTGTCCTTTTTGTAGCAGATTACTTTCAAACCAATCGAGAACTCAAACCATCTAAATAAAGAACACTTATTAAAACTTGTGTGTGGTTATGCAATATTGTGGTTGCAACTAAATTATATTTTATCTTGTAGCTTTCAAACCATTACCACTAGGAAATAGAGCCTCAAGGAGCAAAAAAGCCTCTGTACGTCAGTGGTCTGAATATTATTATTCAAACTTATTCAGCACTTCTTCATTGGTTAAAAAAAACCCTTTGTTTCATTCTCTTGTCCTCTTTTAATATTTCCAATTCAATAACTTTTCACATATTTATCATTCAAAAACATTAAGTATAGCATGTATAATCAAAAATATTGATAACATTGCCAAAAATAGCACTTATCTTACAATGGCTTCTTTTAAATATATCATCCTGTCTTCTTTTAAATTTATTGTCCAACGGGGTCTCATTTCGCCCATCAATTTTGTTGTGCTTTATCAAGGAGATCCATATGTTAATACAGGAATAACCAACAACTGTGCTATACTTCCAGATCCTGTTTCTTCACCTTGGTGGTTGTTTGTATTCAAATTCCATAACACTGTGTGAAATATAGATTACTTCTTGATATCCACAATGGTATACGTTCAGTAGTTCAGGCACCTATCTTTAGTATAATATCTGAACATGCTTTAACTTTAAGATGGGGGTTGTGGTATGTCTTCTATGCTTCTGGAGGACCAGGATTTAATAGATCAAGTAAACAAGGAAATTGTGGAACACTTTTCATTTAATGATTCATTTGAGGTTTTGGCCACTATAAATGGGAACATTTCATCACGAATGTAGTGCAGCATTTTAAATCTTTAGTGGCAGAAAGGATAAACTAAGAAAGCAAGAACTAAATAATTTGAAAAGAGAAATTGAGAGAATGAAAACATGTCAGGAACTGTTCCCATGTAAGGAAAAGCTAAAGAGGTTTGGGTTCTTCAGTTTGGAAAACAGACGGTTGAGGGGGGATATAATTGAGGTCTACAAAATCCTGAATGGTCTAGAATGGGTAGAAGTGAATCGAGTTTTCACTCATTCAAAAAATGCAAAGACCTGGGGATAACTCAATGAAATTGCATGGAAATACTTTTAAAACAAATAGGAGGAAATATTTTTTCACTGAAAGAATTGTTAAGCTCTGGAACTTGTTGTCAGAGGATGTGGTAACAGCAGTTAGCATATCTAGATTTTAAAAAGGTTTGGACAAGTTTCTGGATGAAAAGCTCATAGTCTGTTATTGAGATGGACATGGGGGAAGCCACTGCTTGCCCTGAGATTGGTAGCATGGAATGGTGCTACTAATTGGGTTTCTGCCAGGTACTTGTGACCTGGATTGGCCACTGCTGAAAGAAAGATACTGGGCTAGATGGCAGTTCAAAGAAGAGCAGAACTCATGTCTAATATGATTTTAAAAAGTCTTTATTTATGCTACTCTGTAAAATGTCCCGAAGTGGCCATGTTTCGCCTCAGCCTTTGCTGTCCCAAAGGGCACATACACACAATAGAGATAAAATCCAATGAAAACAGCAACAATCAGCTCGCAGGGTTGATAGAAACACAGCAACTGTCTCTTGCATTCAAGAGAACTTAGAATACTGGGCTAGATGAACCACTGGTCTGACCCAGTATGGCTGTTCTTATGTAATAATTACTGCAATTTCATAAGCTAAAATACAAAGATAGGGGACCTTTTACAAAGCTGCGCTAAAAAGTGGCCTGCGGTATCAGTAGCAATGGGGCTTTCCCACCCACTGAGGCCACTTTTAGTGTGGCTGTAAAATGACCATGTGCTAATTTTCCTATTAGCTCATGGTCATTGGTGCGTGAGCCCTTACAGCCACCTATTAGCCATTAGCGCTGGGCACGCCTATTCTCCACCCTCAAACATGCCACCAGTTCTACAAAATATTTTCTAATTTTTAGCCTGAGCACACCCCGCAGTATTGGATTTTAAGTGCGGTAGGCAGTAAGCATGCATTCGTGTTCATCACAGCTTAGTAAAACGGCCCCATATCATTACTAGTAAAGATGTGCACAAATCATTTTTTTCTTTTACAGAGGGATAATTGTTATTGAAAGAATTTAAAAATGGTCTTTACACAACAAAAATGGCCTCTAAGTGGGGAAGTTACTAACGTGGGCTACTTTTAAGATGTGTTAAGAAAAGAAAATCCAAAGAAATCAACAGGGACAAAGCAGAGACAGCAATGAACAGAGACATGACCACAAGTTGAGATGACAGATTGGGTCACTTAATAAAGATCTTCTTATCTCAACTCATGGTCACATCTGTTTTTTGCTGTCTCTGCTTTGTATTGCCTCCATTTTACTATTAACCCCAGTTATCAGTAACTAGCCCCCTGATATTCAGCCAGCAGCGGTCAGTGTCTTTTTAAATGCTGATTGTCACCGGCTAACGTATCCCCCGATATTCAGTACCGGGTCATGACTGGACACCGGCAGTGAATATCAGGGATTTTTTTTGGGTGGGCTAGGCGCCCGGCACTTATGCAGGCCTTGGCGATATATTCAGCCAGGGCCGCATAAAAGTTATGTAGCTATGTGGGTGCTGGCAATGAATATCGCCGGCACCCGCATAACCTGGGGCTCCTCCCCAGTGCTACCCCCAGCGCCACCCCTGACCTGCCCACTTTTTGTTTGGGTGGTCTCAGGGGATATTCAGTGGCACTGTCCAGTGAATATCCCCGGTTAGGCGGCGGGAAGCTATTTAAGCAATAAGGAGAGGCTTCTGCTCGCTTAAATCGCTTTGAATATTGGCCTCTAGGTCTCATTGCATAAAATAGGACCTGTGGTAAAATAGTACAAGCTAGCAGTAAAATGACAGTAGCCCATATTAATAACTACAACCTTAACTAGTGCAATATTTTAAAGCAAGAAAGAATATAAAGACAAGCTGTACAATCATCATAATTTATACAGCTAACAAGATTGCCTGACAACTCAGAGGGTACTATTCCCAATCTGTATTATTTATGTATTATTATTATTAGTTATTATTCAGATTTATTTACCGCCTTTTTTTGAAGGAATTCACTCAAGGAGGTGTACAGTAAGAATAAATCAAACATGAGCAATAGGCAATAACAGCAGTAAAAATATTTGAGTAACAATACAAAGTATGGCATAGTATACTACAATATGCCGTATTTTTCGGACTATAAGACGCACTTTTTTCCCCCCCAAATTTGGGAGGAAAGTGGGGGGTGCGTCTTATAGTCTGAAGGTAGATTTGGCTGGCTGGCTGGCCGCCCGCCCTCCGAGTTCCGGATCGCCGTCAGGGTTACCTCCTCCCCCCCCCCCCCGGCCCTGTCACCACTTCTCCCTACTCACGCGATCTTCCCTGGTGGTCTAGTGACGTCGGGGCAGGAAAGAGCCCCCTCTTTCCTGCCCAGCGCGCTGCTCTCCATCCTCCTGTATGCAGCCTGACGGTCTCGGCGAGATTCAAAATGGCTGCCGAGACTTCAATTCTCGGCGGCCATTTTGAATCTTGCCGAGACCGTCAGGCAGCAATGCATACAGGAGGATGGAGAGCAGCACGCTGGGCAGGAAAGAGGGGGCTCTTTCCTGCCCCGACGTCACTAGACCACCAAGGAAGATCGCGTGAGTAGGGAGAAGTGGTGACAGGGCCGGGGGGAGGGCGATCCTGAATTCGGAGGGAGGGATTCGGACAAGATGCACCGGAGCACCTAGGTTTTAGAGGAGGGAAAAAGGAAAAAAATATTTTCCTATTTCCCTCCTCTAAAACCTAGGTGCGTCTTATGGTCCGGTGCGTCTTATAGTCCAAAAAATACGGTAATAGAACATTATAAATGATAGTGAAGGGTAAAGCAAAGATGGGACAATTAGATAGGTAAGAGAGTGAGAAGAGTTAAAAGTAAGGTGACTGATTTAAAGAAAGTGGCACCTGAGGTCAGAGAGAGACGGTTAAATATTATCTCAGCTAGGGTAGGAGTGGATAAACATGTCCTGCTGCAGTATGTGTAGCCGGAGTCACTCCTTGTGTATATGAGACTAACAAGTTAGTTACTTCTTCCACTAAAGGCTTGGTTGAAGATCCAAGCTTTCACCTGCTTCCTGAAGTAGAGATAGTCTTGTGTTAAGCGGAGCCTTTCAGAGAATGCATTCCAGAGTGTGGGGGCTACTCTGGAGAAGGCTCACTTGCGGGTATCACATCGTGTAATGTCTTTTGGAGAGTGTGTCAGAAATGATCATTAACATAAAATCCACGGTTTATCACTTTGTCATTGTCACGCTGAATTTTCAAATAAAAGAAACACCGACAGGTTGGGATTTATGTGATATGTTTCAGTGTTGCTGGCAAATGGAAAAGAATCAACTTTCAGTCTTCCAAAGTAATCCCTGCACTGCAGCAGCTACAGAAATGAAACTGATAATCACTAAAGCAGAGGCGATCAATGTACCGGTAAATGAAATTGGCATTTATAATGAACAGCGATTTTCATTTATCTAGAGAGAATTTTCTTTAGAAAAACGCACTGCATTGAACAGCCAAGTATTAGGGTTTATTTAAGGAGAACTAAAAACAAACAGAAGTTTTGACATAGAGATAAGAACTGTTTTCCCAACTGAGTTTGTGAATTCAAGGAAGTGTGGGACAAGTACATGGGCTCTGTTAGGGAGAGGAATAGATAGATGATATGCTAAGGTTGTGATCGAATGTAATAAAAGAGACTAGCTCGTTAAACTGAGAATTGAGCTAGTACCACAAAAAACAAATTTACCATTTATTTTTAAGAAGAAAGATTATCCTGTGAGTCTTGCTATTATAATTACAGCGACCAAATCAAAAGCACAGACATTTGATCAAGTTGGAGTACTTTTTGAGGAACAAGTATTGGCACATGAACAAGAGACAAGAATAGCCTGAAAAAGTATGCAGCTGACAAGAAACAGATGGGAGAATGGAGTGGAGGAGTAGTCTATTAGTTAGAGCAGCATGCTTTGATCCTGGTAACCTGGGTATGATTCCCACTATAGCTCCTTGTGACCTTGGACAAGTCGCTCAACCCTTCAATACCTTAGATTGTGAGCCCTCTAGGGGCCGCATATGTCTAATAGTGTTATAGAAAATGATTAGTAGTAGTAAGAATGCTAGAAAAAAGAATGAGTTGTTCTCATCACTTTTGATTGGCTTATAACTAGTACCTACATTTGAGCATGTCAATGCTTCAGCTCATCAAATGAACCCCAGCTGGACATGGAAAAAAAGAGAAAAAAAACAACTAAACTAAATTGAACTCTACATAACTCCTGATATGTCACTGGGGCTTGATGGTTTTATGGCAGAATTTTATCGTCTTTAATAATAATTATCTGGGGAGAAGCCTGCAGTGTTGGCGTGTGTGTGTGTGTGTGGGGGGGGGGGGGAGTCCCTCTCCAGCTCATTAGCTGTGGGTGACATATGAGCCTTCAGTGGTGTTCCAGTGCCTTCAGCCATCGGGCACTGTTGAGGACAACCTTTTGACGTCATCCGGGTCTTCCCCAGAGCTTCAAGAGGCTGCTGTCTTTAGTAGGGAAATTGGGAGAAGCCTGCAGTATTGGCATATGCATATAGGGAGTCTCTCTCCAGCTTACCTGAATGTAAACCTTCAGTAGTATTCAGGTGCCTTCAGCCATCAGGCACTGTTGAGGACAGCCCTCTGATGTCATGGCCGCAGGGCATGCTCTAAGGAGCATGCTCTTCTTCTTGGGAGCCCCATGGAGCACCAAGGCGCACCGCACAGCACTGGGGGGATTTTCCTTTTTTTAAAATGTTTTTGCTATAGGTTTGAATCTGTTTGTTATGGGGAAGTGTAAAGGGGCTGTCAAGCCCAAGGTTTCTACTCCAGTTACTAGTGCTCCAAGCACACAGTCTCTAAAGGGACAAAGAATCATCTTGGTGCACAGGTACTGACTCCCTCTGATATCTCTTTTGAGTCCTCCAGAGAGAACTCCTCCCCCTCCATTAATTTCTCTGGTAGCAGGGATTTCCCGACAGATATCTCTGTTACCCCTGGTGTCTCAGCAGTATTGTGTTGCCCCGCCTCACTTGCTAATTTTTATAAAGCTTCCTGAAATTATTAAGGTGACAGACTGTTGTGTAGGGGCCCCAGTTAGCAAGAAACAGCTATGAAGATTTCTTTGAAAAACATCTGGAAGTTGAACTCACGTACGGAGGAGATGTTAAAATCTGTCATAGCCCAGACAGTTACTTCAGTTACTTTCTCTAAACAGGTGGTTACAAAATAGATATGTGGATGGTAATTTGTTGATTTTGGATAAGCAAGTTTCAGGGATTCAAGCTCAGGCAACAACACTGCAGGCATATTTATGTTCTCACATATGCTGCATTTAAAAATAGAAATGTTGGAGAATGCTCGCAGGGCTTGCAACCTTTTTGAATTTTCCTCAGATATATTTACTTTCCCCAGACATTCTCCTTAGAAAATATTTTAAGGAGATTCTCAGGTTTTCAAATCCTGAAACTATTTTGTTGAGTAATTGCTATTATTTGCCTTCTAAGAAGAAGCTTTTGGGTAATCAACAGCAAGTAGACCAATTAGAGACACAGGAGGTCGATTTGACTGCTTTTTTACAGGATTCACAAGATATAATTTCTACTATCCTGCTTATAATCGAAAGAGAAAAACGCCTATATTGCGACCCAAATTGGGAGATGGGCGTCTTTCTCCCGTGGGCGCCCAAATCGGTATAATCGAAAGCCGATTTTGGGTATTTCCAACTGCAATCCGTCGCAGAAACGGGTAAAGTTGACGGGGCGTGTCGGAGGCATGGTGAAGGCGGAACTGGGGCGTGGTTATCGGCCGAGGAGAGATGGGCGTCTTTAGCTGATAATCGAAAAAAAGGCATTTTTAACGCGATTTTGGGTCACTTTTTTGAACCCTTTTTTTTCACGAACAAGTCTGTGCCCCAACTGACCAGATGACCACTGGAGGGAATTGGGGATGACCTCCCCGGACTCCCCCAGTGGTCACTAACCCCCTCCCAACAAAAAAACCCCACTTTGAAAACTTTTTTTCCAGCCTCTATGCCAGCCTCAAATGCCGTAACCACCTCCATGACAGCAGAATGTGTTCTATCCTGTGACAGTCTTTCCCTGGTTCTGAAGTGGCTCTCGGGTGAGTGTGACACCTTTTCTGTTATGCGCACTGCAGAGTCACATCAGCAATGCATTGTGGTGGGTGTAGGGTATTGGGCTCCGTGATTCCAGTAGCTTGTGGCAAATGCTCAAGATGTTGGTAGTTGGTAGGCTCTACTCCCATGGTGCTTTTCCCCCTGCTTACTGGGTCAGAGTGTGCCCTGTTTTGTTTCCGGTAGACCATGAGGTAGTGGCCATTTTTGTAAGCCAGTTTTAGCTCCCTTTCACGTGTTAGCCACGTTGCAGAACTTAGTTTTTACCTTGAATGTGGCTGAAAGAGGGCATTGTACAGCATTCTGCCAGCTCTGACCTACTGCTCATCTCAGTACCAGGGAGACTCATTGCCAGTGGGGCAAAACCTCTGATCTGCAGTTAACTGTGAGTAAGCGTGCTTATTCCAATAAAGGACATTTTCAGAGAGATTAGTCTTCAGGTGTCAACTGGTGTGCCAATGTTATATAGCAGCAACAAGTCCTAGAGGCCTGCATGTATGCAGGTCCCTGGAGCACTTTTAGTGGGTACCGCAGTGCACTTCAGCCAGGTGGACCCAGGCCCATCCCCCCCCTACCTGTAACACATGTGCTGGTAAATGGGAGGTCTCCAAAACCCACTGTACCCACATGTAGGTGCCCCCTTCACCCCTAAGAGCTATGGTAGTGTTGTACATTTGTGGGTAGTGGGTTTTGGGGGAGGGGGGTTCGGGGCTCAGCACCCTTGGTAAGGGAGCTATGCATGTGGGAGCATTGTCTGAAGTCCACTGCACTGACCTCTAGGGTGTCCAGTTGGTGTCCTGGCATGTCAGGGGGGCGAGTGTACTACGAATCGTGGCCCCCCCCCCACGACCAAATGGCTCATATTAGGATGTTTTTGAGCTGGGCGTTTTTAGTTTCCATTATCGCTAAAAAAAACAAAAGCCCAGCTGAAAAAAGTCCATTTTTTTGAAAATACGGTCTGTCCCACCTCTTCACGTACCCGTTTTCAGACATAGACGCCCATGGAGATAGGCGCTCGCGTTCGATTATGCCCCTCCACATCTTCTCTTTTGGTTACTTTTAAAAACGAGTGATGTCACTGATATTGAACAATTTATTTTTGAAAAAAAAACCATTTACGCTTCTGTAGGTTTAAGATAAATGTTTTTCTTGATGTCTCCCAGGCCACTCAACTTAGATGTAAGGCTTTTTAAAATCTGAAGCCTAGAGTGGTGGCTTTGGGAGTGTATTTTTTCTTAAAATTTCTTTGTAAATGTATTATCACCTTTCAAGGGAAGGAGTATGCTTTTCGGGAATCTATACAATTAGAACATTTTCTTCTAATATATGTTAAGTGAAGTGTTAGTATGAGTTAAGTTTAAAATTGATTACATGCTTTGGTGAGGTATTTTCCTCTGTTTACTTTTCATTTTTTTCTTTAGGGCTTATGCAGGTTGTTTTCCCCCTTGATGTGGGCTTGTGGGTAAAATATATTTTGTATAAATATTAAGTATGTATATATTTAGTTTTCCTTGTATTCCCTTTTCTTGTTTTTCTGTTTGATGGGAAACAATTAACATTACAATTAAAAAAAATTATCTAGCTCCCAAACTTCAACATCTATACTCAAATTTAATTTGCTCAGGAAAACTGTTGAGCCCATGATTCTAGCTTTTCAGGAGCTAGGTGGACACTCAAAATTACAGGCCTATCTCATTAATCAATGTTGACTATAAAATTTATGTTATTAGTCCATATTTTAATCAAATTAATAGGCGCAATAATCCACAAGGATTACTGAACGTTTTACAGAATCCTTACTCCACAGATAATGCAAGTCTATGTTAACTATCCTACACAAAGCTAGAGGTGAAGGTCCTTACCACAGCAATTTCATTAGATGATGAAAAAGCTTTCAATCAGGTATAGTAGGGGTATTTGGTGTGGGTTACTAAGGGTAGACCTGGTGTGGCAAAAGCACTTTGAAACCTTTATGGAACCTGAGCACTGAGCTATTTGGGGGAGAAGTCATTATAGGTTTTGATGTCCACATCTATTTTATCTTGGGTATTGTATTTTATTGTTTATAAGGCATCAAGAACTAAAAATAAATCTCTAAACTGAATACTCTGGAAGACAATAAGGGGACCTTTTACTAAAAAGCATTAAGAAATGGGCTTTTTTCTTTTTGCAATTCCTGTGCTATTTCCATTAGTGTGCAAGACCTGCGAAAATATGAACGCGGGAGCACTTACTGCCTCCTAGATGCTAACCCCTAGATTCTACATAGATCGCCAAAATTTGGGTGCGGATCCCAGATCCACATGCAAACTGATTAGTTAACAAGCCATTAATCATCAATAATTGGTATCGATTGGCACTCATTTGGGTTTGCATGCAGAGCTGTCCTGTACTCTATTTTATAAAATGCATGCCTAAAGTTTATAGTGTGCAACTCAAAAAAAGGGCGTGGCCATGGGAGGAGCATGAGCAGGCCAAGGCATTCCCAGAACTTAGGTGCATTGTTATAGAATAAGGTCATTTACGTTTTCAACTTCCATTAGTTGAGCGCCAGCATTTACACCAGGTTTCAGCAGGCGTTACGTATGGTGCCCAAAGGGGTCCATATACTAAGCTACAGTAAAAGAGGGCCTGCGCTAGCATCAGCGCAAGTTTTTGGTGCGCGCTGAGGCCCCCTTTTACTGCAGCAGGTAAAAGGATGGGGTTTAAAAAAAAAAAAAGAAATGGCTATGTGGTAAGTGAACCATTTGCTGTGGGGCCATTTGGGGGGGGGGGGGGGTGTCACTTACTGCCACCCATTGAGGTGGCAGTAAAGGCTCCCGTGTTACCTTGGCAGTAAACGGGCAGTGCTGCCAGGTAAGCCACGGTGCTACAGAAGTAGAAAATAGTTTTGCAGAGCCAGAAATGGTGTGTGCGCTGGGGGTGGGAACTACTGCCGGGTTCCTGCGGCAGCTCAGCAGTAGTTCCGGATTGGCAAATGGCAATCCCATGGCCTTGCGCCAAGCCTTTAGTAAAAGGGCTCCAAAGTTAGGCGTGAGATCCACACTAAACTGTATACTATAAAGAGCACTCCATGCAGAGTACCCTTTCTGGAACACAAGTTTAGCACGAATCTTCTCAACAGCTAACTTTGGGCACCATTTAGAGTGTTATCCAGTTAGCGTGCACTAATGTGAACACGCCAGCTGGAAAACACTTCCATACCTATCCTTCGCCCATGACATGCTGCATCCCCCAAAATTAAATAACTAAATAGCACACGATTAGCATACAATGACAGGCACATTACCACAAAATGCTTTAATATGTTTTGTGGTGAGCCTTTTTCTGTATTAAGCATGTGTTAGTGCTTAACATGGTTTAGTACTGAGCACTGAGCTATTTGGAGGACACATATGTTATATTTCTGTAATATTAAGAGGGAACATTTCAAAAACATTTATCCAGGTAAACAGTCCAAAAATTGACTACCCTTTGTCCAGGTGAAAGTAGGAATGCACAGGCATGCTCAGAAGGAATAACATGCATAATTTTGCATTTTCAAATCTACGTATGTTGCTCTTCCAGGAAAAAAAGTATCCACAGAAAAGCAGGTGCAGATCTGTGCAGGCACCTTTTTCCAAGGCAACTTCCAAAGGAATAATGTGTGTGCACCGTCTGGAGAATTGGTGCACAGTCTGTGGATAAAGTACCTTTAGACTTTGCAGCTATTTTGAACCATGCCCTCCTCCTCCCACAAGAGAATTTTGGGTAGGAGTGAGGAGGTGGATTAAGGTCATCATTTATTTAAAATGTTATTGGAATTATGAAGATATTTCTGACAATAAAACAAAATTTATACATACTATATTTTACACTTTGTTCTAACAGTTCATCCTTAATAACTGAAATGACAGCTAGAAACATCAACATGTTAATATACAGTATATCTGTGGACTGGATCACAGAGAAACATTTCAAAATGAAGACAGATAAAGAACATATGGCCCATCTGGTCTTCTCATCCACACTAACAATTAAAGTCTATAAATATAAATCTCTTCTTGTCCCTTAGAGATCTTCTGTGATGGTCCCATGCTTTTTTGAATTTAGATACCATCGTTCTCTTGCCCACCTCCATTGGGAGGCTGTTCCATTTATTCACAAAGTTTCCTGTGAATAAATACACCATTTCCTTATATTACTCCTAAGTTTTCTCCCTCATCCTATGAGCTTAGAAGTACAGCGATCCTGAATTCCAGTCAATTAATGCTACTCAAATAAATAATAATAGAATCTTCAAGGAAATGGGAGATACTGGACTAAGTAATGAATGTGTATCATGTTTCCAAAGTCCAGGTAGATGGTCACCTGAGTTTCAGTGATCATTAGACAGTACATTTTAATGTAAGAGCAAAGGCAGAGAGGGGTCACACAATGGTCAGGGTTTGGGATTACAAGAGTACCAATGTTTTTTTATCTTAAGGAGGCACTGGTAGCATGGGAAAATCTTTATGTACCAGGAGAACAGTGAGCCAAACTAAAAGGATTGATAGGACTGCAAATCTGTATATTAGGTAAGTAAATTTAACTAAGGGAAAAAATGGGTGCCTGAAAAGTACAAGGTATCTCACAAAGATGATAACAGGAAAGGATATCTGGAAAAGCTGAGAGAAGCAGAGAAAGTAGTCAAAATGGCATAGGTAAGAGTGGAAGAAAAGACAACTATGGCAGCAAAGGAAGGTGAGAAGCAGTGGCGTTCCTAGGGGGGCTGACACCCGGGGTGGATCGCCGATGCGCCCTGCCCCCTGAGTGCAGCCCCCCCCGGAACAGCGCGATGCCCCCCCCCCGGGTGCACGCCGCTGGGGGGAGTGTCGTGCGCCTGCCGGCTCTTCGTTTTCATGCTCCCTCTGCCCTGGAACAGGAAGTAACCTGTTCCGGGGCAGAGGGAGCATGAAAACGAAGAGCCGACAGGCGCGCGGCACCCCCCCAGCGGCGTGCACCCGGGACGGACCGCCCCCACCTTGGTATGCCACTGGTGAGAAGACTTTTTCAGGTCTGTCAGTGAAAAGAGGAAATGTGAGGAAAAAAGAAAAGGAACATGTTCAGTAATTCAGCTTTTTCCTTGTCATCCTTAACACTCTTCTTCAGTGTTCATCTAAAAAGAGATTGAAGAAGGGCCGTAGAGATTTAAAAAGCTACATATGACAATGGTACGTATGATAGATGCAACACTGTTTGCATGGAGCTACCAAAATTAAAAGTCAAAAAAGTATGGGATTGGATGGAATACAAGAATATTAAGGAAGCCCAAGAACATTCTGGTAAGTCAGTTGATGGACTTATATAATTGATCTTTGGAGATGAGAGTTGGTTCTGTTCATCTAGGGAAGGGCAGATATTCTCCTCCTTCATGGAAATATAGAGGAAAAGGGAAGCGCCAGGCTGGTTAGTCTCATCTTCATGTTGGTAAAATTGAGAATCTGCTAATGGAAAGGAGAGTATGCAGGATCTTAATTTCTTTGATTGGATAAGCAGAGAATTAGATCAGACTTATACCCCAGCTGTGGTGTACTTCAATTTCAGCAAAGCTTCTGATAGCGGACTGGATTAGAAACTGGTTAGATAACTTACAACAAAGGGTAATGATAAATGGAATAATGCATAATCTCATTTCCCATTCCTTACCCTGCTCCTGTGTCCAGCATGTTCCTCCTGCCATAGCCACAGCTGTTCCATCGGTTCCTGGGGCATTTTAAAGTTACTCCTTGCTGGAACAGGCCTTTGTAATAAAGGCCCCTGCTCAAGCGCTGCCACCTCTCCCTCAGACAAAGGACGTCCGGCTGGGGGAAGGGCAGGAGTCCACAGTGCTTGAGTACAGGCCTCTAATGCAAGGCCCACTGCTTACAGGGGATAGCTTCAAAGTAGCCTGAGAAGTGATGAAATAGAATCAATGGTGGCATGAGGAGAATGCTGGACATGGGAGCAAGGTAAAAAGAGAAGATGAAATGCTGGACTGGGGGAGAGAGGAAAGGGGAAAAGGGGAGATGCTGAACCCAAGGGCCTTAGGGAGGGGAAAGAGAGATAAGATACTGAACACAGGAGGTGGGGAATAGGGACAGGGAGGTTAGATGTTGGACCCAAGGGAGGAGGTAGGGAGGGGAAGGGGAGATAAGATGTTGGACCCAAGGGACATAGGGAAGGGAGGAAGAGATGAGATGCTGGACCAGGGAGGGGGGGATGGAAGAGAAGGGAATATGCTGGATCCAGGGAGGGATAAGGAGGGGAAGGAGAGATGAGATGCTGGACCTAATCGGGTATAGAGAAGAGAGTGAGAGATAAAATACTGGATGGGTGGGTAGGAAGGGTAAAGGTAGATGATAGATCAGAGGTGGGTTTAGGGAGGAGAGGGAGAGATGAGATACTGGACCCGGTAGCGGTAGGGAGGGTAGATGCTAGATATTTGGGGATATAGGCAGGGGAAGGGGAGACGCAGTAATGGAAGGGGCTTAGGGCTTTGAGCTGCTCCAGGGGAAGACAGAGGGGGCACATAGCTGAAGGTTCTCTTGAGGTGTCAGAACCAAAGGGATATTAGGGTATATAGGGTGAGACATAACCAGTAGAGTAAAGGAGATAAGGATTTAAGACAGGGTCTGTCACTGTATTCCTGGAGGGCTACAAATCAGTCTAGTTTTCAGGATATTTCAAACAAATATGCATGTGATACATTCACATGCACTGCCTCCACTGTATGCAAATACATCTCATGCATATTCATTAGGGCTTGTGGCCTTCAAAGTTTGCCATCTAGACACCCTTGATTTAAGATCAAATTCAAGTTCAAGGCGAGTTACAAACAGGTGCACAAGTTATTTCCCTGCCCAACTCTACTTATGGTCGAAGCTGCACCTAAAGAAATAGAGAGCAAAGTTAACTCACAGAAGGTCACAAGGAGTGTCAATGAAAGCAGCAGCATTTGAATCCTGGCTCTATGCTGCTGCTCTAACCACTAGGGCTGCTCCTCCACCTCAATATTGTAACCAGTGATATGTCTGATAAGATATAAAGACTATGGAGGTGGTCCAGAGAAAGGTGAAGGGTCTGGCACGAAAGTGAATGATACATACCTGTAG
Source organism: Microcaecilia unicolor (assembly GCF_901765095.1). Taxonomy (NCBI): domain Eukaryota; kingdom Metazoa; phylum Chordata; class Amphibia; order Gymnophiona; family Siphonopidae; genus Microcaecilia; species Microcaecilia unicolor. Next base: position 253,492,660 of record NC_044031.1, on the reverse strand, counting down.
CAGGTGTTCTCCGAGGACAGCAGGCTGATTGTTCTCACGACTGGGTGACGTCCGCGGCAGCCCCCACCAACCGGAAAAAAGCTTCGCGGGACGGTCGGCACGCAGGGCACGCCCACCGCGCATGCGCGGCCGTCTTCCCGCCCGTGCGCGACCGCTCCCGCCAGTTGAATGACTAGCAAAAGATGAAACACACAACTCCAAAGGGGAGGAGGGAGGGTAGGTGAGAACAATCAGCCTGCTGTCCTCGGAGAACACCTGCTACAGGTATGTATCATTCACTTTCTCCGAGGACAAGCAGGCTGCTTGTTCTCACGACTGGGGTATCCCTAGCTTTCAGGCTCACTCAAAACAAGAACCCAGGTCAATTGAACCTCGCAACGGCGAGGGTACAACAGAAATTGACCTACGAAGAACAACTAACTGAGAGTGCAGCCTGACCAGAATAAATTCGGGTCCTGGAGGGTGGAGTTGGATTTACACCCCAAACAGATTCTGCAGCACCGACTGCCCGAACCGACTGTCGCGTCGGGTATCCTGCTGGAGGCAGTAATGTGATGTGAATGTGTGGACAGATGACCACGTCGCAGCCTTGCAAATCTCTTCAATAGTGGCTGACTTCAAGTGGGCCACTGACGCTGCCACGGCTCTAACACTATGAGCCATGACATGACCCTCAAGAGCCAGCCCAGCCTGGGCGTAAGTGAAGGAAATGCAATCTGCTAGCCAATTGGAGATGGTGCGTTTCCCGACAGCGACCCCTAGCCTGTTAGGGTCGAAAGAAACAAACAATTGGGCGGACTGTCTGTGGGGCTGTGTCCGCTCCAAGTAGAAGGCCAATGCTCTCTTGCAGTCTAATGTGTGCAACTGACGTTCAGCAGGGCGGGTATGCGGCCTGGGGAAGAATGTTGGCAAGACAATTGACTGGTTAAGATGGAACTCCGACACCACCTTCGGCAGGAACTTTGGGTGGGTGCGGAGCACTACTCTGTTGTGATGAAATTTGGTATATGGAGCATGAGCTACTAGGGCTTGAAGCTCACTGACCCTACGAGCTGAAGTAACTGCCACCAAGAAAATGACCTTCCAGGTCAAGTACTTCAGATGGCAGGTATTCAGTGGCTCAAAAGGAGGTTTCATCAGCTGGGTGAGGACGACGTTGAGATCCCATGACACTGTAGGAGGCTTGATAGGGGGCTTTGACAAAAGCAAGCCTCTCATGAATCGAACGACTAAAGGCTCTCCAGAGATGGCTTTACCTTCCACACGATAATGGTAAGCACTAATCGCACTAAGGTGATTCCTTACTGAGTTGGTCTTGAGGCCAGACTCTGATAAGTGTAGAAGGTATTCAAGCAGGTTCTGTGCAGGGCAAGAACGAGGTTCTAGGGCCTTGCTCTCACACCAAACGACAAACCTCCTCCACTTGAAAAAGTAACTCTTTTTAGTGGAATCCTTCCTGGAGGCAAGCAGGACCCGGGAGACACCCTCCGACAGACCCAACGCAGCGAAGTCTACGCCCTCAACATCCAGGCCGTGAGAGCCAGAGACTGAAGGTTGGGGTGCAGTAACGCTCCGTCGTTCTGCGAAATGAGAGTCGGAAAACACTCCAATCTCCACGGTTCTTCTGAGGACAACTCCAGAAGAAGAGGGAACCAGATCTGACGGGGCCAAAAGGGCGCTATCAGAATCATGGTGCCGCGGTCGTGCTTGAGCTTCAGTAAGGTCTTCCCCACCAAAGGTATGGGAGGATAAGCATACAGGAGGCCGGTCCCCCAATGGAGGAGAAAGGCGTCCGACGCTAGCCTGCCGTGTGTCTGAAGTCTGGAACAGAACAGAGGCAGCTTGTGGTTGGTCTGAGAGGCGAAAAGGTCCACCGAGGGGGTGCCCCACTCTCGGAAGATCTTGCGTACCACTCTGGAATGGAGCGACCACTCGTGCGGTTGCATGACTCTGCTCAGTCTGTCGGCCAGACTGTTGTTTACGCCTGCCAGGTATGTGGCTTGGAGGAGCATGCCAAACTGGCACGCCCAGCGCCACAGCCCGACGGCTTCCTGACACAGGGGGCGAGATCCGGTGCCCCCCTGCTTGTTGACGTAATACATTGCAACCTGATTGTCTGTCCGAATTTGGATAATTTGGCAGGACAGTCGATCTCTGAAAGCCTTCAGCGCGTTCCAGATCGCTCGGAGCTCCAGGAGGTTGATCTGCAGATCCTTTTCCTGGAGGGACCACAGACCCTGGGTGTGAAGCCCATCGACATGAGCTCCCCAACCCAGGCGAGATGCATCCGTCGTCAGCACCTTCGTGGGCTGCGGAATTTGGAATGGACGTCCCAGGGTCAAATTGGTCCGGATGGTCCACCAGAGCAGTGAAGTGCGGCAACTGGTGGAGAGGCGGGTGACATCTTCTAGATTCCCGGTGGCTTGGAACCACTGGGAAGCTAGGGTCCATTGAGCAGATCTCATGTGAAGACGAGCCATGGGAGTCACATGAACTGTGGAGGCCATATGACCCAGAAGTCTCAACATCTGCCGAGCTGTGACCTGCTGAGACGCTCTGGTCTGCGAAGCGAGGGACAGGAGGTTGTTGGCCCTCGCTTCGGGAAGGAAGGCCTGAGCCGTCTGGGTATTCAGCAGAGCTCCTATGAATTCCAGAGACTGGGTTGGCTGGAGATGGGACTTTGGGTAATTTATCACAAACCCCAGCAGCTCCAGGAGTTGAATAGTGCACTGCATGGACCGGAGGGCTCCTGCCTCCGAGGTGTTCTTGACCAGCCAATCGTCGAGATATGGGAACACGTGCACTCCCAGCCTGCGTAGGTACGCCGCCACCACCACGAGGCACTTTGTAAACACTCGTGGGGCGGAGGCGAGCCCAAAGGGCAGCACACAATACTGAAAGTGCCGTGCGCCCAGGCGGAATCTGAGATACTGTCTGTGAGCTGGCAGTATCGGGATGTGAGTATATGCATCCTTTAAATCCAGGGAACATAGCCAATCGTTTTTCTGAATCATTGGCAGAAGGGTGCCCAAGGAAAGCATCCTGAACTTTTCTTTGACCAGGAATTTGTTCAGGCCTCTCAGGTCTAGGATGGGACGCATCCCCCCTGTTTTCTTTTCCACAAGGAAGTACCTGGAATAGAATCCCTGCCCTTCCTGCCCGGGTGGTACGGGCTCGACCGCATTGGCGCTGAGAAGGGCGGAGAGTTCCTCTGCAAGTACCTGCTTGTGATGGGAGCTGAAGGACTGAGCTCCCGGAGGACAATTTGGAGGCAGGGAGGCCAAATTCAGGGCGTATCCGCACCGCACTATTTGGAGAACCCACTGGTCGGAGGTTATGAGAGGCCACCTTTGGTGAAAAAATTTTAACCTCCCCCCGACCGGCAGATCGTCCGGTACGGACACTTTGAGGGCGGCTATGTTCCCGTGGATCCAGTCAAAAGCCCGTCCCTGGCTTTTGCTGTGGAGGCGCAGGGGGCTGCTTAGGCGCACGCTGTTGACAGGAACAAGCGCGCTGGGGCTGTCCCTGTGCCTGACGAGGCCTTCGGGCCGGCTGGTTGTACCTACGCTTTGCAAAAGAATAGGGTGCAGCCTGCCGGGCCCGGGAAAAACGTCCACCTGCTGAGGTGGATGCTGAAGGCGCCCGGTGGGAGAGCTTGTCGAGAGCGGTTTCCCGCTGATGCAGTTGGTCCACCATCTGCTCGACCTTCTCACCAAAAATGTTATCCCCCCGGCAAGGGACGTCGGCCAGTCTCTGCTGGGTGCGGTTGTCCAGGTCAGAGGCACGCAGCCATGAGAGCCTGCGCATCACTATACCTTGGGCCGCAGCACGAGATGCCACGTCACAGGTGTCATAGATACCCCTGGACAGGAACTTTCTGCACGCCTTCAGCTGCCTCCTGATAAGGCCTGGACTGCTCCAGCGGGAGCTTCTCGACCAGGTCCGCCAGTTGTTGCACATAGGTCCGCATGTGAATGCTCATATAGATCAGGTATGACTGGATGCGGGTCACGAGCATGGAGGATTGGTAGGCCTTCCTCCCGAACGAGTCCAGAGTGCGAGACTCCCGCCCCGGGGGCGCCGAGGCGGTATCCCTCGAACTCCGTGCCCTCTTGAGAGCAGAATCCACGACCGCCGAGTCATGGGGCAATTGGGGCCGCATTAACTCTGGGTCGGAGTGGATCCTGTACTGGGACTCTGCTTTCTTGGGAATGGTGGGGTTAGTTAACGGTCGCACCCAGTTCCGAAGCAGTGTCTCCTTGAGGACATTGTGCAGCGGCACCGTGGAGGACTCTCTAGGTGGCGATGGATAGTCGAGGACCTCGAGCATCTCGGCCCTCGGCTCTTCCACAGAGACCACGGGGAAGGGAATGCTGATAGATATATCCCGCACAAAGGAGGCAAAGGAGAGGCTCTCGAGGGGTAAGAGCTTCCTCTCCGGTGAAGGCGTGGGGTCCGAGGGAAGGCCCGTAGACTCCTCTGAGGAGAAATATCTAGGGTCCTCCTCTTCCCCCCACAAGTCCTCATCCTCGGTATCGGACATAAGCTCATGTAGCTGAGTCCTGAACCGGGCCAGGCTCGACGTCGAGGCACCGAGGTCTCGGTGTCGTCGAGCGGTGGACTCCCGCGCCGGCGGGGACGGAGCTCCCTCCATCGACGTCGACGGGGACTCCACCTGCGTGGCGGTCGAGACCGGCGCCGCAAGCGGCGGCGGTGTCGACGGCCCCGGCGCCGGGCTAGAGCTCACCGGCGCCACAGACATCGGCGCCGAGGGCGCAAGCACCCCCGGCGCCGGCACAGCCTGGCGCATCAGCCCTTCCAGGATCCCCGGAAGGATGGCTCTGAGGCACTCGTCCAGGCCCGCTGCCGGGAAAGGCGGTGGGGCCGGTAGGGGTGTCGGTGCCAGAAGCTGATGGGGGCCAGGAGACGGCACCGAGGTGCCGGAACCCTGACGCGTCGGTACCTCCACGACCGACGGGGACCTCTCCTCTCGACGATGACGCTTCGGCGCCGCCTCCTCTCCGATGTCCGGATGCACCGAGGGCGACCGGTGACGACGCTTCTTGTCTTTCTTCCGATGCGCGTCACCGGTGCCGGGAGGTATGGAGGAGGAGGAGGACGATCCCCCTCGGTCCCGGGGAGCCGGGTCAGACAGGGTTCGGTCCCGAGGGCCACGGGCTGAGGGAGTGACCGGGGCCGACTGCCCACGCGGCCGCTCACCTCTACCCTCGCCAGCGGACCGGCGGGCTGACGGGACCTGTTCTCCTGGGGTCGATGCCATCGGTGCCGATGTCTCGGGCATCGATACCGGTACCGAAGGACCGGGCGTCGATACCGATGCCGTCGAGGTCGACGTCGAGGGGCCGGCGCAAGTTCCAAAAAGACGGTCCCGCAGAACTTGCCTCGCAACCTGAGTCCGTTTCCGGAGACCGAGACACAGGGAACACGACTTGATATTGTGCTCCGGCCCGAGGCACTGGAGGCACCAAGCGTGGGTGTCGGTCTGCGAGATCGGCCGGCCGCAGCGACCACACTTTTTAAATCCACTCGGGACCCTTGAGGACATCGACGGAAAAATCGCGTCGGCGAAGTCAAAGTCGTCAATGGTGGCTGAAATCACACCACGAAAAGGAAAACGACCGTGCGGCCACTAGGCCGCAACGCGGCGTCCCCGCTGGAAGCGAGGGAAAAAGGGAGCGCGTGCTCCACACGCGCAGGGTTTCTTTTTTTTTTTTTTTTTTTTTAAAAAGAAACCGGACGGTAACTAAACAAAACTAAACAAAGAAAAAGCACGATCCGCGTAAACGCGATCGAAATCCGGCGGCTGAAACAGAGAGAGCGGCGAGGCACGACTCTCTCCAGACGCGGAAAAAAAGGAACTGGCGGGAGCGGTCGCGCATGGGCGGGAAGACGGCCGCGCATGCGCGGTGGGCGTGCCCTGCGTGCCGACCGTCCCGCGAAGCTTTTTTCCGGTTGGTGGGGGCTGCCGCGGACGTCACCCAGTCGTGAGAACAAGCAGCCTGCTTGTCCTCGGAGAAAAGTCATGTGATATCAGAGTTAAGAAAATAAATACATTTACCCTAGATGAGAGAAGAAACCGGAGGAATAAGAGAGACATTCACACACATAAATTATGCACAAGAGGCATACCTATTTCAGAATGCTCTGGAAAAAGAAGCCACAATATCGAGCTCCAAGTAGTTGGACACAGAGGACTATATTCTATATATCACACCTAAACAAATCAGAGCTCAGTTGAAATATGCCTAGGCATACTTTATAGAATAAACTTAAATTCCTGTGTGGTTTATAGAAGATGCTGAGTGCCCATCTGTGTGACTAAATTTAGTCACAGACAGTTACGCCATGAAAAACTTGGTGTAAATGCTGATGTCTAAATTAAGCATGGATTAGGTGTATTCTATAACAATGTGCATAGATTTTTGAAACACCCATGACCTGCCCATTCCACGTCCTTGGCCAAGCCCCCTTTTCAGCTATGTGACTTAGAATTTACAAGCATCACATTATAGAATATGCTTAGATAGTTCTGCACGTAAGTTCTAATTAATGCCAATTATTGTCAACAATTGCTTGTTAAGTGGCAATTATTGGTGCTGATTGACTTGTTAACTAATTAAGTTGTATATGCAAATCCAGAATATCACTGGATTTGCACGTGCAACTTAAGTTGTGCTATGTAGAATCCGGGGGAGAATGGTCATTAAAAAAAATCTGTTTCCACATCTATATATCTCTCTATATTTTTTCATGAAAAGCACTGTAAATGCATGGAATGGACTCCCTGTGAAGGTGAATGAGACAAATATAGTGATGGAATTTAAAAAAAAAAAAAAGGGTAGAATAAGGCCAGAAGATGTCTAGTTGGAAAGATGTATGGAGGGAAATGGAAAGGGAAAGGGAAATTGGACTTGATATACCGCCTTTCTGAGGTTTTTGCAACTACATTCAAAGCGGTTTACATATATTCAGGTACTTATTTTGTACCAGGGGCAATGGAGGGTTAAGTGACTTGCCCAGAGTCACAAGGGAAAGGGAAAGGGAAAGGGAAATGGGACTTGATATACCCCCTTTCTGAGGTTTTTGCAACTACATTCAAAGCGGTTTACATATATTCAGGTACTTATTTTGTACCAGGGGCAATGGAGGGTTAAGTGACTTGCCCAGAGTTACAAGGAGCTGCAGTGGGAATCGAACTCAGTTCCCCAGGATCAAAGTCCACTGCACTAACCAGGGAAAACCAGAGGTCACCTGCGATCTATGGAATTGCACCAGGAATGAAACTGGGCAGACTGGATAGTCCTTATCTTCAGTCATAGCAGATGTTTCTAGAGTATTCAAGTATGAAGCTAATGCAGATGAAAAGCGGTTTACATATATTCAGGTACTTATTTTGTACCAGGGGCAATGGAGGGTTAAGTGACTTGCCCAGAGTTACAAGGAGCTGCAGTGGGAATCGAACTCAGTTCCCCAGGATCAAAGTCCACTGCACTAACCAGGGAAAACCAGAGGTCACCTGCGATCTATGGAATTGCACCAGGAATGAAACTGGGCAGACTGGATAGTCCTTATCTTCAGTCATAGCAGATGTTTCTAGAGTATTCAAGTATGAAGCTAATGCAGATGAAAAGTAAAAGAAATAGAACATTTCAGGAAATCTGGAAACCTATAGATCATTATGCTGTAAAATTTGCAGTTACCATTGCTAATGCTGGATTTTGCCACAGGGTAGCTGCAGATTTAAAATGGCAGCTGTTAGGTGTGTTACAATTTTTACTGCAGGTTGTGCATTAACATTCAAATTAACGCTTGGTACCTGCTCTCCATTAATATGGAAGCACATAGCACCTCCTATTTAGGAGGTGGTAAGTGGCCCCGTGTGAACTTCATGTTAGCACATGGTAAGTGAAGCACATTAACTGCCAAACACCTTCCACGCCCATTGTAAGCCCCTGACATAAAAAGCACTTAATACCCAGATTACTGTGCACTAACTGTGAACTCCCCCCCACCAAGCCCCTTACCTTGGCTCGGCATTAGTAGTTGACATGGGGCAAACTAAGAAATGTGCTTAATACAGTTTAGGTACAGGGGCCCTGTATATTCCAGATGCTTCACTGTTGTTTGTTTACATAAACTATATGGAATGATATGGTTATAGTATCCTTCCAAATGACAATCAAAACAAGAGAGTGAGGAAACAAGGATTCCCACATTGTTGTGTAAAACCTTCCTCAAATCCAATAGCCTAATAAAATAGAGACTCGACATGGCCGTGTTTTGGTGTATGTGCCTGCGTCAGGCGTCACAACACCTGTACATTTGGCGATTCAGTACATGTACCAGAATGGAGTAAACCATCTGTACATTCGGCGATTCAGTACATAACCCAGCACTTGGCATGTAGAGTCTCTACTACATTAGGCTATTGGATTTGATAAAACAATAAAAAGTTTTGCACAACACCATGGAATCCTTGCTCTTTGTTGTCTCACTCTTTTGTTTTGCTGTTTATTATCCATGAGGCCTGGACCTCCTTCTTTTGTTTCTGGATCCTTCCAGATGAGCCAAATGTTCTTTTCACTAAACAAACGTTGTAGAAATATTTGTGAAGTTCCTAAAAACATATTAACATTAAAATCAAACAAAAAAAAACCTTTTCTGAATGTCAGTACATCAGTATTGCTCAGGAATAAGTTGAAATTTCTAAGGAATGACGTGACCCATGACTGCTATCTGTGGAGTGCATCCCTAGGAAATGAAACACCATTTCTAGATGATCAATGATCCTCTTCAATTGCTTAGAGATCATATCTAAATATACAAAAGTACATTTCTGTATACACATTCTACTACTCACCTTGCACCCCTCACAAGCGCTGACTCCATAGTGATATCCAGAGGATTTATCTTGACAGACGAAGCAGGGCTTGTAAACACGAGGGGGAGGGAGGGGGGAAGGAGGACTGGGGACCAACTCCTCAGAACTTGTACTCTGCGTTTCAATTGCTGCAGAGGAGAGGGGAAAAAATAACAATCCATTGTAGTGGATTTTTCATACCGAAGAAATACATTTGTAATATAAACTTACATTTTCGACTTGTGGCTTAATTGTTAATCGCTGTTCGGTTTGGAGAAGAAAATTGGATGATAAACCAAACAGCATGTTCCTTTCCATTGAAGTTGCGTAAGTGCTCAATGTTAGCTACACATGTTCTGTTACAGCCAAAGAAAAGCTGCCTGCTTTACAAATGTCTATTAGAGGTTTTTTTGTTCCCAATGGAAAAGGGCCCCAAAATAATAGAGCCAATCCACTATATTTCTTCTTTCGATAGCAATTGTTAAGATTTAAGATAGACGCAGTGCACTATATTATTGATTTGTCCAGAGTTAGGCTGACTAAATCAATAATCTATTAGTTCCTTTAAATTAAAGTTAGTCTCATCAAAAGCACTTGAGAGGCTTTTTTTAAACGTGTTGCTAGTACGTGCATCTCAGTAAGTCTATGGAATGATAAAATTATAGCTTCTCACTTCTGTAGCCTTGGCAGACACACATGGTCTTTATTAACTCATTCAGCTACCTCAGGCCAAAAGAGCTATCTTTAGGTTTTCCAAGAGGAAGAGGGTTGTCGTTCAATAAAATAACCACTCTCTCCGTCCTGATATGATCTCCACTGGGGAAGACAGTCTAAAGGGAATCATTTTACACCCTTCTGCATATTTGTGGCTGAATGCCAACCTAGAAGCAGCAACTAATAGTGTGCGAGAAGAGAAAATTCACAACATGAAAAATTCTTTGCTATCCATATGTGCAACAAAAACTAGTCAGACCTCTGCCAAACTGCAAGGACCCTGTTTTATTTAGGAGAGATCAGATTAGATTTTATGATCTGCCGAGGAATGAAAAAGCAAAGTCAGCAGAGGGAATTGCTGTGAAATTTTAACAGGCTGGCTGGGAAAGCAAGACAAGATCTGTAAAACAATCACAAAAGTAAGACAAAGCCAAAATGGGCCCAAAAAAATCTCCATTTTTTTTTTTTTTTTTAGCTTTACCTCTGTTTGAACCCATGTGCACATGTCATAAATGAAAATACACCCAGTCAGTTCTTTTCTTTTACAAGGAGGATCTGCAACCACTTTATTAGAATTAGGTCCTTTCCTTCAACAGTGGGGTTGTTTTTCATGGCTCTACACAAACAAAATGTGTTGCTGGTGGACATGTTATAAACGTGGATGGGTGGAGAGGCAGCAAAAGTATTCAAAGTAATCCTGCTCTGATGTGAATGGACTTCCTGACACAAAAGCAAATGAAAAAACACTTTTATCCTGCTGCTATCCCCTGAGGACACACAAGACAGACTGAAATACAATTCACCTGAAAAAGCTGGGTTGTATGGACAACATAGTGAGTGCCACACGTGATGGCAGAACATCTCAAACAGTATGATTCCCGACATGTTTGGAATTTTTTTTTCCAAAAGATTAGATGATGTAGTGACTAAAAAAGAGTGAAGTGTGTTTAGTACAGTGGTTTCCGAACTTGGACCTGCAGCCAGTCAGGTTTTCAGGATATCCACAATGAATACTCATGAGAGATATTTGCATTCACTTCTTCCGCTGCAAGCAAGTCTCTCTTGTGAATATTCATTGTGGATATCCTGAACACCTGACTGGTTGGGGTGCCTCCAGGACCAGGTTTGGGAGTCACTGGTTTAGTAACATTAAATTTCCATAAACCTAAACTATGTGGACAGATTTAGATGTGCTATGTTGTTCTAGATTAGCCATTCCCAACCCAGTACACCTAATCTATCGGGATTTCAGGATATCCACAATGAATATGCATGAGATAAATTTACATGCACAGCCTCAACTGCATGCAAATCTATCTCATGAACATTCATTGTGGATATCCTGAAATCTTGATGGGACTAGGTGTGACCGAGGACTGGGTTGGGAATTACTGTAGACCAGTGGTTCCCAAACCTGTTCCAGGTTTTCAGGATATTCACAATGAATATTCATGCGAGAGATTTGCATACATTGTTTTCACTGCAAGCAAGTCTATCTCATGAATATTCATTGTGGACATACTGAAAACCTGACTGGCTGGGGTGCCTCCAGGACCAGGTTTGGGAATCACTTCCATAGTCAGATAAGTGCTGAATATTGCAGTTAACTGGCTATAGAGCTCATTTTCAAAGTACTTAGACTTACTTGGACGTCTTTGACCCATAATCGAAAAAAGCAAGGACGTCCCTGGACAAACACTTGGACGTTTTCACCCGGATGCGTTTTTATTACGAATAAGGTACAAAAAGGTGACTGAAATGACCAGATGACCACTGGAGGGAATCGGGGATGACCTCCCCTTACTCCCCCAGTGGTCACTAACCCCCTCCCACTCTCAAAAAGCATCTTTAAAAATATTTCGTGCCAGCCTCAGATGTCATACTCAGATCCATGACAGCGCATGCAGGTCCCTGGAGCAGTTATAGTGAGTACTGCAGTGCACTTCAGACAGGCGGACCCAGGCTCATACCTCCTCCCACACCTGTTACATTTGTGAAGGAAACAATGAGCTCTCCAAAATCCACCAGAAACCCACTGTACCCTTATATAGGTGCCCCCCTTCACCCATAGGTGCTATGGTAGTGGTGTACAGTTGTGGGTAGTGAGTTTTGGGGGGGTTGGGGGGCTCAGCACACAAGGTAAGGGAGCTATGTTCCTGGGAGCAATTTGTGAATCCACTTCAGTGCCTCCTAGGGTGCCCGGTTGGTGTCCTGGCATGTCAGGGGGACCAGTGCACTACAAATGCTGGCTCCTCCCATGTCCAAATGGCTTGCATTTGGACATTTTTTACATGGACGTTTTTTGTTTTGAAAATTGCTGAAAGTCAGAAACGTCCAGATCCAAGGACGTCCAAATCAAGGGATGTCCAAATTTAAGGATTTGGACTTCTCTGATGGTATTTTCGAAATGAAAGATGGACGTCCATCTTTTTTCGAAAATACGGGTTTCCCCACCCCTGGATTTCAACGTTTTGCAAAGACATCCAAATCGCAACTTGGACGTTTCTTTCTAAAATGCCCCTCTATATCACTTTGAGGCCTTTTACTAAGTTGCGGTAAAAGGGGCTCAGTGCTAGTGACAGTAGCTGTTTTTGCCGCACACTAGGGCCCCTTTTACAGCAGTGGATAAAAAGGCCAAACATAGGAATGGCCAAGCGGTAAGTTCACACTTCCCATGTAGCCATTTCAGGGGCAGCACTTACCGCCACCCATTTAACCTGGCATTAACTCCCTGCGGTATTAATTATACAAAAATGCAGCACACTGGGGGTGGAACTACGAAAGAGAAGGGCGCCCATCTTTCGACACAAATCGGAAGATGGGTGTCCTTCTCCCAGGGTCGCCCAAATCAGCATAATCGAAAGCTGATTTTGGGCGTCCTCAACTGCTTTCCGTCGCGGGGACAACCAAAGTTCATGGGGGCGTGTCAGAAGCATAGAGAAGGCGGGACTGGAGCGTGCTTAAAACATGGGTGTCCTCGGCCGATAACAGAAAAAAGAAGGGCATCCCTGACAACACTTGGACAACTTTACTTGGTCCTTTTTTTTTGACCAAGCCACAAAAATATGCCCTAAATGACCAGATGACCACCGGAGGGAATCGGGGATGACCTCCCCTTACTCCCCTAGTGGTCACTAACCCCCTCCCACCCTAAAATAATTTTTTTTAAATATTTTTCCAGCCTCTATGCCAGGCTCAAATATCATACCCAGCTCCATGACAGCAGTATGCAGGTCCCTGGAACAGTTTTAGTGGGTACTGCAGTGCACTTCAGGCAGGCGGACCCAGGCCCATCCCCTCTACCTGTTACACTTGTGGTAAATGTGAGCCCTCTAAAACCCACCAGAAACCCACTGTACCCACATCTAGGTGCACCCCTTCATCCCTAAGGGCTATGGTAGTGGTGTACAGTTGTGGGGAGTGGGTTTTGAGGGTGGTTGGGGGGCTCAGCACACAAGGTAATGGAGCTATGCACTTGGGAGCTTTTTCTGAAGTCCACTGCAGTGCCTCCTAGGGTGCCCGGTTGGTGTCATGTCATATGAGGGGGACCAGTGCACTATGAATGCTGGCTCCTCCCACGACCAAATGGCTTGGATTTGGTCGTTTCTGAGATGGGCGTTTCCATTATCACTGAAAATTGGGGACGACCATCTCTAAGGACAATCATCTCTAAGGTCGACCTAAATCTCGCGATTTGGGCGTCCCCAAGTGTATTATCGAAACGAAAGATGGACGCCCATCTTGTTTCGATAATATAGGTTTCCCTGCCCCTTCAAGGGGACGTCCTGCGAGGACGTCCTCAGGAAATCTTGGATGCCCCCCGTTCAATTATGCCCCTCCACATATATTATTTTTCTGTTCTATAGACTTAGCATGCCAACCCCACGACTTCAACAGAGATTCAACACATTCATGGGGCATTTTGCTCTTTTAAGCAGCAGAATTTTAAAGAAAAAGGTTGTCAACCAAAAGGCATTTCCTGGAAAGCCAACCTGGAACCGCAGCACCGAGCACAGAGTCCCTAGCGGGAAGGAACAATTTCAACTAATTAGGGTGAACAGAAGGGTGTTGCATGTGGTCAAAACATTTTGTTAGACCTCATTTTCATTGGCATCAAGAAAGAGCCAGTTTGGATTCATCACTTTCTTTTCTTTTTCTTGTTTTGTGAATTCACTGCAGGAGTGCAGGGCACACAGTTCACATACATTAGGCAAAAACTCAAAGGAAACGCCAAAGTTCATCGAAAGTACAAGTAATTAAAAGCAGATTCTCGGCAGCATGAATGTGTGCATTTCATTGTCAAAGTTATTTATAAACCTCAAAACATTAGGGAAATAATGTAACCATATACCATGGACCACCTTAATTTTATGTCTAAGTCTGGAAAAATAAGACAAGAAGTCTGTTTTCTATCATCTCTCAGTCTGTATATGAGAAAATTGAGTGTCATGCCTTCAGTACACAAATTTTATATGTTGCCCTTGACAATTGAAAAGCTGACCTGGAAAAGTCTTTATAAACTTAAAACGGGACTTTTTATTCAGCTGAAGTGCAAGCTATTCAAACAAAATGTAAACCTGCGGTCTTATAAAGGGATTTTGTTAGTCTGTTAAATGGATTGGGGGGGGGGGGGGGGGGAGTTGGATAGAGGTAGAGAAACAACAACATGAACGCTTGGCAGCCTTGACTTGGTAACCTGGCCATGACCTCTGAATGACCGCACGTTTGACCTGGTCACATGGGACTCTGACTGAGCCCCGTCACTGGCTATTCCCACCATACAAGCAACAGGTGCAGATCACAGGAAACAAAGGGATATCATAGGATAGGTAAAGACAGATTTTGTTTTTCTTTTTTCACAGAGAGTCTATTGTTATTTGACAGGAAAAGAAATCTTAGCAACCTGCTCTTCTTTCGGTCACTGGATCTGTGTTTGACCATTAAGCATTCGCTCTGAAGAAAATATGCAATTTTCTATCTGTTCAAGAATCAAACACTGCCACTAAAACATCAGCAATTGTAGAGCTCCAGAGTATGATTTTACATAGACATCAAAGCAGGTAAACATCGGTGATTTAAAAGAAATGCTCAAAAGTCTATTTTTTTCAAGAACTAGATTTGTCAGATTTAAAATTTTCTTAAAATATTTTGTAAAATTATAAGAAACAATGAACCTTACTCACAGATAACATCATTAATAGTAATCATGTTCGAACTCTATTCTATGAACATAAATATGACCCAATTCCTGCTACGCCTATCCTCCACCCTCCAGGAATGCATATGCATGTACTGTATCATATAAAAGTAGGCACATATTTTTCAGATTACCCATTTTTATTTATTTATTTTATTACATTTGTATCCCACATTATCCCACATATTTGCATGCTCAATGTGGCTTACAGAGACTAGCTATGGCATAGCCATTCCAGGTTAACAAATATAATTAGTGATGCAACAAGATAAGGGGTGAGAGAAAATGTACAGGCCGATAGTTGTAGAAAGATGACTTTTAGAGCTGGAGTGGGTTAGTTATGTGGTGTAGTTAAGCTATGGGTTTTCTTTATAGGCCTTGTTGAAGAGATACGTTTTCAGAGATTTACGGAAGTTATTTGTTTCGCCGATTGTTTTCAAATCTGTTGGCAGTGTATTCCACATCTGCGTGCTCATGTAAGAGAAGGTGGCTGCATGTATTAGCTTGTATTTTAGTCCTTTACAACTGGGGAAGTGAAGGTTAAGAAATTTGCGGGATGATCTTTTGGCATTTCTGGGAGGCATGTCCACAAGGTCTAGCATGTAGGTCGGGGCGTCTCCATGGATGATTTTGTGTACAATCGTGCAGATCTTGAACGTGATACGTTCTTTAAGTGGGAGCCAGTGAAGTTTCTCTCTTAGGGGTTTTGCACTTTCATGGAGGAGTGGCCTAGTGGTTAGGGTGGTGGACTTTGGTCCTGAGGAACTGAGTTCAATTCCCAGCACAGGCAGCTCCTTGTGACCCTGGGCAAGTCACTTAACCCTCCATTGCTCGCCGCATTGAGCCTGCCATGAGTGGGAAAGCGCAGGGTACAAATGTAATAAAAATATTTTGTTTTTCCAAATATGAGTCTGGCGGCGGTGTTCTGGGCTGTTTGGAGTTTCTTAATATTCTGTTCTTTGCACAGCGCCTGCTTCAGGAGTCAATTAAGTTGTAACTTCTAAGAAGCAACAGAACTTTCTCCTTTGAAGATGACAAGTTGAGTAATTGTCCCGGTCAATATAGATTAAATATACTTAATCGCTCAGCAAAATAGAGCAAAGATGATTCCTTCATGCTCTGATTCATGAATCGTCTTTGCTCTATTTTGTTTAGTGATTAAGTATTTTTCATCTGTATTGAGTGGGACAATTACTCAAATTGCCATCTTCAAAGGAGAAAGTTCCGTTGCTTCTTAGAAGTCACAACATAATTGATCCCTGAAGCAGGCGCTGTGCACCGAATCACGGCTCATGTCGGGTCACTAAGGAAAGAATTGATGTTCAAGTTACACGATTAAAGAAATTGTGTCCCGATTTTGAAGGATCCTGGTGCTTCTTTTTGCTATTTGTTCATTGTGCTGGAGTTTCTTGTAAAATTACCCCACTAATAAGCAGTGATTGTATTCTAGAAACTTCCCCAAAGAATTCCACTCTACTTAAAATGTTGTAGAAAATGAATGGCAACGAACCAGCATTGACAACTAGAAATGGTCTATTGCATCACCCTACTTCAATCCTGGAGCAGTACTTTAGATTATAAATGTAGGTGAAAAGAATACTCAGAATAACGTCATAGAGATAAATATAGTCTATTTATAGATGAGATAAACCACCTTTCAAAAAAAATGCAAGATAAAAACATGTTTGTACATATGAAAAAAAAACCCCAAATTTAACCACAGAACTGAGAGAATGATGAACAAACCATGGTGGTGTAAAAATAAAAATAAAATAAAATATAAAGAAAGAAAACACACAGATGCAGAGGAAGAAAAGAGACGATGTGGGATTTCCAAAGCACCAAAATAAATAAACTGTGGAACATTACAAAAAAGACACATACCACAGAATCGTGAAAAGCATTAAAGAAATTAAGGAACCTTTTGATAAAAGTGCGATAAAGTTTTGTACTTACTGCGCATTAACAGCAAAATTTAACGTGCAGTAAGTGCAAAGGTTGTGTGCTAATTGTTGGTGACGTGTGTTCCTTACCATGTGTTATCACTGGTTGTAATTCGAGCAGATGCGCTTAAGTGACAGCGTGTGGTAAAGTAGCAAGTACTAATTGTAGTAGGCAGCAATTTACACCCATTTTCCACACATCACCTGCCCAATTCTCACCACCTAAAACACCATGCAGAAAATGTGGGGTCCTTTTACCAGGCTGCAGTAAAAAGGGCCCTGCGGTAGTGGCAGGGGCTGTTTACCCGCAGCGGGTAAACAGCCCCTAAAAAAATATGGCCATGTGGTAAGATTATTCTTACCGCGTGGCCATGCAGTGGGGAGCACTTACCGCCACCCACTGAGGTGGTGATAAGTGCTCCCGCGGTTTCCTGGCAGTAACCGGGCAGCGCATGGTGATGCCCAATTACCGCTGGTTTAGCGCCACAGTAAAAATAACAAAAATATTTTTCATTGCACCAGAAATGGTGCATGCTTCAGATGGAACTACTGTTGGAGGCCCCGTTGGGCTGGTGGTAGTTCTGGGTCGCCGTGTGGGCCCCTGTGCAAAGCAATGTGCGCTGTCATTTCACTGTGGTAACAGCATGCCTGTGTGGTAATAGCACATGCTCATTCATGTGTTAACTGGTTCACATGGTTTAGTAAATGAGCCCTATATAAAACAAGTAAGATAATAGACGTAAGACAAACCCATAGATTTTAAAGACTACTAACCACCTTATTTTCGAAAGTGATGGGCGCCCAGATTTCGACCCAAATCGGGAGATGGGCGCCTTTCTCCCGTGGACGCCCAAATTGGTATAATCGAAAGCCGATTTTGGGCGTCGTCAACTGCAATCTGTTGCGGAAATGGGCAAAATTGACGGGGCCGTGTCGGAGGCGTGATGAAGGTGGGACTGGAGCGTGGTTATCGGCCAAGGAGAGATGGGCGCCCTCGGCCGATAATCGAAAAAGAAAGGCGTTTTTAACGCGAATTTGGGCCATTTTTTTTGGACCCTATTTTTCACTAACAAGTACCCTAAATGAACAGATGACCACCGGAGGGAATCGTGGATGATCACCCCTGACTCCCCCAGTGGTCACTAACCCCCTCCCACCATAAAATAGCAAACTTTAAGAACTTTTTTTTCAGCCTGTATGCCACCCTCAAATGCCATACCCAGCTCCATTACAGCAGTATGCAGGTCCTTGGAGCAGTTGTTAGTGGGTGCAGTGCACTTCAGGCAGGTGGACCCAGGCCCATCCCCCCCTACCTGTTACACTTGTGCTGGTAAATGGGAGCCCTCCAAACTGCCCCCAAAACCCACTGTACCCACATGTAGGTGCCCCCCTTCAGCCATAAGGGCTATGGTAATGGTGTAGAGTTGTGGGCAGTGGGTTTTGGGGGGGATTTGAGGGGCTCAGCACCCAAGGGGTGGGAGCTATGGACTTGGGAGGTATTTAATTTTTAAAAAACTTTTTACAAGTGCCCCCTAGGGTTCCCGGTTGGTGTCCTGTCATGTGAGGGGGACTAGTGCACGATGAATCCTGGCCCCTCCCATGACCCAATGCCTTGGATTTGTTCGTTTTTGAGCTGGGCGCCTTCAGTTTCCATTATTGCTGGAAAACGAAACCGCCCAGCTCAAATCCGCACAAATCCGATGCATTTACCGGGCACAAACCGTATTATCGAAAAAAAAGATGGACGCTCATTTTTTTCCGAAAATACGGTCTGTCCCACCCCTTCACGTACCCGTTCTCGGACATAGATGCCCATGGAGATGGGCATTCGCGTTCGATTATGCCCCTCTAAATCATCATGTAAACCTGGCAGTGAGAGCTTTTTTAAAAAAAATACATACATTCAGAGCCACAATCCCCCGGATTTTATATAGCGTGCCTAGAGATCAGTGCTGAAATCAGCGCAGATTCTGTAACAACACGACAAGCTTAACTAGCTAATAAGGTGCTGATAACCGCACTTAACAAGCAATAAAGAGCACTAATTGGCACTGATTAGAATTTAGGCGCAGAATTCACTAAGCATATCTGTAATGATGTGTGCTGAAATTCTAACGTGCGGAGGCAAAAATGGATGTAGTTATGGGTGGGGAAATGAGTGTTTAGTGGGTGCTCCAAAATTTAGGCGCCAAGTTATAGAATATAGCCCAGTGCACCTAAATCTGCGCACCGAGATTTACACCATGTTTTCCTTGGTGTAAATAGATGCACAAAGATTTAGGCACTGAAATATCAACTGAGCGTATTCTATAATTGGTGCCTAACTTTAGGTGCCGATTATAGAATACGCATATTAGGCAATGATTTCAGCGCCAATTTTTATACCATTGGAGGCTCAGCGCTCAAGAAAAAGACCTGGGTGTTGTCGTAGATAATACACTGAAATCTTCTGCTCAGTATGCGGCGGTGGCCAAAAAAGCATATAGGATGCTAGGAATTATTAGGAAAGGGATGGTGAATAAGACCGAAAATACTATAATGCCTTTGTATCCGTCCGTGGTGCGTCCGCACCTTGAGTATTGCGTTCAGTTCCGGTCGCCGTATCTCAAAAAAGATATAGCAGAATTAGAAAAGGTTCAAAGAAGAGCGACCAAAATGATAAAGGGGATGGAACTCCACTCGTATGAGGAAAGGATAAAGAGGTTAGGGCTTTTCAGCTTGGAAAAGAGACAGATGAGGGGAGATATGATTGAGGTCTACAAAATCCTAAGTGGTGTAGAACAAGTAGAAGTAAATCGATTTTTCACTTGTTCCAGAAGTACAAAGACTAGGGTACACTTGAGGAAGTTACATGGAAATACTTTTAAAACAAATAGGAGGAAATATTTTTTCACTCAACGAATAGTTAAGCTCTGAAACTCTTTGCTGGAGGATGTGGTAACAGCGGTTAGCGTATCTGGTTTGGCCAAATTCCTGGAGGAAAAGTCCATAGTCTGCTATTGAGACAGACAAGGGAACCAACTGCTTGCCCTGGGATTTGTAGCATGGAGTGTTGCCACGATTTGGGTTTCTGCCAGGTACTTGTGACCTGGCTTGGACGCTGTTTGGAAAACAGGATACTGGGCTAGATGGACCACTGGTCTTACCCAGTATGGCTATTCTTATGTTCTAATATAGAATCTTCTTCTATATGGATAGGCTGTGCCACTGAATATACATGATGAGTGTTCACTTTTGGCCGCAATCTTCAGTTGCTATGCATAGCTGAGTGGTTTAATTTAGGATAGACTTTTTGCTCGCCTAAATTAAATTCCTTAGGGCCCCTTTTACCAAACTGTAACAAAAGGGAGCTGGCGCTGGCATCGATGCGTATTTACATGTGCACAAAGGCCCCCTTTTACCGCAGCTAGTAAAAGGGAAGTCTCACTTTCCTACAGGAAATGACCAGGCGGCAAGTAAAGCACTTGCCACGCATCCATTTCAGGGGGGGGGGGAGGGGGGAAGCCCTTACCGCCACCCATTCAGGTGGCGGTAAAGGCTCCTGTGTTAACCCGGTGGTAACCGGGCAGCATGCGGCACTGCCCAATTACTTCCGGGTACTCTCGGAAGCACCGGAAATGACGGCACGTTTTGGGTGGGAAGTACTGCTGGGCTACTGCGGTAGCCCGGCAGTACTTCCTGTATAGCGAGCAGTAAGCCCGCATTGAGCTTACCGCTGCTTAGTAAAAGGAGCCCATATTGCTAAGCAGAACACCCTCCTCACTCCGTTCTTTCTCCGTGTCAGCAAATCCAGATACTGTCAGAGCATTTACAGCAGGGGTTCTTAACCTTTTTGTGCCATGGATCCCACTGAGAGTCTGGTGAAACCTAGGGACCCCTTCTCAGAAAAATGTCTTTAAAGGTATAAAATAAACTACATAGATATAGATTGTATTACAAAGGCAAAAGATTATACTCAAATACAGTTATCAAAACATTTTTAAAAAATGGCAAATGTGTTGAACATTATCAATTACATTCTTTTGGAGAAAAAGGTATTTCATACAATCAGAGGAATTCTGGTTTCACTTTTTTAGGGTATAATAATTTTAGATAGTGAGATTTATTGAATTTAACAAACATTTTTGGAGTCTAGAGGCATATAATTACTTTGTTGCCTTAGGGATCTCTTTTATCAAGCCATGCTAGCGGCTCCTGGTGCTGTAATGCCGACAAAGCCCATTCACTTTGAATGGGCTTCGTTGGCATTGCCATGTGAGAACTGCTAGCGTGGCTTGATAAAAGAGCCCCTAAGTTCATTATTCAGTAAAAAGATAAATTACAGTTACATGATAGTGAAAATAAAATTGCAATTTTTTCCCAACCAAGTTCACAGATCCCCTGAAATCTATTCATTGACCCCTTGGACTTCGGTGAACTCCAGAGAAAAAAAAACCCTGATTCAGATGGAACATTTGGTGGCATTATACAAATGGAAGTTTGAATTATAGAAATGGGGTTTGAGAATGTCTGTTTGTCCATCTGTTTGTTTGTCTGGGGGCAAAACAACTCTCTGAAAATTTAATGAAATGGGATAATAGTAGGTATGTAGGAAAAACCAGTAAAAAGACACATTCAGGGGTCCTTTTACTAAGCTGTGTAAGCATCTACGTGTGCCCGTGCGTCAAAATTAAGTTACCGCCTGGCTGCCATGTGGCTCTTGCGGTAATTTCATTTTTGGCGTGCATCTGATTTGCGCGTCTGAAAAATATTTTTTATTTTCGGGCGCACGTAATGGATGCGTGCCAAGTAGCATTTGGCGCACATAGGTCATTACCGCCCAGTTACCGTGCGAGTCTTTACCGCTAGGTCAATGGCTGGCAGTAAAGTCTCAGACCCAAAATGGATATGCGGCAATTTTCATTTTGCCGCCCATCCATTTTCGGCAAAAATTTTAAAAAGGCCTTTTTTACAGGCACGCTAAAAAATGGATCGTCGCACACCCAAAAACCAGGCCTACACTACTGCAAGCCATTTTTCAGCGTGCCTTTGTAAAAGGACCCCAGAGTTTGTAAATGTGAACTGGGAGTTCAGGTGAAGGTAAGGTAGTTTTAAGATATAGGGTAGTTTATAGGAGGTTATTTTGGGGGGTTTGGCCGTTTTCAGGGTGGTAGGGTAGCTGTTGTGGGCAGTTTTTGGAGGTATATGGTTCAGTGTATTTCCATGGGAGATGGTCCATTTTTCTGTATCATACAAAACAACAAAATGGGATGAAACCTGCCATGTGGGATAAAACAATAAAAAGACACCACAGAGTTTGACAATGGGCCAAATCAGACCAGGGATTCCAGAGAGGGCCCCCAAAATATAGCCCAATGCATGTCCATGGGAAAAGGAATATCAACTTCTGTGACGTGGACACGTAGATAGCAAGAAATATAGCAGTTAGAGAACAGAGCAAGGCAGTTTAAAAGGTGCAATTCCATACTCTTCCACATCACCAAACTGTCCCAGCCCCCAAAAACTTACACCCCCCCCCCTCTCTGACTGACTCTGGGCAAGTCACTTAACGCTCCATTGCCCCAGGGACAAAAAGCTTAGATTGTGAGCCACTTGGCACAAAGAAACCGTTTTGGTTGTACCACAGAGAGGCGGTATATCAAATCCACTACCCTTACAACTGCCTGCACAGCCCAAAAACTAACCGCCCCCCCAACATCTGCCTCACCTCCTCACAAACTGTCCATCTCCAAATACTATCCCCTTGCAAGTTCCCTATTGCCCAGTCTTTAACAACTGCCTGCTCCAACTGCCACACCACCTGTCATATTACCCCCAAATTCAAAAAATATCCCCTGCAACTGACACCCCACCCCTAAATTGCCTCACCCCCTAAAACAACCTCCTGCAAACAGTTTTTTGGAGTGGGGTAATCTCCCAACTGCCCCACCACCCTCTAAGCCAAATCTCCCCATGGCTCTTCCTCTTATTCTCCAGTCTTTCACTAACTCTATCCTCTCTCCACCCTTCCATCCACCATGTCCCCTCTTTCACTCCCTATCCAGCCACCCAGTGCCTACCCTCTCTCCCAGATCTTTCCATCCAGTGTCTCTCTCTCTCCTGTTCCTTTATCCAACGTCTCCCTCTCTCTCCATCCATCCAGCATCTTCTCTCTCTCCATCCTTCCATCCAGTGTCTCCCTTCTCTCTCTCTCTCTCTCCCTCTCCCGCCTTGTAGCACCCATTTATAGAACTGCTCTGAAAATGTCTTAGGTGTGTTGTACATAATCTTTAAAGAGCCAGAACCAGAAAATATGCAGTCCTGATGCAACAATATGAAATAAACTCACTGCCCATAAGTCCCGTTAACTTTTTTTTCAGGACCTTGGCACATTTTTAATGTCTATATCCAAGTGAGAGGGAACCATTGCAATCTAGTACTTGTGCACTACTGTTAGTTTCAATATTTTTATTATACATTTCATGTATACACCAAGAACACCTCTTGTACAACTTAGGAGAACAGTACTCACACTTTTATACAAAACACAACCCCCAATTCACCATCCCGCCTCCTACTTTAGTCCCCATCAAGGCTGACCAAACCACAATCCTGGGAAAAGAATAATGAAAAACCCCCCTTACCAAAAAGGGGGAGACAAAAAAAGAAACCCGACTTTGAAGGGAGATGTGGGAGATTATTATACTTGAGGTGCAGATCTCATCTCTGCTCCCGGTGATAGTGGAGGAACCCCCTCGCCCCCCCTGGAGTCCAGGAACGCTTTCAACTGCATAGGTTCAAAAAACACATATTTTACAGCCTCCATCTTTACTACACATTTACAGGGATAATTGAGCCAAAACAGGCCCCCCAACTGAAACACAGTAGGCCTTGTGCACTACTGTTATTGTGTGTCTTGCAATCTGCAACTTTCTAGAAGCCAAATAATAATATGAAAAAAATAAATAAAAAGCAAATATGAACATATTTAGCAAACAGATGTATAAATGGCAATCTAGTTCATTAACCCCCTGTTTACTAAGCTGCACTAGCAGCTGGTGGTGCGCCAATGCCAAAACAATCCATTCACATTGTGTCGGTGTTGCCACGCGGCTTAGTAAACAGGATAAGTCTTAATCCATGAATTAAAAAACTTAAAAATATTAAAGTAAAAAATGCAACAAAAAATTAGGTTGAACGTTATCAGTAATGTCAGAAGTTGTGGTTTATAATATTTGGAATGAATTTCAGTCCTGTTTATTTCTCCATATGCTAGTCGGGCATTGGAGCAAGAAAGAAACAGGACTAAAATTCATTCTAAATATTAGCAATCACAGCTGCTGAAATTACTGACAAAGACCACCCTATTGGTTTGCAGAACTTTTTGTTTTAAGACTATATTTTTCAGGAGGGCAGACATTTGAATCCAGAGCGAAATGTTGTTAGGCTTGTTAAACAGGCCTCCTTTTTGTTTCTGAAGATAAGCGGGGCCCTAGTGAACAATTAAAGCTTTCAATAAATAATCTGTAAGCACATTCCTTTGATTTACGGTTATTTGATACCGCAGTTCGTTTCAATGGGGCAGTTAATATTGATCACCTAGACACAAAATGTGCAACGCTCTGTGGGTTATCACTCTGTCTGCCAGCTTTCCGGGGGGCTGGCAATGGAGAGGGAAATTTAAAATCAATGGGAGCAATTAGCATCCCGTACGTGATCAAGAATTAATCATAGGGAATATTTTTGGTCTATGTAAAAACAAAAAAAATATTGAGGACTTAAAGCAGAACAAATATTGAAAAAAATTCTTCATGATCTTGTCAGCACTGACTGTGAAAATAAATAAATAAATAAAGAAAACAGCAGGGACTGAGAGGAAATATGTTTTCATATAATTCAGTCAACCAGTACAATAGACAAGTTTTAGACAATCCTTGCTCGTACATTGGTTTCATTTCTGAGGAGTGTTTAAAGATTCAGAAAGCCATTCCCCCTTATTTATTTCACTACCCTCCCCAGCTGTCATTCTATGAAAATCAGGGTGCGCTTGTGCTGAGTGCTATGAAAGTATCACACTGCTATATACATATGTGTTTAAAAATTTATATATCACCACGGGCCTTTAAAAATGGAACACAGTTCTTTAATGAATGAGCCTTGACAAAAAGACCCGACACGGGCCATGTTTCGGTGACTAGCACCTGCGTCAGGGGTCACAGTGATGACGTGGAAAACTTGGGGAATAACTCGAATATATTCCTCTACAATATATTATTCCTTACCCCACGTCTCATGTAGTAAAAGCTACAAAGCACCAAGGCACTTTCACTTTCTGTATCCAAATGGATGAAAAGCCTCATTCATTAAAGAACTGTGTTCCATTTTTAAAGGCCCGTGGTGCTGTTTTTTTTGTTTGGACTTTAGTTTGTACTTCATTCCCTCTCTTTTGTTATATTATATAAAAATTTATACATAACATGAGTTGTTTGATTGTAACAACTAAAATATCCTTATTATGTCTTTTAGACTTCTTATAAGATGTATAAAAGATTAAATAAAACAAATAAGCATTAATAACAATAACAATAGACAGCATTTTAGAAAGGACATCCAACGCAGAATAAGGAAGTTCAAGTCAGTATGTTACTGGTGGTGTTAGGTCGGATTTTAGAACAGGACCTGCCAAAATACAGCTGTGCTAAAATACATGAGAAATGGATGTCTATGTGCTGGTGACATCCAACATGAACTTATATTGTACAAACTTTGGGGTTCTTTTACTAAGCTGTGGTAAAAGGGGGCCTGCGATAGTGTCAGCATATGTTTTTGATGCGCACTGAGGCCCCCACTTACCGCAGTGGGTAAAAAGCTGTCACTTTTTCAGGAAAAGAAATGGCCATGTGGAAAATGAACCCTTTGCCACGTGGCTCTTCCTCTTCCTCTTATTCTACAGTCTTTCACTAACTCTATCCTCTCTCCACCCTTCCATCCACCATGTCCCCTCTTTCACTCCCCATCCAGCCACCCAGTGCCTACCCTCTCTCCCAGATCTTTCCATCCAGTGTCTCCCTTCTCTCTCTCTCCCTCTCCCGCCCTGTAGCACCCATTTATAGAACTGCTCTGAAAGTGTCTTAGGTGTGTTGTACATAATCTATAAAGAGCCAGAGGTGGAGATAAGGGCCACCGCGTTAACCTGGCAGCAACCGGGCAGTGCATAGTAACATAGCAGATGATGGCAGAAAAAGACCTGCACGGTCCATCCAGTCTGCCCAACAAGATAAACTCATATGTGCTACTTTATGTGCATACCAGACCTTGATTTGTTTCTGCCATTTTCAGGGCACAGACCATAGAAGTCTGCTCAGCACTAGCCCCGCCTCCCAACCACTAGCCCTGCCTCCCACCACCGGCTCTGCCACCCAATGTCGGCTAAGCTTCTGAGGATCCATTCCTTCTGAACAGGATTCCTTTATGTTTATCCCATGCATTTTTGAATTCCATTACCGTTTTCATCTCCACCACCTCCTGCGGGAGGGCATTCTAAGTAACCACCACTCTCTCCATGAAAAAATACTTCCTGACATTTTTCTTGAGTCTGCCCCCTTCAATCTCATTTCATGTCCTCTAGTTCTACCGCCTTCCCATCTACGGAAAAGGTTCGTTTGCGGATTAATACCTTTCAAATATTTGAACGTCTGTATCATATCACCCCTGTTTCTGCATGGAGCTGCCCGATTACCACTAGGTACGCACCAGTGTTACAAAAATAGAAAATATTTTTGTTATCTCGGAAATGGTGCACGCTTGGGGTGGCAACTATCACTAGGCTCCTGCAGTAGCCTGGTGGTAGTTCCAGATTTGCGCATGGCAAGCCTGTTGCCACTTGCCAACCCTTAGTAAAAGGACCCCTAAAGTATTCAAATTATAAATGGGAGCACAGCTAAGACACAGACATGATTGTGGCAGCATAGGTACATCCGCAGCATAAAATAGCCAGGGGTAGTCCAGGTTCAAATCCCAGTTCAGCTGTTTGTGAATTTTTATTTTTTTGAAATTATGAGCCCTCCTGGGACAAAAAATATCTACTGTACTTGAGTGTACACCGCATCAATAGGGAACAAGAACACATTGGAAAACAAGAGACCCATCCAGTTCGTTGTCTGTTTATAAGGGTGCCACCAACTCATTCACTCACAGTGCACCAAAAAATGCCACAGAAAATGCTAGGCGGAAAAGACTCACTTCAAATAAGGAGGAACAAAGATGCACTAACGCACTTAGGGCCTCTTTTACTAAACCACGCTAGTGATTCCAGGAATCACTTCCGCAAAGCCGAAGGCATCGCTGTCAGTGCATCTTCTGCCTCAGGAGCCAACGCTCGAAAATGCAACCACTGGAAGCGAGAAAGAGCATCAGTAATTTCATTATAGTGCCCAGGCACATGTCACGCTCCCAATGTCAAATTCTTTTTTTTTTTTATTCTCATTATTTTATTTATGCTTTACAAGTTACACAGAATTCACTTGCAAATTGAAACACAGAGAAGAAATAGTATCAAATGAATATCAATACAACAAGATTTGTACATCTCTTAATTAGAACCATAAATCTAAGAAAGATACATAGGGAGCGTATTCCAAAAGGTCAAGGAGAACCTAAAAAAAAGGAAATAACACAAATAACTAATTATCAGTAACTGGCCTGACCGTTTAATTCTCTCATTTTATATTTTCCAACTTCTCTCACTTCTTGGGTCCACTGGGTGCTCTTTTTAAATCTAAGAAAGCTTTAAGTTGTTCCAGCTCCCAAAAGATATATTTATTGTCCAGATATCTTATTATACATTTGCAGGGAAATGTTAATAGAAACTTAGCTCCTATTGAATTTGTTTCTTCCCCAGAGTCAAAAATTTCCTCCTTCTATCCTGAGTAGATTTTATGACATCTGGATAAATCCAAATTCTGTGTCCACAAAAAGTTTTAGTAGAATTCTTGAAGTACAACTTTAATACAGAATTTAAGTCCTGCTCAAATACGAAGGAAGCCATTAATGTTCGTCTCAGGGTAACTTCATTTAACGAATCTTCTAGCAAGGCAGAAATATCATTTAAAGTCTGATCATCTTGCTGAGTTTGTATCATATGCCCGGGGATCCCCTGTTCTTCTCGATTTCGCTTAGGTAAAGGCAAGTAGTAAATTTTATTCAAAGGGGGAAATGCTGCTTCAGGAAAACGTAGTATCTCCATTAGATATTTTTTAAAGAGCTCCATCGGGTTGAGACCTGAAACCATCGGGAAATTTAGAATTCTAAGATTTAGACGGCGATTATGATTTTCAATTTGCTCCAACTTTCTACGAATCAATGTCACATCTGATATAATAGCATTAGTAGAGGAATTTAAAGTCTTTACCTCAAGTTGTATTTGTGTAACTTGCTGCGTTGTTTCCCAATGTCAAATTCAACTACAGACAAGACAAGACCACCAAACGCAGCAGCTCAACCAGGAATGGGCAACCCGCAGATTGCCTGTTCACTGCCTAAACCACTGCACATTATCAGTGTACAAAATCACCACCCTGTTCTTCACACACTCACCCCACAGCTCCAGCACCACCCAAACAGGGAATAACTCAAGCAAGGCCATATTTGCACAGCACAGTGGCGTAGCCACATGTGGGCCTGGGTGGGCCGGGGCCCACCCACTTAGGGCTCAGGCCCACTCAATAGTAGCACACATTTAGCAGTGGCTGGTGGGGATCTGATGCTACACCAGCTGAAGACTTCCTCCTGATGGTAACGAAAACACTACTCTCCACGACACTAGCACCTCCACATGCTCAGTTTTCAGCACATGCCTGCTGCAGATTGCCAAGGTGGAAAGAAGCATTTTCCCACTAGCTGAGATTTTTTTTGGTGGGGTGGGGGGGGGGGGGGGAGGTGAGAACACTTGGTGCCCACCCACTTCTTGCCTAGGCCCACCCAAAATCTGTTGTCTGGCTACGCCCCTGGCACACCATCCTTTATTCCACCACCAATTAGGCCAACCCTAAGCACACCAAGCGCCTTGAAAGTAGATGCAAAGCCATGATCCCCTGCTGCATCCATAAACAATTGCAAATCAGTAGCAGATACAGGAAGTTGAGGCCAGGCACACCCCTAATAAAACTGGCCAAAAGGTATTCCATAAGCAAAAATCCTCCCTAACCCCTCGAGGAATGTGAACATGATAATGCTTTTTGGGCACCCCCTGGTCAAAAGCGCCAAATGACATGAAAAATCGCTGCCCATTGGCCCACCCACCAAAGACTGAATTTCACCCAGCATCAACCTCCTCTTCTGGAGAAACACATCAATCCTTGCCCTCAGTGCCTGCACCTTATCACTAGGCAATCGAGACTCCATCCACACAGAATCCAGCTCCGCTCCTCCAAAAAATAATAGCCAAAAGCAAGGCACGTCCAATTTCTCTTCAGCCAATGGGATACCCAGTTCCTGCACTACAACATGAAAATCAGCCAAAAATTGCTCACATTGAACAGAGCAAGCTGACCCTCCAAACAAATATTGTCCAGAAAATGCACAATGGATGTACACCCAGAGCTCTGCAGTCACCCAGTGGACAAAATGGAAAAAGTCTGAAGGTAAGAACAGGAAACTGAACACCCCATTGGCATACATTTATCAAAATAAAACTGATGGTCAAACTGAAAACCTAATTAATGGAAGGAATTAGGGTTCACTGGGAGCAAACAAAATGCAGACTCAATATCTGCTTCCCCATCAACGCAACTCTTCCAAGGTAATGTAACATCTCAATTGTCCATTCATTGGGTAAGACAAATTATGAATTAAAAGGTACTTGCCAGGCTCCTACTTGGGCACGACTCCTAGAGGAGAAATCTCCAGACTGGCATAAGGAAGAGCCTGGAAAGGTCCTGCAAATCTACCCGATTGCATCTCCTTACCCAGTTTTTCCCAAACTATATCAGAATGAATGCGGGCTGAGGCCACATTGCCACATTGATGTAACACCAGAGGACCCTGAAAAGATATTATAAAACCCTCAGCAAACCCATTCCAAAGTAAGCGAGCATCCTTCTGATTTGGATAACTCAACAAACAAAACTGCAGAGCCTCCAAATTAATTGGTGAAGGAGTCTTGACAAACAACACTAGAGGCAACCCATGCTGACCGGACTGCCTAACCCCTGCTTCATGCTCCAACACTGCTGGGTGGGTGCCATTACACTGACTGCACCGATGTCTGAATCTGCACCGTGCTTGGTCACAACAGCCAGCATTAAACTGGAAACACGCAGTCCCAAACAACCCTCCTTATTGCCCACCTCCTGAAACTATTCCCAGTCACTCACTACCCTGCAACCCAAAATTCCCAAAAGAGGACCCCTAAGTGCAAGGAGACCCCTGAGGAGGCTGCTCCCCCCCCCAGACAATTATATATCAACATCCCCAAAGCCCCAAGCTTCCAACTTATTGTTAACTAAACTGTGCTTGAAATGCTCATCATAACTGAGCCAAGCCCAAACCCCATAAGCCCGATATGCCCTCAAATTCAAATCCATATAAAGTAACAAACCAGGATATAAACTCAGTTTCGCACCACTCAAATACCAGAATAAACATTAAAACCTAACAGACAATTAAAATTAAAACAGACAATTTGGGTGGTGCGAAACTGAGTTTATATCCTGGTTTGTTACTTTATATGGATTTGAATTTGAGGGCTTATCGAAGATACATTAACTTTTATTATTCCCATCATCTCTTTGATCTTCCCCTTTTCCTTCACTCTGTCCTCTCCAGCTCCCTCTCCAATAAAAAAAAATAAATCAATATTTCTACCCTTCAAAATTCTCCACCTCCACTGCTGAGAAAGCTCACAATCTAAAGCAGCAATCTTGCATAATGTATGACCAAATCATAAGATTCGCTCAGAACTCTCCAAAGGCCCTACCAACAAAGGTACCGTGAACTAGAACACCATCTGAGGAGGAGGAAGAACAAGAGGAGTCCTATGAATCTGAAGACGCCCACACCCGCATAGGGTCACCCACTGGAGCCTGCCAACTCTTCTTTTCCCTGTTTAAACGCTTCACAACATGCTGTAAAATTCTTTAAAAAAGGTTTTTGTCCTGCAAACGTTTACCCAAAGATTTTTCTCTACCTGCATCAGACCTCTCCATGTTGTCCCCCAACTCCCCCCAGAACCCACCACACCTAACAAATAAGACACACACAAACTGACCCAACCCACCAGAAGTGTCCAAGGCTGGTCCTGGAATGGAAGCAGACCTGGATGGTCAGGGAGTTCATCAGCCAAATGCTGTATCAAACCAGCAGCCCCTGCAGCTCTCCTTGACGCCGCTACACTTGCTGCTCCTGCAAGCACAGGTATGGAGTGTGTATTTCCCCTAGATCTCCTAGACCTACCTGTCTTGTGTTGAGTGGCCCTATTTTCCCTAGAACTTTTCATGCACATTTCGCGGACCCCGAGTACGACACCTAGCTTTTGTGCCCTTCCCCATCTGACCTTCATTACCTTTTCTGGGGGTTATCCCACCTGCTAAAATCCTACCCACCAAACTAAAGAAACAACAACAGGCCCCAACTCCCAAACCACAAAGACCTAACCTTCAGACAACCAGGACAGAAAAATTATCCCCAAGCTACCCCGAAGTCCCACAAAAGCCCCCCCCCACCCACTTGATGCCCGAAGACCAGCCAAAGCACTACCACAACTCACCCTGACCCACACACTCAAACAATCTGTGCAATGAGACAAGTAAACCTATCACTGCCTGAAACACACTCTCTCTGTCTCCCGCTGCCAAAATACAAGCATCACAATCCCAACAGAAGGAGCTGTGCCCGGTACCTGCATACAACACAGTCAACCAAAGCTGCACCTCCAGAGCTGGGCAGGCACATACCGAACAGCTCCTCCTCAGGAACCACCCTGGTCTTTCACTGTTGCAGAACAACACACAACATGGCTCACACAGAGAGCCGGAGCACTGATGGACACATAGCCACAGAGCCACACAGTTGCACAACCACACAGGTGCACCTCATGGCCCTGACAAACCAGGCCACACCCAAGTGGGAACCACAGAGCTGCACAACCACTCCGACGAGAGACCTGCGAACAAAACCTAATGAACGACAGAACCAGCAGAAACTAATAGCACCACTACCAGGCAAGTAAAAAAAATGACTCAAATTAAATTTCCCAACTTTTCCCTCAAGCCCAAATCCACCCAGTCTTTCCCCACTGATCCCAACAATCCTCCATTTCCCAACAACTGCCAAGCACAAAACTTTCCTCCCCTCAGAACCCAGTTTCCCGCCTGTACCCTTAACCAATCAAAATCCTTTTCACCCTTTCCAATCCCCATCCTTCTTTCCCCAGCAGCCACCTCTATATTCACAAATCTTACGTCTTAATCTTGGCCCCTCTAACTCTGTCCTCCTTACCAACCATCACTCATTTACCTTCCCCTACATCCCATCCAACCTCCCCCCCCCCCCCAACACAACTCTCAAAACCAACTTCTGTCAGGTCAGCGGCTTGGCCAATGTTATTAGCCCACTTAATTAGTGGACTTTCCTTTAGTATTCGAAGCTCCATAAAAACACTGAGCCCGGATAAATAATGTATGCACCAATAACGGAAGCCTTGGGACTGTCTTGAGCATCTTCTATGAAATCACCTTCCATGCAAATGACTTCCTTGCTTTTCATCAACTATTTGTTATTTATCTGATGTAAATAGGAAAAGCTAATTAAAATGTATGAAGCATTCTGTGGTTTCTTGTCATTAACGCCAAAGCAAGCATTCTGACGAACGTAATGAAATAATTATGTTTGTCTTTAAGAATTCGTTTCAATAACACAAGGAAGCACCGCACTAAATGAAAACATCAGGGACTAAATTTCACTTGTGCCTATTTCCATTTTGGTTAATTATACCCTCAAGCGTTTCCAATAGACCAGGCCTTAAAAATCTTTTGAAGCTGAAATGGCCTGAAGAATCTTTTATAATTAGGGTCTTTGATGAAGAAAGAAAGGTAATGCGGTCCTCCTCAGCACTTTTAATATTTTAAACCAAATTGCTATCACGTGAAAGCTTCATTTGGAGTGGAAAATGGGGTAAATTAGGGTGGATGAGATCCAAATTTTCTCCATTCTCCTTAATTGGCAGGCTGATCTAATCTGCACGTGTCCTATTCGCATTCTTGCTGCAGCAGTGCTTTCATTTTAATGCATTTACTGACTCTGCACAATGTGGACATACCTAGGGACTGTAATGAAATTTAGTAATAACAAAAAATATTCACTTAGCTAAGCTCTGGGTGTCCACCTGGCTGTGGTGTTTGTAAGGAGCTAGAAGTTCAATCCTGAGCTGTCAGCTCTTAAATACCAGCCTAAACCTTTCAAACATTACTGGTATGTTGATGACATTTTTACGATTTGGACTGAGGCGGAAACCTTGCATTAGATCTGTGTGCTGACGCTCCCTAATGCAAGGGAAACGTCAATGGTTTGCTCCCGAATGCAGTAACCAAATAGCACACAAAGAGGCCTAGTGCATAAAATGTGCGTCAACATGGGAGGATGCATCAGAAGTACACACACATGGGTCTCTGCTAGAGGCAGAGATATCTTGTGCACAAATTGGCACCTGGAGTAGCTTGGACGTATATTTGCATATATGCTGGAATGCTATTCTGTGCAGAAAACGTATGCGACACCAATATTTATACACACAATAACATTCCAGCCCATGCTCAAACCTGTGTCCACATGTGATTCTCTATTTTCAGCACTTTGCTCTTTGTTCCAGCAAACCCTCCCCCCCCTCCAGTTCTGTCTTGTTTTTTTAACCCATGCTCTGTATGGAACCCAGAAAAAAGTTGCGAGTCTATACGCTCACAGTAAAGAGAAGAAACAAGCATGAAATCCTCATTCACTAATACTGATTACAGAAACTTGAACTAACCTTTCGTGCCTCTTCAGGTTTTGCATTAAAGCCCCGCCATTGAACTGAGCCTTTTGATTTTCTTTAGCAGAGATTTAAATGTGCTGTGTGCTGGTGTCAATGCAAGACTGTGTGCATGGTTAGCTCATGTGCGAACCTCTTATTTTGCATTGTGTACCCACAAAATTGTGCACTAAAATTGAGTTAACTGGTGTACAAACCCTAACGCACTTACATCAGCCCTTGAGGGAGAACAGACTCGATTAATTTTGCAACTCTTTTAATGCATCCCATCTTTCAATCAGATTCAAAATTAATTACTGCACAGAAAAAGTTCATTTTGTGGACACCACAGTCTCTATCAAAAATGACCTTATACAAATGTCTGTATACAGGAAACCAACTAACATGGGCAGCTTCCTCCCCATTTCAGCTTCCACATTTCACATAGAAAAACAGTCCAACATACACAAGTTACAAAGAGGTAAAGATAAACACCTGAAAATCCTGACTGAATCCTTCAAACAGAAAGTTATAACCCCAAACTGATCTCCAGGAGACTCTCTTCACTTAACATACCCAAGATAAACCTATGATAGTACAGAAAAAAGAGAAAATGTCAGAGTGCCCCTTGTAGTGACATATGGTCCAGAGCTGGAGAAACAGACAAAAAAAAAAAAAAGTAAAAAAATACCAACAGTCATTACTGCAAGATGATGAATTATTGAAAGAGATATGTCCTACTCTGCCAATATTGGCCTTCTGACAATCACCCAATCCAAAGCAGAAACCAGGGAAAAGCAAGCTCCCATCAGAAGCTCAGAAAGAAGAGAATGGCATCAAACCCCGCAATATATCAAGCTGCAAATTATGCCAGCACATACTATAGGACTCATGAGAAAAATGTTGAACATAAGTGGATCCAACTCATGTTCTTTCTCAATGTTGAATATATTATTCAGTGCAAACAATTTAAAAGACAAACGCTATGCTAGGGAGACAGGCT
This sequence comes from Microcaecilia unicolor, assembly GCF_901765095.1. Classification (NCBI taxonomy): domain Eukaryota; kingdom Metazoa; phylum Chordata; class Amphibia; order Gymnophiona; family Siphonopidae; genus Microcaecilia; species Microcaecilia unicolor. The sequence goes on along the minus strand of NC_044031.1, from coordinate 253,457,941 downwards.
AGATGTCACAGGGCTAGGAGGTCTGGAGGGCCTCGGTTGACGGTGGCCAGGTCCAGGGAACTCTTGTTGGCAGGAGCTCGAGAGTGGAAGGCAAGGACGTCAAGCAGGGACTGGGGTGCAGTGCAGAGCTGGAGACTGGAATTCTGAGTTGAGACTGGAGACTGGTGCACTGAGTACAGACTGGAACTGGGGTGCTGAGCAGAGACTGAAACTGGAGAGAGGGTAAAGCAAGGAGAGCCAGCAGAAATTCGCACATAGAAGCACTAGGTGACCTACTGCGAAGGCAAGGCGGAGGAGGATCAAGAGTGATTAAATATCCTGAAGGAGTGCTGTAAACTTCATTGGGCTGCAGGACCTTTAAATCTGGTGCAGCAGTGCACATGCGCGCCTACGGAGAGCTGGCTGCTGGCAGCGTCAAGATGCTGAGGAGCGAGGCTAGAGAGTGTTGGGGCCCGTCAGACTTGGCACATGCTGATGGGGATAGAGCAGGCCTTGAAAACATCCTCGGGCATGACTGGTGCTGTGACAGCCACACTTAAAGTTAGGCATAGTTTATAGAATAGCGTTTATACCTGTGAATCAGGCCTAACTTTAGACATGGCCATTTGCACCAGCTGAAACGTGGTGCAAATATACACGCCTAAATTAGGTGTTTATCCCTATTACTCTATAACAACGTGTGCAAATGCTAGGAATGCCCCGTTCTGCCCATGACCCTCCCATTTCCTAACCCCCCTTTTTTTTCCTTGTGCTTAAAATCCAATTAAATCTAATCAGTGCCAATAGTTGCTTGTTAAAAAGACAATTATTGGTGCTAATTAGTTCATTATTCAATTAAAATGCGCACACAAATTAGGCGCATGCCCAAATTTGTGTGTGCAATTTTTGATCACTTAACACACTTTAATAAAAGGTCCCCTAGGTTTTCACATTATAACCCAGAAAATTCCACTATTTTGTTACTCTTCCACCCCTCCCCCACTTTTCTCCTATGAGACTATCACTGAAATGCTTCCATGAATCACTTATATAGTCAGTACTGCCATATCTTTTTCATTCTATATTGACCAGAAGAAGGGGTTTTAGCTGTTGAAAGCTAGTGAAAAAAAATGTATTGAGTTAGTCCAATGAAAACAGTGTCACCTTATATTCTCTTGTTTTGTTTCGTGTTTAATTTATTAACCTCCAAAAATTAAGACAGCCAAGGGGAAAGTCATCTGTACTGCACAGCAGGTACTGCCCTGGAAACCCTTTGATTAGACAGACCTTATCTGGCATCCTCCACTATGTTACTGTGTAACCTTTACTTCTAAGTGTACTGGCACCTTCAGGAATGCAGTGGGGGAAAAGCCAAAAGGAACTAGGATGAACTTGGCAATCCTTTGTGACCTTGCTTTAACCTAACGTTATTTGGATTTCAAAATTGACTTCCATCCAAACTGGAGAGGAGTAAGCCTGCAAAAAGGTAGGAAAATGTGGGATACAAATGCAATAAAATAAATAAATAAATAAATAAATAAGCGCCTAATGTTTAGTGGAGTGGCCTGTAAATTAGGGGAACTGGGTTCCATTCCCATTCATGTGCCTTGTGACTCTGGGCAAGTCTTTTAACCCTCCATTGCCCCAGGCACAAAAGAAGTATCTGTATATAATATGTAAACTGTTTATATCAAACCCCATCCCATTTCTCTTTTGTGAGGGTTTTTTTTTTTTTAGTTTCAGAATACATATGAAGGGCTCTTGGAAGTGTCTGTGCTGGCAGTACGTCAAACATTTAGATTATTTTAGAGCAGTGATTCTCAACCTTTTTTCTGCTGTGACACACCTGACAGACATTGTTCACCTGTGTGACACATTGAACACTACAATTCACAGCTGATCAAAAATTTTAACCCCCGTATATATCATTTATTGCTGCTAAAATTAATACAAGAAAAACACAAAAGCAATGGTGGTAACTATGAGGAGAAGGAGTGGAAGCCTGCAACAATTTCATTTGGGGCCTGGTGGCAGAAGGACTAATTATGGAGATTTCAAATACCTGACTTCTAGGTAATCAAAGTCTCCCCAGCCTACTGTGCACAGGGTTGTTAAGGAAAGCACAAATCTGGTGTCAAATTTGTCTCGACACACTGGTTGAGAACCACTGCTTTAGAGCTTCCAATAGAGGAAGGAAAGAGGCACTGTGTTACTATTCTGATTCAACTGCAAATTGGAAAATCAAAACTTAAAAAGACAAAAAAACGTGATCCAGAATAGGGGCCTAGAGCAGTGGTTCTCAAACCTTTCTTTGGGGAGCACCAACCAGCCAGAATTTCAGGATATCTGCAATGAATTTGCATGAGATAGATTTGTATGCAATAGTGGCAACATAAGCAATTAAATCTCAGGAATATTCATTGTGGAGACCCTGAAAATCTGAGCAGGTTTTGAAAGCACTGGACCAGCGTTTCCAGTCAGTTCTGTTGTTTCAGGTCAGGCTGACACAATTCTAGTTTTACTCCCAACCGCGCTACAGATCTATGATTCTCATCGCTGTCAAAATCCAAGATGGCACCTCCAGGGATACAGCAGGGGACAACACCAGGACTTAGTCATCCAGCACACCACACGAAAAGTTAGTATCAGAGGGGTAACTCCTGCTCCAGGACACCTTCCAATCCGTGGAGGGGCATAATTGAACGAAAACGTCTATCTCCATGGGCGTTTATCTCTGAGAACGGGTCCGTGAAGGGGCGGACCGAACCGTATTTTCGAAAAAAAATAGACGTCCATGTTTTATTCGACAATTTGTGAGCTGGGCGTTTTTGTTTTTCAGCGATAATGGAAAATGAAAACGCCCAGCTCAAAAACAAATAAATCCAAGGCATTTGTTCGTGGGAAGGGCCAGGAGTCGTAGTGCACTGGCCCCCCTCACATGCCAGGACACCAACCGGGCACCCTAGGGGGCACTTTTACAAAAACAAAAAAAAAGGTAAAAGAGCTCCCAGGTGCATAGCACCCTTCCCTTGTGTGTTGAGCCCCCCAAATCCCCCTCAAAACCCACTGCCCACAAGTCTACACCATTTCTATAGCCCTAAGGGGTGAAGGGGGGCACCTACAAGTGGGTACAGTGGGTTTGGGGGGGTTGGACGACTAAGCATTAAGCAGCACAATTGTAACAGGTAGGGGGGGATGGGCCTGGGTCCACCTGCCTGAAGTCCACTGCACCCCCTAACAACTGCTCCAGGGACCTGCATACTGCTGCCAGGGAGGTGGGTATTACATTTGAGGGTGAAAATAAAAAGTTGTGAAACATCATTTTTTGTGGTGGGAGGGGGTTAGTGACCACTGGGGGAGTCAGGGGAGGTCATCCCCAATTCCCTCTGGTGGTAATCTGGTCATTTAGGGCACTTTTTGGGGCCTTATTCGTGAAAAAACAGGGTCCAGGAAAAGTGCCCTAAATTCTAGCTACAAACGCATACTTTTTTTCCATTATCGGCGAAAGGCGCCCATCTCTGTTCAGGTGATAACCACGCCCCAGTCCCGCCTTCACCACGCCTCCAACATGCCCCCGTCAACTTTGTACGCTTCCGCGATGGAGTGCAGTTGAAAACGTCCAAGTTTGGCTTTCGATTATACCGCGTTATTCGTTTTTGGGAGATAAACGCCTATCTCCCGATTTAGGTCGCAATATAGGCGTTTTTGTCTTTCGATTATAAACTGGATAGTCACCCACTACTCCACTAACACTCAACATGACAGAAAGCAACTACGCCTGTTTGGGGATAAAACTGGACTCATCTGACAGCGACATCCATGAGCGTTCAAGACAGAAGCAGGCCAAATTTAAAAGCTTAAAAAAACAGCAAGTTTTTGCAACATATGTCTCACTGATGGATCAAAAAATAAACAGTGAATTGGGATGAGAGGATGAATATGCAAAGTAATTGAAACTACTTTTTTTTTTCTTTAAAGGAGCACTCTGACTACAAAAAAGAGGACCATCTAATGATTTGGAGTGCCTGATCTACTGTGGAAAGAGCAGCACTTCTAGCACTGCCTACTTCATACATATTCATTAGGAAAATCCTGAAAACCTGGCTGGTTCATTTTTTGGGCGCCCTGGAATTGCAGCCTGACACTCCTGATGTAGAGTGCTGCATGGCAGGGCAGACCAGAGCACAGAATCTTATGCAGTGACGTGCACAGAAGTGCACTTATGAAAGGCTTTACTGGGCTAGAATCCACACAGCAACAAATGGCCACTCCAGCTGGCACTAAAACAAATATCTCAGCACAATAACGTTTCACAAGAATGCATTTTCAGAGAAAATCCCGTGTGTGTGTGTGTGTGTGTGTGTGTGTGTGTGTGTGTGTGTGTGTGTAATTGGAAAAGGTCTTCAGCTTGGAGAAAAGGCGGCTGAGGGGAGATATGATAAAGGTCTATAAGATAATGAGTGGAATGGAATGGGTCGATGTGGAGCGTCTGGTTTACGCTTTCCAAAAATACTAGGACAAGGGGGCATGCGATGAAGCTGCATTGTGGTAAATTTAAAACGAATCAGAGGAAATTTTTCTTCACTCAATGAGTAGTTAAACTCTGGAATTCACTGCCAGAAAAGGTGGTTAAGGCGGTTAACTTAGCGGACTTCAAAAAAGGGTTGGATGGCTTCCTGGAGGAAAAAGCCATAGAATGTTATTGAATGGACGAGGGAATACAGTATTTCTAGGATGGGCGGGACAAATTGCTTGTTCTTTTGGCCGCTGTCGGTGACAGGGTGCTGGGCTCGATGGACCCTTGGTCTGTCCCAGCATGGTGATGCTTATGTACTTTATGTGCACGCGCGTATGTGTGAGGTGTGGGGGAGGGGAGAGCCTGAAGGGGTCTTGGAGGCACTCCAGCCAGTCAGGTAGATTTGCATGCAGTGGAGGCAGTGCATGCAAAGCTCTCTCATGAATATTCATTGTGTGTATCCTGAAAACCTGACTGGCTGGGGTGCCTCCAAGACCAGGTTTGGGAACCATTGGATTAAAGTAAGGATGAGGAGATATTTGTGGAAATCCTGCAGAGATGGAAACTTCAGTAGATATTTCTTCTGTAGCCTGGCAAGTGAAGGAGATCCTGCTGGCATCTTGAAAAAGATATGAAGGAATTCAAAAAAGTAGAGAAAGGCGATAAAAATGATAAAGGGGATGGAACAACTTCCCTATGAGGAAATGCTAAAGCAGCTAGTGCTCTTCAGCTGGGAGAAGAGATAGCTGATATGAATTACTTATTTACTACTCTTTTCCAAAGTATGAGGACTAGGGGGCATGCAATGAAGCCACTAAGTAATGCATTTAAAATAAATTGGAGAAAACATTTCTTCATTCAGGGTCCCTTTTACTAAGCCATGTAAGTGTCTACGTGTGCCCAACATGCACCAAAATGGAGTTATTGCATTGCTCTTGTGGTAATTTCATTTTTACCATGTGTCCAATATGTGCGGCCAAAAAAATTATTTTTATTTTCTGCCGCACATATCGGACACGCGCCAAGTGGCATTTGGCGCACGTAGGTCATTACCGCCCAGTTACCGAGTGAGACTTTACCACTAGGTCAGTGGCTAGCGGTTAAGGTCTCAGACCCAAAATGGATGTGCGACAATTTTCATCTTGCCGAATGTCCATTTTCAGCAAAAAGTTTAAAAAGGCTTTTTTTTACAGGTGCGCTGAAAAATGATTCTGCGTACGTCCAAAACCTATGCCTACACTAATGCAGGCCATTTTTCAGCACACCTTAGTAAAAGGACCCTTCAATGTGTAATTAATGGTAAAGGCAGTTTGCTTAGCAGGGTTAAAAAAGGTATGGGCAAGTTCCTACAAGAAAAGTCCATAAGCCATTATTTATTTATTTATTTGCTACATCTGTATCCCACATTTTCCCCGCCTATTTGCAGGCTCAATGTGGCTTACATAGCACCGGAAGGCGTTTGCCGTTTCCGGTGTGAACAAATACAATGTGATGTTGCGATGAGATGTAATTTAAATGGCAAAGTCACAGTAATAGTCGTAAGGTGGGAGAGTAGCGTTATGTTTATACATGCTTCGGTTTTCTTGTGTAGCCATGGTCAGTCCTTTAGGTTGGATCGGGAGGGTATGCTTTTTTGAACAGGGTGGTTTTTAGCATTTTCCAGAAGTTTAGATGATGGTATGTCGCTTTTAAGGCTTTTGGTAGCACATTCTACAATTGTGTGCTTATGTAGGAGAAGCTGGATGCACAGGTAGATTTGTATTTAAGACCTTTACAGCTTGGGTAATGTAGGTTTAGATATAATGGTGTTGAGTCGGAGGTGTTTCTGGTTGCTAGGTCGATTAAGTCTGTCATGTACCCAGGCGCTTCGCCATAGAGAATTTTGTGGACCATGGTGCAGATTTTAAAGGCAATGCGTTCCTTGATTGGGAGCCAGTGTAGTTTTTCGCGGAGGGGTTTTGCGCTTTCGAACCGTGTTTTTCCAAATATGAGTCTGGCTGCCATGTTTTGAGCAGTCTGCAGTTTTTTAAGGTTTGTTCTTTGCATCCTGCATAGATTCCATTGCAGTAGTCTAGGTGGCTTAATACCATTGATTGTATCAAGTTGCGAAAGGTGTCCCCTCGAGAAGTATTTTTTCACGCGTTTGAGCTTCCACATTGAATGGAACATTTTCTTTGTGGTGGATTTTACTTGGCTCTCCAGAGTAAGGCTGTGGTCTATTATGATGCAGAGGATTTTCAGGCTGTCTGAATTAGGGAGGGTGTGACCTGGGGTGTCGATGCTTGTGGGGTTGTCCATGTTGTGTTGGGATGAGAGGGCAAGACAATATGTTTTTTCTTTGTTGAGTTTTAGTTGAAATGCATTGGCCCATGAGTCCAATGTCTAAGATGGACATGGGAAAATCTACTGCTTATACTTGGGATACGCAGAAAAAAAATCTTTTACTTTCTTTGGAATCTTGCCAGGTACTTGTGACCTAGATCAGCCACTGCTGGAAACAAGATACTGGGCTTAATGGACCTTCAGTCTGTCCCAGTATGGCATGCTTATGTGCTTATAGCTATACCTTTTCTACAGCACTTGAGAGAATGTCTTCATAAAGGCAGTTACAAAATCCTAACAAATAAAATAAATACCTCTAAGACTGCAGTTTGACACTCATGGAAATGTATGCTGTGTAAGTGATGGTAATGATGATTTTAGGAGCAGACGGGGCGGAGAAAAGGGAACAGATGAATACAGAGACTACCTTTAGAATTTGCAGGTCTCAGCTTAGAGAGCACATTTTAAGGTTATTCATGTTTTGAAAGTGTCACCTTCTTCTCTGTCCAGGCACCTCATTCTCTTAAATCTTCTGTGCAATGAAGCATTTTCAGATTTTACAGCCTCTTGAAGTTTATCTTGATTTCATTCAGAAAAATATTTATGCTAGTGCTCCTAACAGATAAGTCAAAAGTCTACAGGGCTGAAATGTGATTCCTGAAGGTGGATGATAAACAGCTTGTCAAGATAAGGCCTCAGTTCTGGATGCTGTAGGCCCTTATATTTTCAGTTATCTTATCCTGTATTTACCTGTAACAAAATCATCACCCTAAGGCCTTCAAACTAGAATTGTCTAAACCACTGTTTCTCAACTTCTTCAAATCAAATACCCCTGTTGGACAAATTTCAACTGAGTACCCCTGAGTTCTGATCAGCAGAGATTTTGAAATATTCCAAAAACAGACATATTCTAATAACAAAAGAGAAAATACAATTACTTTTTACTGCGGTTGTCTGGTTATTTTTTTTTCCAAATTGTGTTCATCTGAATCAGGTTTCTGCTTTCCTCCATCTTTTCTTAACCCTTTTGCCATTTTCTCTCTCCTTTTCCTTTCATCTTTCTTCAATTTACTTTTCTGCCTCTCTGTCCAGATTTAATTCATTCTAGCGATCCAATCTTCAATCTCCCTCTTTTTACATTATCTACCTACAGCATTCTCTCTCTTTCCCTTATCATGGCTCTCATATACTCCTTCCTATTATTCCCCAGTCTTTCACTATCCTCTTTCTATGCCTACCCTTCCATCCAGAGTCTCCCCTTGTCCCTCCCTCTTCCATCCAGCGTCTTTCTGCTTTCTCTCCCCAACCTTCCTTCCATCCAGCATCTCCCCTCTCTCCCCACCCTTCCATCCAGCAAATCCTCTCTTTCTCTCCCTCTTCCATCTAGCACTTCCCTTTTATCCCCCACCCATCCAGTATCTCCCCTCTTTCCCTCCCTCTTCCATCCAGCATATCCCCTTTCAATCCCCACCCTTCCATCATCTTCCCTCTGTCTCCCTTCTTCTATTTGTTATTTTCCCTCTTTCTCTCACCATCCTTCTATCCAGTGTCTTCCTTCTGTCCCCTCCTTCCATCCAGCATTTCCCCGTTTATCTTTCCATTCGATGCCTTGTCTCTTTCCTTGCACTTTCTGTTCCTCCCCTCTATCACTTCCAGCTGCTGGTTCTTCTCCAGACTTGTGGCAGCCGCAACACAACTTACATCAATTCCACAGCCCCAGTCTTCAAGTGCGGCAGCTGTCACATGACCCCAGTCTTCAAGTGCACTGTGTCGGTTGTGCTGATCCCCTGCCCTTCTGACATCAACTTCCTGTTCTGGGGCAAGGGACCAACAGAGCCAACACCATGCACTTGAAGACTGGGGTCATGTGACAGCTGTAAGTTGTGTTACTGCCGCACTTGAAGACTGGGGTCATGTGACAGCTGTAAGTTGTGTTACTGCCGCACTTGAAGACTGGGGCTGTGGAATTGCTATAAGTTGAGAAAACAGCAGCAGTGGGAAGGAGGTGAAAAAAGGAACTGCATAGGTTCTCAAGATGAGTCGCGTACCCCCTGCAGAGGTCTTGTGTACCTCTTGGGGTACCACCTATTGAGAAGCTATGGTCTAAGACATTCTAACTGATGTGGCATAGTTTAGTAGGGGATTCCCGGGCCTGTCCTGGGGAACCCATAGACAGCGGGATTTTCAGGATATTAACAATGAATATGCTTGTGATCAATTTACATGTGGGGGGAGGGGAGCAGGGCCTCAGAATATGCAAATTGGTCTCAGTATAATCACAATTGAAATCCTGAAAACCTGTCTAGTTGTGGGGAGCCCAGGACAAACTTGGGAAATCCTGGCCTAGCGCTTAAACCAGCAGGCTGAGAAAAGGGGAAGCTGAGGTTAGCTTCTCCCACAGATACTCTTTGCGATCTTGTGCAAACCACTTTACCCTTCATTGTCCCAGGTACAATTTAGATTGTAAGTTATCTGGGACAGAGAAATACCTACTGTACTGAAAATGTAACTTGCCTATCAGCAAAAGTTTGAAAAGGCAACTAATTAAATTTAAAATCCCAATCCAGACAATGAAAGGGTAGATATTCAGCCCACAGCAGTCAGCAGATTTTAAGCCACATATAACTGTGTGCCTGAGGCATATTCAGGCACTGACATTTAATATCCACATATGTGCAGTCACCTGGAAGCTAACTGCGTACTGGCCGATATTCAGACCATTGCTTGGTTAGCTTGATGGATAAAGTGAGGACAACCTTTTTGTTACTTTAAGTGCTTACTGGTTAGCAGATGGAATACCACTGGTAACTGGTTAAGTATTGGCACTGCCCAGGCTCCACCCTCAGACCACCTTGGCACTATGTGGACAGTGCCAGGGAAGTCACAGGCAATATTCAGTGGGTACTGACCACTTGGGTGCTGCTTAATATTGCTGGACGGCCAGCTCAGTGGGGTTTCATTGGGCAGGACCTTTTCCTTCCTAGCTAAACCCCTTTGAATATTGAACCCCAAAGATATCAGAATTCATCCAGAGTGAAATACAGCAATAACAGCTCATCGTAAAGCATGGCCAAGAAAGCTTACAGTTGCAGGACACAGGAAAAGTTTAAGATATGAAAAGGACCCCACCCCAGTCATGAGCCTCTGTCTCTTGAGACTGGGGCTCATTTACTCAAGGGATAACACCAGTGCAATATATTGAACAGTGCATAATCACCCAGTGCTAGCAGTTGTAAAGAGGTTGCAGTCTGTGTCTTGGTAGCATGTCTTCTCACAGGGCTTTTGTTTAGGCCTGTCCTTGCTGCTCCACGCACATTACCCTCCCTCCCATGCCCTCGTTTTTAGGACTGTAACTGCCACTCTGTTCAGGTCACTCCCTTCTAGGCTTTTTGGAAGAAAGTCATGCAAGTTTTGCTTTTAGTGGCAATGCTCTGTACTTTTATTCCATCTTTCTTGGGGGTTAGCTGGCGGGGGGAGGGGGTAGAATTTGTTTTCCCATTGATCTCTCAGTAGAACTGAGGTTTATTTGCACTTTTTAATGTGCCAGAACAGGGAGATCTACAGTTTATTTACACCTTGCTTGTAAATAGTTGGCATACACATGTTTAGCATCAATATGGACCCCTGTCTGAGTTATTTCTGCACCAGCCAATCATGGGGTATGAATGAAAATGCTTTTTGGAAGGGGGGGGAGGAGGCTCCCTCCTGATGCATGCACACCTATGATTTATGCCAGTTCTTTTCCTTGGCCATGGCTTCAATTAGAGGGATGCAGTATAGATATTACTAAGATTTTTTTTTTTAATTTAGGACATGTGATCATCCCTGCACACATCACTTCTGGTATAAATTCTTAAGAATCCCCATTCGTTGTAGTGTTACTCAAAGTTATCCCTTCTTCAGTTATTCCCACCTATAATCCACCCAATTTAGTTTTTCCTGTTACAGTCTCATAGACTGCTTCTTCGTTTTCTTCTGTCTCTCGTTTGTCCGTCTCAGCTAGATCAGTGCTTCTCTATTCTCTTCTGGAAGCACACCTGGCCAGTCGAGTTTTCAGAATTATAGTAATAAGTATGCATGAGACACATTTGTATACAGCGTGTCTCTGATACATACTAATTTGTCTCATACATGTTCATTGTGGTAATCCTGAAAACAGCACTGCCAAGGTTTACCTCCAGAAGAGATTCAGGAGCCCTTTTTCTAAGCTGCGTAGGCGCCTACGCACACCAAACGCACGCCAAATTGGAGTTACCGCCTGGTTACTGTGTGGCCCTTGCGGTAATTTCAATTTTGGCGCACATCTGCTACGCACGTCTGAAAAATATTTTTTCTTTTCTGGCGCGCCTAACGGACGCGCCTAGTGGCATTTGACGCACGTAGGTCATTACCGCCCAGATTCTTTACCGCTAGGTCAATGGCTGGCGGTAAAGTCTCAGACTGAAAATGGATGCGCGGCAATTTTGATTTTGCTGCACGTCCATTTTTGGCAAAAAAAAGGAGGCCTTTTTTTACAGGCGAGCTAAAAAATGGATTGCACGTGCCCAAAACTCGCATCTACACCACTGCAAGCCATTTTTCAGTGTGCCTTTGTAAAAGGACCCCTCAAGAAGCTCTGAACTAGACTATAAGTATCAAGGAGTAGGAACTATCCCTTATGTCCTCCTGAAAACACAGTGTACATTTACCATACGCTATACATATGATTAACAATAATACTAATAATCATGTCTCATGTGACTCTGATTGAAATATCGCTCAGGAAGTTTTACTTCTCCCAGTGTCATTTTTAAAGTTTACTCTACTTCTTTCACTGGCTACCTCTTTGTGCCTGTATTGATTTTCAAGGTGGCATGTTTGATATTTAAAATCATTAAAGGGTGTTATCCTTTGGATCATGTCTCTTTGGTGACCTATCCAACTAATCGCTCGGCATCACGTCTTAATTTTCTTTTAAAATTAGGATATCTGGCTGTTAATAAGGTTTGTTTTTAAGCATTTTTGTGATAGTTTGTTTAGTTATTTTTCCAGTAAACTTGGAATTCAATTCCGGTCCAGATTGGGAGTATAGATCTGAATTTTCAACAAGCTTTGAAAACATATTTTATTAGAAAATATTTTCAAATTTTGTAATTTCCATTATTATGTTAATATGTTTTTGTAACCCGCTTTGATTCTAATCAGAAATGAGTGGGATATAAATGCCGGGAATGGAATGGAATAGGATATGAAATGTCATATACACTGTCTGGACCCTAGCTTTTTTTTTTTTTGGAGGGGTGATTACTTCACAGTACCTCTTGGGGGCTCCAGGTTTTTGGCAGCACTGATTACCTTCAGCTGGAATTGTACTCCCAAAACTAACAACAGGGTAAAGAAACGAGTGTTCCTGGCAGGTCAGTTTCCTTCCCTCCCTTCCCAACAAAAGCTTTGGGCTTTGTAAAATAACTGATCTCTAAAAATAAACAGCTCTGTGTATATAAATGGATCCCTTAATGGTGAATTGTTATGTTTCAAGGGCAAAAAAATTTGCTATATCAGAAGAGAGATGGCTATTTAGAACAATCAGAAAGATGAAAAAGAAGAGATTAGGGCCGTGTGGCATACATATTTTAAAAATATGCATTTACATCACTTATCACACACTATTATGAAGTAACCGCAAGTCTTGTGTTCCTTTGGGGTAGACCCAAGAGAGACCCTTAAAGGAACTAATCTGTCTATTAGAATAACCGGTAACGTGAATTTTCTACACTAGAGTCTTGCCAGGAATTATGACAAACAATTTGTGTTCACACCTCTTACACCTGGCACAAAATACAACAGAAATCAGATGTCCACCTATAGATCCACCTATCTTTTTTAGAATACAAAAAATACCCCCCCCCCCCCCCCCACCCACACACACTGTTGCTAACATATTTGCAGGTTTAATAAGATGGGCTAAACTCAAGAGTGGTTTATGCCAAAGAAACCTTTTGTACAAAGGCCCTGAAAGGCCTCATTTCTAAAACTTTTGCTCCAGATTTATCAGTAGAAGACCTCCAGCTATTGTCCCAGAGGAAAATACTCACACAAAGCCCTGGTGCCTTTTGTATCACAGCAAAATATTCATAGGTGAGCTCCTAAATTTCCAAAACATATAAGAGACCACACTCACCAACAAACCTTTTTTTTTTAACATTTTTGTTCCATCCCCATGAATCTATCAAATAGAATTGTAGGTGAAACTGCTTTAAAGAGAATGAAGACCTTTTGCCCCTGTGCCTCTCTATGACACAGGCCTGCCTCGGCTCTTCTTAATTCTGACGGTGTTAATTGCCCCAACTGGGAACTACAGAACCAGAGAATGACAGAATTTTAAAATATGAGCATTCTTTCGTGAATACTTTCTGGAAACTACTCCAGGGTATAATGTTCACCTCCCTCCCTCTTTCCAATACCCTTCAGAGTGCCTCTGGTTTCTGTCAGTGAGTGACGGCAAAGGATGCACATGCTGCTGCCATTCCCAGTTCATTCATCTCCCTTCTTTTCTTTCTTTCCCAGTAACACTCCTTCTATCTACCCAAACTGGCTTATTGGAGGCTGAGGGAATGGCAGAAATGTTAGCCTTTTCATCAGCCGCTTGAGCTCAAATGGCCTAGAACCAGAATATCTTTTTTTATGGGAAATGAGAGTAGTGAACTTCTATGGACATCTATTGAAGTCAAAAGCATAGCATGGATGATGATTTGACTCCTGAATTAATTAGTTTTGTCAGAGTCAGAAGCAGCCCATGTGCTTATAAGGCCGCCAGAAGGGGATCTGGAGCCACCAGGGTAACATTTTATACTGAGGCTCTTCAAACCCTACTGTCCATACAACAATGCTGGGAAATCTTAGGTATAGTAGTGAGGTTTTCTGAGCTCTGATATTTCACGTCAGTGGGGCTTGCATTCCTGTATTTTTCCAGTAGTTGAGCCAGCTCCAGTACCTCACTCTATAAAAGTACTGGAACTCTTTTCCTGAGTTATCCTGCCTTTAGCTTTTTGCCTCTCAGCTCCTGGAGGATCTGCCAAGAATGCAGTGGACATTTTCTCTCTGAAAGTGCCCTCAGGGGTTTTTTTTTCCCCCTCTTTTGCTTGGATAGTGTTGAGTTGCTGGAGAGGTTTGGGTAGTGTCTAAATCTGAAACAAACTGGCTCTGGATTGGCGAACTCTCTCTGTTTTGGGAACAGTTTTGGAACATCAATTTCAGGTTGGGACATGCTTCCTAACATACCACCTTCCTCTCTACTGATAAGATATTTGTACATTTACAGTTTTATGTGTTCTGTATTCAGAGGTTAAACATTAACTAAACAAACAAAAAAACTAAAAGTAAAGTTTGTTACAACCTGCCATTATTTAAACGTTGATCAACCTTGTTTTTCTAAATTGTACTTTTTTAATATTTTTATCCAGGAAAGAGAAACCAACTGATAACAAGTTTTGGGATTTCCCATCCCACTTTTTTTTTTTCCTTTGAACAAGTATAATTGAGAAGGAAAATACAATCTACAGATTACACTCAAACACTCTGCTGTTTCAAGAGCCCCCTCCCTCCCAAGGGGGATGGCACACAATGGGTGGAAAAACCTTTCAAAGGGAGGCCTGTAGAAAGTAATTAACCCTCCCTTGGGTATAATAGCAGGCACTGGAGTTCCTGAAAGGTCTTCTGCAATTTATTTACCTTTCCTGAAGCTGGTCCCTTTGCTGAGCTGAACTTTATTGCTATCAACACTTGACTGTTATCACTGGTCCCTGGCTAATAACACATTTACCACTAACACGCTCTGATAACACAAATCTCCCTGTTGACCTGATGGAGGCAAATAAAATCTTTTTTTCCCCCTGAAATTGATCATCCAGACATTCATGAATTATAGTATAGAAAACAATATTGTATCCAATATCTATCTATATCAGTACAGCTTCATCTTGCTGATAAGAAAAACACTTTCTGGACCTGGAGATTTATTATTTACAATGGTTATCAATAGAAATCAAACAAAATAAAACATGGAAAAGAAAATAAGATGATACCTTTTTTTATTGGACATAACTTAATACATTTCTTGATTAGCTTTCGAAGGTTGCCCTTCTTCGCCAGATTTGATTTCTATTGATAACCTTTAAGAGTGGACTAACAGGGCTACCACACCTCTCTACTTATTTACAATGCTAATATTTCATCAAACAGATTGCTCCAGAATGTCAGTGGACTTCTAAGTTTTTACAGAAAGCCCTCTCCCTAAGGTGTCCGCTGCCCTATATATTAGGGCTGATACTTCTGCACTGTGTGTTGGATGACTGGAAAGCAGCCCAACAATAATACAGTGGCATTCTGTTCTCTGTTTGAGTGACTGGGTACTTGCTAAGCACCTGGAATAAAACGTTTGAAGAAGCCTGTTCCAATGGTCATTGATTTCCTAACCAGCACCCTATGATGAAGAGGGCAAATTCTGCTGTGGGCCATTACCTAATGCAGTTCATAAGAACCTGCACATTTAGTATACTATACACACTTTTTTCTTTCATTTCGTTTCGTTTCATTTATATCCCACTCCCTGGAAGTGAGAATTTATTTATTTATTGCATTTGTATCCCACATTTTCCCACCTATTTGCAGGCTCAATGTGGCTTACTGAGAGAGATCTGTTATAGCAATGCCATTCCAGGGTTTCAGATACAATTGGTGATGCAAATAAATTAAGGATGAGGAAGAAGTTCTAAGAAAATAGATATGGAAAAACGTCTTTCAGACTGGGGTGAATTGGTGAAGTAGTATAGTTAAGCTGTAAGCGTCATTACAGTATTTAAAGACATGTCGGACACAACGACTTCTTGGCAAACAAAGGTTACAAATTAAATTATGCAACAAATAAAAAGCTGAGGTGCCAAAAAGAAAAGTTAAGAGCCCAGTGATAAATAGCTAAGCAATTTATCTAAATCAGTGTCAAAGCCCGGGGCAGCATCCTGCAGGCTCCTGGTTGCACTGAATACACTGCTGCAGTCTGCGCTTCTTGTTGTCATCTCTCAAACTCGAAGCGCTGGTTTTAAAGAACTGTCACCATTTCCATTTTACAGTACACTGGCGCCTTAAGTCCGTGCATGCGATAACAGAGCAGTTATTTTTTTTTTTAACTCTTTGTTACTTTTAACAGGGATTCCCCTCGCCACAAGCCGAAGCCA